>NW_006408541.1:10116720-10118446 GCF_000296735.1 Chrysochloris asiatica | reverse complement strand
TTGGTCTTTAATTTTCTTTTTTGGTGATGTCTTTGCCTAGTTTTGGTATTAGGTTTATGCTCCTTCCATCAAATGCTGGAGTTTTTAACCTGTTTTATGTTCTGGAAGAGTTTGAGTATCAGCTTTTCTCTGAATCTTTGATAGAATTTGCCAGTGGAACCTTTTGGGCCCAGAATTTTCTTGTTTTCTGTTTTGTGGGTTGGGAGGTTTTTTTTTTTTTTTTTAATGATCTGATAAAGTTTCTTCTTTTATTGTAGGTCTGTTCAAGTGTGTTAGTTTAGCTAGGTCATGTTTTTCTAAAAATTTATCCATTTCTTCTAGATTTAAAAATTTGTTGGAGTACAAATCTTCAAAGTACTCTGTTATTATCCTTTTGTTTCCACTGGTTCTGTTGTGACATCACCCATATAATTTTTTATGCATGTTATTTACATCTTTTCTTTTGTTAGGTTTGCCATTGGTGTGTGGGTTTCATTCATCTTTTCATGGAACCAACTTCTTGTGTTTTTGATTCTGCCTGTTTTCTATTTCATTTCTTTCTGTTCTAAAATATATTTTGTTCTGGTGATTGTAGGCTAAGTTTGCTGCTCTTTTTTGAATTGTTGGCGATTTTGCATTAATGTGTTGATTTTGGTTCTTCCTTCTTTTTGGTTATGTGCATTTACTGATATACGTTGCCCTGTAAGCACTGCTTTTGCTGTGTCCCAAAGGTTTTCTCATCCTCATTTGGTTCAAGAAGTTTTTTTTTAATTTAATTTTTCATGTGTTCTATTACTTAGCTTTTAAGCAGGGTGTTATTACAATTTCCATGTATTTGATTTTTTTCCTTTGATCTTCCTACTGTTAATTTCTAATTATATAGCATTATGATCTGAAAAGATGCTTTGCAGTAATTTGAGGTTTTAGAATTTATTGAGTCTTGCTTGTGGACTAACATATGGTCTATTCTGGAGACTAATCCATGTGCTGATGTTGGGTTGAGTGCTCTGTATAAGTCTATGAGTTCAAGTTGGCTGATTGTGTTCTTTATTTCTGTATCTTTGTTACATTTGTTTCTTGTTATTCTGACCATCAAAATCAGTGTGTTAAAATCTCCTACAATTATTGTAAAGTTGGCTATTTCATTCTTCCATTATATTAGAGTTTGAGTTATATATTTTTAGGTACTTTCCTTGGTTATTGTTGTTGTTAAGTGCTGTCGAGTCATTTCTAACCCATAGCGACCCTGTATAGGGTTTCTGAGGAACAGCTGGTGAGCTTGAACTGCCAACCTTACAGTTCAAATGTCTGCAGTCTGGTGCATTTACCCACAGCGCCACACCAGGACTCCTCTTTCCTTGGTAGCATGTATATTTATTATGGTTATGTCCTCTTGTTAAATTGACTCTTTAATCAGAAGATAATGTCCTTCTTTGCCTCTATGCTGGTTTTTGTCCTAAAGTCTCATCAGAAATTAATATTGCCACTCCTGCTTGTTTAGGACTGCCATTTGCTTGATGTATTTTTTCCAACCTTTTGTTTTGAATCTATTTTTGTCTTTGTATGTAAGGCGAGTCTCTTGTACATAGATATTGAAGGTTCCCATTTTCTTATCCATTCTGCTACTCTCTGTCTCTTGATTGGTTCATTTAAACCATTGATGTTTAGTGCATTTGTCAATGGGTGTGATGCCTGTTGCTACAGTTTAATGCACTGGACTGCAAAGTTGGTTTCATTCACGAAGTTG
>NW_006408541.1:10109460-10116430 GCF_000296735.1 Chrysochloris asiatica | reverse complement strand
TAATTTTCTTTGGGGCTACCCTGTAATTTATTTATTTATTTCTCAATTTTAAACAGTCTGTTTTATCTTGAAATCTACTTGACTTTCTAGCCATTTGGAAGTTCTGTAGCTACATATTTCCCTCTTTCTGTTTTGAAGTTGTCTTTATTAAAAATTGATATCTCTGATTCTCTGCATCAGTCATGTAGGGTTTCTTTCTTTTTTTAACTTTGCATAATTCTACATCTGGATTGAATTCTGGGTGTTATTGTTGTGTATGTCAATTTCAGATTGTTGTGTGCTGCTGATTCTCAATCCAAAGTATTTTCAGTAAAGTTGGTCTAGTTATTACAAATTCCTTTAATGTCTTTTAATGTGGAAAATCCTAGTTTCACTGTCATATTTTAAGGGCAGTTTTGTTGAGTATATGATTCTGGGTTAGCAAAGTTTTTCATTCAGAGTTTTGCATATGTCTTATTGCCTTCTTACCTGTATGATTTCTGTTGAGAAATCAGGGCTTAATCTTACTGATTCTCCTTTGTAGGTAACTTTTTATTTTCCAAAACTGCATCCAGGATTCTTTCTGTTTTGAATCTATTTTTGTCTTTGATTTTGGAGACTTTGATTATGGTATGTCTTAGTGATTTTCATTTGGAGTCTATCCTGTTTGGGGTTCATTCAGCTTCTTGAATGCCTATATCATCATCTTTCATGATGTTAGGGAATTTTTCTTCCAACAGCTCTTTGACTATCTTTTCTGTGCTTTTTTTGTCTCTTCCTGTACTGGAATTCCAGTCACTGTATTATTCCTCTTCATGATGTCCCACATGAATCTTAGGCTTTCTTCAGATTTTTTTCACTACTTTTTATTATTGTTTTTCTAGCTTACTAGTTTTGAGATATTTATCTTCAAGCTCAGTAATTCAGGCTTCCATTGATTCAAATCTACTCCTGTGCCCTTTCAATATATTATCCATTTCTGAAATCTTAGTATGAATCTTCTGGATTGCGATTTGTAGGTTTTATATTGTCTCCAATTCTTTATCTGTTTTGTTTGATTGTTCGTGGTGTGTTTTCCTAAATTCGCCCTTGTTTTCCTCAGTCTTCTATCAGTCATTTGGAGGTACCCATATAGCATTCTTTAGAATTCTTTTTCAGATAGTTCCAATGTTGTTTTTCCTCGAAAATGTTTTCTAGCTGTGCCTCTTGGTCACTTGTCTAAGCCACTCTGTCTTGTTTCTTCATGAGAACAGAAATTGTCTGTTGTTTGTGAGACATTGTGATGTTGAATTTATATGTTGGTGTGTTCTTAGGCACTCACCAGTTGCCTCCTGGTGGATGTGATTTGTGGATGGAAGTGTGTGGATGGAAGCTGCCATTCATGCAGCTCAGTTTAGGATGAGCTTGACTGATTTTGGTTTTGTTGATCAGGTATATAGCAGCTGATATTGGCTCTTCCAGTGAGTGACATTGTAGACGGTACAGTTGTGGCTGGGCTGTAAGGGCATGGTTAATATCCTGTGGCAGGTGAGACCAGAAGAGAAAAAACACTTACACAAGAGGGAAGGAAAGCAAACAAAGAAGCAAACAACAGCAAAAACAGAAAAGAGTAAAGAAAAAAAAATAGTCAAGAGCTAGAAAAATAATATAAAAACCAAAAAGAAGGAGAGGAAAATAACCACAAAAGAGAAAAATGAGAGAGAAAATAAAAAGAAAGAAAGAAAAAAGCTAAACACATTTATGGAGAAGAATGAGTAAAATGGAAAAGACCAGAGATTAGTAAAGAAAATCAAGAGACAAAAACAAAAGGAAGAAAGAAGAAGCTGTGCTTGGGAAAGTGAAGCAGAAAACAAGAAGAAAAAATGGAAGTGTAGTTAGAAAGGATTAAACAACAAGGGACTATTTAGAGAGGACGAAAGGGAAGAAAGAATAGACAAAAGCAATGAAAAGAAGAAACCAGGACAGGTACCCTACCCAGAGAGAAGAAATTCTGGGGTCTCCTGCCAGCCAAGGACCTCACGTCATAGATGGACAAGTGATGAGGCTATGACAATTTTGGCTCTAGATGGAGTTCCTGTAGTTGTATATGTTGTTTGTTTGGTCATCCAGTCTAGAAGTCGTTCATGTGGACCTCAGAGCCGCTGGGTGAGAGGTCCTGCCAGCTCTGCATGTCTGCAGCATGTTGGACCTGAGCCCAGGTTCTAGCTTTACTTCTCCCAAGACAGAGTTGTCTGGTCTTCTGGCATTTTCTGGGACTCTCAATATTCTTTGCCAAAACCATTATTCAAATGCATAGATTCTTCTGTGGTCTTCCTTACTTGTCCAACTTTCACATGCATCTTAGGCAATTGGAAATATCATGGCTTAGGTCAGGTGCACCTTTGTCCTCAAAGTGACAGTTTTGTTCTTGAATGAACACTTTAAAGAGGTCTTGTACAGCAGATTTACCAAATACAATACATCTTTTGATTTCTTGACTGTTGTGGAACCAGTTGTGGTAGACACTGGAAGTGTGAGCGTGGTTGTCTGTTCACTTTGGTAGTTTACTTCAGGGCAGGTTCACGTGTCTTGAGAAGCTGAGGTGCTCTGCCTGACCTCTGACCTCAGGCAGAGCATGATCTGAGCAGAACAGGGCAACAGTGGTCACTAGGGTGGCAAGGATGGGAACTGGCCATTTCCCCGTCTACCAGGAGGGCACAGGGACCAGGGAGAACTTCACCTCCTTGTCACCAACGTCCAGTTGTGTCCTGAGCCCACAGGGTGCTAACTAACAACTCAAGAGGCCGTGCTGTTCCACACCAGCTTACAATCCACTTTTCTTCTTTCTCTCTGCTCCTGTTCAGCTTCCTCTTCCAGAGGGCCCTCAATCTGCCTCTGTCCCGTGCTCTGAAGCTCAGGGTTCCAGGACCACAATCTGTATCTGTCTTACTCAGTCTCCCGTCTTTGTTGCAGACGGCCAGTTCAGTTTGCCTACTTCTCCATCTTGCCACTGGTGTGACTTCACTTTCTTGTCAGTGTCTTTTGATAAACAATTAAAAAAAAATTTTTGATGATGTCACAATGATCTGTTTTGCCTTTTGTAGCATGTGCTTTTTCTGTCATATCTAAGAATGAATTCATTGTTAAGAACTAGGTCCTGAAGCAATACCCCTATACTTTCTCTTCTAAGAGTTCTAGGGTTTCAGATCTTATATTAAAGTCTTGATTCCATTTGAGTTGGTTTTCACATATGCTGTGAGGTGTTGGCCCAGGTTCATTCTTTTGCTTGTGGAAACCCAGTTGTCCCACCATCACTTATATAAACAGACCATTCTTTCTCCAGTGCATGGAATTTACCCTTTTGTAGAAAATCAGTTGGTCATTAATTTCATTTCTGGACTCTTCAATAATATTTCATTGATCTATGTGTTGGAACCGACTCGATGGCACTTAACAACAACAACAACAACATCATATGTTTATACCAGTGCCAGACTATTTTGACTACTCTAGCTTTATAATATGTTCTTTTTTCTTTTTTTGTTTCTTATACCCATTTTTTTTTTTATACTATGTTTTTTGATTGGAAAGTGTGAGTCCTACTTAGTTCTTCTTTTTTAAGATTGCTCTGGCAATTTAGGGTCTCCTACAATTCTATATAAATTTGAAGATTTAGTTTTCCTTTCCTGCAAACAATGCTGTTGGAATTTTAAGGGTGTCATATTGAATCTATGAATTGTTTTAAGTAGTACTGAAATCTTAACAGTATTGTTAAATTGTTGTTAAATGCTGTTTAGTTGGTTCCGACCCATAGTGACCCTGTATAGGGTTTCCGAGGAGCAGCTGGTGAGCTTGTGGTTCAAACCTACTTTGCAGTCCAGTGCATTAACTCACAGCGCCACACCAGGACTCCTAACAATATTGGGGGGCTTCAAAAAGTTCATAGAGAAATTTCATTATCTTTTAATTCCATGTTACCAGAAAAATTTTAAAGCCTCTTTATATTAAGTCTTCCAATATAGGAACATGGAATATCCTTCCATTTTATTTAGGTCTCCTTTAATTTCTCTCAGTAATGTTTTGTAGTTTGTGGTGTATAAACCTTTCACTTACTTGGTTAAATTTAGTCCTACGTATCTTATTATTTTAAATACTGTTGTAAGTGGAGTTATCGTCTTAATTTCATTTTTTCCTTGCTCATTGTTGTTGTATAAAAATCTGGGTTTTATGTATCTACAGTTATTTTTTTTTATTTAGATGAACTTTTGCTCATATAAATAAATGATTCCTGGTAAGCAATGATTTTCATGGGACCTCACTTGGGATGTTAGGAATATTTATTTCTAAGATGCATTAAAATAAACACACAACTATTAAAATAGATTTGTATTAATCTCCTGTCCCATCAGTGGTGCACATCTTGGTAAAAACCAATGTTTGTTAATCTTCAGCAAAAAAATTCTGTTAAAAGAAAAGTCAATCATTCTTTGATATGTGTAATTACGACTTTTCTTCCGTCTGATTTTATGAAGCCATTTGAATGCCTCAAATGTGTTACTTTGACACTTAATGCAATGCTTGTGCAACAATCACGAAAATTAATTGTGTTCCTTTTTGAAACTGTTTTAAATCCCCATCCTTGCCCTGCCTTATTGACATGTGCACATTAAAGTATGACTTTGTGACAATAATACTTTTATAACAATGAATAAATGTCAAATTAATCATGTCAAAATACTAATTTGTCTGCTGCCTTTCCAATGTGTATAATTATTAATTTTTGGGAAGTGTGCAGAAATTATTAAGTGCATTGTCACAGCTGAGGCTCACCCTGCAAAGTGTTGTTTACTTTACTTCTGAAATGTATTTTTGGGAGTTTCCTTTTCTGCAAGGCCTGTTCCTTGTTGATCAATACATTTTAGGGAAATTCCAGACTCTATCTTAGATTAAAAACCAGTGGCTGGTAAGTGTCAGTAGAAATAGTACCAGAACTTTCTGTTCATGAGACTTTGCTTTTTCTGTCATCATAAAGAATTTTACCATCTTCTAATTTTTCTTTGTTTGACAGGATAGCTATCCAGCTAAAACCAGAAAGCACCTCTGCTTTACTGCACCCTTTCAATATTATCTTAGATATATGTCCTCAGAGAATCCTTCCCAATTTAGGATTCGTAGCTAAGAGGCTCTGGTAGCATCTTGGGTTATGAGTTGGGCTGCTAACCAAAAGGCTAGCAGTTTGAATCTCCCATGCACTGTGTGGGAGAAAGATGAGGCTTTCTGCTCCTGTAAAGCCTTGTTGTTGTTGTTATGTGCCATGGAGTTGGTTCTGACCCATAGTGACCCTGTACAGGGTGTCCGAGGCTGTAAATCTTTATGGGAGCAGAAAGCCTCATATTTCTCCAGTGGAACAGCTAGTAGTTTCGAACTGCTGACCTTGAGGTTCGCAGCCCAATTTGTAACCACTACGCTAACCCCATACAGGGTCGCTATGAGTTAGAACCGATGTCATGGCCCATCACAATCAGTTTGGCTGGTGGTCTTCTTTGCCGTCATTTCAGGTAGTATAAAGAGAGGTACCCAGTCTCTTCTCTTTTAAATTATAATAGCTTTTTACAAACAAAATTTTGTGCACGTTGTAGTGCCAAACCCAGTACTGCTGAGTCGAATCCAACTCGGAGTAACACTGCAGGACAGAGTCCAAGCGCTTCCCTGGGTCTCAGAGTGTAAGTCTTTACAGAGGCCAGGGGTCATGTCTTTCTCCCATGCAGCAGCTGGTGTGTTCAAACGATTGACCTTTTGGTTAGTAACCCGCTGCCCCCCACCCCCCAAGGCTCCTTAGTATTCCCACCCACCTACTGCCATTGAGTTGGCTCTGACTCATAGTGGCCCTGTGTAGGATTTCCGAGGCTGTAAATCTTTAAGGAAGCAGAAAGCCTCATCTTTCTCCCATAGAGGGGCTGGTGGGTTTTAACTGCAGACCTCATGGTTAGCAGTCCAGTGCTTACTACACAGTACTATCAGGGCACCTTAGTACTCCTTAACTGCAGGTGGATTAAGTTAAGCACTTCGTGGTCATAAATGGGATTTGAGTGGAGCTCTCGCAGATTGAGGGTGAGCTCTCCAACTCCTTGACATATTGGGAGGAGAAAGATGAGGCTTTCTGCTCCTGTAAAGATTTACAGCTGTGGAAACCTTGTATAGGGTCATTGTGAGTTGGAATCAACTCGACGGCACTGGTGTGCCTGATTTAGGAAGGATAGGACTGTCTGCTTCGGTAAGTATTTATGGCCTCAGAAAGCCTAATGGGATTGCTGTGAGTTAGAACCACCAGCTCAGTGGTGGTGGGTCTACCTGACGTAGGAGAAAAATGAGGCTGTGTGCTCCGGTCAAGAGTTATAGCTCTGGAAACTCTCTAGGATTGCTGTGAGTTGGAACAGATTTCATGGCAGTGGGTTTTTGGGTGAGTGTCTCAGTGGTGAAATCACTGAAATGTAGACAGTTAGAATCTACCAGCTGCAGAGTAGAAGGAAGACCTGGTGATTTGCTTTTGTAAAGATTGTTGTTGTTGTTGTGAAGTGGCGCCAACTCAATTCTGACTCATAGTGACCCTGTATAGGGTTTTCAAGGCCGTGTAACTGTGTGAGCAGAAAGTCTCATTTTCTCCCACACAGTGGTTGGTGGTCTCGGACTGTCCACCTTGTGATTCGTATTGTTGTTGTTAAGTGCTGTCAAGTCGATTCTTTTCAGGGACCGGCCTCGACACAAGTGTTTGGTTCACGAGGAGGGGATATCTGGTGGCGACAGGGATAGCAAAAGAATACATAGAAAGACAAAAAGAGGGAGACAAAGAGGCACCCCGAAACCAGGATGGTTGCATTACTGGTGTCCGGCAGCTCTGGCGTGGTGAACATATTAGTCATAAGGGCAGTAAGGTCCTGTATGGTAAACATCTTAGCTAAGTGGGCAGTATGCACCCCTTACTAGCTGGTCAGTAACACATGCCTAGTCAGCC
>NW_006408541.1:10086367-10109000 GCF_000296735.1 Chrysochloris asiatica | reverse complement strand
GGAAAATATTACATTTATCTGTGGATACTAAGGGCTCATGTTTGGAATTAATAAAACATAACTGAACACTAAGATGAAAAACAATTTGTTATGACTGCCCAGTGGCCAGAATCTGTTCCTCAGAGCCTGTGGCCTGCATTGTCTGCAACACTTGGGCCCAGTGGGCCTCGAACTTCTGACCAGCTTTACATGGTTTGCAACAGATTCTGACTCCTAGTGATTCTGTATAAGTTTTCTGAGCAGCGGCTGGTATTTTGAACTACTGCCCTTGCAGTTCAAACCAACCTTGTGGTCCAGTGCTTATCCTATAGAGCCACCAACTCATCTCTGTGAAGACTACAGCCTTGGAAATACTATGGGGCAGTTCTGCTCCATCTTGTAGGGTTGCTGTATATTGATAGCAACCCTGTATAGAGTTTCCAAGGAGCTGGTTGATTTGACCCACCGACCTTATGGTTAGCAGTCCAGTGCTTCTCCGGCAGCACATACCACAACTCCCATATGGATGTGGGTAAACACAAATGTTCCCACACTGTATACTCGCCATATTAACCATGAACAGGTTGCTTTGTATCTTTCTGGACCCTTTAAAGGATCATTAAAAAATAATACAGTGAGTAAATGAATGTATTCTTATGTTCATAAAAATGCAATGTTCAGACATAGCTAAGATTGCTTCTTTATAAACAACATCTTACTATGCTTCCTTCATCGTTCATCTGTCACTTTGTCGTACTGTGGGGGGCTTGCGTGTTTCTGTGATGCTGGAAGCTGTGCCATGGGTATTTCAAATAAAACAATGTTTCCCTTGGTGGGTAGGTTTCAGCTGAGCTCCTAAGGTGGGCTACTTCTGAATGTTTACCCACTGAAAACTTTATGAAAAACAGTAGAACACTGTCAGTACCAGAATATTAATTGTTGAAACATTACACAGAGCACTAGAATATTTACAGATACAGTGCCAGAAGATGAGCCCATCAGGTTGGAAGGCAGTAAAATTGCGACTGTGGAGGGGTTGCCTCCTCAAAGTAGAGTTGATCATGACGATGCAAATGGAATATACCTTTTGGGACCTTCACTTGCTGATGAGGCACAACTCAAATGAAGAGAAACAGCTGTAAATATCCATTAATGATCGGAACAGGGAATGTTGTTGTGTTGTTGTTGTCAGGTGCCATCGAGTCAGAACTGACTCATAGTGACCCCATGCACAGCAGAACGAAACAATGTTCGATCCTGGGCCAACCTCACTACCGCTGCCACACTTGAGTCCATCAATGATGCCACCTGGCTGATCCATCTCGTTGGGGGTCTTCCTCTTTTTCTCTGACCCTCCACACTACCCAGCATGACATCCTTCTCCAACGATTGAGGCACAACTCAAATGAGGAGAAACAGCTGTAAACATCCATTAATGATCAGAACAGGGAATGTACAAAGTATAAATCTAGAAAATTGGAAGTTGTCAGAAATGAAATGGAGCACATGAAGATCAATATTCTAGGCATTGATGAGCTGAAATGGACTGGCATTGGCCATTTTGAATCTGAGAGTTACATAATTTACTTTGCTAAGAATGACAAACTGAAGAGGAATGAAGCCACATTCATCATCAAAAAGAACATTTCAAGATCTATCTTGAAGTATAGTGCTGTCTGTGATAGGATAATGTCCATATGCCTAAAGCGAAGACCAGTTAATACCACTATAATTCAAATGTATGCACCAGCCACTAAACCCAGTGATGATGAAATTGAAGAATTCTACCAACTTCTTCAGACTGAAACTGATTCAACATGCATTCAAGATGTATTGATAATTACTGCTAATTAGAATGCAGACGTTGGAAACCTAGGGGAAGGATCAGTAGTTGGAAAATATAGCCTTGGTGATAGAAACTATGCTGGAGGTTGCATGATAGAATTTTGACTTATTAGGACTCCTGGTGTGGCACTCTCAGTATAGAATCAGCACTAGACTGTGAGCCACAAGGTCGGCATTTCAAACCCACCAGCTGCTCCTCAGAAACCCTCTGCAGGGTTGCTCTGAGTCGGAACTGACTTGATGGCACTTAACAACAACAACAACGACTTATTCACTGCAAATACCTGTTTAAACAACATGAAAGATGCCTATATACATTGATCTCACCAGATGGAATACAAAGAAATCAAATTGACTACATCTGTAGAAAGAAACAGTGGAAAAGCTCCATATCATCAGCCAAAACAAGATCAGAGCAGACTCTGGAAGAGACCATTTGCTCATATACAAATTCAAACTGAAGCTGAATAAAAATGTAAAAAGTCTGCAAGAGCCAAAATATGACCTTGAACATATCCCACCTGAATTTAGAGATCATCTGAAGAACAGATTTGATGCATTAGACACTAATGACCGAAGACCAGTAGAGTTGTGCGATGACATCAAAAACATCATACAGGAAGAAAGAAAAGGTCAATAAAACGACAAGAAAAAAGGAAAAGACCAAAATAGATCTCAGAAGAGACTGTGAAACTTGCTCTCCAGCATAGAGATGTGAAATCAAATGGAAGAAATTAGGAGGTATAAGAATTGAACAGAAGTTTTCAAATGGCAGCTGGAGAAAACAAAGTCAAATATTATAATGAAATGTACAAAGATCTGGAGTTAGAAAACGAAAAGGGAAGAACACGCTCAGAATTTCTCAAGCTGAAAGAACTGAAGAAAAAATTAAAACCTCAACTTGCAATACAGTAGGATTCTATGAGCAATATTGAATGGTGCAGAAAGGATCAAAAGAAGATGGAAGGAATGTACAGAGTCACTGTATCAACAAGAAATGGTTGCTGTTCAACCGTTTTAAGAGGTTGTACTGAAGGAAGAAGTCCAGCGTGCAGTGAAGGCATTGGCAAAGAACAAGACCCCAGGAATTGATGGAATACAAATCTTTCAACAAACTGATGTGGCACTAGAGGCACTCACTCATCTATGCTAAGAAATTTGGAAGACAGCTACCTGGCCAATGGATTGGAAGAAATCCACATTTGTGCCCATTGCAAAGAGAGCTGACCCAATGGGCTGTGTACATCATCGAACAATATCGTTAATATCACATGCAAGTAACATTTTGCTCAAGATAATTAAAAAATGACTTCAAAAGTACATTGACAGGGAACTGCAAAAGGTTTAAGCAAGGCAGATTCAGAAGAGGACATGGAAAGAGAGATATCACTGCTGATGTCAGATGGATCTTGGTTGGAAGCAAAGAGTACCAGAAAGATATTTACCTGTGCTTTATTGATTATGCAGTGATTTATTGACTATGACAAGTTGTGGGCAACATTGAGGGATTCGAATGAGCTTTCCGAAACAATTGTGCTTATGAGGAACCTATCCATAGACCAAGAGGCAGTCATTCAAACAGAACAAGGGAACAATGAATGATTTCAAATTAGGAAAGGTGTGTGCTAGGGTTGTTTGTATTCTTTCACCATATTTATCCAGTCTGTATGTTGAGCAAATAATCTGCAAAGCTGGATTGTCTCAAGAAGAACAGGGCATCAGGATTAGAGGAAGATTCATTAACATCCTGCAATATGCAGATGATACAACCTTGCTTGCTGGAAGAGAAGAGGACTTAAAATATTGATGAAGCTCAAAGACCACAGCCTTCATATGGATTGCACTTCAATGTAAAGGAAACTAAAATACTCACCACTGGACCAATAAATAACGTCATGATAAATGGAGTAAAGATTGAAATTGTCAAAGACTTAATTTTGCTTGGATCCACTATCAATACTCATGGAAGCAGCAGTCAAGAAATCAAATGATGTATTTCACTAGGCAAATCTGCTGCACCAGACCTCTTTAAAGTGTTGAAGAGCAAAGATGTCAGTTTGAGGACTAACGTGTGCCTGACTCATGCCATGATATTTTCAGTAACCTCATATGCATGTGAAAGTTGTACAATGAATAAGGAAGCCCACAGAAGAATTGATGTGTTTGAGTTATGATGCTGGAGAAGAATATTAAAAGTACCATGGTCTGCCAGAAGAACACACATTCTGTTGGGATAATATACAGCCAGAATGCTCCTTCATAAGTCAGGATGGTGAGACTTTGTTTCTCATACTTTGGACATATTCTCAGGAGGGACCAGTCTCTGGAGATGGACATCATGTTCTGTAAAGTGGCGGGTCAGCAAAGAAGAGGAAGATCTCCCAATGAAGTGGATTGGATTGTGGAAACAGCAATGGGCTCAAGTGTAACAATGATGGTGAGGATGGGGCAGTATCAGGCAGTGTTTCGTTCTGTTGTGCATAAGGTTGCTATGAGTTGGAACCGACTCAGTGGCACCTCGCAACACAAAACACTATGATTCCTGAATGCACGATGCTTTTTGTACCAACAATATGTCATGGATAAATTTCTGCATCATTAGTGTGTGCAGGGCTACATGATTTTTCAGAAAGTGGCTGCTAAGGGTTGTCACTCTGTCACATGCAGATGACACAACATTCTTACTGATATTGAAGAGGACTTGAAGCAATTTTTGATGAAGATCAAAAGTGTCAGACAGCCTTCCATATGCCTTGCATCTTAATGCAAAGAAAATATATCCTCACAATTGGGTCAGTAAACAATATTATAGTAATCAGAGAAAAGATTAAAGTTATTAAGGATTTAATTTTACTTGGAGCTACTATCAACTCCTATGGAAATCAAATAACATATTTCACTGGGCCAATCTGTTGCAAAACATCTCTTTAAAGAGTTTAAAAGCAAAGGTGTCACTTTGAAGACTAAAGTGCACCTGACCCAAGTCATGGTATTTTCAGTGACCTCATCTGCATGTCAGAGAGTTGAACAGTCAATAAGAAAGACTTAATTTTTTTTTGAATTATGATGTTGATGAAGTATCTTGAATATACATGGACTGCCAGAAGACCAAACAAACCTATCTTGTAAGAAGTACAGCTGGAGTAATCCTTAGAAGGGAGGATGGAGAGACTTAGTCTTGCTTACTTTGGTCATGTTATCAGTAGGGGCCAGTCTCTGGAGAAGGGCATCATGCTTAGAAGAGAGTCTGAGAAAATGAAAAACCCTCCACGAGATACACTGACACAAGACTGCAACAGGCGGGCTCAGTCACCCGACTAACATTGAGAACGGCACAGGATGGCGGTATTTCGTACTGTTGGATATCATTTTGATTCTTTGTATGTAAATAAATATTTCAGTATGGACTTACTGGAGCTGATTCTTTTAAATATACTGATGCAGCCAGTAAACAAAGATAGGTAAAATTAGGTTTCTTGACAATGTATTTGTAATCTCTCCATCCCCCTCAGCGATTGTCTGAGGTAACCCAGTCTAAATAATCAATGTGCTTAATTAAAAAACAAAAGTTAACCAAAGAAAAAAGGCTAACCCTCTTCCAGTTCCAGTTTAAAATTCTCATTTAAAAACACTTACTATTTCCTGTCTTTCCTGACTGTGCTGTATGTAAACTTTAATTTTCTAACTGTAACCTGAACCACCTTTAAAACAAATCATTTATTCCAAAGGTTTGCTATGTCATAATTGCATGGCTACTTAGATGATGGGTATCTCATATCTGAAAACGAACTAGTCATCTTTGGAAATTGATTTCACCATGCATTATCGAAACCACCGAAGGTGAGGACCCTGTCTGGATAAATACGATCTAATAACCACCACCACAGCACCAACGCAAAACATGATGGATTTGGTATCCCTAGGACTCAGGCTGTGTACTTACTCATTTTGATGATATTGTTGGGTGGAAAATGTAAAAGAAGAGCAGCCGAATAGCTGTTACAGCTCCTTTGAGTTTTTGCAGGCTCTCTTGCCTGGGATGAAGGTAATTCTAGTCTTAGGAGCTCTTGAATACTTTACAAGTAATGGAAACCAAGTGGGAAAAGCATGCTTTATATTTTAAGGCTGACATCCTCATAGCAAAAAAAAAAAAAAAAAAGAAGGATGAAAGATTCACAATAGTTGGCTGTGATTCAGTACCTAACCACTTCCTGGTCTTTTTCAGAATTCCCTGGAGCCTCATGAATACTTCTGTGCGGGAGCTACCCATTGTGGATGTATGCTTAGGTCAGTTTATCAAACTAATGAGCTCAGAGTGATGCTATTTCCAGGTTCAACTCCATGAGGGAGAGACAGAGGGAAAACAAAACCAAAATTCAGGCGCAAGAGTAATCCTATGGGCTAGCATGACGAGCAATTTATTAACATGATCATGCACACCAAGTCTTCCCCGAGTAATATTCTTTGTAGAGACTTTACTCTACAAATCTTTTGCTAGTTCCTCAAGTCCAAGTTCTATAGATAAGACAGTGTGGTTTTTACCTTGGGTGAAGTTTAGTGATCAAGACTGAAATGACAGGACTATCTGACTTTCTTTACCAACACAATATTTGCAAGTAACCCTGAATTGGATCGGGAGGGTTTTTCCCTTGTTACCCATCTAATACTGCTGTTTAACATGAACAGAAGGGGAGAGGGGATTTAAAATTCACTGAGAGGAACTTTTTCTTTACGTTGGAATTTGAATGACGGATAAGATTGGGAGAAAATAGTAAGTTTGGGTATAAATTTATGTCATCAAAACAACCACTGTATTAGAACATGAGATTCAGTATCAATAGATAATGAGAAAAGAAAATGGAACTTAGATGATTATGTATTCTTTAAAAGCCTATTATTGTCTAGCTGTGTAGGCGAAGATTAGACACATGTGTTAGATACATTGAGTTGATAGTAACTTATCATTTAAAATGTTAAGTCCATCTGACAGGTTTGTCTCATGCAATGTGATGGAATTTCACCTGGTGCTATAATAGATTACTCAAAGATTGTCAATCAAACATTTAAGAAACCCTCAGAGGTGATGTAATATATTTTACATTAACAAAAAATATTAAGAGATATTAGCAGATTGTTCGTATGTACTTGTTTACTTTTCAATCAAAACAGAAAAAATATAGAAAGAACAAATAAAATATTTCAGACTTGATATGAATTGTATGTTGGAATGTGTATAATAGAAACGTTTTTAAAATAAGCAAATAGTAAAATTAATGTGGGCAAGTCCTACGTCTGCTCTTTTTAGCATACAAATTTGGTTTTCTTACTTTTCCTCGTCCTTCTCCTTGTATTACTCTGTTATTCATTGGTGTTATGTGCCACTGAGTCTATTGTCAGCTTACCACGACCCTATATGACAGAATAGAATTGCCCCAGAGGACTTTCTAGACACTGGACTGCTAACCACAAGGTCTGCGGCTCAATCCCACCAATTGCTTTGTGAGAGGGAGATGAGGTTTTCTACATCTGTAAAGATTTACAAGCTCAGAAACCCTATACAGAGGTTGCTATGGGTTGGAACCAACTTGATGGCACTTAACAACAACAACAACAACAGTCCTCCAGGGCTTTCTTCCAAGGAGCTGTTGGGTGGATTTGAACTGCTGAGCTTCCTGTCAGTAGTCAGATGTTTCACCATTATGCTACCAGAGCTCTATGTACAACAACAATGACAAGAACTTCACAGAAGCAGGAGAGCCTCCCACATTGTTTGTTGTTAGCTTATTTAAAAATCTTACGTTGTATATATTCCAACACATATAATTCATATCAGATTTGGAATATTTTATTTGTTCTTTCTCTATATTTTTTTTCTGTTTTGGGTGAAAAAGTAAAGCAGCAAATACAAATAATTTGCTAATATTTCTTAGCCTGAGAGAAGATATTTTTTCCTGGAATGAATTTTTTAAAGGAAATCGATCATTATATATATACGTAACTCTTAGGGTTTTGACTAGAATTTAAAAACTTTAAATTGTCATTATTCACATTAATGTTTGAAGCATTGCCTCTTAAGGAACTATCTATGGTTTTGGTATAATGGTCTGGGTTTCAATAGAAACATTTCATAAATGATAAATGTGAGATCTAGTGTTCTTAGACCTTTATGCCAGGATTCTGTTTTGAACCTAAATAGGAAGAATGCCTTTCACAACTAAGTAGCCTGACCTCATAATCTGTTAGTTTTTCTCTTTAAAAGGCATAATCATCTGACTTAAAAAAAAAAAAGGAATAAATTATATATATATATACCATTGAAAATTTCATAATACGTTATGAAGCCCATAGATTTCCTCACTCCCCACATAAACTTATGGAGTCCTGGTGTAGTGCTGTAGGATAAACACTCGACCATGGATCTACTTGAATCACAAGGTCAGTAGTTCAAACTCATGAGCCACTTCTCAGGAACCCGATACAGGATCGCTGTGAGCTGGAACCACCGTTCTTGTGGCCAACTTGAAGGCACTTAACAACAACAACAACTTAAGGAACCTTGGAGATGCTGTAGGATAAGCATTGAACTGCTAACTGTAAGGTCATTGGTTCAAACCCACCATTCGCTCCTCAAGAAGAAGATGAAGCTGTCTGCTCCCATAAAGATTACAGTCTTGGCAACCCTGTGCTGGGTTCAAACTCACCAGCTGCTCCTCTGAAACCCCATATAGTGTCGCTATGAGTGAAAATTGACTCAATGGCACATAACAACAACAACATTACAGGCGTTGGGACTGACCCCATGGCAGTAGGTCATTTAAAGTAGAAAATGCTGTACTTAAGTCCTGAGAGAGTGAAACCATTTAATTTGCAAGTTTAAATTCTTTTCCTGCACATTCTCCTCATCTTCCAACCACATTGACCCAGGGGTCTGAAAATAGGGTGAGATCCATGACAGAAAAGAAAAACACCATTTCCTTTGCACACCTGAATGGAGCTTGCTAAATATTTTTTTACTTCAATTATGATAATTGTGTATTTACATGTATAGTTAATTAATGTCTATTTTGCTGGATATTAAACTCCCCTGGGGAAAGAGTTGGAGGAGTCCTGGTAGCACAGTGGCTACGTATTGGGCTGCTAACTGCAAGGTCAGCAGTTCATTTCAAATCTGAGAGTTGCTCTGAGGGGGAAGGCTATAAAGATTTATAGCCTAAGAAACCCTTTGTAGGGTCTCTGTGAGTTAGAACAAACTCCATGGCACACCATCACCACCACTACAACCAGGACAAGAGCTGCGTTTGCTTTTCTTACTGTTGGATAAAGGACCAGGTAGAATATTTGGCTCTAGGGCCTGTGTGTCCATACAGGCCCACGTTGGAATTTTCCGTACGACTTGTTTATACGAAAGTTTCCCCACTACTCGTCTGTCAGTTTGTCGTACTGTGGTGACTTGTGAGTTCCTATGATTCTGGAAGCTATGCCATGGGTATTCTAAATTCCAGCGGGGTCGTCACCCATGGTGGACAGGTTGCAGCTGAGCTTCCAGATGAAGACGGACTAGGAAGAAGGAGAAATGGACTACTTCCAAATATTTAGTCACTGAAAACTTTATGACTAGCAGTGGGACACTGTCAGCCCTGGAGTTTTGAATACTGAAACCTGATGAAGAGTGCCAGAATACTGTCAGATGTAATGCCAGAAAATGTGCCCCTCAGGTTGGAAGGCACTCAAAATATGACTGAGGAAGCGCCTACCCCCCTCAAAGAAGAGCTGACCGTGATGACGCGAATGGAGCAAAGCCTTCAGGACCTTCCTTTGCTAATGGGGCACAACTCAAAATGAATAGAAACAGCTCTAAATATCCATTAGTAAACAGAACATAGAATGTATGAAGTATGAATCTAGGAAAATTGGAAATTGTGAAAAATGAAAGGAACAAACAAACATCTGTCTCTTAGGCGTTAGTGAGCTGAAATGGACTGGTGTTGGTCATTTTTAATCTGACCATCACATGGTTTACTAGCCAGGAATGACAAATTGAAGAGGAATGGCATCACATTCATCATCAAAAGGAAATTTCAAGATCTGCCTTGAAATAAAATGCTGTCTGTGATAGGATAATATCCGTACGCCTACAAGGAAGAGCAGTTAAATACAACTATTAACCAAATTTATGCATAAACCACTAAAGCTAGTGATGATGAAATTGAAAAATTCTACTAACTTCTTCAGTCTTAAATTGATTGCATGCATTGCATGTGTATGCAATGAAGACATACTGCTAATTACTGATGATTGGAATGCAAAGGCTGGAACCAAAGAGGAAGGATCAGTCATTGGCATTGGTGATTGAAATGATGCTGGAGATCGCATGATAGAACTTTGCAAGACCAGTGATTTCTTCATTGCAAATACATTAAAACAACATAAAAGATGGCTGTACACATGGATCTCACCAGATGGAATACACAGAAACCAAATTGACTACATCTGTGGGAAGAGACAGTCGAAAAGCTCCATATCATCAGCTAAAACAAGAGCAGGGGCAGACTGTGGAACAGACCATCAGTTGCTCATAGCAAGTTCAGGCTGAAGCTGAAGAAAATAAAAACTAGTCCACAAGAGCCAAAATATGACCTTGAACAAAATATGACCTAAATTCACCTGAATTTAGGGGTCACCTTAAGAACAGATTTGATGCATTAGACTCTAAAAACTGAAGGCCAGTAGAGTTGTGGGATGACATCAAGAACATTATACAGGAAGAAAGCAAAAAAGAAAAAGACCAAAATGGATGTCAGAAGAGACTCTGAAACTTTCTCTCCATCATAGAGATATTAAATTAAATGGAAGAAAAGAGCCACATAGAAAATTTCAAAGGACAGCTCAAGAAGACAAACTGAAATATTATAACAAAATATGCAAAGGCCTGGAGTTACAGGAAAGGTCATGACCGGCATTTCTCAAGCTGAGGGAACTGAAGGAAAAATTCAAGCCTTGACTTGAAACATTTAAGGATTCTCTGGGCAAAATACTGAATGGTGCCGAAAGCATCAAAAGAAGATAGAAGGAATACACAGAGTCACTGAACCGAAAAGAAATGGTAGATGATCAACCATTTCAAGAGGTAGCTTATGATCAAGAACCAATGATACTGAAAGAGGAAGTTTAAGGTGCATTGAAGGCATTGGCAAAGAACAAGTCACCAACAATTGATGGAATGAAAATTGAATGAAATCTTTCATAAAACTGATGAAGCACTGGAGGCATTCATTCGTCTATGCCAAGATATTTGGAAGACAGCTACCTCTCCAACTGACTGGAAGAGATCTGCATTTGTGCATTCCAAAGAGAGGTGACTGGTTGGAATTTGGGAATCATTGGACAATATCATTAATATCACATTCAAGTAAAATTTTGCTAAAGATAATACGAGAAAGGCTGCAACTGTACATTGACAGGGAACTTCCAGAGGTTCAAACTGGATTCAGATGAGGATGTAGAAAGAGGGATATCATTGCTGATGCTACATGGATCTTAGCTGAAAGCACAGAATACCAGAAGGATGTTTACCTATGCTTTATTGACTACACAAAGGTTTTTGATTGTGTGGATCATGACAAGCTGTGGACAACATTCCTGAGAATGAGTATTCTGGAACACTTAATTGTGCTCATGAGGAACCCATACATCAAACAAGAGGGAGTTGTTTTAACAGTATAAGGGAACACTGAATGGTTTAACATTAGGAAAAGTGTGTGCCGAGGTTGTATTCTTTCACCATACTTATTCAAATTGTATGATGAGCAAATAATCTGAGAAGCTGGGTTATATGAAGAAACACGTGTCATCAGGATTGGAGGAAGACTCATTAACAACCTGCGATGTACAGATGATACAAACTTTCTTGCTGAAAGCAAAGACAGCTTAAAGCAGTTACTAATGAAGATCAAAGATCACAGCCTTTGCTATGGGTTGCACCTCCATGTAAAGAAAACAAAAATCCTCACTACTGGACCAGTAGACAACATCCATGTCATTCTTCTTGGATCAACCATCAACATTCATGGAAGCAGCAGCCAAGAAATCAAACAACGTATAGCATTAGGCAAATCTGCTGCACCAGACCTTTTTAAAGAGCAAAGATGTCAGCTTGAGGACTAAGGTACGCCTGACCCAAGCCATGGTATTTTCAATAACCTCATATGCATGTGAAAGCTGGACAATGAGTAAGGAAGACCATAGAAGAATTGGTGTTGGAGGAGAATATTGAAAGCGCTCCTTGGAAGCCAGATGGGCCAGTCTTTGTCTTTCATACTTTGGACATATTGTCAGGAGGGACCAGTCACTGGAGAACAGTATCACGTTTGATAAAGTGGAGGGTCAGAGCAAAAGAGGAAGACCCCCAGCAAGATGGATTGGCATAGTGGCAGCAGCAATGGGCTCAAACTTAGCAGTAATTGTGAGGTTGACCCAGGACTGGGCAGTATTTCTTTCTGTTGTGCATAGGGTCACTATGAGTTGGTACTGACTTGATAGCACATAAGAACAGACTAAAGTTTTGGTTTCCAGTGCATATGAAGGTTACGTTTATAGTATACTGTAGACTATTAAATGTGCTTCTTGTTCTTGTTGTTAAGTGCTGTCTAGTCCATTCCCACCCATAGCAACCCTGCATAGGGTTTCCAAGGAGCAGCTGGTAAGCTTGTGCATTGTTGACTTATTGCTGTTAAGTGCTGCTGAGTCGATTCAGACTCATAGCCACCCTGTGTAGGATATCTGAGCAGCAATTTGTGGGTTTGAATCACTGACCTGTGGTTAGTTTATCCAACAGCACCATACTAGGAGTGTGCAATAGCATTATGAAAAAGTTTGAAATATTGTCAGAATGATCAGAATATGTCACAGAGACATGGAGCGCCCACTATTGGAAAAATGGTGTGGCCAGACTTGCTGGATGCAGGGCTGCCGCAAACCTTCCTTTTATGAAAAATGGACTGTCTTTAAAGTATGATGAAGTGAAACCCAATCAAATAAGCAGCACCTGTTTATATTTTTGGAACGAACAGTTGAATCATTTGATTCTATACCCAAGGCCTAGCCCAGCGGCTGGCTCCCAGCAGTTGCTCAGTAACCCAACCTTTCCATCCCTGTATAACATGTTGTTAAGTACCGTTGAGCCAGTTCCACCTCATAGAGATCCTGTGCAGGGTTTTGAGGGGTGTCCGGTGGGCTTGAACTGCTGACCTTGAGATTATCAGTCCAGTGTTTGTCCTGCAGCGCCACATCATAGCCAGAGTTGAACTGAATCTTTCCTTACATGATACCTGGGTAGAGATCACTGGATCATTTGTTTGCGTATTTAGTAGGGTGAGAGGAATGGCCAATCAAGTACGTGGTTATGTGCCGTGGAGTCGGTTCCAACTCATAGTGACCCTGCATAGGGTTTCCAAGGCTGTAAATCTTTACCAGAGCACAGAGCCTCATCTTTCTCCCAAGGAACGGCTGGTAGTTTCAAACTGCAGATCTTGAGGTTAGCTGCCCAACTCGTAACCACTACACAGCCAGAGTTCCTTAATTAAGGACGTTTGTTGTTGTTGCTAAGTGCCATCGAGTCACTTCTCACTCAGTGATCCTGAGGAGTGGATGGTGATCTTGAACCGTCGACCTTGTGGTTCAAACTGACTTTGCACATGAACCCAGAGCGCCACACCAGGACTCCAATTAAGGACATGGTCACTTCCATATCTACTTAACAGATAATTGAGTTTAATTTATTTAAACAGGTCAAAGTATATGTAGCTTAGTTTTCTCAAACTTCTCAAGATTTTTGTCATAGATATGTAAAGTGCATACCGCTGTTCATTTTTTTCATTAAATGCATTTATTTAGGAAATAAAACAAAGTGTTTCTTTTAGTGTTTCCCTTAACAAAGATGTCTACAACTTCCCAGAATTTGGGTGCTAACTTTTTCCTAATGCATAGTAAAATAAACACGTACTGTAGGGTTTGCAGTTCAAACCCAACCAACCGCTCTCGGAAGCCCTACACAGGGCCGCTGTGAGTCAGACCTGACTCCACAGCTCTTAACAGTAGGAGGAGCGTGTCCCACTTAGCTGTGGGAACCACATTTCAGGGGCACCTCAAACATTTAGCTATTGAAGTGTTGATTTATGGGTATTGTTTATTCATGTTCTCTAAACTTAGAACTACATGACTTTCTCCGGAGATGCAAGAGAGGTAGCCAGCTAGGATGACCAGCTCATCCCAGTTTGCTCAGAACTTCCTGATATTCCCATTGAAACTCTTGCCTTACAGCAACTCTCCCAGTCCTGAGGACCTGGGCTTGCAGCTCACCATACTGCTGACACACTCCACATTGAAAGCCACTGTCTGTTTAGATTCAGTCTGACTAGATTCAAGAGTTTGAGGCAGGGCAGCAATGGCAAGGGGGAGAGGGGAATCCAAGATTTGGAGGTAGAAAAACTAGGTTTTAGAATTGTTGTTGTTGTTGTTATGTGCCATCGAGTCGGTTCCGACCCATAGCGACCCTGTATAGAATGGAGTTGTTTTAATTGTCTTAATTTTGGTTTCCCTAGAAGCAGACAATGAGACATAGATTTGTGTGCAGTTAGATTATTTTCAGGTAGAGATCATCTTAAGAACAGATTTGATGCATTAAACACTAATGACTGAAGACCAGAAGAGTTGCAGCATGACATCAAGACTATCACACGGCAAGAAAGCAAAAGTATATTACGAAGACAAGAAAGAAGGAAAAGACTGAATAGATGTCAGAAGAGATACTGAAACTTGCTCTCCAGAAAATGGAAGAAATGAGCAAGTAAACGAACTGGAACAGAAAACTTCAAAGGGAAGCTGGAGAAAACAAAGTGACGTATTATAATGAAATATACAAATACCTGGAGTTAGAAAATTAAGAGGGAAGAACATGTTCAGCATTTCTCAAAATGAAAGAACTGAAGAAAAATTCAAGGCTTGATTTCCAATATTTAATGATTGTATGGGCAAAATGGGGTCCTGATGTGGCGCTGTGGGCTAATGCGTCAGACTGCAAAGTTGTTTGAACTGCAAGGTCAGGGGCTCAAGCTCACGAGCTGCTCCTTGGAAACTCTATATAGGGTTGCTGTGGGTTGGATTCGACTCGATGGCACTTAATAACAACAACAATTGGCAAAATAGTGAATAATGCAGAAAGCATTAAAAGAAGATGGGAGTAACACACAGGGTCACTATACCAAAAAGAACTGGACAATGTTCAAACATTTCAAGTGATAACAGTATGATCAGGAGTCAGTGGTACTGAAGGAAGAAGTCCAAGATGCAGTGATGTCATTGGCAAAGGACAAGGCTCTGGGAACAGATGGAATACAAATTGAAATCTTTTAACAAAACTGATGTGGCACTGGAGGCACTCACTCATCTATGCCAAGAAATTTGGAAGACAATTACTTAGCCAACTGACTGGAAGAAATCTGTATTTGTGCCCATTCCATAGAGAGCTGATTCAGTGGAATGTGGCAATCATTGGACAATATCATTAATATCACATGCAAGTAAAATTTTGCTAAAGATAATACAAAAACAGCTGCAACAGTACATTCACAGGGAACTTCCCAAGGTTCAAGCTGGATTTAGATGACATGGAAAGAGGGATATCATTGCTGACGTCAGCTGGATCTTGGCTGAAAGCATAGAATACCCGAAAGATGTGTACCTGTACTTTATTGACTACGCAAAGGCTTTTGATTGTGTGGAGCGTGACAAGCTATGGACATGAGTATGAGTATTCCGGAACACTTGATTGTGCTCATGAGGAACCTGTACAAAGACCAAGAAACATTTGTTTGAACAGAACATGAGAACATAGAATGGTTTTAAAGTAGGAAAGGTGTGCACCAGAGCTGTATTCTTTCACTCAGTCTGTATGCTGAGCAAGTAATTTGAGAAGCTGGATTATACAAAGAAGAGTGTGCGTTAGGATTGGAGGAAGACTCATTAGCAATCTGGGACTAAAGTACACTTGATTCAGGCCCCAGTATTCTCAGTAGCTTCAGATGCATGTGAAAGTTGTCCAGTGAAGAAGGAAGACCTAGGACAATTGATGCATTTGAGTTATGATGTCGAGGAAGACTATTCTAAGAACCACGCACTGCTAGACGTACAAAGAAATCTGTGTTGGAAGATGTACAGCCAAGAATGCTCCTTAAAAGCTAGGATTGTGAGACTTCATCTTTCATATTGCAGATGTATTACCAGGAGAGGCTAATCCCTGGAGAAGGACATCATGCTAGGTAAAGTGGAAAAGAGGAAGACCCCCAATGAGATGGATTGGCACAGTAGCAACAAGCAATGGATTCAGGCTTAATGATGATTGTGAAGATGGTGCGGCATCGGGCTGTGTTTGTTCTGTTGTGCATAAAGTCACTATGAGCCCGAACCAACTGGAGAGCAGCTAAACACAGCAACAGATTATTTTCCAAATGTTTTGTTTTTATTGTGTGCTGTCATGTTGGTTCTGACTCGTAGCGACTCTGTATAGGGTTCCCAAGGAGCAGCTGGTGGACTTGACCGATGCATCTCCCGTGCTTATCCTATAGCACCATACCAGAATTCCAGATGAAGACAGACTAAAAGGAAGGGTTTAGAGATCTGCTTCTGAAATGCAGCCAGTGCAAACCTTGTGGACGACAGTGCCGTGGACGCTCCCTCAGGAGGCATACATTGCTGGAGGAGGACACGATATTTGCGAAGTCGAGGACATTCTCAGTGAGATGGCTTGGCTCAATAGACACCCAGTGTGGTGACAGTGGTGAGGATGACACAGAACCAGGCAAGCAGCGCATCCTGGCAAGAGTTATAGACTTGGTTTGACGGTCGCTTCCTGGGACTCCAGGAAGCAACTGTAAAGGAATGGCAAACTGAGACTGGCAATGATGACAGCCCTTCAAGGGCGTTCTATCAAGCAGGCCACCACTGGGGGAGACCCAGTGTAGAACGAGTGCCTCTTCCCCAGGAGGCGGGTGGGAGCTAGGGAATTCATTCACCCACCTTCATTAGTCACTGGTTGAGCGCTGCTCCCAGAGATATGAGCTCTCCTGACCTTGAGCAGAGTGGGTTCCCTTCACTACAACGTCTTCAGGCAAAGAGATGAACTGTGGGCAGATGGAAGCTGCTCCCCAGAACACTCCGATGAACTTCTTTGCCCGGGAATTATGCGAGATGTTGGGATGAGGTGAGTGTTTCCTAAAGGGTGAGATGTTGACACTGGCCAGTGTGGGAGGTGATTGAGTGCTACACAGACAGCAGCAATGCATCACATGGAATCACACCATAAGAAAGTCCTTCTCACAGGTGACCAAGACAGTCTCCATCGTGTGCTGCTCTGCTCTGTACGGGGCACCTCTCTTCCTTTTGTTAGAGAAGTTAGTCCCAGCCTTAGCACTCCTGGTAAACCACAGTTATTTAGAATGTAATGATGGTGGTGGTGCGTGCATGCCATGGAGTCGGTTCTGACTCATAGTGACCCTGTACAGGGTTTCTGAGGCTGTAAATCTTTACGGGAGCAGAAAGCCTCATCTTTCTCCCATGGAATGGCTGGTAGTTTCTAACTTCTGACCGTGAGGTTAGCAGCCCGACTCATAACCACTACGCTACCAGAACTCCATAGAATGTAATGATACTTTCTGCAATTTAATCTTACTTATTTTTATGGTGATTTTCTAAGCGTGGCACCTGATCCTGGTTTCCCTTTATTTAAATAAAAAGTTGATTAAAGACAAACAGTAAGAAAAGAACTAAACAGATAGGATGTTGATATGATAAAAATCCTGCAGGTAAGATACTGTATAAAATGCCCTGTAAGTATCCTGATGTGGCGCTGTAGGATGAGGTTGGTTTGAAATGCAAGGTTGGTCGTTCAAACCCACTAGCTGCAACTTGGACAGTTGCTATGAGTCGGAACCAATTCGACGGCACTTAACAACAACAACAAATATTCTCTCAGTTCAAAAGTTTGATGCTTATGTGTGCCATTGAGGACCATTTGGTTGTATAGTAAACCTTTTTTGATGTCCTAGGTTTTAAAATCTTTCCCCTTCCACTTGTGTAGTATATTATGTGGTCTCCCAAACAGATAGGTTATGATTAATGGTTTTATAAAATCACCAGGAGTCCTGGTGTGGCGCTGTATGATAAGCACTGGACTACAAGGTCGGCTTGAACCACAAGGTCAGTGATTCACACTCACCAGCCACTTCTGGGAAACCCTATATGTGGTCGCTAATAGTTGGAATCGACTGGATGGCACTTACTTATCAACAACAACAACAAAATCACCAATCATGGCTACTTTTCTGAACTATGCAGTGATAACTACCCTGGCATCTTCCAATTTTTCCCAAAAAGACGTTTAAATTTGGTCCTGATCCATGTCTATGTGAGGTCAGAAGGCAACATTGGTAGTTTTCTAGGGACAGATAGAAGAGAAGAAGTATTTAAGAGTGGGTAAGTGGGCTCCATCGTGTATGCATTTGAAATCATGTTTGTATTCATATATTTCTAAACTAAGGAGAGTCTTTTAATATGAAAAGATTCTTCTTTCAAGTCTTGATGTGCTTTAAGAAGAGAAAGATACCAATCAGATTTAATTTAATCATTGACAAGAAGAAACACTTAAAGAACACTGTGATTTAAAGCAATATATCCTACGTATAGTAGGTTTCATCCATAGCCAATCTGAGAAAAAGAACATTTTCTGGAAATTGGTCAAGTTTCTGAGTATTTTGTATAAACACTGCATTCCACTAGAGGGAGCTATTTAGTTGTGTATTTGACATTCTTTTCTATCTCATAAAAATAATAAAAAAAAATGACTATAGGGCTATGAATTCTGATATGATTCTTGTTGAGCATGTTATGAAATTTCCTCCCAGACATTGTTTTATTTTCAGCTTATTTGTGTGAAATTCCACTTTAAGAAGTATAACATGACCCTCAATCTTTCAATATGTATAAAATCCCAATGGTATTATGGCATGATAGAAGCAAAAGACGTAAGTTTAAATTATTGTAATCCCATGGGTCTTTTGACTATTGTTTCTCTATATACGTTACTGCACAAAGAAAATTTATTGGAAATATTAATACTGTCTGCTTAGATCTTTTATGAAAAGACAAAGAGAGGTAGTGTGGTTCAGACGGGCGAGTCTGCCAGTTTTTCCGGAGTGACTTTTGTTTGTTATCTTAAGGTCTTTTTCCTGCTTGTTACTTAGGATTTCAGTCTGCTAAGCTTGTAGTGCCGCACCCACCACCAAAACCCCCCAGGCCCATTCTGAGTTACAGTGACCCTGTATAGGATTTCTAAGACTGTAAATCTTCATGGAAGCAGCTGGTGGGTTTGAACTGCCAACCTTGTGGTTAACAGCCCATTGCCTAACCCATACCACCATCAGGGCTCCTTTGTGGTGCCTTCTTGTTGTTTTTGTTGTGTGCCTGTATTGGGCTTCCAAGAGCGGTTGGTGGGTTTGAACTGCTGACCTTGTGGTTAGCAGCCCGGTGCTTACCCTGCCGCGCCACAGCAAGGCCTACTGCCATGATATTCATGGGCCACTTTTGTGTTCTGGTTTCTAGTTCTTCTGGATCCTTTTAAAGGCACATGCCTTTCACACTCTGCTTTATGAGATGCTGATGTTCTCAAAAGCCATCCTTTAAAAATGAATGTGATTTCCCCCCTAGTTCAGAAAACAAAAATAGATTAGTCAGTAAACCTTTCTTAATTTGCTACTTTACTGAATTCCGTTAAAAACAAACACTCTTACAGCTTGCCTTAATAAGGCTAGAGCTTAATATGATACTGATATAGCATGTTGTTGTTGGTTGTTGCTAAATACCGCTGACTTAATTCCGAACCATGGCAACCTTGTATAGGGTTTCTGAGGAGCGGCTGCTGGGTTTGAACAGCCGACCTTGCAGTTCAACTTGACCTTGCAATCCAGCGCTTTACGTTGCAGCACCACAACAGGACTTATACACATGTACAATTTAGTTATTTAAATTTTAATTAAATTCCATTAATTAAATTGGTTTTCCTGGTTTAAAAAACAACAAATAAAACTATCTAAACATGTTTGCTGATGTAACTTGGATCTTTGTCCTGAAATTACCATTCTTTTAATGTTTGTAAGTCTACATATAATAACCGAACATATCATCAACAGTGAAACAATGAACACTTTATAATATAAAAATTTTAACACAAGAGATTAAAATATGGCTCCTTTCTCTCCCTTCCTACAGATATTCTTTCCTCGAATTATTCACTGATAAAAATTTAATATGTGTATTTCATATATTGCTTATGATATGTTGTTAAGTGTTGTTGAGTTGGTTCCGACTCATGGCGACCCTGTATAGGGTTTCCGAGAAGTGGCTGGTAGGTTTGAACTGCTGACCATGCAGCTCGAACTGACCTTGCCGTCCAGCGCTTTATCCTGCAGTGCCACACCAGGCTAGTTTGGAGGGTGAGCGAAACAGAAATGGATTGGCACAGTGGCAGCAACATAGTAACACAAAGTGGTTCAAATGTTAACAATTGTGAGGATGGCGCAGGACCGGGAAGTGTTTTGTTCTCTTGTGTGCAGGGTCACTGTGAGTTGGAACTGACTCCACTGTACTAACAACAACAACAAAGAAACCTTTAATGTTTGTTACTTTACCTAATGGGATCATAGTGTATGTACTGATAATATATTGCTTCTTAGTTAATATATTGTGCTTTGGAGATGATTCCATTTCACTATAGGTAGATGTACTTCATTCTTTGTAACTGTGGAAGGGTATTTCATAGTCTGTGGCCATCCTCAATATAACATCACTTTTTCCACTTCCTCCTTGGGTTCCTCATTTCCACTGGTCTTCTTTCCTGCCCCTTCCTCGCTTTTGAGCTTTAGTTTTGGGCAAATGCTGCCCTTTTGGTCTCACACGGTTGTTTGTTATAAGGAGTATGTTCTTGCCTGATGTTACTGGCCTGTCTGTTATTTGGCTGAAAGTGGTTCCTGAAGGTGGGTTCAGCTCCAGGTTTGAAGGGTGTCTAAGTAAGGGCCACAGTCTCAGGAAGTTCAGCCAGTCACTATTAGACTAGTAAGTATGGTCTTTTTCATTTTTCCTTTTGAATTTTATTCTAGTTTTTTTTCTCCCTTCCTATTCAGGACCTTCTATTGTGATTCTGACCAATGCAGTCAGTAGTAGCCAGACAGCTGGGCACCATCTAGTTCTTCTGGTCTCAGGGTAGTGGAGGCTGTGGTTTGTGTGATCTGTTAGTTCTTTGCACTAATTGTTTCCTTATGTCTTTCATTTTCTTCACTCTTCTTTGCTCTGGATGGGAAGAGGCCAATAGTTGCATCTTAGATAGTCACCCATAAACTTTTAAGATCCCAGTCACTTCTCACCATAGTAGGATGTAGACCATTATCCTTGTGGACTATGTCATGCCAATCGGCTTAGATGTCCTCTGAGACTGTGGTTTTGAGTTCCCGAGTCCAATGACTCATTATCTCAAGGGACTGATTTCAGAACATTGGCCCCTGTATCCTCTACTATGTCCTTGGATACATGAAGTTGCTTCAAAAAATGTCTGGGATAATGGAATGAAAAGATAATGGACTCTTCCCATGAACTCTTTGAAGCCCCTCTTATTTGTAGCACACACAAATATATTGGTTTGTGTATTTTTAGGTACAATGGACCTGTGGAGGAGAGTCTAGGTCACAGGGTCAATTTGCATCTTTTATTAACAATTTTACCTTCAGAATCATATGCTCACCACCCATTTCTCACCGCCAGCAATTGCATAGTAAGACTCACACCTGGGAAATGATTGCAGAAGTTTCGGAGAGAAGCCAATTTGTGAGAAGGTTGGAAGGCCTTCCACCTTCTACTTGTGGGTAAATCTCAGCTTCTGGGTCCTTCAAGAAATCCCCAGGTGCAAACAGTTTCTTCGAGTGAGGAGGCAGTTGAGACCTTTATTCTGATGAGGGGGACTTACCTAGATGAAAGAAAAAATGAGCATTCCATTCCATGAAGTTGAGTATTTAATCTATGTAAACTGTGTGCGCCAGTCATGGCTAGACTAGGAAAGTTATATAGCGTCTATGCCCGTAGGAGCGAGTAGACAGCTGAGTCTGATCTCAGATTAGACATGCAAGTGAAGGCAGGCACAGTGAGTTGTTGTTAGGTGCTGTCAAGGTGGTACTGACTCATAGCGACCCTGTGCACAACAGCACGAAACCCTGCCCGGTCCTGCACCAACCTCACAGTTGTTGCTGTGCTCGAGCTCATTGCTGCTGCCACTGTGCCAATACACCTCGTTGGGGGCCTCCTTCTTTTTCGCTGACCCTCCACTTTACCAAGCACGATGTCCTTCTCAAGGGACGGGTCCCTCCTGATAATATGTCTGAAGTATGAGAGACAAAGTTTGGCCATCTTGGCTTCTAAGGAGCATTTTGGTTGTACTTTTTCCAACACAGATTTGTTTATTCTACTGATAATCCATGGTACTTTTAGTATTCTTCTCCAACACCATAACTCAAATGCATCAATTCTTCTACAGTCTTTCTTATTCATTTTCCAACTGTCACATGCATATAAGGTTATTGAAAATACCATGGCTTAGGTCAGGCGCACCTTAGTTCTCAGCGTGACATCTTTGATCTTCAACACCTTAAAGCAGTCTTGTGCAGCAGATTTGCCTAATGCAATATGTCGTTTAATTCTTTGGCTGCTGCTTCCA
>NW_006408541.1:10084624-10086267 GCF_000296735.1 Chrysochloris asiatica | reverse complement strand
AACTTCAGTCTTTTCTCCATTGATAAAAATGTTTATTGGTCCAGTGGTGAGGATTTTTGTTTTCTTTACATTGAGATGCAATCCATAATGAAGGCTGTGCTCTTCGATCTTCATCAGTAAGTATTTTAAGTACTCTTCACTTTCAGCAAGGAAGGTTGTATCATCTGCATATTATAGGTTGTTAATGAGTCTTCCTCCAATCCTGAAGCCACGTTTTTCTTCATAGACCCCAGCTTCTCAGATTATTTGCTCAGCATACAGGTTGAATAAGTATGGTGAAAGAATACAACCCTGTTGCATACCTTTCTTAGTTTTAGACTATTCAGTGTTCCCATGTTCTATTCAAATAACTGCCTCTTGATCTATGTACAGATTCCTCATGAGCACAATTAAGTGTTCTGTAATATTTGTACTTCACAATGTTGCCCATAGCTTGTCATGATCTACACAATTGAAGGCCTTTGCATAGTCAATAAAGCACAGGTAAACATCTTTCTGGTATGAAAGATGTCAGCAATGAGATCCATCTGATGTCAGCAATGAGATCCCTCATTTCCACATCCTCTTCTGATTCCAACTTGAACCTCTGGAAGGTCTCTGTCAATGTATGCTTGCAGCCTTTTCTGTATTACCTTTAGTAAAACTTTATTCGCATGGAATATCAAAGAGATTGTCTGATGATTTCTGCATTCCATTGGGTCACCTGTCTTTGGAATGGGCACAAATACGGATCTCTTCCAATCATTTGGCCAGATTAATTGTCTTCCAAATTTCTTGGTATAGATGAGTGAGTGCCTCCAGTGCCGCCTCACTTTCTTGAAAGGTTTTAGTTTTTATCCATCAATTCCTCGTGCCTTGTTCTTTGCCAATTCCTGTATGTACCTTGGACTTCTTCCTTTAGTATCATTGGCTCTTGATCATACGCTTTCTCTTGAAATGGTTGAACAGCAACCATTTCCTTTTGGTATGGTGACTGTGTATTCCTCCCATCTTCTCTTGATACTTTCTGCATCATTCAATAATTTGCCCAGAAAATCCTCTAATAATGAAAGTCGAGACTTGATTTTTTTCTTCAGTTCCTTTAGTTTGAGAAATGCTGAGTGTGTTCTTCCTTTTTGATCTTCTAACGCCAGATCTTTGTACAATTTGTAGTAATATTTGACCTTGTCTTCTTGAGCTGACCTTTGAAATTTTCTGTTCAGCTCTTGTATCTCCTTATTTATTCCATTAGCTTTAGTACTTCTACGCTGGAGAGCAAGTTTCAGTGTCTCTTCTGACATCCATTTTGATCTTTTCCTTCTTTCTTGTCTTCTCAGTGTCTTTTTACTTTTTTCCTATATGATGTTCTTGATGTCATCCCACAACTCATCTGGTCTTCGGTTTTTAGTGTGCAATGTTTCAATTCTGTTCTTCAGATGATCTCTAAATTCAGGTGGGATATATTCAAGGTCATATTTTGGCTCTCGTGGACTTGTTTTCATTTTCTTCAGCTTCAGTCTGAGTTTGTATATGAGTAATTGATGGTCTGTTCCACAGTCTGCTTCTGGCCTTGGTTTGACTGATGATATGGGGCTTTTCCACCCTCTGTTTCCGCAGATGTAGTCAATTTGATTTCTATGTATTCCATTTGATGAGGTCCATGT
>NW_006408541.1:10075122-10084524 GCF_000296735.1 Chrysochloris asiatica | reverse complement strand
TCTTTTTTAATGCTTTCTGCATTATCTAATATTTTGCCCACTGTTGTTGTTAAGTGCCATTGTGTCAGTTTTGACCCATAGCGACCTGTGTAGGGTTTCCGAGGAGCAGCTGGTGAGCTTGAACTGCTGACCTTGCAGTTTAAACGACTTTGCAGTCTGGTGCATTAACCCACAGCGCCACACCAGGACTCCATTTTGCACATAGAATCCTTCAATAGTTCAAGTTGAGGCTTGAATTTTTTCTTCAGTTCCCTCAGCTTGAGAAATGCTGAGTGTGTTCTTCCCTCTTGGTTTCTGATCTTGGATCTTTGCACATTTTGTTTTAATATTTGACGTTGTCTTCTTGAGCTGCTCTTTAAAAATTTCTGTTCAGCTCTTGTGCCTCTTCACTTCTTTCATTTGCTTTAGTATCTCTAGGCTGGAAAGCAAGTTTCAGAGTTGCTTCTGACATCCGCCTTGGTCTTTTCCTCTTAATGATTCTTTGCTTTCTTCCTGTGTGATGGTCTTGATGTCATCCCACAAGTCTTCTGGTCTTCGATCTTTAGTGTCTAATGCATCAGATCTGTTCTTTAGATGGTCTCTAAATTTAGGTGGGATATATTATTCAAGGACATATTTTGGTTCCTATGGACTTCTTTATAATTTCTGCAGCTTCAGCCTGAATTTGCATGTAAGCAATTGATGGTCTGTTCCACAGTCTGACTCTCTCCTTATGTTGGCTGATGATATGGAACTTTTCCACTGTATTTTTCTGCAGATATAGTCAATTTGATTTCTGTGTATTCCATCTGGTGAAGTCCATTTGTGAAGCCAGTGACTAAATATTCAGAAGTAGTCCATCTCTCCTTCTTCCTAGTGTGTCTTCGTCTGGAAGCTCAGCTGCAACCTGTCACTGAAAACCTTGTGAATAGCAGTAGAACACTGCACCAGAATATTGGATATTGAACCATGATGAAGAGCACCAGAATATTGTCAGCTAGAGTACCGGAAGAGGTGCCCCTCAGGGGGTGACCCTGCTGATAGTTCAAGTACCCATGGCATAGCTTCCAGAATCACAGCAACACACAAGCCACCACAGTATGACAAACTGATAGATGAGTGGTGGTTACTAATCATAACGGCCCTGTATATGGCTTCTAAGGAGAGCCGGGTGAGTTTGAACTGCTAACCTTGAGATTCAAACAGACCTTGCAGTCCAGTGCATTATCCTGAACACCACACCAGGACTCTAGTGATCTACAGGTTGTGGTTGTTTTTGTTAAATGCTGTGGAGTCAATTCTGACTCATAGTGACCCTGCATAGGGTTTCTGAGGAGTGGCTGGTGCGTCTGAATCACCGACCTTGCTGTTCAAACCAACCTTGTGATCCACTGCTTATCTTACATCACCATACCAGGCTTCAGAAAGTTTGTGGAAAAATTCCATCATCTTTCAGTTCCATTTTCCCACAAACTCTTAGAAGCCCCCAAGTATTTCTGTCCAGTATATTTTTCAATGTGTACATATTGGACTGTGCAGTTGCTTGTGCAGGTGATGTGTAATTGGTTAGGCTGACAAGAATGGTCACAGAAGAGCCTTTGCCCACCTTTGGGAGGTGCCTGTAAGCTCAGATTTCTCACGCTTGAAAGTTGATCCTCCTTCCTCCAGGGTAGGGGTGGCGCAGTCTTCGGGATACACAAGCACCGTATCTGGGAGGCCCCTTCCAATGTAGCAAACGGCAAGTCAGACATGTTGAACGTACGTTTCAAAACATGCTCATATCTGTCCACACTTGTCAAGACATCAATCAGTGCCATTAGTGGTTTTTCTCCACGAGGCTCAATCATTCAGTATAAGGAGTAGATGGGAAAGGAACGTTGGAAGAATTCCAGATTATGAAAGAAGTTTTTATTCAGTCACCAAGCAAACATTGTTTCATGTTGCAAGCATCAGGGGAACAGGGGCCATGTTTGTTACAGGATGGTGGGCTGCTCTTCTGGAAAGGGTTACCCACCACACAGGAATAGACCAAATGGCTCTATATGTGTCTCAAGAAAGAAGCAGAAGAGAAGTTGATTTAAATTTTTTAAAATTTTTTAATCAAAGACTGAAATTTCATGCCATATAATTTAAACATAATTTAAAAATGGAGTGTAGTATGCATCAGGATTTTAAAAAACATTTATGTTTGGTGGCACTGTTCACAGTGAGAAAGAGGAAGACCCTCAGCAAGGCAGGTTGACAGAATGGCTGTGACAAATTGGCTCAGTAATTGGTTCTGGGTTTTTTTTTTTGTGTGTGTGTGTACGTGTGTATTTTTGTGTATGTGTAACTGTACACACACACCAAAAAAAAACAACAAACTCATGCAGATAGACATAAAGTGTCAGCTTTATTACTGATGTAAGTTTTATTAGTACACATAGCTCAGGGGTGTGTTCACTTGAGCTTAGAACAACCCACCCATAGAAAAGGTACGCTTTTGAAAAATTGCTACCTCAAAGATTGGGCTGTCCTGGGGCAGAGAAGAAAGGGAGCAAATTTCTACCAGCCTTTTAATAGGTGATGGAGACATATGGACACACCCTTATTACCACCCATTAGTTAGCTCATTCCTCTTTGGGGTGGGAGCTGAAGCGTTACTGTGATTGTGGTCCCCATGGAAGGAAACATGAGGAGCAGAGAATAAATGTTCCCCTTCCTAGTATTCTAGTGTCTGTTTTTATTTAAAAATGTGTGTGTATTTGTGTAAGTAGAGCTTATGTAAAAGCCTCAAATAAATATGCGATAAGCTATTTTTTCCTGTAGGGTGGGACTCTGAGGGGCTTTTCAATTTCTCTTTATTATTATAGTTAAAGAAAATAAACAATAATCCTTTTTCATGAGAAAAACGTAAATATATTTTCATTTGAGAATGAAATTTCTTTCATACTGGGTGTAATTCATACTCTATGTAAATGGCATTTAATCATGCATCAAATGTCTATTATAGTTTGCTAAACATTGAAAATCAATAGAAACAGCTTCCGGGATGAGAATGATTGCTGGTGTTCCTCCGCAGTCTCTGATGTTCTTTCAAGACTCCTTTTTCTGTTCTCGCACAGATCCCCTTTTAAGCCCTTTTATTAAAACCCATTTCTCATGTTTCCATCGAATGTGAAGTCACACGCAGGCCGCTAATTTACTGTGGAAACACATGAATTACAGGTAGGTATCACGAATGAAAAATAAAGCTGTTTACAAATAACTATTCTTTGGAGGGCTCCGAAAGCAGTAAATCTGGAAAGTCTCTCTCTCAGGCTTTGCTTGGGGTAGGAGACTGTGTCAGATGCAGCTCAGCTATATTAAAAAGGAAAAAAAATAAAAAAAAAAGCAAATGATTGGCGGAAGAGGATTACTGGTCTCTTTCACTTACCTTTTCATTTTTTTCCTGTTCAATCAGCTTGCATTTAAGACTAAAAATAAACCGATTTAAACCCACACCAGAAAACTCAGTGAGCTTTACAGAAAATGACAAGGAGGACGGTGTCTTTTGTTGTCAGAATCTCAGCATCGAAATCTACAATGTCTCCTTCCTCTGGCATTTACTGAAGTCCTACCTTGTGGCACTGAGGGTTAACGTGCTGGACTGCAAGGTCAGAGGTTCAAGCTTACCAGCCGCTCCTCGGAAACCCTAGACAGGGATGTTATTAGTCGGGACTGACTTGACGGCACTTAACAACAACAACAACAACAGCAGCAGCAAAAGTTGTTCCAAAGGAACCCTTAAGCCCTGGCCTGCTAAGTGCAAGATTAGCAGTTGAAAGCCACCAGCCACTTCAAGGGAGAAAGCTTTCTGCTCCCGTAAAAGATGTGCAACCTCAGAAACCTTACACACGGTCGTTATGAGTCGGAATCAGAATCAGCATCATGCTCGACTTGGTGGCAGTGGGAGCTTGTTTCAGAAACAGCAGACAATGCTAGCTGTCCATGCAGTACTCCTCCTCTTTCCTTCTACTGACCAGCACAGCCTCGGTTATGAGCAAGCACACAGTGTGTTCAGATAAAAGCATACACTTCCTCCATCTCCCTGACAACCTGAAGTTTGAAGCTGGTCTTTCTACTGGAAGCCTCAGCCTTCCTGATACGTGTGCTCCTCCTTCCTACTTGCCCTCATTGCTCGGCTACCTTTCCCATTCTTACCTGGAATAGAGATGCAATGCCTGGAGGAGAAGCAACTGTCTTATGACCATGGGGATCAGTACCTTCTGCTGAGGGGGGTGGAGCAGAGAGAAGAAAACGTCTGGGTTCTAGATAGCTTCATTGACTAGCCTTGACCTTTCAACTTCTGAGCTTCCTGTTGTTGTTGAGTGCTGTGGAATTGGTTCCGACTCATAGTGATCCTGTATATGGTTTCCGAGGAGCTGCAGGTGAGTTTGAACTGCTGACCTTGTGGTTTGAAGTCCATTGCTGATCCTATAGCGCCACACCAGACGAATAAGACAAGTAAATCTCTACTTGTTTAAACCATAGGGTTAGGCTTTTATTTGCAGCCCAAAGCATTAAAAAAAAAAATTTTTTTTTTTATTTTTATTATTGAGTTGAAATTTATGTAACAAAAAACTAACCATTTTAAAGTGACCAGTTCAGCAACGTTTAGTAATTCACACTGCTGTGGATTACCACCTCTATTTACAAGACATTGTCAGCACCCCAAAACCAAAAGTGTTCTTTTTTAGAATAACTTTTTTATTGTAGTTTGGATGAAAGGTTACAGAGCAAATCAGTTTTCTGTTCTACAATATATACAGATTTTGTACCCTGAAATGGGTTGTAGTCCCTTCACTGGACCGGCGCTCTTTCCATTTCCTCCCTGGGTTCCCTGTTCCCATTCATCCTTCTGTCCTGTCTCTTCTTGTTGTTGGAGCTTTGTGTTAGAGTTAATGCTGCTCTCCAGGCCTCATGTACTAGGGGCACATCCCTCCCTTGTGTTACTGACCACTTCCTCGGCCTGTCTGCTGTTTGGCTGAAAGTTGATCCCTGGGGGTGGGTTCAGTTCCAGGCCTCAGGAGTATCTAAGGGATTTCACCTTTCTCTCTCAGACCAGTAAGTCTGGTCTTTTTAATGATTTTGAATTTTGTTCTACATTTTTTTTTTTCCCTCTCTCTGTCCAGGTCCCTCCTTTGGGATATTGATCCGAGCAGTTGGTAGTGGTATCCAGGCCCTATCTAGTTCTTCTGGACTTAGGGCAGTGGAGACTGGGGTTCATGTGGTCCATTGTTGTTAAGTGCCGTCGAGTCGGTTCCAACTCATAGCGACCCTGCAGAGGGTTCCCAAGGAGCAGCTGGTGAGCTTGAAGCACCGAACTTGTGGTTCAAACTGACCTTGCAGTCCAGCGCATTAACGCACAGTGCCACACAGCCCTTGCAGAACTGTCCATATTTGATAGAGGTGCTAGACCAATAGGATCTTAGTGAACCCTCCCACAGCTCTCTTAGTAGAGTGGGTATTAGTATTAGGTAGTTTTCTTCCCCATGTATATTCTTCCTTGTCCTGATAACAATTTGGAGAACTGCTTTCTTCCTACAATCGATCTGTGGAGTTTGAAAGGCACTGATCTATCTGTGGCACCAACATGGGAATTCAGACAATCAGAGCATTACTTACTTACGGGGATAGGTTAGGGATGGACACGTGACACACTGGGCTAATTTTTGAATGGCTGGGGCGGGGTAGTCTACCCTTAGGCTGGGAGGTGCTGGCGCTATTGCGTCACCCTGTAGAACCTGCCATTCGAGAATGCATGTGATGTGGAGGAGAGCAGAGCCAAGAAACAGACCTCAGTTTCCACTGGCATTTCTGAACCCCCAGATCTAACTGAGCTTGAAGCCAGCTCTGTTTTTGATCGTTTCAAGTATTTGAATCAATTCATCTCCTTTTCTTTACTTAAGTTAGTTTGAATTGGATTTTCTGTCACTTAAAGCCAAAAGAATCATTTACAAGAGAAACAAACCCAAAGACTTCTCATAGTGGCATTGTTTGCTTTACACATATAAGACCTGTGCTTCAGGGATACAGGTAGTCCCTTTCTAAAGTGGATTTGAGTTACCAGGAACCACACTTAGGAAACCACACTTAGGGCCAACTGTGTTTTGTTTTGTTTTTGTGTGTCTTCTTGTTGTTGTTGTCAAGTGCTATCAAATCAGTTCAAATCCTAGTGCCCCTGGATAGGGTTTCCTGATGTGGTGCTGTAGAATAAGCACGTGACCTCAGGGTCAGTTTAAACTACAAGGTCAGCAGTTCAAACTCAGCCAGTCACTCCTTGGAAACCCCACACAAAGTTGCTGTGAATCAGAACTGACTCGATGGCACTCGACGACAAATAGGGTTTCCAAGGAGTGGCTGGTAGGTTTGAACTGCCAATGTTTCGGTTAGAAGTCCAGTGCTTATTTGACAGAGCCATGCCGGGATCATCATTAGTGGTATGTACTCCATACAGTGTTGCCGTGTGGAACCTGCTCACGTCAGCATTCTCAGGCACTTACTCCCATATGTTCAAAGATGTGATTTAGAATGAATGATGCATTGGTAAAAGGCTGAAAACAAAAGAAAAAAGAAGAAAGGTTGTCATAGTTATTGGAACCCAGCTGTAAGTCGGGGACTACCTGGTATATAATTTGCTCAAGACCACACAGTTTGAATTTTATTGCCCCTGAGAAATCACTTACCTACTTCTGTTGTTCCATACTGGCCTTGTTCAAAGATGGTGAGCCAACTCCGCCATCTTGTTGGGGTGAGTCTATGACTCTCCTGGCGTCCATGCTAAAAACACGTGTTGGCCATATAGTCAGTAAGAAAAGAAATGTTTCCTTGAACAGATGAATGTTTGGACTTGGTGTTTGTAATTATCTTTTTTGGAGTTAGTTACATTAGCCTCTGTGGGTTATTTATTTGATCGCAGATGACTCTGATGCAAATGCCTTTGATTTGGTTTTTCTCGTGACCTGCATGAACTGCATCATTAGACAGTTGGTCTTACTAATGAGAAGAAATAAAAAGGAAACACTGACAACAACTCCTCCCTGGAACATTCTTTGTAAAACATACTTTGCTGGACCCTGGACTAGTTCAAGAAAATGTGTCACTGACGAACTATCGAAGAGGCAGAAGACCCTGATGGAAACAGTTTTATTGAGTGCCTCTGTGACAAAAATATCTTCAAAGGGAGTTCTATCAATTTTATTAAGCTACATTGTGCACTTTTTACATGACAAGCGTATCAAGCACAATAGCATTTGAATTAGCAATCAAGTTTTAATAGTATTTGACACTTCCTCACCTTGTACTGGCAGAAGCTGTCTCCCTGAGGAGAGACACCATCTGAGGAGTAGTGAGCCCCCAACCGGGAAATGGGTGATGGTCCAAAAGTTCATTTGTGAATGTGCTGGTTGTTGCTTGGAACATACTTTCTTAGGGAAACAATGGTCAGAATACTGTTTAGTGTCTTCTGCTGACATAAGAACCTGTTGAGCCCATTTTATCAGTTACGATGCTTTGTTTACAAGTAATGGAACTTAACTCTAGTTAATTTACACCAAAATAAATGTAGTGGAGGGAGAGTGGGAGCGCCGAATCAGTGAGAAGTTGAAGGAGCAGACTTGACAGGAATCAGCTACCCACGGAGCAAGGCCCACAGCAATGGGCCACCACTGCACCTCTGGCTGTCACCCTCCCACTTCAACAGATGACCCCAGTCACCCAGTTCCTCAGACCGACATGTTGGAATTACCCTTGACTCTTCAGGTTTTCTTCAACTCTACATTCAGTTCCAGCAAATCTAGTCAGCTCTGCTTTATAAACATACCTAGAATTCAAGCCTGTCCTATAACCCCCTTGGTCACAATCCTGGCTCCATGACAGTATCATCTGTGACCTAAAATACTTCCACTGTCTCCTCACTGGTCCTTAGCCCTGGTGCCCAGACTTCACTGAGCAGCCAGAGGGGATGTGTTAAAACTCAGCCAGATCTCGCTGCTCTCGTTTCTTATCTGTGAGTAAATGGTCTGATCTGATTTGATGCCGCTCTTGCCACCTCTCCAACCCGCTCATTGATTACCTCTCCTCATTCCTGCTGCTCCAGCCACCTTCCTTGCCATTCTTCAAATACACCAGGCACACTTCTTACTCTGCTGTCTCTCTGGAATGGTCTTGTCAGAATGTCTCTGATCAAATATCGTTTCCTCAGAGAAGCCTTTCGTGATCACTCTCTAAAACACCAATCACTTTACTCCTATGCCCTCACATTCCTACCCCCTTACTCCATATTTCGTCATAGCCCTCCTCCTCCTCTGATGTGACTTACATAAGACACTTCACTGTTTAGCATCTGACTTGCTCCTCTTTGTCTTGGTCTGTTTCCTACACTTCTGCATTCTCTCACAGACACTTATTACCACATTTCTCCATATAATGCACCCACATTAATGAAGTGACCATGTGTATAAAGCTTATAGGAAACTAACATGAGATTTTTGTTGTTGTTAAGTGCCGTTGAGTCGGTTCCGACCCATAGCGACCCTTTACAGGGTTTCCGAGGGTGTAAATCTTTACGGGAGTAGAAAGCCTCATCTTTCTCCTGTGGAGCAGCTGGTAGTTTCGAACCGCTGACCTTAAGGTTCGCAGCCCGATTCGTAACCACTACGCTACCAGAGCAGGGGGGTTGCAAAAAAAATGTGTAATGCATGCATCGTTTGAGTAAAAATATACTCAATAAATATATTTTAAATGAGCAAAAGAGTGCACACACGGATGACTATAGGAACAGTTCTGTATTGTTGTTGTTAAGTGCTGTCGAGTTGATTCCTACCCATCACAACCCTATACAGGGTTTCCAAGGAGCAGCTGGTGAGCTTGAACCGCTGACCTTGCAGTTCAGTCGGCTGTACAGTCTGGCGCATTAACCCACAGCGCCACACCAGGACTCCACGACTCCGCCTTACCCCACTGGGAGGAATGAACTCCACCAACTTTCCATTTTAGTATTCAGAGCCCCAGAAGGGGTTTCTGATGGGTGAGGCATGAGGAACAGGTCCATATCCAGGCTGAGGGAGAATAAGGCACAGGTCCCACAAGATTGCACCCAAAGGGAACTGTAACGTCTATGTTCAACAGATGGTCAGGGATTCCTGCTTCCAGGTGAGGGAGCTACACTCCCCAGTGTCTATACCAGTGCAGAGAAGTAAAGTAATAACCTGTCTCACTCAGGGATACTATATGATTCAAGTAACAGAAAGCCCATAACAGCAGTTTAGATATACAGGGGCTTATCTCTTCATGCTAAGGAGCTCTGGTAGCGTAGTGGTTACGAATCGGGCTGCGAACCTAAAGGTCAGCGGTTCGAAACTACCAGCTGCTCCGTGGGAGAAAGATGAGGCTTTCTACTCC
>NW_006408541.1:10074500-10075022 GCF_000296735.1 Chrysochloris asiatica | reverse complement strand
AATCCAGGTTGAACCTTTCTGGCAGTTCTCTGTCAATGTATGCTTGCAGCCATTTTTGTATTATTTTTAGTAAAGTTTTGCTTGTATGGGGTATCAGTGATGTTTGTTGTCCAGTGATTTCCACATCCCGTTGGGCCACCTCTCTTTGGAATGGGCACAAATATAGATCTCTTCCAGTCAGTTGGTGAGGTAGTTGTCTTCCAAACTTCTTGGCATAGATGAGTGAATGCCTCCAGTGCCACATCAATTTGTTGAAAGATTTCAGTTTGTATTCCATCCATTCCATAGCCTGGTTATTTGCCAGTGCCTTAAATTCACCTTGAACTTCTTCCTTCAGGATCATTGGCTCTTGATCATATGCTGCCTCTTGATATGGGGGAACATCAACCATTTCTTTTTGGTGCAGTGACTCTGTGTATTCCTTCCATCTTTTTTAATGCTTTCTGCATTATCTAATATTTTGCCCACTGTTGTTGTTAAGTGCCATTGTGTCAGTTTTGACCCATAGCGACCTGTGTAGGG
>NW_006408541.1:10071381-10074400 GCF_000296735.1 Chrysochloris asiatica | reverse complement strand
GTTCCTGCTATAGTAAACCATGTGATTGTTAGATTCAAAATGGCCAATACCAGTCCCCTAAGACAGTACAGGAGCATCCTTGAGAAAGAAACCGGGCTCGGGACAGCAGAAGTCAGAGAATGGGACACATTTGTGCTGTGCTCGTAGAAAGACAGAGGAACTTCCTTCCAGCCTCCCAGAACTTGAGAATGGGAGACTTTGGGGCAACACTGACTTCACAGTGGTTGCTCCTGTTGGACCCACTTGTTGATGCTGCTACTGTGGTTTTATCTCATGGGGCAGAGAGATGCATGTGTCCAAAGTACCAGTCATGAGTGGAGTTTCTTAGAAATGCCTTTTCTTTGCCACAGTGCTTCGGCACCATGATCTGATCTCTGGCTTCCTCACAAAGCCTGCCACCCCTCGCTCGAGCAGCACCCTGCAGTGGGGGAGAGCACTGTCTTGGAGGTGGAGAGACCTGGGTTTGAGTCTTGGCATCCCTTGTTCCCAGCCGTGTGAGTCTGGCTTGGTAACTCAACTTCTTGGGATTCTTGAGTAAAACGGTAAAAACTGCATCTGCCTCCCAGGGTTATGGTTCGAATCCAAACACGTGAATTGTGTTTGGCATCTAGTGAGAAAAACTATGAAAAGAGGAGATGAAGTTGGACTACATGTGGAATACCCTGGTAGTGCAGTGGTTAAGTGCTCCGTTGCTAACCTAAAGGTCAGCGGTTTGAATCTACCAGCCACTTCATGGAAGATAAAGTAGCTTTCTTCTTTGAAGTTTACAGCCTTGGAAATCCTATGGAGCAGTTTTGTTCCAGGGTCAGTGTGAGTCAGCATGAACTCAGTGGCAACGGTGAGGTTGGTAAGCCGTACATATCTTAATTCTAGACTTTGTTCGAGCAACCAACAAGTAATGGTGTAACTCTGTCTTTTTGTTGGAATGACTTGGAGAGCTTTACAGAAATACTAACATTCAAGATGCACCCCACACAAGTCTGGTTCAAATGGCAGGTAGGAATCCAGAACTAAACCAGTATTTTTAAAAAGCTCCTAAAATGATTCAGAGGTCAAGGCTAGGAGTTAAATTCTCCACTGCAGAGATGTCTGCACGTGGAAAGATCTCATAAGAATAGGCAATGGTGATTATTTTTCAGATTATTTGTCTACTCTTTGCTGTAAATTTAGGATTTAATGTGAAAGGCTAGGAGACTCACTTTTTTTTTTTTTTTTTTAAGTAAAGAACAAACATTTTATTGTGAATTGAATGAAGGATTACAGACAAGATCTTTAGTTTTACATTCAACAAATCCTACACTGTTTCGTCTCAGTGATTACGATCCCATCCATGCAACAGCAGTTGCCCTTCTTCTTTCTTCCCTGTGGTTACTCATGTACAGATATCTTCTTTCAAACTCATGTATTTGTGGGATATATAACTATCTGTGTCTCCCACTTTTTGTCCCGTACCTATTCGTCCCGTACCTATTCAGAGACATGTGTCTCTGTTCATGTAGCTACACACAGAGCACTGTTGTTCCAAGATTGTACACATGTCACTATTTACCTCTACCTGCTTTAGCCCCTGCATATACCTTCATCATCCTTCTGCCAACCTCCCTCTTCTTGTATACTGCCCTCCCCAATCACTGGAGTTAACATGTGTCTGCCCTCTAACCCGTGACTTCTTCTCCCTGCCATCTCTGGTGACCATCAAAGAATGTTAGTTTGAAAACCTTTTCTTGAGTTTTTACAATAGTGGTCTCATACAGTACATGTCCTTTTATAGCTGACTTATCAGGTTCAGCCATATTATGAGGTATTTTACAGATTCATATATTCATCTTTTTGTTTTTTTACCAAGGATTAGTTGGTAGTTTAGATTCGAATCACTGAAACTTTGGTTAGCAGAGCAGTTCTAACCACCAGGGCTCCTTTTCATAACACGAAGGACTGCAAATTTAGAAATTCGACATCTTCTTTATATGAATTTGCATATATACACACACACTTACATCTGCTTGTGTTGCCTTAAAGTGTTGAAATTAAATTGCTAATCCACTTCAGTGGAAAATACTTGTCCACTCACAAACCTATACGTGGATGTTCATAAAAGTGTTATTCATAATAGCTCCAAAGGAGAAGCAACCCAAAAGTCCATCAGTTGATGGATGTTGTTAAGTGCCATCGAGTCAGTTCCAACTCATAACGATCCTGTACAGGCTAACTGAGGAGCAGTTGGTGAGTTTGAAGTTTGTGGTTTGCAGTCCAGTTGATGTGGTCAATACATACATTGGAATACTATTTGGTAACAAAAGGAAATGAAGTACCAATACATGCAGCACAGATAGACTTTTAAGACATTGTGCTAAATGAACAAAGCAATTGACAGAAGACCACATAGTCAGTGATGCCGTTAGTGGGAGATGCCCAGGTCAGACAGCTCTTTAGAGACACGGACTGCCAGCAGAATGAACAATTCTGTTTTAGAAACAGTATGGTCACATGTCTCCTTGAAAGTCACAATGGTAGGTAATTTGGAAACACTGTCAGAAAGGACCAGACCCTGGAGAAGGGGCATCATGTTTCGTAAAGTGGAGCGGCTGGGAAACAGAGGAGGCCCCTCAACGAGATAGACACAGAAGCGGCAACAGTAGTTTCAAACATAACATTTGCCATGGTGCTGTAGGCCTGGGAATTCCTGTGGTACATCGGGTTCCTGTGAGTTGTAACTAACTTGATGGTACCTAGCAACAAAGAGACAGAGAATAAATTAGTCGTTGTCTTGACCACAATTTGTGGTTGACCATTGGCATTTTGAAAGAAAGACCTGATGATGTATTTCCATAAAGATCCCAGCCAAGAAACCCCTGCACAGCTCAGTTCTGCCCTGTAACACAGCTGGACGGCAGTGACTGGGGTTGGGGAGTTATTGGGGAAGCACAGTGACTGCTAATGGGTGTGTTACGGAGTTAGTGCTGATGGTTGTCAGTTCTGTGGACAGACTAAAAACAGAATTGTATACTTTGAAGCTATG
>NW_006408541.1:10069029-10070668 GCF_000296735.1 Chrysochloris asiatica | reverse complement strand
CAACATCAGAATGTTTCTGACATCCCTGTGATTCACTTGGCCTTTCCCTCATGGTCACAATATGGCAGCCATTTAGCCACCTTCCTGCCTTCACCCATTCTTCAAAGGAAGCAAGGGATGGGGAACAAGTGGCGGAGTGTTTTCTTCAAGCACATCTGTCTCTAATCACAGACATCTTAAGGGTGAGTAAAAACGTGTTGTTGTTAAGTGCTGTCGAGTCAGTTCGGAGTCAGAGCGACCCCGTATAGAGTTTCCGAGGAGCCACTGGTGAGTTTGAAACGCTGACTTTGTAGTTCAAATCGACCTTGCAGTCCAGTGCTTTATCTCACTGCACGACACCAGGCTTCCAGGAGTAAAAAAGTACTGCTACAAAATCATAGAGATGTTTATTAAACAAAACTACCAAAATGTGAAGCTATTGTTCATAACAGTTTCTCCATCTAGGCCTATGTGCTTACTTCTGAAGATAGTGTCTTCATCTCTCAAACCCTTCCACTAAGAATTTTGTGCTTTCTGATTTACAGCATGTCAAAAAGGCAGTTTTATCATTCTCAAGGGACTCAAATGGGGTTTCTTTTGAGTTTTGGGAACAAGAAGAAATCTGAAGGGGCAATACAGGGCCGTAGGGTGGATGGGGGTAAGCTTTCCTAACAAAATTCTTGTAGGACAGCCTTGTTACCTTTGAAGATGGTCACGATGGGGAAAAAAATCCCCAGGACAGCTTTCCTGATCTTTTTCTAACCAATGCAGTTTTCAGTTTCTTTGAACTGTCTTAATAGGAAGTCCCTGTGATTGTTTAGGGTCCTTTGAGAAACACTATCAAGATGCTCCTTCCGGGATCTCAAACAACAATGACCCAAACCTTCTGAGCTGACTTCTTTTTCTTTTCCTTTTTTTAAATATGATAGTTTACGTGGGAGAACATTAGTTTTACATTCATTCTATGGTATATTGTTTCATTGCCATGCTTACAATCCCCTCCATGCATCATTAACCAACCAAAGGGTATATACCCTGCAATCCTTCCCCCATACCCCCCAGGTCTTCAGCACACAGTCGCTCTCCCTCTCTGCATGTAAAGTCCCCAGCTGCTCCATCGCTCCACGTCATTATCTCTGCCTCCATCTCAGGCATCACTGCTTCTCTGGGTAGGGACCTGCTCTCGGCTCCTCACTATTGATGGTCCCAGGGACCGCCACTCCTAGACTGGAAAGTTAATCACTCCCTTCCTTGCAATAAAACGTCTACCTTTACAGTTCCAACCCTCACAATCAGTCTTGATAACAATTATTCACTATTGTATCACAAGAAACCCATCTGCATTTCATTTCATCAGCGCCGCCTACACAGATTGGATACTACTCCCTGGAGATTCTACCTTCCTCCAGACCCCCTGGCTGTAGGTTCCCTCTTGAAAGCTTGTAAGCCAGTCACTTCTTGCCTTTGTAGCCCCCCCTGCCCCATTTTGGGTAGCCAATGTTCAAGTTGCCCATTACTGTCTACTCTGTGTGTGGAGGTGGTGGGAATGATTCTTTCTGTAAAGATTTGTTCCCTCTTTTGAGCTGCTGCATCCGTAGGTGTAGGTCAAGTTCATCAAATTGTATCGGATTACTCTTTTTTTCCTCTTCTTTCTTCTTCT
>NW_006408541.1:10051077-10061220 GCF_000296735.1 Chrysochloris asiatica | reverse complement strand
ATCCTATCGTATATCGTTTCATTGCCATGGTTACAATCCCCTCCGTGCATCATCAACCAACCACTACAAGCCTGCCCCCCAGTCATCAGCACACAGCCCCTCTTCTTCTCTAGATCTAAAGTCCCCAGCTGCTCTATCTCTCCACGTCATCGTCTCTGGCTCCATCTTTGGCATCACTGCTTCTCTGGGTAGAGTCCCACTCTCTTCCAACTTTCCTTTGAGGCTCCCTTTCTAGGCGTTTATCCCATACATACTCACTCCCATGAAAAGAAACCATTTTCCTTGTACTAACAACCTCATTACATTGCAGACTCTACAAACTCATTCTTAGTGAGGATTGTTTCTGTATAGTAGTTGCTCATGTTGCTAAGTGTAGGGTCTAGTCATAAAAATATTTGAGAAGAAACTGAAAGTATGCCATGGCAGTTTTAAGGAGCAATGGTGGCCTTCTGGGTTTGACAGTGGGCTGCTGACCATAAATTTGGCTGTTCCAGCCCACCAGCTGGGAGAACGATGCGGCTGCCTGCGCCCATATACATTTACAATCTTGGAAACCCAAGGTGACGTCACTGTGAGTCAGTATTAGGCTAGTTGCTTTAGGCTGAGACTCGTAACTTGACTGCATATTGGAATCCTTGGGCAGTTCTGTCTGGGATCCATTCTCTGTGATTCTGTTTCCATTGGTTTGAGGTGACAGCTAGGCATGTAAGCTTTCCAAGTAATTCTAATATGTACAAAGGGCTCAAACCCTCCCTTCAAATCATTGCTATCGAGTTGATTGTGGTGCACAGTGACTGTGTGTAGGGTTTCCAAGGCTGTAAACTTTTTTGGGAGCAGGATATCATGTTTGCTGAAATGGAGAGTTAGCGGAAAAAGAGGAAGACCCCTAATGAGCTGGATTAACATCATTGCGGGAATAATGGGCTCAGGACGGGGTGGTGTTTCTGTTATGTGTAGGGGGTCGCTATGAGTCAGAAGTGACTCGACAGCGTCTAACAAACAACAACAAAAAATCTTTATGGGAGTGGAAAGCCTCATCGTTCTTCTAAGGAGTAGCTGGTGGGTTTGAACCACCAACCTTGAAGATAGAACAGCTGTTTTCAATCATAGTGGGTGCTGATTTTGTCTACCTTCCTTCCCTGGGGATATTAGACAATGTCTGCAGACAGTTTTGATGGTCACAACCAAGGTGTGAGTGTGTGTGCTATGTTCATCTAGTGGGCAGAGGTCCTGCATGGTTTGAAACATCTTGCAGTACAGGGCAGCCCCCACAACACAGCAGTATGCAACCCAGGACGTCAAGAATACCTAGGTTTTGACATGCTGGGCCAGAGGAACCATAGTGATAACTAATCCATTGTGTCATCAGAAGTTGATGTGAGGGCAGGTGGTGACAAGGTGGAGTATAAAACCACAAACATCGTGGCTGGGTAGCCAGATGGCCCAATTTCTGGGTGTTCTGGCTGAGCTTGGCACGACACTCTTTCCCCTTCATTCCTTTACGTGGAACATGGATCCAGGCTGCCTTGTTGATAAGCTCTTATGAAAGCAAGGCAGAGTCAGGTTGTTAAAATTCTTGTTATTTTTACAGACATTCTACAGTTAAAAGCCATCAACTGTCACCCATGATGAGCAAATGCCTATTCACTCTCAAAATGAAGAACTTTTTGACAATTACCCTGCATCTGTATTCCTTTGGCAAGCTTTCAGAATTATTGCTTTCATTATAGAGTGAAACTTGGGCCACAGCATCACATTCTAGGAAACAGCACACCATTATTTGTGATAAGGAGAAAACAGCAGATAAGAACAAATACCCATAGACTCGGGAGAAGAGTCCTGGTGAAGGGAACACCTGAATTAGATGCAGATCACGTGCATACCACGTGTCCCATATACACCGTGGGACAAATGTTGACTGGATGGATTTTTGTTTGTTTGTTTAAAACCAATCACTTGGTATGTTCTCATAAGCTATGCAAGAGATTACTATCATGGATAATGAAAACAAAATGACAGGCAGATAAATTTAGTTGCTGTATAAGAAATCTTGTAAGGTATTCTCCATAGTATACAGATAAGGAAATCACATAATTGGAAGAGCTGAAAACAGCATTAGCACAAGAGCATCTAAGGAAGAGAGCAAGGAAATCAATTGTGGAATGCAAGAAAAAAGCTCTGATAAGAACGACTTCCCTTTGATGAAGAAGCTGTAGAAACTGTCCACTGTGGAAGTCAGAGGCTTGAGCCCAGTGGTACTCAGCTTTAGCTCCTCAATAGGAATCTCCTGGGAACTTTGATAGCTTCTGATGCCCAAGCTATACTCTAGACCAATGCAATCCAAATAGCTGGGGTGGCACAAGGAATCAGTGTGAATGAAAGCTTTGCAGGGGATCCCAGTGGGCAGCCAGGTTTGAGATGCACTGGGAAGTATGCCGGCTTTTATCCAATACCATTTTGGCTTGGGTGACATCATACCTCAGTCCTCAGCTTCGAGGGACACGCTAGTGTTAGTTGCTATTGAATCACCTTTGACCCATGATGACCCATGTGCTCACAACAAAATGTTGCTTGGTGCTGTGTCATCTTCACAACCATCGGCGTGTCCCAGTGCATTGTTGTGGCCACTGTGTATTTTGAGTGCTTTTCAACCTAGGGGGTTCATCTTCCAGCACTCTGCCAGACAGTATTTATTTATTTTTTAATGTTTTATTGTGAATTATGTGATAGTTTACATGGGAGAACATTAGTTTTACATTCATTCTATCATATATCGTTTTATTGCCATGGTTACAATCCCCTCCATGCATCATCAACCAACCGAAGGGTATACCCTGCAAGCCTGCTCCCTACACTCCCCTCACCCCCTACCCCCCAGTCTTCAGCACACAGTCACTCTCCCTTTCTGGATCTAAAGTCTCCAGCTGCTCCATCGCTCCACATCATCATCTCTGCCTCCATCTCAGGCATCACTGCTTCTCTGGGTAGGGTCTTGCTCTTGGCTCTTCTCTGTTGATGGTCCTGGGGACCTCCGCTCCTAAACTGGAAAGTTAATCACTCCCTTCCTTGCTATAACACGTCTACCTTTACATTTCCAACCCTCACAATCAGTCCTGATAACAATTATTCACTATTGTATCACAAGAGACCCATCTGCATTTCATTTCATCAGCTTCGCCTAGACAGATTGGATACTACTCACTGGAGAGTCTGCCTTCCTCCAGGCCCCCTGGCTCTAGGTTCCCTCTTGGAAGCTTGTAAGCCAGTCACTTCTTGCCTTTGTAGCGCCCCTCCCCCCCACCTCCCCCATTTTGGGTAGCCAATGTCCAAGTTGCCTATCCTTGTGTCAGATAGTATTGTATTATGCTCCCTCGGGTTTCCATTGGCTGATTTTCAGAAGTAGCTCACCAAGCCTAGTCTGTCTTAGTCTGGAGACTGTTGAAACCTCTCCAACATGAGTGACCCTCCTGGTATTTGAAATTCTGTGGCATAAATTCCAGCTTCCCAAAAATAAGTTAGCACAGTTGAGTATGACAACCAGACAAGTGGCGGTTGAGGGACATAGAGCACTTCCTTTAGAAAGTACTTGTGGTAGAGGCATCAGAGAGTGTTCGGGGCGCCATGGTGATGGAGTGATGTAGCGTCCTAACCAGAATATCCCTCTGAGTGTTTCATGGTTCCTTTGACATGGCTTCCCTTGGCCCTTGCTCATTTTTCTAGCTTTGTTCTTCAACTTTGGAAATTTTTGGATTTCCTTTCTGCCAATGAATCCCATTTCTGCTCATTTAACCAGCATTGTTTTCTGTTGCTTGTAGGCAAGAACCCAAATGGACGCATTTATTGACTTTTTTCCATTGAAATCAACAGATTAAAAAATACTTATTTTAGCTTCATCCTAAGTTAACAGTCCTTGACAACTTCAAGATCAAGATTGAGATTGAAGTTGTCAAGGATTTTAATTTTACTGGCATTCACAATCAGTGCCCATGAGAAGGAACACTTACGAAATGAAACCATGTATTGCTTTGGGCCAATCTGTTTGTTGCAAAGGACCTCTCTGAAATGTTAAAGAGCAAAGATGTCACATTGAGGGCTAAGGTGTGCCTGATCCAAGCCATGATATTTTTAATCACCTCCTATGCCATGTGAAAGCAGGATAATGAATAAGGAAGGCTGTAGAAGAACTGATCCATTTGGCGAAGAATATTGCAATTACCAAATCTGTGATGGAAGAAGTAGAACCAGAATGCTTGTTAGGTGCAAGGATGGCGAGACTTGTCTCATATGCTTTGGACATGCTATCCGGAGGGACATCATGCTTGGTAAAGTAGAGGACCCCCAAGGAGATGGAGTGATACAGGGGCAGCAACAATGGACTCACACAGAGGAGCAACTGGGAGGCTGGAGCAGGACTTGCCAAGTGCTTTGTTCTGTTGGGTACATTGTTGCTCTGAGTTGGAATGGACTTGAATGCACCTAACTACTAAATAATACTAGCCATGAAATCTCTTCTGTTGTTGTTGTTGTTGTTGTTGTTGTTGTTAAGTACCATTGAGTCAGTTCCAGCCCATAGTGGCCCTGTATATGGTTTCCAGGAGTGGCTGGTGAGCTTGAACCACTGACTTTGCAGTTCAAACTGACTTTGCAGTCCAGCTCATTAACCCACAGTGCCACACCAGAACTCCATGGAATCTCTTTAGACATGTTAATGATCATTTTCTGAATATGCATTGTTACAGGTTGAATTGTGTCCTCCCTAAAATATGAGGGTTTTTTTAAATGTTCATGGGAACATGAGATGAAAAGATAGTGGAATTTTTCAGAAAGTCAGTGAAGTCCACCTATGTGTGTTGGAATCTTACCGTGTGTAACTGTGAACATGAGGTGATGCAATCACATTCCATATTGTAATACAAATTCTGTGAATGAGTCCATACCAGTGTAGGACATGTCCTAAACCTAATCACTTCTGACTTGCAAAATGAACATTTATAGACCGAGAGTTGAAAACACACACTGATAAGTAGATGCCGTTTGACGATGGTCAAGAACAAAGGAAGGCCATCTTGTGGTTACCAAAAGTGAAGAAACCCACATGGTGGACACCCTGATTTAGATGTTTAGCTTCCAGAACTGTGAGAAAATAAATACCTGTTTTTTAAGCCACCTACTTGTATATTTGTGTTTTAACAGAGGAGAAATACATGAAAATAAATACTGTTAGAAATAAAACATTGTCTTTATACTATCCCAAACTGCCTTGTCTTCTACCTGCGCCTGGGAAAGTTTCGTTCTTTCAGTTCCTTTTATGCAGTTAACAGAAAGTGGAACTGAACAGTTGAAGCCAAATAAGGAGTTTATTGGGATTTCTCATAAAAGCGCGGCAACTGCCGGACCCTAGAAGGGAAGGGCTTAGTGAGGTTTTAGCGTTTCACTCAGTGGTTCTCACTAATGTGCCTTCACTCCATAATTTCCCAACTAGAACTTCCAGACATAGGGGAGGAAAAGGTTCAGCTGTGGCCAGGAAGGGCAGCTCATGGAGTGCCCATGCGTGGTCCATGTTGAGGGCCAGTCCCCAGAGAAGGGTCATTGATTTGAACAAGGTAACCACCCAAAGAGGATTAGACTCAGAAACTGGGACAGGTGATAATCACAAATATGGTTAATCACAAGTGACAAAAATCCTACACTAACTGACCTATGCAGTGAAAGGACTTCACGAGCTCCGAAAGCTGGAGAGTCCGGGAAGGAGAGCAAGCCGGCGTCAGGACTGGAACGGCACTCCACACTGTCTGCAGGACTTGTCACCCTGCCTGTTTCCCAGTCTCTCTCTGTGCTGACTTCATTCTCTTGGGGCTATCTCCACCTGAAATTATTTGTGGTCTTTACAGATAGCCATCTCAGTGTGAGGAGCCTGTCTGAATAAAGAGTTTGAACAACAGTTCTAGAAGATATTCTCCTGGTTCAGGTAGAAGTTATGTGCCAATCTCTGAGCCAATCTCTGTCCAGGGGTCTTGGACAATTCTTGCTCAGTGCCCACACTGGGGCTGCAGGTGGACCCTCACTCACTACCATCAAGTTGATTCTAACCCATAGCAACCCTGCTTCTAGTTTTTGAAGCTATAGATCTTTATGGAAGCAGAAAACGCATCTTCTGTGGAGTAGACGGTGGGTTCGAACTGCTAACCTTACAGTTGGCAGTCCAGTGCTTATCCACACCAGGGTCAGTCCCTATGAAAGCACATGAGATCACCAGTGAGCGTGTAAATGTTTAACAACTGGACAGTTTCCATGTATAAATATTCCCACTGATGGATTTCACCCTACCCAGGTAAGTTCAAGTAACAGAAAATTCCTGGAAATAAAACAGTTGACTCGCATAAGCAATTAAGAGCTAAACTTTGCACATCAGTGGCTAAGGCCAAGAGAGAGATAGTTTGACTAAAGAAAATCCTCCTGGTACCATCACATTCCCTTTCCATTCCTCAGGACAAGGAAGTGGACGTGTGGCAGGCAAGCCCAGCAGATACCCCCTGCAGAATAGAAAGCTGCTTCCTTTATTCCAGTACCTACTGAGTGGAGTCCTGGTGTGGTGCTGTGGGTTAGTGTGCCAGACTGCAAAGCCATTTGAACTGCAAGGTCGGCTGTTCAAGCTCACAAGTCACTCCTCGGAAATGCTATACAGAGTCGCTATGGGTTGGAACTGACTTGACGGCATTTAACATCAACAACTGAGTGTTAGAAAGTGAGTTCTAGAACAGAATACATTGAGCCTTCACCAAATCGGTATTGACTATCTACCAAGGGCAGGCCCTGTCCCCGTTTTGGGACACAGAAATAAACTCGCCAACTAGTGTGGGGTACTGGCGTGCATCTGGGGAGTGTTATAATAAGGAAAGGGATCAGCAGCATAAATCTACGAGTGAGTAATAGAAATGGGAAGGGGAGTGCTGGATTGTGGGGTTAGAGAACGTTTCATGGGATTTACATTAGAAATAAAAAGCAGCCCATTGATTTAATATCATGGGTTAAAGCAGTTTGGAGGTCAGGGAAGCTATATTAGTTGGCCTGATTCAGGTGGTGGTAGTGGTGGTGGTGTGGAGTTGGTTCTGACCCATAGCGACTCTGTACAGGGTTTCTGAGGCTGTCAGTATTTACCGGAGCAGAAAGCCTCATCTTTCTCCTGCGGAACGGATGATAGTTTCGAACTGCTGACCTTGAGGTTAGCAGCCCGACTCGTAACCACTAAGCTACCAGAGCTCCTCTGATTCAGGTAGACTTCATGAAAGATGCTGAATGGACTTTAATTAGCACTGGATGCATTTTTCCAGAGTGAATCAAAGATTTAGTGCAGGTACGGTGGAGATCACTCCTCTTACTTCTAGATTCAGGACTTAAATGATGGCGCCAGCATTGGGTTGTCCCTCCTCCAGCGCTGTGTCTCTCCTCTGCATTGTGCTGTCTCCATTGTCAGAAAAAACAAACAAACAAAAAATCCCTTCTTCTAGAGAAAGGTGGGGATCTAAGAGGTGCAATTATTTTCAGTTATTGCCAAGTATTTATCAACTGACGAGAATTTGGCAGTCTATGGAATTCTTGGTTGGAAAGAAGTACTTTTAAATGAGCATTTAAAAAAAATGTTTTTATTGTGAATTGAGTGAAAGTTTACAGGGCGGATATCAGTTTTACATTCAACAAATCATGCACCTTGTTTCATTTCAATGATTATAATCACTTCCATGTACCATCAGTTAACCGTATTTCTCCCTATTTATTTTAACCTTTTTTTTTTTTAAATACTCATACATCTATAATAATTTACACCACCAAAGGGTACAGTGTGCAAGTCTGCCTCCTGGCTGCCAGCTCTCAGTCCCTCTCTTCCCATGAATCTAGAGTTCTCAGCCGCTCCCTGTCTCCATGTCCCCATCTCTGCCTCCATCTCTGGTGTCTTTGCTTCTCTGGATAAGGTCCCACATTCCGCTTGTGCTCTTCTCCCTTGAGGGTCCTAGGGTCCTCTGTTTCTGGACTGTAAGATTAACCACTCACCAGTTTTTGTTACAAAACTTCTACCTTTACAATTGTGACAGTCGCAATTAGTCATGATAACAATTACTATTGAATCATAAGAATCTTATCCCCATCTCTTTTAATCAGACCCATCTAGACAAGATGAAAACTGTTCAGTGGGGACTCTATCTTCCTCCACACACTCTTAAACTCCCTCTTGAAACCTTGTAAGCCAGTCACTTTGTGCCTTTGTCGCCCCCTCGTTTTAGGGTAGCCAGTGTCTAAGTTGCCTGTCCCTATCTACCCAGTATACAGAGGGGATAGCATTGATACTTGATGCGAAGACTTTGTCCCTCTCTGTTGGGATTTAGAACTACTACCTCCATGAATATAGGTCAAGTTCATCAAATTGTAGCAATTTACCTTCATTTCCTTTATCAAAAACAAATTAAAAAAAAATTTTTTTTTATCTTCCTCTAGTCGAGTTCTGATTATCAACTCATCAAGGCTAGGTCAAATGGGTACTGTCTGCAAGTTTGGGTGTTCTTGTGTGTCCCCCCTCACTTCATATCAGCTGGATGCTTCACTTATAGCTCTAGCCCTCTGTGACTTGTGTCTTTGTCCATGGGGTCAAGTGTCTTCAGGTCTCACTGTATTATGGACCAACCAGCCCTTCCTCTTCTCTCTGTCATCTCCAGGTCATTGGGAGTCTATGGAATGTGGTTGAGCTCAGCGCATTTCTTCTTTGCTGCCTTTATCCCTCTTGCACTCACCAGTAGACCAACATGGTCGTCACCAAGCTTACATACCTGCTCATGTGTTCCCTTTTGAGTTTCAGTCTTAGAGGGAGTTTTGTCCCGAGGGAACTTGATTAATTGCCTTGATGGCTTTCTGGTGAACAACTTGCTTATTCTTGTATTATCCAATCATACTGCTATTTTTGTTTTGGGTATTTCCTGATGATCTTTCTTTGAAGATGTGTCTTCTGTTACTCTAGCTGTTCCAGGCTGGTCTGCTTGTCCTTGCTAGTGGGAATGCCCTACCTCAGAAGATTCTGGATGGGGCTCAGGATTCCACCTAAGGTCCTGTACAATGCAAAGGCTTTGCAAGAGGCCTATGTCACTGGGTAAGTTCTAGAACCCCTTTTAGGTATTCCAATCAGTTATAGGCCAAAGACAGGCTTACAAGCTGTCTGTAATCATGTTTCCTGACATTCCTTTCTATCCCACTCAAGTGTCTATTTAACAGTAGTAGGCAAGGGAAACCAATATTCACAAGATAGTCAAAAGCATCTTAGTATTATTTCACCTCTTCAGACTATGCCTTGATCTCTGTATCACAGGGCTCTATTTAAATGATCATTTTAAAGGAATTGATTCTAGTTTTCTGCAGAATTGTGAGCTATGACGATGTTACTCAAATACCTCTTTTCCCCTCTCTCTTTCTCCGTAAATCTTTGAATCTCAAATTTTGTGATGATCGGGCTTTTCTCACTTCATGAACTGGATAATTAGTGAGGTTTTGATGCTTATATTTTTCAGTTTTGGAAAGTTTTCTTGAATATTTACTTAGGTTATTTCCACCTCTTATTTATATTATTGTTGTTTCCTAAAGCTCCTGAAATTTTTGGATGTTGTACCTGGAACTTTCTTCTTAATATTTACTTTTGCATTCCCCATCTCTGTTTTCCTTTTGTTCTACAACTTTCTGGGGGAAGTCTCATCATCTTCCCAGCTAACTTTTGAATTCTTAATAGCTGCCTTCTGTCTTTTAATTTCCCAGAGCTATTCATTGTCCTCTGAATGTTCCTTGTGATGCATTTTGTTCATAGATGTTATACTCTCTGAAGATGTTTCTGCATTTTGGACATTTTTCTCCCTGTTCAGTACAATCTTTGTTTCCATAGCATTCCTCCCGCACCCCTTGTTTTTGTTTTCATCTCTGACTTTCATTTCTGAGGTTTAGTTTAAATCTGTGGACATTCTTTGTCGGGGACTGGCCTCCACATAGGGGTTTGGTTCACGAGGAGGAGATACCTGGTGGCGGTAAAGATATACACAGACAGACAGAAAGAGGGGGACAATGAGGCACCCCAAAGCCAGGGTGGATACATCACTGGTGGGCAGACTTGGG
>NW_006408541.1:10036422-10050582 GCF_000296735.1 Chrysochloris asiatica | reverse complement strand
GAACAAAGAACTGTGAAGTAGCTAAGATGTTTTTAGTTAATCCTTTGGAGGAAGGCTTGACCTTGCAACTTTTACAGTCTGGGCTTTTAGGAAAATATCAATAAAACATAACCAGATATTAAGATGAAAAACAATTTGCTATTGACTGCCAAGTGGCTAGATCTGTTACACTCGGGCCTATAGGGCCTCGAACCTCTGACCAGTCTTACACGGTCTGCAACAATTCTTAGAGGCCCATTTGTATTTCAAAGTGAGACACATAAAAGCACACTCAGTGCTTTCTGCCTCAGATAATCTTCGGAATTGAGGGACCTCTGAGTTGCAGGGGCGGGTGGGGCAGGTCAAGGGTTTTACTGTTTTGTTGCAAACCAGAAGTAAAAAGCCAAAACCAAAAGTTGATTCATAATCACAGTGGCTATATGATGGCCTCATCTTTCTCCTGCAGAGTGGCTGGTGGGTTTGAACTGTTAACCTTATGGTTATCACAGTGTCACCAGGGCCTTCACTGTCTCATTGTTGTTAAGTGCCGTTGAGTCAGTGCTTACTCATAGTGACCCTTTGTGGGGTTTTCAAGAAGCAGCTGGTGGTTTGAACTGCTGACCTTGTGATTTGCAGTCCAGTGCTGACTCTAGAGTTCCACATCCCAAATCTGTAGGTTTTTTGTTTTTTATTTTTAAATAGGTCTCTCTTTTTATTAAAAAGTGTTTTATTGTGAATTATGTGATTGTTTAAATGGAAGAGCATCAGCTTTACATTCATCCTATTGTATATCTTTTCATTGCCATGGTTACAATCCCTCCATGCATCATCAACCAACCAAAGGGTACACCCCACAAGCCTACCCCTTGGGTCATCAGCACACAACCCCTCTCCCTCTCTGGGTCTAGAGTCCCTGGCCGCTCCATCTCTCCACATCATCATCTCTGCCTCCATCTCTGGCATCACTGCTTCTCTGGGTAGGGTTCTGCTCTCTGCTCTTCTCACTTGATGGTCCCAGGGATCTCTGCTCCTAGACTGCAAAGTCAGTCACTCCCTTCCTTTTGCTACAAAATGTCTACCTTTACATTTCCAACCCTCACAATCAATCCTGGTAACAGTTATTCACTGTTGTATCACAAGAGACCTATCTGCATCTGCTTTCATCAGCCCCACCTAGACAGATTGGATACTACTCAGTGGAGAGTCTGCCTTCCTCCACGTCCTCTGGATGGAGGCTTCCTCTTGAAAGCTTGTAAGCCAGTCACTTCTTGCCTTTGTGGCTCCCCCGCCTCCCCATTTTGGGTAGCCAATGTCCAAGTTGCCCATCCCTGTCCTCTTTGTGGAGGGGGTGGGAATGATTGTCGCTGTAAAGATTTATTCCCTCTTTTGAGCTACTGCATCCATAGGTGTAGGTCAATTTCATCAAATTGTATCAGATTACTCATTTTTCCTCTTCTTTCTTCTTCTAGTTAAGCTCTGATCATCCAGCCATTGAAGCCACGTCAAGTGGGTATTATCTGCAAGTTCTTGTGCATATACACTCTCTTCTTATCAGCTGGACACTTCACTCTCCATTCTAGTCCTCTGTGGCTCTGTCACTGAGTCTGGGCCAAAAAGTCCCCAGGTCTTGCCACACTGCTGGCCAACCAGGTATCCACCTGGCTTCACAAGAGTCTATTGAACATTGTAGGGCTTAGCTTGCAGCTTCATTGCTGTTTTTCCCACACTTCTCCTTATCAGTGATGAACGTGGTCACCAATCAGAGCATATATTCCCATTGAGTCTTAGTCTTGGAAGGGGGTTTGCCCTGAGGGGACCCAACCACTTGCCTTGATGTCACCTGGGTGAGCAACTTGCTTGTTTTTGCAGTAATCAGTCGAACTGCCTCTATTGTTTTGTATTTTTCCTGTAGGTCTTTCTTTCAAGAAGTGTCTTCAGACCTTCTAGCCACTCCAGGCTGGTCTGCTTGTCCTTTCAAGGGAAAATTTCCCACCTCAGAAGATTCTGGATCCTGTTCAGGATTCCACCTATGGTCTTATGTAATGCAGAGGCTCCACAGGAAACCTCCTTCACTGGACACGTTGTAGCCCCATTTTAGGTATTCCAATCAGTTATAGGCAGAAGATGTACTTACAAGCTTTCTATGATGATATTTCTGGCTATTCCTTTCTGTCCCCCTCAAATGTCTATTTTATAATGGTATGCCAGGGAAACCAAGATTCAAAAGACAGCCAAGCATCTTAACATTATTTAAATAGGTCTCTTGAGCAGGCAGTGCATCTAAGCTGGCCAGTCAGAAGTGGGAGGTGAACAGGGAAAGGAGACTGAGGGTCTCTTTGCCATGTGTAGATTCAGTCCCTCTGCTCGGATCCCTCTTGTGGAGCCTAGTGGCCTTCAGTCCAGAGCCTTTCTTTGCAAACCCCTACCACTACTGACACTTGTATCTGTTGGAGGAAAGTTGGGGAGCAAATCCTTAGCTTGTCCCCGATTTCAGTCCCATTCCGCACCCCAGCCTTTAGAAGCACCTGGCGCCCCCAGGCCCGGAAGCGTTCTTCTTGGCTTGCCTGTCATCGCAGCTCCCCAGCTGCTTGTAAAAAGCTGATCCCTCAGCCATTTCACTACTTGTTCATCCGTTTTCCATCTTTCACAATTTGGCAGACATTTCTTTCCTGCCGTAGTCTGTTCTCTCATTCTCTTTGTCCTTGTGAGTTGATAACTTTTTAATTCCTAGACTGTCATTTTAGTGGGAATTTGAGAGGGAGAGAAGATAAATGGGTGGATTCAACCCACCATTTTAAACCGGAAGTCTTCTAATATACTTTCTATTAATTTTTAATGTGTCCATCCATCCCACATCGCTCTTAACTGCTGCTCCAGACGGGTCGGGCGTCTTGATTGAGTTGTCCATGATGACTCTTTCTGCGTCTGTTCCTGTTGAGTATTTCAAAGGTCAAGTTCGGGCCTACTTAGGGCCGCCCCTCCTTGCCCCCCCACCCCCAAGTGTGCATTAACTCTGGCTTTCCAGAGGCAGCTTGACCATTTCATTACGTTCTCTTTTATCTTTTACGGGAGCAGGGAGAAAGGAGGATGGGCTGAGATAGAAAGGTCTATATGGATCTTTATGACAGATTCGACAGTCTTCAACACGATTGCAAATAGGACCTGCAACCTGGCTTTCCATTGTGCAGATTTTATTACAGTGTGAAAGGCTTTCAATTTAAGTTTTAAAATAAAGCCTTTTGAAAAGTCCCAAGGAGCCTTGGTTGACACTGTGGGTTAGACATTGGTCAGTTAACCACAAAATCGGTGGTTCAAACCCACCAGCTGCTCCGTGAGAGAAAGACGAGGCTGTGCGGTCCATGAAAATTTAGAGTGAACCCTATATAGGGTCACTATGAGTTGGTGTCAACTCGGTGGCAGCGGGTTAGTGTGAAAAATCCTCATTCTGCAATGTTCTAACAGTGCAGAGGGTCAGAACAAACATCTGTGTCTTTCCTCTGATCATGTGAGTCCCCTCTTAGGAGTGTGATGCATCTCCTTCCATACTTCGTTTACTATGCGTGTGCTAATGTGCATAACTTTCATTCATTCAACAGCTGCTCTGTGAGTCTTTGTTATATGCTTGCCCTTGTTGTTGAGTTGGTGCCTACTCACAGGAATCAGATAGGACAGAATAGAACAGCTGTGCAGGTTTTCTGAGGCAGTGGTTCCATACGATGAACACTAGACTGCGAACCACAAGGTCTGTAGTTCAAGCCCGCCCATCGCTTTGCAGGAGAAAGATGAGGCTTTATGCTTCCTTGAAGATCTAAAGCCTCGGAAACCCCATATGGGGCTGCTATGAGTTGGAACTGACTTGATAGCACTGAACAACAACAACAAGCTTGACTGAAGACAGTGGCTCTGTAGGATAAGCACTGGACTGCTAACTGCAAAGTCAGCTGTTCAAGTCTATCAGTGCTCCACAGGAGAAAGATGAGGCTGTCTCCTCCTGAAAACATTTACAGCCCTGGAAACCTAATACAGGGTCATTATGAGTTGGAACCAACTTGACAGGAATTAACAACAATGATCTTTACTGGAGCAGATTGCTAGGTCTCTTCTCCTGCAGAGATGTCGGTGAGTTTAAACCACTAACCTTTCAGTCGGCAGCTGAGCCCTGGTGGCAGAGTGGCTGAGCACTTGGCTGCTAACCAAAAGGTTGGTGGTTTGACTCCACCAGCCTCTCTGGGAGAGAAAGAGGAGGCGCTCTTCTTCCTTGAAGATGCCAGCCTTGGAGACCCTATGGAGCTCTCTCATCGGTCCTGTGAAGTTGCTAGGAGTGAGAATCGACTGGGCAACAATGCATTGCTATGCGCCAGATGCTGTTGGTGAATATGACCCACCAAATTGCTTCCTTTTTGGGGATTCCAGTGCTTATAAAGCTTTAACCCTGCAGCCCATGTACCTACCCAGCTCCCCACATTCACTGGCCATAGATTTTCAAGTTATAAGTTTTTCCTCTTCTCGTTTGCTTTATCTTTCCATGTTAGTACCTGTAGAGCTTTATGACTTTTTTTTTTTTTTTTCCAATTTGTAGGAAAACATTTAATTGGCACAGCTATTCCTTTCCTTGTTAAATTGATAGGGTAAGCAGTGATTTAAACAAACGAACAGTAAAAACTGGTTCCCCCCAGACTAGTCTCCCCATGTTGTTTCTTCCTTACTTTGGATAGTTTTGTGTAGCATTGCATTATTTGAATGCATCACTGAGCTAATCTCCAAGTAATAATCATTTATGTGGTTTCCAGTTTTCTTCTGTTACAATAGTTACAAATAGTGAACATGATTGGCTGTTAACTGAAAGGTTGCAAATGTGAGTCTATCCAGAGGCACCTCAGAAGAAAGTCCTGGTGAACTACTTCTGAAAAGTCTGCAGCTGAAAACCCTGTGGAGCACAGCTCTACTCTGATTAGTCAGTATTAATCAGTTACATATGAGTTCCAGAGTGTTAATCCATTGTACAAGAAAGCTTTCTAAAAAAATTCTATGTGGTTGTTGTATGATAAATGTATCAGTGAATACACACTGTTGTTGTTTAGTGCCATCGAGTCTGTTCTGACTCATAGTGACCTTTTATAGGATTTCTGAGGAGTAGCAGGTAGGTTTGAACTGCTGACTTTGTGGTTCACAGTCCAGTGCTGATCCTAAAGCGGCACACCAGGTGCCCTTTACTTCTTTACAGTACTCTACACAAAAACCAGACACATCTACGTCTAATGATTAGGGTACGCAGTACCACCCACTGCCACGGACTACTAGAAGAACAAACAGATCTGTGTTGGAAGTAGTACAGCCAGAATGCTGCTTAGAAACTCGGATGCTGAGACTTTTTCTCTCATACTTTGTACATATTATCAGGAGGGACTGGACCCTGGAGAACAACAGTGGAAGGTCAGCACAAAAGAGAACGACCCGCCAATGAGATGGATTGGCACAGTGGAAGCAGCAATGGGCTCAAGCTTATCCATGACTGTGAGGATGGCGCAGGACTGGGTGCTGTGTCGTTCTATTGTGCCTAAGGTCATTATGCGTCAGAACTGACTTGATGGCGCTAAACAATAACAACAGCATCAGTTTGATTCTAATTCACAGGGTTCTCACATCTAAAGCTTTGCCTGAGTACAAAGCCTCAGCTTTCTCCCAAGGAGTGGCTGGTGGGTTTGAACTGCTGACCTTTCAGTTAGCAACCTAGTGCTTATCCCATAGCACCACCAGGGTTCCAAACAGTATTGTTGTTGCTGGTGGTGTTGGTGTGTGCCATTGATTTGGTTCCAACTCATAGCGGTCCCGTAGATAGGGTTTCTAAGGAGTGGCTAGTGTGTTTGAATCCCAGCTTTGTTGTTCAAACTGACTTTGTGGCCCCGTACTTATCCTATAGCGCCACATCAGGCAGTATTATATACATCATGATATGAACGATGGTCATTGAAATTAACCTCCAGAAGTTATCCCCAGTATCCCTCTACTGATAGACCTTGACGTTTCCGCTGTTTTATTTTTTGTACAAACAACTCTGTGAAATTGGTTTTACCCATTTAGCTCTGCATTCCTATGCAACAATACCTATAGCATGCGTATTCCTCTGAGTAGAATACGGAGGTCTAATGGAATGGCATTATACATCTTGAAAGCTTTTGCCAAGTTGCTCTAAAAAAAATTGGAACTTCTTTACGCCCTCACCAGCCATCAGTGTGTGTGCCTGGTTTTGAAAAAAGGTGTTTTGGGCACGTGCTATAACGTTCCCCTTTTGCTATGTTGCGTTTCCAACCATTTCCCTGGTTAATTTAAGTTTGACGGTTGCAGAACTGTGTGCATCCCAGACACTGGCTTGGTTACAGCGTCTGAAATGCTTTCTTGGACCCCCTGACATTTCCTAGTCTCTGTAAGATATTTGGCCATTGAACACTTAGCATTTTCATCCCTCAGATAACCGAGCTTATGGATGTTGGTCTCATACCGATCTTGGAGGCAGTCATTTCATGATAACAACAACAGCAGCAGCAAATCTAAGAAAATTCAAAACTGTACATCTGTATGTCATCATGTTGTTGTTAAGTACTTTTGTGTCGGTCTGACTCAGAGCAACCCTGCACAGAGTTTCTGAGGAGCTGTTGTTGAATTCTTTGCGCTTCAAATTGACCTTGTGGTCCAGTGCTTACCATACAGCGCCATCCTAGATTACTTTCAATCCAGAACAAAACATTCCCCTTCAGTTCATATTTATTAGGAAAACAAAGGAAATATGAGGTTATCTTTATCCATGATCTCAACATGCCTTTGCAAGGAATTCTGTGCAGGTAGCTGCATGGTCTACTTATAAATAGTAGGAAACACAAAAATCAGACACATCCAAGTTTGGTGACGATTATGATATTAAGGATGGTCACTTGCAGTAACTTCCAGGAGCTATCACCAAACAACTGCCTTCCTTTCTTAGAAATTATTTTCCAGCAGGGTTGCTCACATCAGATCTCGGCTGCTTTCATCTGTTTCCCTATAAGGGTGTGCAAAGTTTGCTTGACTTAACCAAGCAGTTCTACTTTAATTTGTTGGCATGATGTGATGTGTGGCCAAAATGGACTTTTAGGCTCCTCAAATGTCTTTACTGCGTGGCTCAAAACCAGAGTGACCTTTACAACTTGCGCTGTACATTGCGAATCTAAAACTTGAGACCAAGGTGTGAAATTCTCACACTATTTCCCTTTCATTAGAATAGAAGACAGAATTCAGCTGGACACTTCCACTAAAATTAGGTTTTTAAATAAACAGCCTCAGTCTTGATAATTCCTGTGAAGATGAGGGGAAAGAAATGAGGAAAACCATTGAGCATTGGCAAGCAAATACCATGCTGTTATGTACGACCTCAAACGAATCACCAGTTGTGTACATCTCTGAAAGTCAGGCTTGTTAAATGAAACAAAACCACGTCTGCTAGGGATAAAGCAGACACCATATGGAATTCAGAAGTTGTTGTATAATGGAGATCAGGGACACCCATCAATTCATTTGACATCAGGTCAGGCATTTTTCACTCAGTCTACAGTTTGTCAATTTGCTTTCAACTGAGTAGATAGGTACTGTCCGTTGCCATGCTGAAAAAATGCAGGACAGGGAGGTACCAAATGAAATACAAAAGAAATTATTAAAAAAATCAGTAAGACTAATTTTTGGCCCCAAAGAAAGCAACGTAAACAATGATCTATTTATATGTATTTATCACAGCTAACGTAGACTCAACTTTAACATTTATGGAAAGATTTCATCAGTGCCATTAAGGGATGAAGACATTTTGAAAACTTGCCTTTAAAAAAAAAAAAAAAAATTCTACGAACCAATTAGGATATTTATGGCTGCGGATGAAGAAACATTTATATCATCAACTTGGAAGGATTTGTCTGTGAGGGACACAGAAAATGCGGGGGGTGGGGGTTGAGAAAGAAAGGCATAAATGAAATGGCAAAATTGGATTTAAGAGAGGGTTTCTAAAAAATATATGTAATTAGTGGTATCACATAAATAGACGTCATTAGCTGTAGTCATGTCTGTGGCAAATAAATAACAGTTGAAAACAATAAAACTGCTGGTAATGTACTGTGTTGTAATACTGATGGCAGTATGTAGAGAACATCTGACAGCTGTGAAACAGATGTGGCAATTAGCAAACCTTATGGTCATGCTGGTAAAATTATTATGCATCACGTTCACCAGGAAAATTAGACAACTTCCTACTCTGTGTGGCTGTATTCACATACAGAGTGAGTTAATCTGACGCTCCATTTAAGCAGTATCGTTAGCTGATATTGCGTAGCCCCTATACAGATGTGTGAGTGTGTGCGTGAGTGAATACATACACACATGTATATATAATATGTATGTGTATGTGTAGATACATATGTATTTATTTGATGTCTTCTGAGAGAGAGAAATTCAGAATTTAAACAAAAACAATATCAATTCAACTATGTAGCAGATACTTCAATTATAATCGCTAATGGACAAATTGAGAGATAAAAAGACTTTCTCTATCATGTCGAAATTCAATGAACAGTTTTCAATTAGGCTTCGGAAATAAAAGGGAAAAAAGAAAGCGAATTTTCCTTGATGTTAACATTGCTGAGAAAGATGAGAGGGAGTTTTGCTTTTTCATTATACTGAGGAGTTGCGTATAATGCTGCATATTTAAATTATAAATCAGGTCTCTATCTGCCAACTGAAAGCAATATCAATTAGAACTTAGGTGGATTAAGCTTTAAAATTCCTTATATTTAATGACAAAAGTATGACTGTTAATCTCCACAGCCATCAAATGGATAATTTAAGGCAGCAAGAAATCAGATAATGATGTCACAAAAAAAGGCCCTTCCAGCTTTTTGGATAGTATTATCGTAATTAATGTACTTCGAATGACTTTTTTGTGGGGTATGGGCTTTCACAATAGCATTTATTGCAGGCATAAAACATAAAACTCTAAAGAGTGGGTTTGACTGAGGTTGACTGGAGGGTCCTTAGCCTTTCTGCTACAGTAATTCCTATAAAATAATAGTTTCATTTACAGGCGCAATTTATAATGTTGAATTTATGCCAGTTCATCTGATATAAATCATGGTAATAGCATGATCTATTGTATGTCACTTGAGCAAATGCAAATTAAATATAGTTAAATTAAAGAAAAAACGGTTAAAATAACATTAGGTTGTAACCAGAGCTGCTCGAATAAAGCTAAGGATGAAATTTCACGACTGTAGGTCTTGATCTGATACTGGAATGTGTTGCCCAAAGCAAATCGACGCATGGAGATAAAGAAATAACAAAACGGTGACACGGGATTATGGACAAAGTCTTAAATCCATGCTATGCTTTCTTGCATTGCAATTTCTGAGAGCGACTCTGAAAATTGAAGAGCTGTTTTTCTGTTTGGTTCTGTTTGCTGCAATTCTTTAATGTCTTACTCAGCAATTGGAAGTGAAATTTCTTTCTTAATTGCTTGGTGATTTTTTTTTTTTTTTTTTTAATTTCTCTTCCTTTTCACTCAGAGTGATTTTTTTTCTCCTTCCAAGAACACCTTTAATGAAGCTATTGTTAATTTTATTTTTACCCCTCCTGGTTTTTTTTCTCCATTTATCCCAGCATTTCAGTGTTAGCTGACCCAGGGAGCACATGGGGGTTGGTTGGTTAGTTAGTTACCGCTGACTCCTTTTGCGGTTTCTATTGTCAGTAACGTCTTGAGGCTGAATAGGCAGTCAATTACAGCTCCAATTCTTCAAGGTGGTCTTGGAAAACCTGGGTCATTAATGAACAGGAGTCACTAAAAATGCACCTATCAGACAAATCCACTTCCCCGCCCCCAAATCAGAATTCTTTTTATTCCATTTCAGAAGTTGATTCCAACTCATCTTCAAAGCCAACCAAAGGCATTATGCTAAGATAATGCACAGAAAGAGGCAGGCTGAAATGAAGCAGAAACCCCAGGTATGATGGTTCTTTTTTTATGTAGTAAAATTACACATGACAAACCTCATCATCGTGGATCACACTTGGAATGAGTTGGAATTTTGGTGTGTGTGTGTGTGTGTGTGTGTGTGTGTGACCTCTCTCACGTGTCATCTAGCGCATTGTCAGAATTCAAGAAATGCTGATGGATGACAGGGTGACATGCACATTATAACATCAATTAATTTGCTGTCAAGAAAAAGTGGGCCCTTCAAATTATCCAGCCCTAATTGCCTTGGCTTGGCTAACTTGTTCCCCCTCCATAATAGGTTATGTGAGTAGTTACCAACACATATGCCTCAGAAGTATTCAATAAAAGGCTATTACCCTCCCCTGCCCCCACATGCTGGGATAAAAAAAGATCTAATGGATTGTGGTGGCTGATTGCTTGTTTAGTTGTGAACTGTGGTTACTCCTCGGCTGGACCAAGGAAGCAGTGTGGTGGTTGTAGAAAGGAATGCTTGTGGCGTTGGCCACCCTGGGCTTGGAAGCAGTTGATTTATTAAGTGTCTGCTATGTACTAACCAGGTCAGTACTAGATGAGGGAAGTGAGATTGTAACCACAGGTGCAGAATTGAAAGAGGCTCTGAGACACTCAGTAATGGAGAGAAAAAATATGTTTAAAATGCTACCAACATTAGCATAAAATTCATGTTGAATAAAATATCAAAACTTTAACAATGTTTCCCAGAGCATTCAAGAATCTGAAAAAAAAAATGAGAAAGTAACTTTAAAAATGCACATTATTTGATGCTAACTGCTGCTATTGTTAAGTGCCATCAAGTCAGTTCTGACTCATAGCAACCCTGTATCGTTTCCAAGGAGCGGCTGGTGAGTTTGAACCACCAACCTTGTGGTTCAAACTGACCTTGCGGTCCATCACATTAACCAACAGCATCACACTAAGGTTGGTTGGGCTGCTAACCTCAAGGTCAGCAGTTTGAAACTACCAGCAGTTCTGCAGGACAAAGATGAGGCTTTCTGCTCCCCAAAACATTCACAGCCTTGGAAACTCTATACAGGGTCACTATGAGTGGGAACTAAGTTTATGGTTGTTGTTGTTGGTAGGTGCCATCAAGTCGGTACCGACCCATAGCAACCTAATGCACAGCAGAACAAAACACTGCCTAGTCCTGGGCCAGCCTCACTACTGTTGCCACGCTTAGAGTCCATCGATGCTGCTACTTGTTGGGGGGTCTTCTTCTTTTTCTCTGACCCTCCACCTTGTTGTTGTTGTTATGTGCTGTGGAATCGGTTACGACTCATAGCGGCGACCCTGTACAGGGTTTCCGAGGCTGTAAATCTTTACGGGAGCAGAAAGCCTCATCTTTATCCCGTGGGACAGCTGGTAGTTTCAAACTGCTGACCTTGAGATTCGCAGCCCGATTCATAACCACTACACTCCCAGAGACCCTCCACTTTACCAAACATGATATCCTTCTCTAGTGATTGGTCCCTCCTGACAATATGTCTGAAGCATGGGAGACGAAGTTTTGCATCTTGGCCTCCAAGAAGCATTCTGGCTGCACTTTCAACACAGATCTGTTGGTTCTTTTGGCAGCCCATGGTACTTTCAATATTCTCCTCCAACAGCATAACTCAAAGGCATCAATTCTTCTACAGTCTTCCTTATTCACTGTCCAGCTTTCACATGCATATGAGGTTATTGAAAATACCATGGCTTGGGTCAGGCACAACTTAGTTCTCAAGCTGACATCTTTGCTCTTCAACACTTTCAAAGGTCTTGTGCAGCAGATTTGCCTAATGCAATACATCGTTTGATTTCTCGACTGCTGCTTCCTTGAGTGTTGATAGTTGATCCAAGAAGAATTAAGTCCTTGACAACTTCAATCTTTTCTCCGTTGATAAGAATGATGTTTATTGGGCCATTAGTGAGGATTTTTGTTTTCTTTACATTCAGATGGAATCCATACCAAAGGTTGTGCTCTTTGAACTTCATCAGTAAAGATTTTAAGTCCTACTCACTTTCAGCAAGCAAGGTTGTATCATCTGCATATCGCAGGTTGTTAATGAGTCTTCCTCCAATCCTGATGCCACATTTTTCTTCATAAAACCCAGCTTATTGGATTATTTGCTCAGCATATAGGTTGAATAAGTATGGTGAAAGAATACAACCTTGTCACACACCTTTCTTAATTTTAAAACATTCCATGTTCCCATGTTCTGTTTGAACAACTGCCTCTTTTGGTCCATGTACAGATTCCTCATGAGCACCATTAAGTGTTCCAGAATGCTTATACTTTGCAATGTTGTCCATAACTTGTCATGATCCACACAATCAAAAGCCTTTGTGTAGTCAATAAAGCACAGGTAAACATCTTTCTGATAACAGCAACCATTTATGATAAAAAGGAGCCATTTTAAATTTACTGAAAACATGCATATTGCTTTTGATTCTGACTCATTGTCTCTGTATGACAGAGTGTAACTGCCCTAGAGAGTTTCCTAGGCTGTGGGCTCAACACTGGACTGTGAAACACAAGTTTGATATTTCAAACCCACAAGCTGCACTTTGGAAACCCTACACAGGGTCACTATGAGTTGAAACTGACTCTGTGGCAGTTAACAACAACACTAATCTTTTTTTTCTAAGTTTTTATTGTGAATTGAGTGATAGTTTGCATGGGAGAACAGCAGTTTTACATTCATCATTTCATTGCAATGATTAGTCTCCTCCATGCATCATCATTCAACATATTTGCTTCTGTTCCCTCTCAATTTTTTTTTTTTTTTTTGCGGTGAGGCGGGGAGTGGGGGGCATGTACACAAAAACACTCAGGGATATATAATCATTTAAACAACCAAAGGACACATTCTGCAAGCCTGCTTCCTGGCCGCCAGCTCTTTCCACTGTTTCCATGAGTCTAGAGTCTTCAGCTGCTCTCTCTCTCTGGCCTCATCTCTGCCTCCATCTCTGGTGTCACTGCTTCTCTGGATAGGATCCCACATTCCACTCATGCTCTTCTCCCATGATGGTCCTAGGGTCCCCTTTTCCTGGACTGTAAGAATAACTACTCCCCACTTTTTGTTACAAAACTTCTACTTCACAGTTGTGACAGTAGCAATTAGTCATGATAACAGTTACTCACTATTGAATCATAAGAATCTTATCCTTTCACCAGGCCCATCTAGACAAGATGAGAACTATTCAGTGGGGACTCTACCTTCCCCCCACACTTTGAAGCTAAACTCCCTCTTGATAACTTGTAAGCCAGTCACTTAGTGCCTTTATCACCCTCCCATTTTAGGTAGCCAGTGTCTAAGTTTCCTGTCCCTATCAACCCTGTATACAAAGTTTAATACTTGATGTGAAAACTCTTTCCCTCTCTCTTGGTTTTTTTGAGCTACTACATCCATAAGTAAAGGACAGGTTTATCAAATTGTAGCAATTTACACTTGTTTCCTTTATCAAAAAATTAAAAAAAAAATCTTCTTCTAGTCAAGTTCTGATAACAACAACAATCGATATGGGGGCAGATTTCCACCTCTTTTCTCCCTTAAAACTACTGGTGAGTTCAAACTTCGGACCTAGCTGGTAACCATGGTGCCACCAAGACTGAATGCTGACGAGTTGACTCCGCATGCAATGACCTCAGAGGACATGAGGTTTTCAAGGCTGTGATCTTTATCAAAGCAGATGACCACATCCTTCTTCCTTGGAACAACCCCTTAAAACATACATTTTGTTGTTAAGTGCCGTTGAGTCAGTTATGACTCAGTGACCCTACAACAACAGAACAAGACACTGCCCCATTCTTTGCCATCCTCATAATTGGTGTTATGTTTGAGTCCATCACTGCTGCCACTGTGCCAGCCCATCTCGTCAGGGAGGTCCTCTTTTTCTCTGACCCTCCACTTTAGGAAGCATGATGTCCTTTTCCAGGACTGGTCCCTCCTGATAACATGTTTGACGTATGAGAGATGAAGTCTGGCCATCATGGCTTCTAAGGAGCACTCTGGCTGTACTTCTTCAAAAACAGATTTGTTTGTTCTTCTGGCAGTCCATTGTATTTTTAATATTCTGTGCTGCTTTCCTTCTTTTATATATATATATATATATATTGCGAGCTCTGGTAGCGTAGTGGTTACGAATCGGGCTGCGAACCTTAAGGTCAGCGGTTCGAAACT
>NW_006408541.1:10023019-10033482 GCF_000296735.1 Chrysochloris asiatica | reverse complement strand
CAGTGTTCCCATGTTCTGTTCGAACAACTTCCTCTTGGTCCATGTACAGATTCCTCATGAGTACAATTAAGTGTTCCGGAATACTCATACTTCGCAATGTTGTCCATAGCTTGTCATGATCCACACAATCGAAAGCCTTTGCGTAGTCAATAAAGCACAGGTAGACATCATTGCTGATGTCTGACAGATCTTGGCTGAAAACAGAGAAAACCTTCAGTATATCTTGGTCTTATTCCTTCGGTATCATCGGTTCTTGAAATGATTGAACATTGACCATTTCTTTTTGGTATGGTGTCATTGTATTTTTTCCATCTTCTTGAGATGCTTTCTGCATCATTCAGTATTTTGCCCACAGGATCCTTCAGTCCTGCAACCCAAGTCTTAATTTTTTTCTTTAGTTCCCTCAGGTTGAGAAAATCTGAGTGTGTTCTTCCCTTTTGGTTTTCTAACTCCTGATCTTTGTACATTTCATTATAATACTTGACTTTTTCTTTTTGAGCTGCCTTTGAATCTTTCTGGTCAGCTCTTTTACTTCCTCATTTCTTACATTTGTTTCAGTGTCTCTACACTAGAGAGCAAGATCCAGAGTCTCTTCTGATATCCATTTTTGTATTTTGTTTCTTTTTCCTGCATCTTTTCTGACCTTTTGCTTTTTTCCTCTCTTTTCTTCTGTCATCTTGATGTCATCCCATAGTGCTTTTGGTCTCCAGTCATTAGAGTCTAATCCACCAAATCTGTTCTTGCTGTAGTATCTAAATTCAGGTGGGATATGGTTACAGTCATATCTTGGCTCTTGTAGATTTGTTTTAATTTCTTCAGCTTCAGCCTGAACTTGCATATGAGCAATTGATGGTCTGTTCCACAGTCGATCCGGGGCCTTGTTTTGGCCAGTGGTAACTGAGGTCTTCCATTGTGTCTTCCCACAAATGTAGTCAATTTGATTTCTGTGGATTCCATCTGGTAATTTCTATATGTATAATAGCCTTTCATGCTGTTTAAAAAGGTATTTGCAATGAGGAAGTCATTTGGTCTTGCAAAATTCCATCATGAGGTCTCTGTCATCATTTCTATCACTAAGGCCATATTTTCCAACTGATGATCCTTCCTTTTTGTTTTCAACTTTTGCATTCCAACCACCAGTCGTTATCAATACATCTTGAGTGCATGTTTGATCAATTTCAGACTGAAGAAGTTGGTATAATTCTTTAATTTCATCACTAACTTTAGTGGTTGGTATATAAATTTAAATAATAGTGGTATTAACTGGTCTTCCTTGTAGATGTATGGATATTATCCTATCTCAGACAGCATTGTATTTCAAGATGGATCTTGAAGTGGTCTTTTTGATGACTGCTTAGCCATTATTTTTCAATTTGCCATTCCTGGCATACTTAACCAAGTGATTGTCAGGTTCAGTGTGGGCAATACCAGTCCATTTCCACTCAGTAATGCCTAGGATATTGATCTCTTTTTTTTTTTTTAAGTCTTTATTGTGAATTTTGTGGGTTTATGTGGGAGAACATCAGCTTCACATTCATCCTACCATATTTAGTTTCATTGCAGTGATTATTATCCCCTCCAGGCATCATCAAATAACCAAAGGATACACCCCACAGGCCCAGCCCCCTGGCTGTCAGCACACAGCCCCTCTCCCTCCTTGAGTCCTGTGTCCCCAGCCACTCCATCTGTCCACGTCATCATCTCTGTCTCCATTCCTGGCATCACTGCCTCTCTGAGTAGCGTCACGCTCTCCGCTCTTCTCACTTGATGGTTCCAGGACCTCTGCTCCTGGGCTACAAAATCAATCACTCCCCTCTTCTGTCAAAAAACATCTACGTCTTCATTTCCTACCCTCACAGTCAGTCCTGATGGCAATTATTCACTATGGTACCACAAGAGTCTTAGCCCCATTTAGGATCTTGATCTTTATGTGTTCTATTCATTTTTGACAACCTCCCATTTTCCTAAGTTCATACTTCGTACAGAGCAGTTTCTGATAATTAATGGATGTTTGTAGCTGTTTCTGAGTTTTGTCCCATCAGCAAATGAAGGTCTCGCAAGTTTTTCTCCCATCATCATGGTCAGCTCTACTTTGAGGAGGCAGCTCTTCCCCAGTCATATTTTGAGTAACTTCCAATCTGAGGGGCTCATCTTCTGGTACTATATCTGACAATATTCTGGTGTTATTCATTATGTTTTTATCTTTCGGCACTATATTTGACAATATACCGCTGCTATTCAAAAAAGTAAATATGACTAAATATTCAGAAGTAGTTCTTCTGCCCTTCATCCAAGTCTGTCTTAGTCTGGAAATTGCACTAAAACCTGTCAGCCATAGGTCACTCTTCTGGTATTTATAGTACTGGTTGTGTAGCTTTCAGCATCCCAACAACACACACACCACTTCAGTACAATGAACTGAAAAGCAAGTGATGGAAAAACACATACAAGGTCATGTTTTCCTTTTCCTTGAGGCTCCAATATGAACTATTATTGATCCAGTCTTCTCTCTCCGTGTGTGTCTGTGTTGCTGCTCACCTTATCCAGTGGGAGTGTGGTGGTTCTATAGGATAAGCACTGGACTGCAAACTATAAGGCCAGTGATTCAAGTCCACCAGCTGTTCTGTAGGAGAATGATGAGGTTTTCTGCTCTTGCAAAGACTTAAAGCTTATACAGGGTCGCTACATGTCAGAACCTACTTGACAGCACTTAACAAAAACAATAAAACCACCCTACCCAGAGTCGTCATTATTGTTGTGAAGTGCATTCCAGTCAGTTCTGACAAGTAGCGACTCTGTACAGGGTTTCCGAGGAGCAACTGGTGAGTTTAAACCATCGACCTTGTGGTTCCACCTCACCTTGCAGTCTAGTGCTTATCCTACAGTGCCACACCAGGACTCTATCCAGAATTGTTGTTGTTGTTAAGTTCTGCTGAGTTGGTTCCAACCCTGTGTAGGGTTTCCAGGGAGCAACTGGTGAGCTTGAACCACCAACCTTGGGGTCCAAACCAACTTTGCAGTTCAGAGCACTAGCCCAGAGCACCACACCAGGACTCCCCAACCAGGATGTTGTTGTTGTTGTCATGTACCATCGAGTTGGAACCGACTCATAGTGACCCCATGCACAGCAGAACGAAACAATGTCCGATCCTGGGCCAACCTCACCACCGCTGCCACACTTGAGTCCATCAATGATGCCACCTGGCCAATCCATCTCGTTAGAGGTCTTCCTCTTTTTCTCTGACCCTCCACCTTACCCAGCATGACATCCTTCTCCAACGATTGTTTCCTCCGGACAATATGTCCAAAGTATGAGAGACGAAGCTTAGCCATCCTGGCCTCCAAGGAGCACTCTGGCTGCACTTCTTCCAAACAGATCTATTGGTTCTTTTGGCAGTCCATGGCACTTTCAGTATTCTCCTCTAACACCAGAACTCAAAGGCATCAATTCTTCTACGATCTTCTTATTCGCTGTCCAGCTTTCGCATCCATATGAGGCTATTGAAAACACAATGGCCTGGGTCAGGCGCACCTTAGTCCTCAAGCTGACATCTCTGTTCTTCAACACTTTAAAAAGTTCCTGTGCAGCAGATTTGCCCAGTGCAATATGTCGTCTGATCTCTTGACTGCTGCTTCCACAAGTGTTGATAGTTGATCCAAGAAGAATGAAGTCCTTGACAACTTCAATCTTTTCTCCATTGATAAGAATGTTGTTTACTGGTCCAGTGGTAAGGATTTTTGTTTTCTTGACATTGAGATGCAATCCATATCGAAGACTGTGCTCTTTGATCTTCGTAAGTAAATGTTTCAAGTCCTCTTCGCTTTCAGCGATCAAGGTTGTGTCATCTGCATATCGCAGGTTGTTAATGAGTCTTCCTCCAATCCTGATGCCATGTTTTTCTTCGTAGAACCCAGCTTCTCATATTATTTCCTCAGCATACAGGTTGAATAAGTATGGTGAAAGAATACAACCTTGTCTCACACCTTTCCCAATTTTAAACCATTCAGTGTTCCCATGTTCTGTTCGAACAACTGCTTCTTGGTCTAGGTACAGATTTCTTAGAAGTACAGGATAAATGTCATGTTATTTAATGGTTGAAATCTTCCAATATCCTATTTCCAAAGAAGGTCACATTCACAGGTTCCAGATGGTAGGACTTCAATCCATATCAGTTGAAATCTTGGGGAACCCAGCCTTAAGGCACAGAAGCACAGAGATGTTGATGAAGTGACTCACCCAGTTTATATCTTGAAGATGTTGTAGGGGAGCAGGAACTAGAACTGAGGGAGTCTGCTCTCAGAGTCCGTGGTTTTAACCCACGCTCTATTCCAGAGAAATTCTGGTGTGGCGCTGTGGGTTAATGCACTGGACTGCAAGGTCAGTTTGAGCAGCAAGGTCGGCAGTTCAAGCTCACCAACTGCTCCTCAGAAATCCTATACAGGGTTGCTATGAGTCAGAACCAACTCAGTGACACTCAACAACAACAACAACAACAACAACAACAACAACTACTATGCCAGAAGCCAGCAAACTGCAGCTTGTGGGCCCAATTCCACTCACTGCCCATTTTTGTCTGGTTGAGAGCCAACAATTGTTTCCAAATGGCTAGGAAAATTCAAAAGCAGAATCCTACTTTATGACATGTGAAAATAATATGAAATGGAAATTTTAGTGTCTCTAAATAAAGTTTTATTGGAACTCAGCTGATCATCGATGGCTGCTTTCTGGCTGCAGTGGCAGAGTTGGTAGATATGACAGAACTAATGGCTGCAGAGGCAAAAACCCTACCTTGCCCTCTGCAGCAAAGGATTCCCTTCCCTGCTCTGTAACTTATTTGTTGTGAGACTAGATAACTTCCTTTACCCAACTACTCAGAGTCTCAGATTTTGCAATTCTAAAATGGGGATAAACAAATGTTTACTTATAGAACTTGTGAAGACTTAATAGTTGAGGGAATATTTGTAATATTAGCACATGGTTCATCTCCTGCAAATATAATTTTCATTTCTACCTGAATAAATTGTAGGGAAATGGTTGGCTCTCTGAGTTGTCCTTCCTCCTAGGAAAGCCGTATCTGGTAGCCAGCAGATTTCCCAGGTGGGGTGGTCCACAAGAGTGTTAGCATTCTCTAGGTAATGGTGGGCCTAATTGCCTATTAGCTGCAGATTCCTTTAAAGTTGAGTTAGACATGGAAAAGCCTAGAAAACAAATACAGAGAAATGAAACAGCATGGGAACATGTCCGGGATAGTATGTGAGGAACTGGAATCAATATTCCAAATGCATGCACGTCTCCATTTTTCTTTGTTACTGTGTCATTGTTTTGAAAAGTCTGAATTATGCTTAGCATATGCATACATATGTATGAAAGTATGCAACCTGGCAGGGGAGAGACAGACTAAAACAAGTGTAGTTTTGCTTAGAGTAAGAGGCTAAAGCAAATGAGAAACGACTTTTTCTTGCACAAGGTGAGTGCCGGGTATTTCTAACAGGCCCTTCTCAGGGATGTATGTATAAACTGACCACCATGAGATTTCAAGGGATTAGCTAGCATCTGGAGTGCTGATGTGGTGCTGTGGGATAAAGCACTCGACTACAAGGGTGGTTTGAAACATAAGGTCGGTGGTTCAAAGCCACCAGCCACTCCTAGAAACCCTATACAGGGTCACTATGAGTCAGAAATGACGTGATGGCACTTAACAAAAACAAGATAGCTTCTACGTTTCTCAAAACCCCACCTCCCTTTCCTCCATTCCAGGCTAACATCGTCTCTTTTCTGGCTTATGACTTCTGAACTTGGTCATCTTTTCTCAAATCCAGTGGTTCTCAACAGGGAATAATTGTTGCTGTCCAGGAGACATTTGGCATTGTGTAGGACACTGGTGTGGTGCTATAGGATTAGCACTAGACAGTGAACCACAAACTCGGTAGTTCAAATCCACCAGCTGCTCCTCAGAAACCCTATATAGAATTGCTATGAGTTGGAACTGACTCGATGGCATTTAACAACAACAACAACAATAACATATTTATATGGACTCCTGATGTAGTGTTGTAGGATCAGCACTGGACTGCAACTACAAGGTTAGCAGTTCCAACCCACCAACTGTGCCTCGGAAACCCTATACAGGGTCACTATGAGTTGGAACCAACTCAGTGACACTTAACAACAACACTAGCAGAGGCATAATTAGAAGTCCTGGTGTGCCTCTAGGATAAAGCACTGGACCGCAAGGTCAGTTTGAACCATAAGTTGTTGGTTCAGACTCACCAGCCACTTCTTGGAAACCCCATACAGTGTCGCTGTGGGTTGGAACTGACATGACAGCAGTTAACGACAACAATAGAGGCATAGCTAAGGACCTCTGGTGGTGTAGTGGTCAAAGTTCTTGGCTGTTAACCAAAAGGTCCACGGTTCATGCCCACCAGTTGTCCATGAGAGACAGATGTAGCAGTCTGCTTCCATAAACAGCCTTGGAAACCCTACGGGGCAGTTCGCCTTCATCCTGCAGGGCCGTTGTGATTTAGAATCGACTTCATGGCAGGTTTTTTTTTTTGTTATTTGTTTTAGAGACATGCTTTGTTGCTGTGGCTGGGGGGAATCTGCTGGCTTCTGGTGGGAGGGTATTAAACATCCTATGGTACACAGGATGCCCCCCGAAGCAAAGAAGGATCCAGCCCACAATGCTACTAGTGCCGAGAGTGGTTGATGAGCCCTCCTTTTTCCTTCCAGAGGGGTCTCCTTCCAGCAGCCAGAATGATTTCATTTTCTAAAATGTCAGTCTTATCATGTCACTTCCTTGCTTCCAAAACAAAGACAAAACCAACCCCCCCCCCCCCCCCCAACCCAAGAAACCAAACCTGTTGCCTTAGACCCTATAGGGCAAAGTAGACCCAAGATTGTAATCTTTTTTGGAAACAGGCTGCCCATCTTTCTCTGAGGAGGAAAGTCTCCTGGTGACACAATTGTTAAAGTGCTTAACTGCTAACTACAAGATCGATGGTTCATACCTGCTCTGTAAGAGAAAGATGCGGCAGCCTAGTTGCATAAAAGTCACAGTCCTGAAAACTCCATGGGCACCGAGTCACCTGCTACGGATTTGGTTTGGTTTTCTTATTGCTGAAGGCCTTTAATGCATTCTCCTTGTCCTAGGGTAAAACCTGAACCCACAATCACAGGAACCTCCAACTCATGTCTCTTGTCCACCTTTCCTTTTTCTCTCCCCTCTTTACTTACACTCCATCAAAAGCACCATGTAGTTGCTCATCTGTGTTGTTGTTGTTAAGTGCCATCGAGTTGGTTCTGACGCATAGTGACCCTATATAGGATTTCCAAGGAGCGACTGGTGATTTGAACTGCCAGCTTTGCATATCAGATTGACCTTATGCTTATCCTCTGGTGCCACACCAGGACTCCTTGCATAAACTATTTCCAAAGGCTGAGTCTCTAGTTCGTATCTCCCTTTACCTTTTTCCTGACCAGCTCTGCAGCACGAGTGACACCAAGTGTCAGCTTGCAAGTTACTGCCGATTGTCTCACTAACAATATGTTTTTGTTTTTCCTTTTGAATTGCTGTAACTGCTTGATCAGTGATCCGTCTTTGCACATAGACTCTCAGCTCCTTGAGGGCAGGGCCTGTGTGTGTGTGTCTGTCTTTCGTGTCTGACACACAGCAGGCTCTCAGTAAATATTCTTTGGTAAATGGAGTGCTTCTGCGAGTTTGTTTATATGGAGTAATTTATTTAGAATGGTGCTAAGACATTTACCAATGTAGATGGATGTGCTAATTCATACTTCTGGGCTGTGATAATACTGATTCGTCATGTAATTATACCAGCTGAAAAATGAGGGAAGGAAGTTGAAACAGAAAATGGTAGCATTTAAGCAATGTGAATTTAAAGGCTGTTCTGGATTTTCAGGAGATGATGGCGGAGCATTGGTTAATTTAATAATGATATGTTAATTAATTAATCATTAATTTAATAATGATAACACTAGACACTGGACATCGCCACTGTTAAAATTTTATTGTTCTTGTTAACACGTGAGCCTCCCACCTGGCCAGGGTACTGAGACTTGTGGGTCAGAGACAAAAGACTTCTTTACAACACAACAGACAGTAGGAGCTTCGTGTTCTCATTGGTTCTCCTTGCCCCCTGCCCCCTCAGTTCGAGAGCTTATCGTTAGGTGCTGTTGAGTCGTGTCTGACTCACAGAGACCCTGTGCACAGCAGAAGGAGACATTGCCCGGTCCTGCATCGTCCTCATAATCTTTGTCATGTTTGAGTCCGTTGTTGCTATCTTTGTATCACTCCGTCTCACTGGGATCATCCTCTTTTTCATTGACCGTGTGCTTTACCAAGAATGATATCCTTTTCTCAGAGACCGTTCATTCCTGATAACAAGTCCAGATGAAACCTCACCAGCCTTGCTTCAAAGGAGCATTCTGGCTGTGCTTCTTTTCAAGACAGATTTGCTCTTTCTTTTGCCAGTTCCTGGCATTTGCAATATTCTTCAACCAACACCACAATGCAAATCTAGTCATTGTTTTCCGGTTGTATTTATTCACTGTCCCGCTTTCTCATGCATGTGATGATTAAAACTACCATGGCTTGGGTCAGGCACACCTTTGTCCTCAAAGTGACATCTTTGCTCTTTAACACTGTGAAAAGGACTTTTGCCATAGATTTGCCCAAGTACAATCTATCCTAAGTTCAATAAGAGCCCCTGCAAAATGACAAGGTGAGTGCTGCACGCATAGTAGGTCTTTGTCACAGCTGAGGAACTCCGAATTTAGGAACCCCCCGGTATTATAAAAGGCCTTCTGGAAAACCTGCCCAACCTTTGCCCTGGAGGGAGATGGTACTGGTCTGGAAACAAATCTACTTTTTGTCCCGGATGGAGGCACCGTCTCTCTTTTTCAAGGCTGTTTGTTATTCAAACATCTTTGAGAGATAGCCTGGCACAGAAGTGATCATAAAAGAAGTAGAAATGACTTGGAGAATTGTTCCCTAACAGTCAAAAAGAAGCAAAGAAACTGGGTTGTTAATTCTTTCAGAATGAGCTATAAACTCAAATCTCCTCACTACCATTGGAACTTTGAGGTACCAGTTCTTTTTATGTCCATTTGCATGCAAGATGGATACGATGAAGAGAAAATGTAGAAACATACTTGGGCTTTTCTGTATCAAATTATTCTGACAAATGCATAGAGTTTTGCTGATAAACATCTGGAAATTCATTTCTCTGGGAATGGCACTAGCCCCCTAACTATTGCCTTTACTTCTGTTGCTGCCGTTGTATTCCTGGCTGCCATTTCTCTCATGGGGATTATAGCAAGAGTTTATATCCCAAGAGGTCTTCCTCTCTCTTCTAGGCATGGCTTAGCTAGCCTCCTGGAGTCTACTTTCCTTTGTCTCTGAAGTAGGAATAACAACATCTTGCTCTGTACCCTTTTTGTGGGGATTACATGGAAGGATGCAGGCCAATCTGACAACGTCAGTTCTTATGATTCATTACTTTTATATTCACGGGTCTGAATTCATATCTGTTAAGCTTGATTTCCTAAAACCAACAGGTAGTCTGAGGTAAGATCTTCAAAATGAAATCACTCTTTATGGATGGAAGCAAGTATGGGCAAATCAATTTTCAGTTGAACTCCTTCTGTTGAAAGCTGCTATACAATGAGTCCAAATGACAATATAGGAACAACCGAAACCTACTGCGGTCTTGTTGCTTCCAACTCACAGCAACCCTGTAGAACAGAGCGGAACGACCCCATAGGGTTTCCAAGATGGTTGGTGTTCACGGAAGCAGACTCCTGTGTCTTTCTCCAGAGGACTGGCTGGTGGTTTTGAACTGCTGACCATTTGGTTTGCAGTAGGACACTTACTCATTGCATCACCAGGGAAATTGGGAAAAAGGTTAAATCAAATCAGTGGGTGCTTACCTTTTAAGAAAATGTCATTTGTACTGTTTTTCTATAACTAACCAATTCCATTTCATTGGGCACTTATATGCATTTGCATAATACTTCAGAATACATACATATGTAGACTCTTGGTATGGCGTTACAGGATCAGCACTGGACTGTGAACCACAAGAAGGCAGTTCAAACCTTCCATAAAACACAGACTTTGTATAACTTGCATGTATATTTCACCAAATGAGCAAACCATTTGTTAAAATGCTCGTACCAATAGCCAGTCCTGGTGTGACAATGCAGGTTAATGTACTGAACCGCAGTGTTCATTTGAACTGCAAGGTCAGCTGTTCAAGCTCACCCAACTGATCGTTGGAAACCTTGGAACTGATTTGGTAGCACTTAACAACAACAACGACATATATATTACATGACTCTTGGTGTGGTGCTGTAGGATCAGCACTAGACTGTGAACCAGAGGGTCACCCGCTAGCTGCTTCTCGGAAGTCTTATACAGGGTTTCTGTGAATTGGAATCAGCT
>NW_006408541.1:10020158-10022919 GCF_000296735.1 Chrysochloris asiatica | reverse complement strand
AGTGCAGGAATACAGATACTTGTACACTAATGTTCATTCAAAAGGTGGAAACGGCGGAGATTTCCATCAACATACGAATGGATAAACAAAATGTGGCACGTACACAACGGACTACTACTCAGGCCTACGGAGAAGTTCTGATACACACTGCCACTTGGATGAACCTGGAAAAATGGCAGGAAATAAGTCAGTCTCTGAAGGACAGATATCGTAGGATTCCATGTCTGTGAAGTATTTACAAGAAGTTACCGAACAGAGACCGAGGTTTATTAGTGGTTCTCAGGCCAGGGAGAGAAGGAGACCTGAGGAGGCATTGTTTTCGAAGTACACAGTTTCTGTTGAGCGTGGTGGGGAGTTTGGAAACATAGTAGTGATGTTGGACTTTCATATACAGAGAGCTAAATTCCATACCTACAAATTGTTAAATATTGTTTCTTTTTGGATGAAAATTTTGATCATTTTTAAGTTACTTACTAACCCACAACTTTACTTCTTTTAAATCTAGGCTCATCTAAGTCAGTAGTGTCTAGTCTTCTTGTGTGTACGTGATTTGGGTGAAGGTTGGTTCCAACCCATAGTGACCCTTCTAGGGTTTCCAAGGAGTAGCTAGCTGGTGGGTTTGAACTGCCGACCTTGTGGCTAACAGTCCAGTGCCACACAAGGACTCATTGTCTCTCTCTCTCTCTTTCCACACATGTATATATAAACCACAAGGTTGGCAGTTCAAGCTCACCAGCCAGTCCTCAAAAACCCTACACAGGGTCTCTATGGATTGGAATCTGGTACAGGGTTTCCAAGGAGTGACTGGTGGGTTTGAACTGCTGACCTTGCAGTCCGGCACATTATGCTGCAGCACCACACCAGGACTCCATAGCCTAGCACTGCAGGCTCACTCCTCTCTATATTTTACATATATATATATGTATATATATATTATAAATATCTTTCAGTCAATGCCATGGTCCAGGCAGAGATATTCTTAATATCGCAAGTAGAAAGTCTGGGTCTTGTCTTTAAAATACAGATCTGAGTGAAGGTTAAAAAATTAAAGACAAACAACACACTAGAACAGCCTTGCAGACCCCAGCTGTCTAGATTTGATGTCTACCAGAAGCACTTTTTTTTTTTAACCTTGCTGTCTCAACATGTAAGTTACATCTGATGAAATAGACTAGTGCAGCCCAGACTCCTATTTAAGCCCAAAGCAATAGTTTAACTCCTATGTCATTAGACACTGCTATGTGATGGAAGTGTTGTTTGGGAAAAAATGATTTTTAGTGGCAAAGGCTGGGACAACCACATCTGTTTTCACCAGTTGAAAGTCCATCCAACTCTACAAAAGGTAACTTCTGGATCTTGCTGTTCTTGTTAGGTGCTTTTGACTCAGCTTTCACTCATAGAGAGCCTGCATCACCCCCACATTTCTGATGCCTGTGGATGTAAGCAGGCTGACTTTCTTTATTCTTCATTAGTGCAGGTCCCACCTAACCCCACTGCCTCTTTTGCAAACTTTAGCTTTCCAAAAATTCACTACAGTAATCACAAAAGAGTTTTACTTTGCAAATCTACTGAGATTATATATTAAAAAAACCCTCCTCCCATTCTTCCAAAGTAGGTGATGCATAATGAATTCAAAAATTCAGTAAATAGAGTCTGATGGGTCTACTTTTCTCTCCTGACTCTTATGATTATCATAATTTGATTTTATAACTTTCTGTCCTAAGCTACCAGCTAGGGAGTAATCTTTACTGAGTCATGAACTTTCCATCATTAAATGTCTGTACCTATTTCCAACACATCACAAGTGTCCAATAACTACACTTTATCTGCCTCGAATAAAGTTGAACCGAGACACCTGGAAGCATGCATATCATAAAAGTACCATTTATGCGTTAGCAAGGCACTGGTCCTGGTGTGCGCTGTAGGATCAGCACTGGATTGCTAACTGGGAGGCTGCTGGTTCAAACCCACCAGCTGCTTCTTGGAAACCCAAATACAAGGTTGCTATGAGTCAGAACTGACTCTGTGACACCGAACAACAACAATAAATGCTTTAGCAAAGGACTTGTGGTTTTGAATTCTAACATTGTCTGTGGCTCTTTTTCCAGAAGCATAAAAATTGCATACCGCATCTTCCATAGAGACCGGGACATATGTTTACAAGGACAGAAATCTGAGTAATTTCTCACAGGTCCAAAGGGAATATTAAACTCCTCTGTCATTCTGTAGGATATTATTTATGGTCCTTTTTATTGTTGGGAGGAGTTTTTTTTCCCGTCTTCTTCATTTGTAAGTTCAACTCCGTACCCTGATAGAAGGTGATAAAATGCCCAATCTGTTAAAAAATCTTATCACTAAATCAGGAACAAAACTATAAATTTTGGCCTTTGAAATCAAACTGACTGGTGAGGATCATCTTGTTTCTGAAATATTACAGTAGTGATCAATTTGCTGTAAAACTAAGCAGTTTAGCTCAGCAATCTATAGTTGGAAAGCAAGTTGCACAACAGGAAAGTTTATGCCCAACCCAAGGGATAAATTAAATTTTATGGGGAAAATATGCATTTTAACATGCTTATCTGTTTAACCTATTATTCTTTCCCACATCAGTATAATAAATATTTTTAATCATATATTTGCTTTCACATGCATATAGCGATGTGGTAATTTTATTCCTTCTGTATCAGCCCAAATATATCAAATTAATCACAGAACAGATAAAAGCTTTTCAATCTTTATATATATATATTTATTTACTTAT
>NW_006408541.1:10009224-10020008 GCF_000296735.1 Chrysochloris asiatica | reverse complement strand
ACACACACACACACACACACACACGCACGCACATACATACAGTGAGAGAACAAGTTCAAAACTCGAATGTCTGGGCCTGAGGAGCAGGTCCTTTAGTGTCCTTTTAGCCAAGGACACTAAAGGGTACATTTTATTGAGCCTGCTTCCCTGTAGAACTCTAGATTCTTCTCAATTTCTTTTATTCCTTGACTAGATGTATAGGAATGGGCACAGGGGAGGAATTTCCAAGTCCCAAGGATAGATGAAAATATAATTTTGATGCCATTTTTAATTTAGGTGGATTAATAACTAACAGTTTGGACACCTTCCTTCAAGACCATCAATTCTTGATCCCATGCTGCCTCCTGAAATGGTTCTTTTTGGTATGACCAATTCTTTTTGGTACAGTGACTCTGTGTATTCCTTCCATCTTCTTTTGGTGCTTCCTGCATCGCTCATTATTTTTCCCATTGACTGTTATTGTTGTTAAATGCTGTGGAATCGGTTCCAACTCATAGTGACCCTATATGGAATCCTTCAATATTGCAAGTCAAGGTTTTTTGTTTTGTTTTGTTTTTCATTTCTTCTAGCTTGAGAAATGCTGAATGTGTTCTTCTTCCCTTTATATTTTTTCACTTCAGGTCTTTCTGCACATTCCATTGTAATACTTTACAAGGCTCCAGAAATTGATGTGATACAAATTGAAATATTTCAACAAAGTGATACAGCACTGGAAGCACTCACTGGTCTCTGCCAAGAAATTTGGGAGACAACTACCTGGCCAACCGATTGGAAGACATCCATATTCATGACAATTCCAAAGAAAGGTGACCCTATGGAATGTGGAAATTATTGAATATCATAAATATCACCTTTTTCTGAAGATTATTTTTAACTGCTTACAGTAGCACATTGACAGGGAGATGAAATTCAAGCAGAGTTTGAAAGAAGATTTGAAACATGGGATATCATTGTTGATATCAGATGGAGCTTGGCTGAAAGCAGAGAATACTAGAAAGATATTTACCTGTGCTCTATTGACTATACAAAAGCATTTGACTGTGTGGATCATAACAAACTATGGACACTATTAAGAAGAATGGAAATTCCAGAATACTTAATTGTGTTTTTGAGGAAGTTTACATAGACCAAGAGGCAGTTGTTAGAACAAAACACGGGAACACTTAATGGATTAAAATCAGGAAAGATGTGTGCCAGGATTGTATCCTTTTACCATCTTATTCTATCACTATGATGAGCAAATATTCTAAGAAGACAGATTATATGAAAAAGAGCATGGCATCAAGATTGGAGGAAGGCTCATTAACAGCCTGTGATGTGCAGATGGTACATCCTTGCTTGTTAAAAGCCACAAGTCTTACTCCTCAACATAAAGAAAATGAAATTTCTTACAACTGGACCAATAAATAACATCAAGATAAATGGGGAAAAGACTGAATTTGTCAAAGACTACATTTTGCTTGGATCCACTACCAACTCTCATGGAAGAAGCAGTCAAGAAATCAAACGACGTATTGCATTAGGCAACTCTGCTGCACAAGATCGCTTTAAAGTGTTCAAGAGCAAAGATGTCAGTTTGAGGATTAAGATGCACTTGATCAAGCCATTATATTCTCAGTACCCTCATATACATGCGAAAGTTGGGCAGCGAATAAATAAGATCGTAGAAGAATGGATACATTTGAGTTATGGTGTTGATGAATAATTTTGAAAATACCATGGACTGCCAGAAGAACAAACCAATCTCTATTGGAATAAATACAGCTAGAATGCTCCTTAGAAGAGAGGCTGGTAAGATTTTGTCCCGCGTACTTTATCCCTGTTATTAGGAGGGTCCAGTCCTTCTTTAGACAGCATAAGAGATAACTATACACATGGACCTCACCAGATGGAATACACAGAAATCAAATTGACTATCTCTGTAGAAAAACGCGATGAAAAAGCTCCATATCATCAGTGAAAACAAGGCCAGGGGCAGACTGTGGAACAGACCAACAATTACTCATATGCAAATTCAAACTGAAGCTGAAGAAAGTGGAAACAAGTCCACGAGAGCCAAAATATGACCTTGACTATCTCCCACCTGAATTTAGAGATCATCTGAAGAACAGATTTGATACATTAAACACTAAAGACCGAAGACCAGAGAGTTGTGGGATGACATGAAGAACATCATACACGAAGAAAGCAAAAAGTCATTGAGAAGACAAGAAAGAAGGAAAAGGTCAAAATGGATGTCAGAAGAGACACTGAAACTTTCTCTCCAGTATAGAGATGCTGAAGCAAATGGAAGAAATGAGAAGGTCCAAGAGCTGAACAGAAAATTTCAAGGATCAGCTTGAGAAGATAAATCCATATATTACAACAAAATGTGCAAAGATATGGAATCAGAAAACCAAAAAGGAAGAACTTGCTCTGCATTTCTCAAGCTGGGAGAACAAAGGAAAAAAATCAAGCCTCGACTTTCGTTACTGAAAGATTCTCTGGGCAAATTATTGAATGATGCAGAAAGCATCAAGAGAAGATGGAAGGACTACAGAGTCACTTTACCAAAAGGAAATGGTTGATGTTCAGCTGTTTCAAGAGGTAGAATATGATCAAGAGCCAATGATACTAGAGGAGGAAGTCCAAGGTGCATTGAAGGAATTGGCAAAGAACAAGGCACCAGGAATTGATGGAATAAAAATTGAAATCTTTCAAGAAAGTGAGGCAGCACAGGAGGCACTCACTCTTCTATGCCAAGAAATTTGGAAGACAACTATCTGACCGACTGATTGGAAGTGATCCGTATTTGTGCCCATTCCAAAGAGAGGTGACCCAATGGAATGTGGAAATCATCTGACAATCTCTTTGATATCCAATGCGAGTAAAGTTTTGCTAAAGGTAATACAGAAACGGCTACAATCATACATTGACAGAGAACTTCCAGAGGTTCAAGCTGGATTCAGAAGAGGCCGTGGAACGAGAGATATCATTGCAGATGTCCGATGGATCTTGGCTGAAAGCAGAGAATATCAGAAGGATGTTTACCTATGCTTTATTGACTATGCGAAGGGTTTTGATTGTATGGATCATGACAAGCTATGGACAACATTGTGAAGTATGAGTATTCTGGAATACTTAATTGTGCTCATGAGGAATTTGTACCTGGACCAAGAAGCAGTTCTTCGAACAGAATGTGGGAATACTGAATGTTTTACAATTATGAAATGCATGTGACAAGGTTGTATTCTTTCACCATACTTATTCAACCTGTATGTTGAACAAATAATATGAGAAGCTGGGTTCTATGAAGAAAATCGTGGCATCAGGATTGGAGGAAGACTCATTAACAACCTGCGATATGCAGATGATACAACCTTACTTGCTGAAAGTGAGGAGGACTTAAAACATTTACTAAGGTGTGCCTGACCCAAGCCATGGTATTTTCAATAGCCTCATATGCATGTGAAAGCTGGACAGTGAATAAGGAAGACCGTAGAAAAATTGATGCCTTTGAGTTATCGTGTTGGAGAAGAATATTGAAAGTGCCACGGGCTGCCAAAAGAACCAATAGATCTGTTTTGAAAGAATTGCAGCCAGAGTGCTCCTTAGAGATCAAGATGGCCAAACTTCATTTCTCATACTTTGGACATATTGTCAGGAGGGACCAGTCACTAGAGAAGGATATCATGTTTGGTAAGGTGGAGGGTCAGAGAAAAAGAGGAAGACCCCCATCAAGATGGATTAGCCAAGTGGCAGCATTGATGGACTCAAACGTGGCAACAGTAGTGAGGTTGGCCCCAGATCGGGCAGTGTTACATTCTGCTGTGCATAAATAAGGTTGCTATGGGTTGGTACCGACTCTATGGCACCTAACAACAACAACAGTCCCAGGAAATTACATCATACTTGTTTAGAGGACCATTGAAAAAGAGGAAGACTCAACTGAGATGGATTGACATAATGGCTCCAACAGTAGTCTTATACATAACAAAGATTGTGAGGGTGGTGCAGGGCCCAGCAGTGTTGTGTTCTGTTGTCCATAATAGGGTTGCTATGAGTCGGAACTGACTCAGTGGGACCTAGTGACAACAGTAACAGAAATTAGCTATGAGCATTTTGTTTTCTCCCTCTCTTTTTCTCTCTTACATTCTCTTTTATCTTGAACTGGCAATTCCCAAGCATGTCTTCATTTTTTTTTCAAGGGCATTTATTGAGAATTGACCATGTATAAGACGTTATGTTAAGAAGTAGGTCTACGTATGTCATATTACATTAGACAAATAGGAATAATGGGGGTGTAGGCATAATAAAATTTTATTTTGTCTCCCACTATCACTTAAAACTTTATTAAACTGGGAAGCTTTCCCCCTTGCTCTTAGATGATTTTTCTGATCATTCATTTCAATAGAAAACTCTACTGTTACTTTAAACCACTAAACACATTTTCAGTTCCAAAATTAGAATGCCATGCACCATATAATAAGCCAACCTCTGAACTTAACTTCAAATTAAGTTGAATTCATCTTCCCCTTTGAAATATGTTTCAGGAAGCCTATATCGGATAGCTGTGGACACTGTCACTTTCTGCCTTCCCTCATTCGGGGTCTGCAGGTGGCGTCTCAGGGACTTCTGACTATTGGTTGGAGAAAGGGGATACAAGAATGCTTGGGAATAGCAGGCAGGTTTCCAGTGTCTGATATGGTTCTGAACTGGCCCATGGTTTCTTCTGGACCAAGCACATGGGTCCTGTTCTAGGCTCTTTGGAGATTCTCCACCCTTTTTTGGGAACTTTGCATAGAAAAATGTCCATTATAACCTGCTTAAGGCCCAAGGATTTCTTCCAGTACCCCTTCTTCTACTCAAGATAGCCAAGTCCCATTTTTTTGTTGAGATGGTTTGTGGATGTCTAAGTTTATTGCATTGCAGAATCCAAAGTTTGTCCAGGACCCCCTTGGCTCTACAGGACCCAGCCCTCACTCTCTCTGACTTCCTTCCATCCGCGCTTGCTTTTGCTCATCATTTCCCTCCACTGCAGTACCCTCCTTGCTAGGCCTTGACCACACTAAGCACATTTCCATTTTGTGGTCTTTGTATTTGCTGTTCGCTTTCCCATGTAATCTCTGCCCCCAGGTGTCTTACCCAGGGCCCTTCTCTGCTTCAACTGGGTCTTGTTCAAATGTTTCGACCTCAGAAATGCCTTCTTAATTTCTGGTGTAATGAAGTAGGATAAGCACTGGGCTAGTAACCTCAAGGTTGGTGGTTCAAACTCACTAGCTGCTCCTCGGAAACCCTTTACAGGGTCCCTATGAGTCGGAGTTAACTGGACAATACTAAAAAACAAGAAAAACAACGTCTCCGTCTCCTTAACCTGCTTTCTAGATCTTCATTGCACCTATCCATTGTATTGTATTGTGTTTCAATCGATCCATCGAAGAGCCCTGGTGGCATTGTGGGTTAGGCATTGGACTGCTAACTGCAGGATCCATGTCTCAAACCTACCAGCTTCTCCAAGGGAGATAGATGAGGCTGTCTGTGTCCCTAAAGATTTATAGTCTTAGAAACCCTCTGTCGGTCTGTATAATTCAGAATTGACTCAATGGCAGGGCCTTATCAAGCAGTCAGGCAATGTATCTCTCTATTGGTGTAAATCAGTCCCATGAAGATTTTGCTTAGAAGACTTTCTGACACTCAATAGATACTCAATGAGTATTTGCTCAATGAATGAATATCCCTGTGTTATTGGTGTAAATCAGTCCCATGAAGATTTTGCTTAGAAGACTTTCTGACACTCAATAGATACTCAATAAGTATTTGCTCAATGAATGAATAGATACTCAATAAGTATTTGCTCAATGAATGAATATCCCTGTGAAACTAAGCAGTAGTTTTATTTTTGTGTAATGAAGTTTATTAGATTGTGGGAAATGTTTGAAATTGGAAAATTTAAAAGCATCTGAAATTCTGTAGTCTCAACATATTGCAGCTTAATGTTTTCAGGCCGTACTTTTGAGACCTATCTTCTAAGATGGCATTTCTCAGCCTCAGCACTATTGACTTTTGGGGCTGGAGTTTTCTTTGTTTTGAGGACCGTCCTGTGCATTGTAGGATGTTTAACAACACCCTTAGCCCTTCCCAAACAGTCCCCTACCACAATGGTTGTGACAACCCAAAGTATCTCTGTTGCTGTTGTTGTTGGGATTGCTAAGTACTGTTGAGTTGATTTCACTCATTGCCACCCAGCATAGGGTTTCTGAGGAGCAGCTGGTGAGTTTGAACTGCTGACATTATGGTTCAAACTGACCTTTTGGTCCATTGTTTATTTTATAATGCCATACTTGGACTTTCTATACATTGCCTGAAAAATGTCCCCTGATGGGACAACATTTTGCTCCTCTTCCTGTTGAGAGCAATTGTTATAGGAGGAAACCAGAGTCAAATAACTCCCTGTTAGCATCACCTTCAGGTCAACAGGGAAACCCTCTACAGGGTTACTAGGAGTCGGAACTGACTCGAAGACACTTAACAACAACAACAACTGTGTCATTAGAAGGGAATGAGCTGAGAATTCTTTCATGGATTCATATACTAAGCTCTCAGGACCTCTCTGCATGGTGGTTATCTTGTTTAGTATAAATGCAGTCCAATTTAATCTGCATATAAACACATCCATTGCATATTAAAATCAACATAAACATCAGGCTGAGTATTTTGTTGAAGAAGCAAACTAAAACATTCATGCATATTAATATCATAGATAAGCCAATTATTATATGGAGTAGTAAATAAAAACACTATGATTAATGTAAAACTGGGAGCTTCAAAAGGCAAAATATATGATATTCAGATTATTCTGCTTTAGAAACAATATCATGAATCTTTGCATTTTGCATATCATTTGTTTAAATTAACTTCCCAGTGTGCAATCTTATTTTTGTTGCATCTAGACCTGTACTAATAAGTTTTATGAAACACTGATACAACTTAAAAATCACAATATAAGAGAAGAAACCATTTCTCTGAATTTAATTGAGGCGATCCACACTGCTTAGTTTCACAGCCCCTCCCCCCGCATGGCCCCCAAAACTTCCAGGTGTGCAGGAATGCCTGGTTACATGCTAGAAGAGAGCAAGGATGCTGTTGACCCGGTTTACTAAAAAATCAACGTGCTTGACTACTTAACAATAATAATATATTTTGTAATAAAAATAATACAATTTTGAGCACTTACTATGTGCCAGACTGTCAGTATTGTTGTTGTTAAGTGCCATCGAGTTGGTTCTGACCCATAGTGACCCTGTATAAAGTTCCCGAGGAGTGACTGGTGAGCTTGAACTGCCAACCTTGCAGTTCAAACCAACCTTGCAGTTGAGCGCATTAACCTGCAGTGCCACAGCAGGACATTGGGATCATTTCATTCAGTCTTTACAACTAGCTGAGTGTGTGGAATTATGATTGATCCCATTTTACAGAAGGGAACACTGAGAGGTTAATCCATCCAAGGTCACACACAGCCAATAAGTAAGTGGAACTGGTTTCGTACTCAGCCCAGTTAGTCCCACAATACTCAGGATCTCAACCATAATGCCATTCAGTGTCCACATAACTGGCTGCTTCCTCTGTGCTGCCGAGTGTAGCTGTTGTTAGTTACCTTCCTCCTCATGGAGGCCCCAAGTGTTAAACTAGAACCGTATCCTGTAGCATTTTCAAGACTGTGATCTTTGGGAAGCAGCTTTGTAGAACTGTCTTCTGAGATGCTTCTGGGTGGGTTCAAACCACTGACCTGTCCTTTGATGTCTAAAGTGTGCCTGACCCAAGCCATGGTGTTTGCAGTTGTCTCCGATGCATGCAAAAGACGGATAATGAAGAAGGAAGATAAAGAAGAAACGATACATTCAAATTACAGTCTTGGCAGTGGTCATAGTTGTTGAGCTGTGAGCAGTATGTTACTAGTTGGGTGTGTGACCCTCTGCACCACCAAGGGACTCCTTTATCAGTATAGTTAGTATTGCTGTTGTTGATGATGTTAAGGGCTGTGCAGTTGATTCTGACTTATAGCCATCCTATGTAGGGATCCCAGGATCAGTTGGTGGATTTAACCTGCCAACCCTATAGTTCAAACCAACCTTGCAATCCAGCGCTTATCCTATGTTGTCGCTAAGTGCTGTCGAGTCAGTTCCAACTCGTAGCAACCGTGTATAGGGTTTCTGAGGAGCAGCTGGTACCAGGGTTTGAATTGCAGGCCTTGTGGTTCCCATTCCAGTGCTGATCCTACAGCGTCACACAGGAGTCCAGTGCTTATCCTATAGCACCATCTGAATTGCTATTGTTCCTGTTGAAGAGATTTTCCTTGCTTATAACTTGTCAGTTTGTCTAGCTTTGCATCGAATACGAATATTCACTAGGATCAAGTTGACTCTGACAGAGAATCCTGTGCCATATTGTTGTTATATCCTGTCCAGTCGGTTCTGACTCATAGCAACCCTATATAGGGTTTCCGAGGCTTCCAATCTTCAAGGGAGCCGAACATCTCATCTTTCTCCCTGGAACTGCTGGCAGGCTCAAACCACGGACCTTGTGGTTCTCAGTCCAGTGCTTATCATACGGAGCCACCGTGTACCTATATGCCGTGATGAATTCAAGATAAATATTAAGCATAGAGCAATGTCAAGATAGTGGTCAGAGCAGCAGGAAGAAAGCTGTTGGAGTAATCTAGGCAAGACCAGCTGGCAGCCTAGACAGGGGAAAGGCAGGGGCAAGAAGAGGGTACATTTCAGCGATCTCTGAGGAGTTGAATTGGAAGGAGTTTGGTGAGTGGCTTATTGGGGGTGAGGAAGAGGGAGGGATTAAGAGTATTGTTATCCATGTGTCTGAGGTATATGAGTAGGTAGATGCTGGTATCCTTTATTGAACTTGGAGGAGGAGGAAGCTGGTGACTGGGAGGCTCCAGTTTTTTACATTTCCCCTTGAATTTTTTTTTTTTTTAAATTTATTGTGAATTGTGTTATAGTTTACGTGGGAGAACATTAACTTTACTTTCATTCTATTGTATATTGTTTCATAGCCATGGATACAATCCCCTCCATGCATCATCAACCAACCAAAGGGACTGCAAGCCTGCCTCCGGTTGTCAGCACACAGCTCCTCTCCGTCTCTGGGTCGAGAGTCCCCGGCTGCTCCATCTCTCCACGTCATCATCTCTGCCTCCATCTCTGGGGTCACTGCTTCTCTGGGTAGGGTCTTGCACTCCACTCTTCTCCCTTGATGGTTCCAGGGACCTCCGCTCCTAGACAGCAAAGTCGATCTTTTTGCTACAAAACGTCCACCTTTACATTTCCAACACTCACAGTCAGTCCTGATAACAATTATTTACCATTTTACCACAAGGGATCTATCCCCATCTCCTTTCATTAGCCCTGTCCAGACAGATTGGACACCACTCAGTGGAGATTCTACCTTCCTCCGTACCCTGTGGATCTAGGCTCCCTCTTGAAAGCTTGTAAGTCAGTCACTTCTTGTCTTTGTAGCTCCCTCCCCACAAGTTGCCCATCCCTGTCTACTCTGTGTATGGAAGGGGTGGGAATGATCCTCACTGTACAGATTTATTCCCTCTTTTGAGCTACTGCATCCATAGGTGTAGGTCAGATTCATCAAACTGTGTCAGACTACTCTTTTTTTCCCCTCTTCTTTCTTCTTTTAGTTGAGCTCTGATCATCCATTCATTGAAGCCAGGTCAAGTGGGTATTTTCTGCAAGTGTGGATGTTCTTATGCATATGCCCTCTCTTCTAGGTGCTTCACTCTCCTCTCTAGTCCTCTGTGGCTATGTCACTGACTCTGGGCCCAAGAGTCCCCAGATCTTGCCATACTGCTGGCCAACCAGTTCTCCACCCAGGTTCACAAGAGTCCATTGAAAGTTGTAGGGCTTAGCTTGCAGCTCCATTGCTGTTTTCCCCTCACTTCCCCTTATCGGAGATGAACGTGGTCACCAATCAGAGGGTGTATTCCCATTGAGTCTTAGTCTTGGAAGGGGGTTTCCCCTGAGGGGACCCGACCACTTGCCTTGATGTCTCCTGGGTGAGCAACTTGCTTGTTCTTGTAGTAATCAGTTGGGCTGTCTATATTGTTTTGTATTTTTCCTGTCAGTCTTTCTTTCGAGAAGTAGCTTCTGTTCTTCTAGCTGCTCCAGGCTGGTCTGCTTGTCCTTTCAAGTGGAAATTTCCCACCTCAGAAGATTCTGGATGTGGTTCAGGATTCCACCTATGGCCTTACATAATGCAGAGGCTCCACAGGAAGCCTCCTTCACTGGGCACATTGTAACCCCATTTTAGGTATTCAAATCAGTTATAGACAGAAGACGGACTTACAAGCTTTCTATGGTACTATTTGTGCCTATTCCTTTCTCTCCCCCTCAAGTGTCTATTTTATAATGGTGTGCCAGGGAAACCAAGATTCAAAAGACAACCAAGCATCTTGACATTATTTCCCCCATTCCAACCATGTCTTAATCCCTGTATCCCAGAGCCCTGTTGTTCCAAGGTTGTGTATGCATCATTATTTACCTCTGTCCCACTTAGCCCACGCAAACCTGCTTAATTGTTTTCCCGTCTGCTTTGTTCTTCCATTCCCCTCCCTCTTCTTGTGTATTGTCCCCCACCCCTAGCAACCAAACTGTGCTCCACCTTCCCTTCCCTCCCTTTACCCCACCCCCAAATCCCAGTAACCAGCAAAGAATCCCCCACTCCCTTTAGTATGGATTCTTTCCCTTAGTCTTTTACAGTAGTGGTCCTATGCAGTATTTCTC
>NW_006408541.1:9982663-10008770 GCF_000296735.1 Chrysochloris asiatica | reverse complement strand
TCCTGTGCCCATTTTTTAATTGGGTTATTTGTCTTTTTCTTGTAGAGGTGTTGTAGTTTCCTATATATTTTAGAAATGAGTCCTTTGTCTGATGTGTCATTGCAAAAGATTTTTTCCCATTCTGTGAGTTCCTTTGTTACTCTTTTGGTGAAATCTTTTGATGCACATAAGGTTTTAATTTTTAGTATGTCCCAGTTTATCTAGTTTGTCTACTTTTGTTTGTGTAGTTTTCAAAATGTTTGGTTGTCTGTGTATTCCCTGAATTAGTGCACTCACATTTGTCCCTGTTTTTCCATTGATAGCCCGGTCTTCAGCGCACAGTTGCTCTCCCTCTCTGAATCTAAAGTCCCCAGCTGCTCCATCGCTCCACATCATCGTCTCTGCCTCCATCTCAGGCATCACTGCTCATTTTTAAAGTTGTTTTTGACTTGAAGCTAATTCATGTCAACATCACGTGTCAGAGTAGAACTGTGTGCCATAGGGTTTTCAATGGCTGACTTTCCAGAGCTTCTTCCAAGGCCACTTTGGGGGTGGGGCACAAAACACCAGCCTTTCTGTTCGTAGTCAAGTATGTACTGATTGCACCACCTAGAGAATATGTATCAGAACGTAAACTCCTTAAGTCAGTGTCCAAGGTTTAATCATCTCTGTGTGCACATGCTTGATGCATTGCTGATAGATCAAATCAGTGTTAGTCACATGAACCAAAAAGAAGAATCCTGACCTGGATCTTCTTGTCTTGCTCTGGTTCTTCCTGGAATATGCCCTGCATTCCCCACTTACATTCTTCCATGTATTCAGCTTCTTACAGTGAAGGACCATGGTAATCCAAATCACATCTCTGCATATTTTACAGCTTTTATCTTTCAGGGGGTCCATTGCAACTTCTCTTCTGCTCACTTGATGTAATAGCTTCCTCTTTTTAAAGTTTTCTATCATCTTATTTGTAGCTTTTGCAATTTGTTGTGTTTTATACTGATTTAACAACATATTGCATTAGGCAAATCTGCTGCACAAGACCTTTTGAAAGTGTTGAAGAGCAAAGATGTCAGCTTGAGGACCAAGGTGCGTCTGACCCAATCCATGGTATTTTCAATAATCTCATATGCATGCGAAAGCTGGACAGTGAATAAGGAAGACTGTAGAAGAATTGATGCTTTTGATTTATGGTGTTGGAGGAGAATATTGAAAGTGCCACAGGCTACCAAATGAACCAATAGATCCATTTTGGAAGAAGTGCAGCCAGAGTGCTCCTTGGCGGCCAAGATGGCCAAACTTCATCTCATACTTTGGACATATTGTCAGGAGGGACCAGTCGCTGGAGAAGGATATCATTTTTGATAAGGTGGAGGGTCAGAGAAAAAGAGGAAGACCCCCAGCTCATGGATTGGCAAAGTGGAAGCATCAATGGGCTCAAGCGTGGCAACAATTGTGAGGTTGGTCCAGGACCAGGCAGTGTTTCGTTCTGTTGTATATAGGGTCTCTATGAGTCTGTACTGACTTGTTGGCACCTAACAACAACAATATACTGATATTTATTTTCAAAACTTCTTCAGGTGTCTAAACATGCAATACGTATGAGTTCTTCTCATTCCATGTTGGTACCATACACACTTCATACTAAGGAGCACAGATTCAAATGCCTACAGGGTCCTTCCACATGCTATCAGTAGACCTTGGGCAAGATACTTAGCTTTTTGATCTTCAGTTCTTGCATCTGTAAAATGGAGCTGTAATAATGTATACAGATTGTTGTACAGGGTTTAACAGATTAATGTTGAGTCCTGTTGAGTCAGTTCTGATTCATAGCGACCCTGTGTAGGGTTTTTGAGGCTGTAAATCTTTCTAGGAACAGAATGCCTTGTTTTTCTCCTGTGGAGTGGCTGGTGGGTTTGAACTGCTAACCTTGTAGTTTGCAGTTCAGTGCTTATTTTACAGAACCATCACACTCCTTATACAGATTGTTGTTGTGAAGTGCCGTGGAGTCAGTTCCGACTCATAGCGACCCTGTATAGATAGGGTTCCCTTGGAACATCTGGTGGGTTGGAACCACCAACCTTTTGGTTAGTAGTCCAGTGCTTATCCTACAATGCCACACCAGGACTCCTTGTATAGATTAAATGAATTTAAATATGGCCAGGCCTAAGAAAATTAGCACACAGAAAGAATTGTTTTAAGTATTGGTTATAGAGGTCTACTAGTTAAAGTAAATGGATGGCGTAATCTGAGATTGAGAATTACTATTTTTTTATTTTTTGAAACACATGACTCTTGGTTTGGCTTTTCTTTTCCCACTTTTGATAGCAGTATGGGGACAAGCATATTAGACAGGTTTTTAAAATCCTGTATAAGAGAAACAGCATAAATACGGTGACAAATGGAGACTGAATCTTGGTTTCTGTGTCAGGGGCCATAAGGGAGTGGTGGATTCTGGGAGAAATGGAGAAAGCAAGCGTGTCCTGTGTTAAGGAGACAGCCCCTCAGATCGGACAGTACCATGTGACTGATGTGTTCACGTAGGCAGATTTGTAAAGAGAAGTCCCAGCCCTGACCTTTTATATGAAATCTCCCCATTTTTTCAGGGTTGGAAGCGAAATAAGAAACAAAATGGAATACAGTCTGCAGTGCCACAAACTGAGGGCCAAACCAAACACATCTGTGGCCAGCTTAGTCCCTAGGAGACCAACTTGCACTTTTGTGCTTGCTCTAGGGTTTGAACCAGGACCTGCCCACAGTGTTATTGTTAAGTGCCACCGAGTCGGTTCCAACCTATAGTGGCCCTGTATAGGGTTTCCGAGGAGCAGCTGGTGAGTTTGAATCATTGACCTTGTAGTTCAAATGACTTTGCAGTCTGGCGCATTAACTCACAGTGCCACACCAGAACTCCACAGAACTCCATAGTAGGCAGGAAAATGTGTGCTCAGCTGAGTTGCATTTTACTGTAAGAACTCTGCAATACATATGAAATCAGTCTTATGCTGTTTTTTTTTTTCTTTTTTGTTAGTCCAAAACATGTTTTCTACTGTTGCTCTATATTTTTTTCTGTCTTTGTGTGCACATTGGCATCACATGCCCTGAATACAAAGAAGTCATAACTTGACCATTTCCTTGAGCAGTGAGAGTCTGTGAAACAAAAGCAGCCCCAAATTGATCATTTTCCTCCCAAAGAAGCACACATCCGTCCCCCCACTTGCCCCAACATATACGCAATTTAATATAATAAAACCCAGTCTGGCAAAAAAGCGAAACGAGTGCATTTTTAAATCCGAAATTTTAACCACATTAATTGAAACAGTAAACCTCAACCTGTTTCCCTCTAAGACCCCAATCAACTGCTTAGCTTCTCTTAAGACAGTGGTGATCTCTATAAGGAATGTCGTTATCTGTGTTTATTTGTTCTCCTTTCCCTTCTGGATAGCCCCCCTCCTTTTTCATTTTATAGAATTCAATAAAGGACAAAGTAACAAATGAGAAGATAAAAATATTCCGGAACACTCTAGGGTATACTTGGGTATACAAACAGCCATCATCGCCAGGCACTTCAGTTGCATCATTTGCTTTGCTAGTAGACTTTATAATTTGAACTCCTTGCTTGTTACTAAATTTAAATTGTGTATGTTGGTGGCCGTTTCTCAACTCCTCATCAAAATTAGGGTGATGGTGTTGTTATTATGTGCCATGGAGTCGGTTCTATAAGATACCAAATGACCTCTTTCATCTTTGTTTCTCAGGATCATATAGCTGTCCATGTATTGGTCTGTCTTAGGAAGGTCTGTTAGGGAATGCATTCTTCATCTTTCCTTCTTATTCGCTGAGAGCAAGTCCCTTCCCTTTGCCCTCCCTGCCCTATCCCTGTCCCTTCTATTTAATATTGTCCTCTCTTCTTGTCTGCAAATGTTCATGCTATAGATATTTCTTTTATGACTCCCTCTAAACTTTCTTTGTTCCCATCTCTGTCTTTTATGATTTCTCCTGTGTCATCAGAAACTGACTGCCGGAGCTGCCAATTAGTCCTTGCTATCAGCCCAGGCCTCAGCCTCCTGAGATGTGAGTGGGCACAAACTGGGCAGCCAGGCCCCATCTCGTATGCAGGGCTGGGTCCCCGCATGCAGACATGCCATTACTGACAAAAGTGCAGGAGATGGGCTCCGATTAGCTGCTGACCAACTTCCTACATGTACTTGGGGACTCTGGAGGGTACACAGGCCACAGCGCCATGCTCTGAACACAGAAAAGGAAATGTATTTATAAAGTAACTTTTCAACTCAGTATCAAGGGTTCTGAAATGTTCCATCATGGGTGTAGTCACCCTGCATTGATGAATGGGAATGGGACCTGCCTCCTAAGTATTCTGCCTCTTGGTCCCATCTGCTCCACTTCCCACCATGGAGTGCTCCCCATTAATATTTCTGTGTACCTCCCTCCCTGGTGTGGCGCTGTGGGCTAATGTATTAGACTGCAAAGCAGTGTGAGCTGCAAGCTTGGCGGTTCAAGCTCACCAGCTGCTCTTTGGAAACTCTATATAGGGTCACTATGGATCGGAATCAACTCGACGGCACTTAACAGCAACCAGAGCAAACCTCCCTCCCTGAGGGCTAGGACCAGGGTGAGGTGAATGAGCTGCTCCCCTGGAACACAGAATTTAAAGAGATGCCCCCAAAGTCAGTAATCAAGATAAATGATACTTTAATACAATGTTTCTTTAAAGATCAAAATGAATGGAAAAAAAAATCCATAATGAAACGACATGCCTGGTTGAAGAAAGGTGGGTAACCCTTGTTTCCATATGATGGGGTGATTGTGAAGATGCCCTGACAAGCGCCCATCTTGTACTTAGTAAACCCTGAGTGGTGCGCCGAAGGTAATGAAGGTGATGAGGAGGATGACCGTGTGGTGCTCTGGTGGCCCGGGTGTGGGGCCTTCTCAATTCCTTGTTACAATGTTGCTTAAAAAGCTCACTGTGTATATATTATCTAGGAGCTTTGATATTCTTCTCACAAGTACTTCTATTTACAGGCACTCGTACCTTTGGGACGTCATTTTTAGAAGTTTACCATCTGTTATGGAAAGGAGTTGAGAACTTTAAAAATGTTGCTTAGAATATGGCAACTTCAGTGTATCAGTGAGTTCAGTGCAAGCATCAACCCTTTACTTCTCATCCACCTTGGTATCCCAGTTCCCCCGGGTCTTGGCGGTTAGGGGTATTCAGGTAACTGTTGTTGTTAGGTGCTGTTGAGTAAACGTAGACTCACAGCGGCCTCTGTGACAGAGTAAAACTACTCCATAGGGTCTTCCAGGCAGCTCTCTTTAAGGGATCAGATTGCTCAGCTTTTCTCCTGATAAGCTGTTGGGTGAGTTTGAACCACCAGCCTCTTGGTTAGTAGTTTAAGCGTTTCACCTTCAGGGCTCGTTCTTCAGCACTTAGGGATGCTAACATAATTAGGGGTATTTACATAGATCCCCAGTGTGGTGCTGTAGGATTACAGTGTGGATTACAAACCACAAGGTCCACAGTTCAGACCCACCAGCTGTTCCTTGGAAACCCTATACAGGGTCGCTAGGACTCGGAAGCGACTTAACAGCACTTGGCAACAACAGCGTAGGTCACTGGTGGTACAAACAATTGGTGTTTGGCTACTACCCAGTAGGTTGGGGTTTGAACCCTCTCAGAGGTACCTTGGAATAAAGACCTCACAACCTTTTGTAAGGGTTACAACCAAGAAACTCCTTGGAGCTCAGGTCTCCTTGTAAGCACATGGAGTCTCCAAGAGTCAGAACTGATTCAAAGACAAAAAGGTTTTGTATAAACACTCACCTGCATTTGGAACAGCATCACACAGAGTCCCTGCAAACTGCACTCTCTCCCAAGCATTTTTGAGAGTTCCTATTGTTGTTGTTGTTAGCTGCCATCTAGTTGGTACCAACTCTTAGTGACCCTATGTACAATAGAACGAAATACTGCCCAGTCCTGGGCCAACCTCACAATTGTTGCCACGCTTGAGCCCATTGATGCTGCCACTTGGCCAATCCATCTCACTGGGGGTCTTCCTCTTTTTCTCTGACCCTCCACCTTACCAAACATGATATCTTTCTCCAGCGACTGGTCCCTTCTGACATTATGTCTGAAGTATGAGAGACCAAGTTTGGCCATTTTGGCCTCCAAGGAGCACTCTGGCTGCACTTCTTCCAACACAGATCTGTTGGTTCTTTTGGCAGCTCATGGTACTTTCAATATTCTCCTCCATCACCATAACTCAAAGGCATCAATTCTTCTACAGTCTTCCTTATTCACTGTCCAGTTTTCACATGCATATGAGGTTATTGAAAATACCATGGCTTGGGTTGGGCGCACCTTAGTCCTCAGGCTGACATCTTTGTTCTTCAACACTTTTCAAAAGGTCTTGTGCAGCAGATTTGCCTAATGAAATACGTTGTTTGATTTCTTGACTGCTGCTTCCATGAGTGTTGATGGTTGATCCAAGAAGAATGAAGTCCTTGACAACTTCAATCTTTTCTCCCTTTAGGAAGCTCCAATGTACATACAAGCTATATGATCACTATTTATCCAGCTTTTTTTGGTGGGAACTGTTTCCAAGAAAGCATTTAGACAAGAGGATATGGAGTGAAAAGTAGATCTGTTTTCTCTTCCTCAACATCATTTTAACTCATGGTCCTCCCTCTTCTACCCCCAAGCTTGAATGTGAAGAAAGCTGATCTTTGTAAGCCTCCGTCTACTCAATTCATGTGGATACATTTGGTGTTATTGAGGTTTCTCCTGCAAGTAGAACTTCAGAGGAAAAAAGGGCTCCTGTAGTTTATTTGGGAAGGGGTACCAGGAGCTCTGGTAGTGTAGTGGTTACGAGTCAGGCTGCTAACCTCAAGGTCAGCAGTTCAAAATTACCAGCTGCTCTGTGGTAGAAAGATGAGGCTTTCTGCTCCCATAAAGATTCAAAGCCTTGGAAACCCTATACAGGGTCACTATGAGTCGGAACCAGCTCCACGGCATACCACCACCGCCACCACCACTAGGATACACTGGGTGTGGAATGGAAAGGAAAGGTGTGTCCGTAAGTCAAGTACCATTGTGGGCAAGCAGAGCTCAGTGCTGCCTGGTAAGCCCTGGAGGCCAGTGTAGAAAAATGCTTGCTGGTCCTCCTGAGAAGAGGGGGAGCCGGGGTGTATGAACACCCCAACTGTCAGGGATTAGTTGAGGTCTGCTTCCAGAGATCCTTGGATTCCCTTCTGGCAGCCCTTCCTAGCCTACGCTGCTCTGCCAAAGGCTGAGAAATCCCTCAGGCAAAGGAATGCAGATCTCCTGGTCCAGAAGCCAGCGTCTCAGACTGATACCAGGTCCTGGCAGTGAGGGCTGCAGATATCTCTGGACTACCCGATCCACATAATTATTCGAGAGACAGGTGCATGCCCCTTAGTACCAGTCTTGTAGTTTTAATGTCAAGAAAATACATCAGTGCTAATCTAGATGCTGCTAAGGGCAGGGTGTGGTGGGTTTCTTGACTTATCTTGGACCTGATGTTTCCAATGAGTAAAGGGACATTTTCTAGGTTTCGTTCCCACTCTCTGTAGTTCATTTCACTCACTATGGTTTTTCTGTTGTCATGAGATGATACGAGATTAAATCACACATATTTGGCTTTAACCAATTGTTTCCATGACCTCTGTGAATTCTTGCGTTTCGGGTTATTTTAATAGAATTTTGTCTTTTATTGAACTTTTCTTAATGGTATTTTTGTAAATTGTCTTCAGCAATTCATAGAATTTCTAATAAAATGTTATTAAGTGCCGTCAAATCTGTACCAAATCATAGTGACCCTGTATAGGGTTTCCAAGGAGCTCCTGGTGAGCTTGAACTGCCGACCTTGTAGTCCAATAAACCAGAAGTAATTTTTTTCCCCACTTAAGATTCCATGTGCCTCAGCCATCAGAGCTTGGATTTGGTGGGGTGGAATTAATTTCAAATGTCAAGTTCATCATAGCAAATGGTGTTGAATTTCGTTCTTTGGAATCATTCTAGTTTTAGTACCTAAACACTGAATTTTATTTGATTTAATATAATTTCCACTGGTCCTTTGTGTCTGTTCACTAGTTGTTAACACCACTAACACCAACAGTATCTAGTATTTGCTGTTGTGAAGTCCTGTCGAGTCGGTTCCAACTCATAACAACCCTCTATAGGGTTTTCGAGGAGTGGTTGGTGGGTTTGAACCGACAAACTTGCAGTTCAAACCAATTTTGTCCTTGGGTGCTTATTCTACAGCAGCACAGGTAGCGCTCTAGTGGAATCCTGGTGTGGCACTGTAGGACCACCACTGGACTGCGAACCTCAAGGTTGGCAGTTCAAATCCACTAACTGCTCCTTGGAAACCCTAGACAGGTCACTATGAGTCGGAACTGACTGGACAGCAGTTAACGATAACAATAGTGGAGTCCTGGTGTGGTGCTGTAGAGTAAGCACTGGACTGCTAACCTCAAGGTTGGTGGTTCAAACCCACCAGCTGCTCCTTGGAAACTCTATGCAGGGTCTTTATGAGTCAGAACCGACTCAATGGCACATCACAACAACAGAATAATGTTTGCAAGTTTTGGTATTCTAGTTTGCCATTTTCAGCTGTGTCATCTGGGTTGAGTTGCTTTGAAAATCAGTTGCAGTTGTGTCACGTCTGAGTCATGCGACTCCGTGGATGTCCGAGGAGACCTACGTTCCTCAGCGTTTCCAGGAGCTGAGTTTGTGGAAGCAGATCACCAGTTCTTTCTTCCCAGGTACCTCTTCGTGTCCTCAGAGCTCCTCCTTCAGTTGTTAACCATTTACACCGCTGATCAATTTATTTTTCTGTGAGAGAGAGAATGAAACCCAGTACCTAGTTTCTTATATGAAGTGGATATAATGTATATAAAGGCTTAATCCAATGCCTGTAACACAGTGTCTTAACACAGTGCCTCCAAAGCTATATTACAATGCACACTTCTGTTACAAAGCTCTCACACACACACACACACACACACACACACACATTTTTAAAAATTAGAAATGATACTGTTAACTTGTGAACCTGTATGCTCATCTTGACTCACCAAGATACTGATTCATTTTTTTATGTGTGTGTGTGTGGCATTGTAGGATTAGCACTGGACTGCTAACCTCAAGGTTGGCAGTTCAGACCCATCAGCTGCTCCTTGGAAACCCTATACAGGGTTGCTATGAGTTGGAACCAACTTGATGGCGTTTAACACCAACACGTGTAGATAGTGCTTTAGGATAAGCACTGGACTGCCAACTACGGGGTTGGTGGCTCCAATATCCGCCACTTCTCAGAAACCCTGTACGGGGTCGCTTGGAGTCAGAACCAACTCAACGATACTTAACAACAACAATATAAAATATAAGATGAGCCACATTCCCAGATCTTGAATATGTAAAACATTAAACCCATAAATACTACTCATTTATTAAGATTAATTAAGATTAATTAAGATTAATTCGTTGTTAGGTGCTGTTCAGTCAGCTTGGACTCATAGCGACCCTGTGCACAACAGAAGGAAACATTGCCCGGTCCTGGGCCAACCTCACAATGGGTGTTAGGTTGGGTCCATTGTTGCCACCACTGTGGTAATCCATCTTTTTGGAGATCTTCTTCTTTTTCACTGACCCTCCACTTTACCCAGCATGAGTATATATATATATGTATATATATTGTTACGTGCCGTCACACTGGTTTCGATTCATAGCGATCCTGTATAGGGTTTGAACCACTGACTTTGTGGTTTGTAGTCTAGTGCTGATCCTATAGTGCCACACTAGGAGTCATATATAGAAGACACTGAGTTTGTATAAACAAATGTCTGTGTAGTCTCTGTGAGGTGTGTAGCATCTTTATGCTCAGAGGATTCATTCTGAAATGTCTGTTTGTGTCACCGCTTACTGGGTGTACATGGCTGTGTGTCTGAGTATCCTTTGGCTTTTAGATCAATATTGACCTAATTTTATTTTGAGTAGCTCTATTTCCCTGCCTGAGCGTGGGAGCGTCTGTGAATCTTCTCAAGGAAATTAACTCGTAGTAACGTCTAGGGATGATTATGCTCAACTACACCTGTTTCTCAAGTGCCCCCCTTCACCTACATCAGCCCTGGAGACTGCTCTCTGGGAGGCTGGGGAGAAGTTCTCCTCTTTCGCTCTCAAGGTGTTGTTGTTAAGTGTCGTAGAGTTGGTTCTGGAGGGAAAAGAGTAATAAGAATAAAGAATTGTTCCTGAAGGAGCCCTGGTGGTGTAGAAGTTAAATCGCTTGAATGATAACCTAAATGTCAGCAGTTGGAACCCACCAACTAATGCACTGAGAGGAAGAGGTAGCAGTCATGTCTGTAAGCATTTGTAGTCCTGGAAACCCTTTGGGGACAAGAGTACTCTATCCAATAGGGCTGCTCTGAGTCTGGCTTTCCTTTTGCTTTTTTCTTTTACTAGTGACTGAGAAGGCACCACGTGCCAGTCGCTTCATTGAAAACCCATCTACTGTGATGCTGGGTCAGAACTCACTCCTGCCACCCTCATTGCCCAGATGAGGTGGGTGGATATCGACATTTCATACTAACCTCACAGGGCCAGGAATTGAATCTCCACTGGCAGCTCCGGATCCTACCATTTTTTAATAATGAACTTTATAAATTTTGGACTAATTATGCTGCATCTGATTCATAGTATCCCTACACAGGGCTTCCAAGGAGCAGTTGGTGGGTTTGAACTGCTGCCCTCGTGGTTCGCACTCCAGTGCCGACCCTACAGCGCCACACCAGGAGTAAATGATAGACTTCCAAAAACGTTGCCGCAGTAGTGCGAACCTGCCATTTTTGATCATTGGATCTCCCTGCCTGTTAAGTCATGTCACCTCTGTCACCAGCTCATCTGGTTTCCTAAGCATAGAGCTGACCTCAATTAGTGGTTCTGATGATGTGCATACAAGGCCCCACTGGAGAAGACAGTGCAGCGGTTCCTCTCCGTTCCACAAATGGTGGCTGCTCCTGTGTGTGGCATGGTCTTAAGTACTGTGCTTGCCTCATAGAGTAACACAGTCGTGCTGCCTGTCCTGTGGTAAGTTGTAGAGAGAGAAATGGACACGTGTGCATGTGTGTGAGCATGCATGTGTGTAAACCTGAGCATGCGTACGCACACACACACCATCACTGGGATAAAACTACACCACTGCTAATGAGCATGGGGGAGTGGAGGCAGACCTGGCCTGGGGCATCAGCAGGGGCGGTTCCCGCAGTAGAGTGAGGGGTGACCACAGGTAAAAAGATGGCCTCGGACTGTTTCCGGCAGCAGCAATGTCACGTGCACTGATCTGGGGTCTGTCATCAGCTTCCCTCTAATGAGTTTCTGGCTTTTGAAAGGTGAACAAAGAAACGTCTTTGTATTGCTTAGGAGGCCCCATTATATACACTCATTAGAGTTTTAATTCTTGAGCCTCTTTTTTCGGTGATGCTACCTCTAGGATTCCTTCTTTGTCTCACTTTACCCTCCCTGTAACTCATTACCCTACACTATATGTAAGGTGCTCTGGCAGTGTTGTAGGGTAAGCACTGCACTGCTAACTTCAAGGTTGGCAGTTCAAACCCAGCAGCCACTCCCTGGGAGAAAGATGAAGCTTTCTGTTCCCATAAAGACTTATAACCTTGGAAGCCCTATACTGGGTTGGTGTGAGTCAGAATCAACTCAGTGGTAGTGAGTCATACTATATATATCTATCTCCACATTCTGTCCATATATAATAGTAATGAGCCATATTATATATATCTGCACATCCTGTCTATATATAATGATAGTAATTCATACTATATATATCTCTGCATCCTATCCATATACAGTCGTAGTGAGTCATACTATATATAGCTCTGCATTCTGTCAATATATAATGGTAGTGAGTTATACTATATATATATCTCTGTATTATGTCCATATATAATAGTAATGAGCCATATTATATATATCTCCGCATCCTGTCCGTATATAATGGTAATGAGTCATGTATATCTCTACGTCCTGTCCATATATATTAGTAATGAGTCATACTATATATATTTCTACATTCTGTCCATATATAATGATAGTGAGTCATACTATATATATCTCTGCATCCTGTCCATATATAGTGGTAGTGAGTCATAGTATGTATATCCACATCCTATTTCATGCAAAACCGATATTGATTATTTTTCTAGAACTGTCTCCTCTACAATACTGGTTACTCTTGGAGGGCGGCATTTTATTTATTATTTATATTTATTATTTTAAAAGAATGAATGTTGTTGTTAAGTGCTGTTTAGTTAATTCTGACCCTGTAGAGAGTTTCCAAGGTTTTAAGTCTTAGAGCAGAAAGCCTCATCTCTCTCTTTTGGAGTGCCTGGCGGGCTCAAACTGTGGACATTGTGGTTCACAGTCCAGTGTATGGCGTCACTGTGCTCCCAAATGATGAATTACTATTGTTTTTAAGTGATGCCTGGTCAATTTTGACTCATAATGACCTTGTATAGAGTTTTCAAGGAGCAAATGGTCAGTTTGAACTGCTGACCTTATAGTTCAAAGTGACCTTGTGGCCTAGTTCTTGCCCTACAGCGTCACATCTGTACTCCAAATAATGAATGGTGAGCATTTATTGAGCACCTACTAAATATCAGGCACTTTGCTAAATCTTTCGAGGCACTATTTTACTCCTCAGGACTCAGCTAGGAGAGTACACTCCGTCCTCATTATCCATTTGTTGTTGTTAAGTGCCACTGAGTCAGTCCCAACTCCTAGTGACCCTGCATAGAGTTTCCAAGGAGTGACTGGTGGGTTTGAACCACCAACCTTGTGGTTAGTAGTCCAGTGCTTATTCTCTAGCACCATACCAGGACTCAAGTCAACATTTATTGAGCATTAACTATTGGGAATTGTGCTGGAGTTCTGGCTTGGTGCTGTAGGACCCGCACTGGAATGCTAACCGCCACGTTCCTCAGAAAACCTATCCAGGTTTGCTATGAGAACTGATTGGACAACACTTAACAACAAAAGTAACCGCAGTCATTGTTTTAGATCAGAGCCAATGAACTATGGCCCTCAGGTGAAATCTGGTCCTTTGTCTACTGTTGTAAATAAAGTTTTGTTGGAAATAGCCACGCGCATTCATTTACGTATTGTCTATGACTGCTTTCTTGCTACAGCAGCGAGGCTGAGATATTGCAGCAATAGACCACAGTTTACAAAGCCTAAATACTTGCTATCTGACTCATTACAGAATGCATTTGCCAATCCCCGATACTGAGGATAGTGTTTGAAAAAAAGCTGACAAAAATCTGTGCCCTTGGGGTGTTCATGTAGTGTTGTGGCAGAGGTTGTGAACTGTTCAGCCATACTGTTCCTGGGCAATAGCTGTACTGGGTTTCCCAGCTTCCCTTGACATTATGTGTGACCATGTGACATTGTTCCAACCAATAGAATGTAGACAGAAGTAATATGGGTCACTTCTGGACCATAAACATCTCCTACCCATGATTTTCCATGGTTTCCCGTTTTGGATGGAAATGACCGTAGTAAGCTGGGAGTCATAAAACAAAAAAATTTTTTTAAAGTAATTTAATTTGTTTTTGTTGTTTTATTGAGAATATGTACAGGAAACCATTCACTAATTCAACTGTTTCTATATGTACAATTCAGTGACATTCTTCATGTTATACAACCATTCTCCTCCTCTTTTTCTGAATTGTTTCTCACTAGAGAAACAAACCCACTAGACTGCTGTTCTCAATCTGATTTCAGATAGCTGGGTCCGAAAGAGCACAAGGATCAAGACAAGTCATTCTTTTCAAGTTAAGCGAATTTTAGTTTTAAGTAGACTTCAGGGAATATTTTTGGTTTAAGGTCTAAAGATTGTCTTAGAGCAATAGTTTCAAGGGGTTCATCTAACCCTCCATGCTTCCAAAAGTTGGAGTCCATGAAAATGTGAAATTCTGTTCTGTATTTCCCCTCGTTTGATCTGGATTCTTCTCTGGAATTTTGGGTCAAAATGTTCACTAATGGTAGTTGGGCACCATCTGGTTCTTCTGGCGTCATGGCAAAGGAGGCAGTTACGGGAGCAATCTCTTGAAGACGGTGGCACCTTTGGTACCCTGGATCGGAACGAGTGCATGGAATTGAGACCCCCTGTTCCCCCTCACACACTTCTCTGAACTACTCAGTGCCGTTGTGTCAGCAGGAAGTGGGTATCTTTGACCTCGTTTATGGTTTTGGATAAATTTGCACCAGCAGTTCGAGTTCCTCTAACATGGTTCCACTGTCATCTTCATTTTGCAGCTATCGTTTCATTTAAAAATGCTTTACGCAAGCTCGTCTCCTACCTAAAGACCTGAGTGGTAGGTGGTCAGGAGCATTCGATGACATTGACCATGACTTGTTGTTGTTGTGAAGTGCCTTCGAGTCAATTCTGACCCATAGCGACCCTGTATAGGGTTTCCAAGGAGCTGCTGGTGAGCTTGAACCACCAACCTGGCAGTTTAAACAACTTTGCAGTCTGACGCATTAGCCCACAGCGTCACACCAGGATTCCTTAGCGTCCTTCTTTTTTTTTGGCTCTGACGTCTTCTGAACCGTTAAGTTTAGTTCATTACTACATGTCATATTCCAACCTGCAGAAGAGAGGCAGGTGCCTAATTTGGTAGTTTGTTTTCATTTCCACTCTTGACTCCTAGAGAGTCATCTGGCTGAAAGGGAGCCTGGGAAATGTATTCTCCAGCTTGGTGGGCTTGTGCCAGTGACAATCCAAGGACTTTACTATTAAAAGAAAGAAAGGGAGAAGGCATACTAGACAGTCTTTCATGTATCTGATGATTGCTCAGAACTTCCAGCCAAGAACAAAATAACCAAGTCATCGAGAGTGAAAATACAAGCCATTTATAACAATTCCCATTTTTCTCTTTTTACAAAAGAAATTGTATTTACTTAGGAAGTGTAACATTAATAGCTAACAATTATTGAAAACATATCATGTGTCAGAGCCTGGGTTAAATGTTGTGCATGTGTTAGCTCATTAATTCTCTTAACATTGCTACAAGTAAAGTGTTATTTTAATTCACATTTTATAGAGGAGGAAATGGAAGTTTGTAAAGGGGAAGGGATTTGCTTTGGGCTCAAAATTTAGGAAGAGCAGGGCCCTGGATTCAAACTCAGAGAACTGGGCTTCAGAATCTGTCTGGCCACTTCTATTCCCCTGCTTCCATCTGTGAATGACAATAAAAAGACAGTGCTGATATCAGGGGACACCAAATGGCTTAAAATTAGGAAAGCTGTGTGCCAGGGTTGTAGCCTTCCACTAGCTACTTAATCTGCAGACTGAGCAGATAATCCGAGAAGCTGAGTTATAGGAAGAAAACTGTCATCAGGATAGGAGGAAGACTCATTAACAACCTGCAATATCCAGACGACACGCTTGTTTGCTGGAAGGAAAGAAGACTTAAAATACTTACTGATGAGGGTCAAAGATTACAGACTTCGGTTTGCACCTCAAGTAAAGCAATAAAAAACCCTCACAACTGGACCAATATATAACATCATGATGAATAGAGAGAAGATTGAAGCTGTCAAAAGACTTCATTTTGCTTGGATCCACAATCAATGCTCATGAAAACAGCAGTCAGGAACTCAGGTGGCATATTGCATTAGACAAACTGCTGCAAAAGACTTCTTAAAAGTGTTCAAGAGCAAAGATGTCAGTTTGAGGACTAAGGTGTGCCTGCCTTGAGCCAGGATACTTTTGATGGTCTCATATGCATATGTGAAAGTAGGACAGCGAATAAGGAAGACTATAGAAGGATTGATGCAATCGAATTATCTTGTTAGAGAAGAATCTTGGAAAATACTATGAGTGCCAGAAGAACAAACACACCTATCTTGGAAGTCCAACCAGAATGATCCTTAGAAGTGAGGGTGGCTAGACTTCATCTCATGTACTTGGGACATGTTGGAGAAGTACATCATGTTTACATCATGCTTGGACAAGTGGAGGGTCAGAGAAAAAGAGGAAGACCCCCAACAAAATGGAATGGCACAGTGGCAACAACAATGGGCTCAAACATAATGACAGTTGTGATGGTGGCCCAGGACTGGGAGGTGTATTGTTCTGTTATGCATTGGGTTACTATGTGTTGGAACCAACTTGGTGTCACCTGACACTAGCAATGAGTTACCAGGATATAGTGAGAAATGTCCAACTTGAAGAGGACCCACACAATGTATTTTTTTGTAATTAGTTTAAATTTATTCAAGTTAGTAAATGATAGTGTTATAGACCCTTTAATTAAAAAAGATAACAGTGTGAAAAAAAATCAAATGCATACCAAATAAATAACAGATCCTCTTTGCAATATTGATTCCCTCCTCTTCTCCCACTGCCCAGATGATACTTATTTTTTTAGATCAAGGGTGGCATACTGAGGGCCTATGGACCAAATACAGCTGCCCCACCAAGATCCCATTTACTTTAAATAAAGTTTGACTGGGGAACAGCCAAAGCCATTTGCTCAGTATGATAGTTAAGGCTGTGTTTCCGTTTGGGCCAGGATTCACAATGGTTTAGCAGTGAAGATAGAATAATTTCCCATGATGAGATTAATATAATGTAATCACTTCCGTGATGAGAGCTACTCTGAGTAGCCAGTCAACTGAAAGGAAGTATCCTCGGTTGTGTGGGCTGCTTCCAAGATATTGGGCATTTAGCAAAGCTGGCTTGCTCTTTGCTAGGTCTGGATCCCTTATCTGCCTCATCATGTGATCTCCTGTTCTTTGGACTTGAGCCAGCGGCTTGCCATATTGCCTACAATCCTGGAATCTGTCAGCAGCCAGTCATCTTACCTGCCAAGCGTAGGGTCCTTCACCTCTGCAGCTGGAAGCCTGCTTTCTGACCTGCCAATCTTGGATTCATCAGCCCCTGCAGCGGCGACAGTCAGAAGTCTTTAGTGTGACATCTGACTCACAGAGTTGGAATTTGCCTGCTTCTACACCTGTGTGAGCCATTTCCTTGATATAACCTCTCTATGGATATATAAGTTCTGGTACTGCAAGGTCGGTGGTTCAAACCCACCAGCCACTCCTTGGAGGGGGCGCTGTGGGTTGGAACTGACTTGGTGGCACTTAACAACAATGATAATGGAGATACATGGAGTCCTGGTGTGGCTCTGTGGGATACTGTACTGGACTGCAGGTTGTTTGAACTGCATGTCAGTGGTTCAGGCTCACCAGCTGCTTTTTGGAAACCCTGTCCAGGGTTACTAGGAGTTGGAACTGACTTGAGGGCACTTAACACCACCACCACCACCATGTATCTACGTATGGAAGCTTCACTGATTTTGTTTCTCTCAAAAGCCCAACCTCCGACACTCAGTATTATCCAGGGCTACTGCTTTTGTAAGGAGCTCTGGTAGCGTAGTGGTTACGAATCGGACTGTGAACCTTAAGGTCAGCGGTTCGAAACTATCAGCCGCTCCGTGGGAGAAAGATGAGGCTTTCTACTCCTGTAAAGATTTACACCCTCTGAAACCCTGTGCAGGGTCACTATGGGTTGGAACCGACTCGACGGCACTTAACAACACAACAACAACTGCTTTTGTGCTGTAGAACCAAGCAGGATTATATGATACACGCTGAGTAGGCTACAAAATTGGAAATACTATTTGTCCCTTTACACAAAATTTTGCTAGCCTCTGGTTTAGAGCTAATCAATGTTAAAAATTTGCATCTGCTATTGCAAACCATTTCCTGTGTTTTCTCATTTGTGTATATTGGTGTCCAGTTGCACACAAACTTTTTAAGTCCCTTATATATATTCCTTATGATTGTTGCTCAGTGCTGTTGAGTTGGTTCAAACTCAGAGCGACTCTGTATAGGATTTCCAAGGAGTGACCGCTGACCTTGTGGTTCAAATTGAGTGCTTATCCTACAGTGTCACACCAGGACTCCATGATTATATGTATATATACGTGAAAGTGTACATGTTGTTGTTGTTAAGTGCTGTCGAGTCAGTTTCCACTCATTGCAACCCTATATTGGGTTTCCAAGGAGCGGCTGGCGAGTTTGAACTGCTGACCTTGTGGTTCAAAATGACCTTGTGGTCCAGTGCTTATGCTATAGGCCCACACCAGGACTCTAAAACTATACTCTATAGGAGCATGGCAGCTCCATATGATAAGTCCTGTGCTGTGAACCACAAGGACAGCCGTTAAAGCTTCCCAGCACTCAGTGGCTAAAAGATGAAGCTTTCTGCGGCCACAAAGATTTAAAAAGCCTCACAGAACCGTCTTGACAGCACGTAACAACAACATGTATATATATACATAACTATCTGGACTCCTGATGTGATGCTATAAAATAAGCACTGGACTGCTAGCCACAAGATCAGTGGTTCAAACCCACCAGCTGCTCCTGGTAAACCCACTACGAGTCAGAACTGACTTGATAGTACTTGTCAACAACGACAGCATCTAACTAATATGTCCCTGTCTAAATACAAACCCCCAACCCCCGCCACCCTTTTTTGTTTTTTTTTTATTTTTCCAGCTCAGTGGAGTTGTACTTCTTGCGTTCAGGTACAATTGGCTTTTATTTTCCTTATAATATATGATGGATGTTTTGACGTATTAGTACCTATAAAAGCTACTTTGTTATTCTTAAGAAAGTGTAATTCCATACTATGGCTATACCTTAATTTGTTTGATCATTTCCCTACTCTATTGATGAGTATAAAGCTTGTTTCCAATTTATGTTAGCCATTTTGAATGAGTCCTCAAAATGTCTTTGAAAATCCAATTGTAGCCGCCATTCATTTAATTTGTAAACTTTTAAGTCCTTGCAACAGTGAAATTAATTTCATTCCACCCTAGATTTTCGCACACAAAGTAAACAGGAACAAAAATGTAGTATGCATTCAGGTCTTAATTATGCATTATACACTTAATTAAAATTCACATTGTCAGTCAGTAAAAGGTAAGGACTATATTAGATTGTGGTTGCTGGCATCATGATTAATATACATTTAAGGTTTAAAATCTGTTGTTGCATTATGCTAGACTTTCCAGAAAGAAACGTGAAGCTTCAAATGCATTTTAAAAAAGACAGAAGGAGATATGAACTTGGTGGATGAAATCCAGCTTATGTTAGAACAGATGATAGCTATATATAATTTTAAAAATGGAGCCAAAAAGTCACACCTTAATCTGTGCGTTGTTTAAAGCAGGCAGGTTCCTCTTTTTCATCCTGAGAGTTAGAACCATGCGAAATTGGTGGTGGTAGTGGTTGTGTGCCACCGAGTCTGTTTTGAGTCAGTGACCCTGCGTAAGGACCAGCTGTTCCTAAGACTGTAAATCTTTATGGGAGCAGAAAGTCTCATCTTTCTCCTGCAGAGCACATGGTAGATTCGAACTGCTGACCTTGCACTTAATAACCCAACTCCACCCTGCTTCCAGTGCTCCTTATTGTTATTGTTGGGTGCTGAGTGTTGAGTGTGTTCTGACTCATAGTGACCCAATGTTCAACAGAACAAAACTGCCCAGTTCTGTATCACCCTCACAATGATTGCTGGAGCCACTTTGTCATTCCTCTCTTTGGAGTCTTCCTCTTTTTCTCTGTCCCTCCATTTTACCAGTATGATGTCCTTCTCCAGGGAGTGGTCCCTCCTTATAACAGGTTGGGTATGTTAGCAGGGCTCCTTATCAGAGGATGGGAATGTAAGGTATCCAATGCCAGGATGAGACGTGCATGCAGTTTTCTGTTTTGTAAAGTCAGCGGATCCAGGTTTTACCAACCCTTAGGTCAGTTTTAGGTGGGAGCACCCAGTTTAATTTCTTCTCAAGGCTCAGCTTCCCCCATTCGGTCACATTTTCCAATACGAAAGTCTGCTGTTCAGTTTTTGACCCTAAAAAGTTTCCCTTTGTTCCGAGATTTATCTGTAGGCTTGATGTGAATTTTCCACTTTGTTTGGTGCGTTTCCATTTATAAGCCGTGTTTTTCTCACCTTCTCTGCTTCACGCTCAGTTTATTTCCCTTAAAGATCAAGAAAATGACTGTGAACACTTTGTTCACGTTTAGAGATGGCCTGAATTCTCCTACTGTTTATGGAAATCTCCCCATCTCCTCCCCTGTACCCCAGCTGTTGGCTCTTTGCTTTTTCCTTCCTGTGGAGCTTTTGGTCAGCATGAATCTTAAAATATTTCTGTTTTGATTACTAATGTTAACTGGGCTCTGTTCATTTTTTACCCCTCTGCCTTTGTTCTTGGTAATTCCAACCTATTGTTTTTCTGTAATTGTCTTTATGCAATGAATAATTTGGAATTACATAATAAATATCTGGGCCAGAGAATGTCAGTCATCTCCTAAGAGTACCTCTTCTTTCTTAGTAATTGGGTCCCCACAGGTGACCCTGAGAATCATTCGACACAGCTCTGCCTTTTTATGTGACTGGCTGTGACTGTGACCACTGACCACTTGAAAGAAAGGAGAAACGTCTTGACAGTAAGCATTTGCTTCACGCATGCTATAATGCGATGTAGTTGGTGGTAGAGTGGTTCATTCGGATTTCTCCTGGAAGCCATCAGTTGAGCTTGGTAGCTATGATCATTAGAGTTACCATGGGGAATGTGGACATCTCCAGAGATGCTGCGAGGCAAAGGCCAACAATCCCAAAGCCCAGGAAATAGTCCCGGGTGCAAATGGAGACAAGAGTACAAGGACAGACCGGAGTCTGCTTCCTAATAATATTGTACTACCAAATGTCCCAGTCTTTGGGGACTGCCCAAGGGAGGAGGAAGGAGAGGTGTGTGTGCTTGTGTGTGTATATGCAAAGAATCCTGGACTGATTTGAGTTTAAACCCAAAGTGATAGCTTTTACTTGGAAGGGGTTAAATTTTCTGTTAATAGACAGTTTGGGGACTTGAGATAGAACAGATTAAGTTGAATTACTGAGAGAAAATAAAAAGATTTCTTTACCCTCAAGTTTCTGTATTCTGTGAAATCATACCCACCATTGGAGTCTGGGCTGATAGCAGGCAACTGGGAACCACTGTCAAGTTTTTAACATAGCAGCAACTTGGACAGATTGGTGTGTTCTTCCCAAGTCATTTTTTTTTCTAAGGGGCTTTTGTCCCCTGATAGTCATGGAAAATTTTCATCCCCTGGTGGAGACTCTCAGCTGCCCTACATATGTCACTGTGCTTTTGCAGAGTCAGATGGGTCATTCCTGAATTGTTTTCCGTTGTCATCGTTTGTGATCACCACTCTTGCCGTGTCTTTATATATTTCCTTCAAAATCGCCTCCACCGTCAGTTTTTGGAGAGAGTGCTTATATTCTCTTGGTCACATTTAAGAACTGCAACTGTTCAGTCACTTCACTGGTCAAGAAAAGCAATAAAGTAGAGCTTGACTTCCTTTTGAGAAATGCCTTTGTAAAATATGCTGCCTTTTCATTTGTCATCTCTCAATTTTATTTACTGCAAAAGTGATATGATACACATGTCAAAGGGCTTTTTTTTTTTTTTTAAGTTTTTATTGTGAATTGAGTGATAGTTTACATGGGAGAACATACATATAATGAAATGTATTCATTTCATTGCAATGATTACAGTCCCCTGCATGCTTCATCATTCAACAGTATTTGCTTCTATTCCCTGTTTTTTTTGGTTGTTGTTGTTGTGCACCAAAACACTCAGGGATATACAACCATTCAAACAACCAAAAGGCACACCCTGCAAATCTGCCTCCCAGCCGCCGGCACACAGCCCTTCTCCTTCCATGAGTCTAGAGTCCTCAGCTGCTCTGTCTCTCCATGTTATCATCTCTGCCTCCATCTCCGGCAACTCTGCTTCTCTGGGTAGGGTCCTACACTCTGCTCCCACTCTTCTCCATTGATCGTCCCAGGGTCCTCCACGCCAGGACTGGAAGATCCACCACTCACCCCTTTTTGCTATGAAACTTAAACCTTTACAGTTGCGACTAGTCATGATCACAATTACTCACTATTGAATCATGAGAGTCTTATCCCCATCTCCTTTCACCAGACCTGTCTAGACAGGATGAAAACCATTCAGTGGGGATTCTAACCCCTCACCCAACACTCTGAATCTAAACTCCCTCTTGAAAACTTGTAAGCCAGTCACTTCGTGCCTTTACAGCCTCCTCACCCCCCATTTTAGGTAGCCAGTGTCTAAGTTGCCTATCCTTATTTACCCTGTGTGCAGAGGGAATGGACATGATCCTTGCTGTTAAGATTCTTTCCCTCTTGATTGGTGTTTTAAGCTACAATATCCATAAGTATAGTCAAAGGGCTTTTTTAAAGTAGGAAAAATTTTTCCATCAACAATGATACTTGGTAGAAAGTGATCTGGTTGAATATGACAGACAAATTTAAATAAGTTGATGTGAAAAAAAGACATGTATATTGTTGTTAAGTACCATCGAGTTGGTTCCAACCTATAGCAACCCTGTATAGGGTTTCTGAGAAGTGACTGGTGAGTTTGAACTGCTGACCTTTTGGTTCAAACCAAGTGGTTATCCTACTGCACCATGCCAGTCGAGCGTTTATCCTAAAGCACCATGTCAGGACTGAGAATTCAGAAAAGTCTTAATCCAGAGACTCCTACAATGTCCATCTGAAAACAGTATCTCCCCACGTCTTAGGTATATTTTCTAGTGTATAGAAAACTGAAGCAGGATCAACTCTGAGGGTAGAAAGATGGACCTCAACAACTTCAGTTGCCTGCATTTTGATTTCAGCAGCTTCAGTTTGTAGATCTTCTCTTTCTTAATATTTCAAAAACTCATCCAATGATTCTTAAAGGCCCATGCCTCTCTCTGAATGAAGTTCCGTGGCCAAGGTGATGAAGTCATCTATAGATCAGGTCTTGGCACATGCCCTTCTTTAGATTTGGGGTTGGATTGAAACCTGGGACCCTATGGATTAAAGATGATGGAGGGGAGGTTACTCTTCACTCCCCAAATCAGGGTATTGTTCTCAGAAAGGACCCCTGGTGACTGTAGGATAAGTACTGGACTGCTAACTGTGAGGTTGGCAGTTCAAACCCACTAGCCACTTCTTGGGAGAAAGATGAGGCTTTCTGCTCCCGTATAGATCTACAGCCTTGGAAATCCTATGCAGAGAACGCTGTGAGTTGGAATCAGCTTAATAGCATTGGGTTTGTTTTTGTTTTCAGTCAAAAACAACAGAGCCACCAGCTCCATAATTTCATCCCTTAAACATAAGAAGGGCTTTTGTCTATGTTTATTTGGTTATATTATAATATAGAATAGTTCAGGGGTCAGCAAACTGTGAGCTGCAAATCAAGTTTGACCTTTTGCCTGTTACTGTAACTAAGGTGTGATTGGAACACAGTCTGTTCACTCCTGTGCTGTTTCTGACTGCTTGCATGTTCCAAAGCACAGCTGAGTACTTAGGGCAGAAACCACATGGCCCACAAAGGCGAAAATATTTACTATCCGGCCCTTTGTAGAAAAACTTGGTCATCTTTTCCTATATATCAAAATTGACATCTTGCTTGTTTCACTTTACAGTGTATTGTGAACACTTTCACGTGTTGTCAGCATCTTCTGGTTATTATATATTTTGGCTGCAGAATAAGAAAGGGGCTTCAAAAAGTTCGTGGAAAATTTCCATGATCGTTTAGTGCATTTTTTCTACGAACTTTTTGAAGCTCCGTCATACTTCCATTTGTTTGAATGGCATTCTTTTACTAATCTCTCCCCAGGTAGTAGAGCAAGAATAGGGGTGTCTGTAGACCCTGCTCTTGCATGCATGCAAGCAAAATGCAAAGACTCCTTTTAGGGGCTCACTCAGTGACTGCTGAGACTTATCTCTGTAGAAGCCTTTATGACAATGGCTTACTAAAGATCTTATCCCTAGTATAGGGGAGCATGGTGGCTCTGTAGGATAAGCACTGGACTAGTAAACACAGGGTCGGCAGTTTAAGCCCACCGCTACTCTGCAGGAGAAAGATAAGGCTTTCTGTTTCTGCAAAGATTTACAGCCTTGAAAATCCTTTACACTCATCCTATCGTATTCATTTTTACACTCAGTCTGTTTCCATAACCTCAGGAATTGTATACAGGGTCGCTACGAGTTGGAACCAACTTGATGGTACTTCCCAACCACATGCCTAGTATCTAGCACAATGATAAGCATTCTGTTGAAGAATGCTGTCTATTGTCTGTAAATTCATAGATTCTGATACTGGTGGTACAAAACATTCACTCTCTTCTTCAAGCCTTCTTGTGGTTCCTCTGTTGATTGCTTTCAGGTTCCTTCATTGATTGCAAATGCCCCACTTGGCCTACACGCCCTTTGTCCTGCGTGCTCTGGCCTTGACTTGGCCTCTGCAGCCTCCTGTGCTCCAGTCCAGCCCATCACTGTCAAGTCGAATCTGAGTCCAGCCACCTTATTGCCCCATAGGAGTTACGAAGCTGTAAATCTTTATAGAAGCAGCCTGCCACGTCTTTCTCTCAGGGAGTGACTGATGGATTCCAACCATTGACCTTTGAGTTAGCAGTTGAGTGCTTAACCACTCATCCTACTGGTCTAGTTTCAATACCTCTAATGGAGTCTTGTGTGGCACTATAGGTAAGCACTAGACAACAAGGTCCTTTGAATCTAAGGGTGGGTGATTCAAACTCATGGTCACTGTTAATGAGATCTGACTTGAGGCACAACAACAATGGAGTCCTGGTGTGGCACTGTAGGATAAGCACAAGGTTGGTTTGAACCACAAGGTTGGTGGTTCAAACTCACCAGCCGCTTCTTGGAAACCCTATACAGGGTTTCTATGAGTCACATAACAGAAACAATGCCCTATACTCTTTGGTGCCTCGGGGCCTGTGCACAAGCTGTCCTCTGCATCTAAGTATTCCCCAGTCAAACTGGGAATCAGGAAACTTGTCAGTGGGTAGAGCCAGGGACCAGTATTCAAGACAGCTAGCATGCAGTTCTCTCTGTAGCATGTGCATTATTCTTCTAATTGTGGTTGTTAATCGTTAAGTGCTGTTGAGTTGGTTTTGACTCATAGGGACCCTGAATAGAGTTTCTGAGGAGCAATGGGTGGGATTGAACCACTGACCTTATGGTTATCAGTCCAGTACTTATCCTGTGGTGCTATACCAGGACTCCCATTTACATCACCCAAAATCTTTATACAAAGGAATGAATTCAACACACATTTATGCATTAGCAGGTGCTAGAAACTGTTTTAGGGTCAGGAAATAATGCATCAATAAATGAGACAGGTGTGGTCCAAATCACATGGAGTTTAGGTAAACACTCATCGTTTTATTACATTTCTTTCCCACTACATCAGTCCAGCTTGTTAGGGGGTCTTTCTCTTTTTCGATGTCCCTCTGCGGGGTCTTTCTGATGACATGTCCAAAGTACATGAGGCAAGGTCCTTTTCCTTTCTCGTTTCTGAGATTCTGGCTGTGTTTCCTTGAAGACAGATGCATGTGTCTGTTCTTCTGGCAGTCAGGACTCCTCACCAGCACACATAACTGCATGTATTGCGGTTCCTTTGGTATTGTCATTTTCTCTTTATAAAAACAAATGGAGGGTTTGAGGTCTTTCGGCGCCATTTTTCCAACAACATGTGTTGGTTTGTGTCTCCGTCACATGTTGGTCCTTCTCACCATTTATCAAACTTTTGACCCAATGCTATTGCCCACTTAATACTCAACAACCCCCCAAACCAGACCCACTGCCTTTGACTCAATTCCTACTCATAATGACCCTATGTTAAGGGATCTGAGATGGAAAATCTTCATGCAAGCAGAGAGCCTCATCTTTCTCCTGAGGAGCAGCCGATGGATTTGAAACCCTGACATTTAGGTTAGCTGCCTAATGCCTAATCCAATACACTAACGAGGGCTTCTTAATAGACTATAGTGTAGTATAAACATAACTTTTTTTTTTGGTAAGTTTTTATTGTGAACTGAGTGATAGTTTACATGGGAAAATATCAGCTTTACACCATCGTTTTATTGCAATGATTACAATCTCCTCTGTGCATCATCATTCAATAGTATCTG
>NW_006408541.1:9978656-9982563 GCF_000296735.1 Chrysochloris asiatica | reverse complement strand
TTTTATTGCAATGATTACAATCTCCTCCGTGCATCATCATTCAATAGTATCTGCTTCCATTCCCTGGTTTTTTTTTGGTGGGGGGGGGCGGGGAGGAAGGGGAGTTGTACACAAAAATACTCAGGAATATATAATAATTTAAACAACCAAAGGGCACATTCTGCAAGCCTGCCTCCTTGCCACCAGCTCTAAGTCCCTCTCTTTCCATGAGTCTACAGTCCTCAGCGGCTCCCTCTCTCCATGTCCCCATCTCTGCCTCCATCTCTGTTGTTGGTGCTTCTCTAGATAGGGTCCCACATTCCACTCGTACTTTTCTTCTTTGATGGTCCTAGGGTCCTCTGTTTCGGGACTGTAAGATTAACTACTCTCCTGTTTTTGTTACAAAACTTCTACCTTTACAATAAACATAACTTTTATACATACCTGGAAACAAACAAAAAAAAAATGTGTGACTCACTTCATTGTCCATTTGCTTTATTGCAATAGTCTGAATGTGAACACCCAACATCTCCGAGGTATGCCTGTAGTTTAGGGCAGGAATTGGGTACTTCAGCAGTCTGTTACGAGCCAGAAGGATAGGCGGAGGTAGAGGGGAACAGAAGGCAACATGGGCGCACAGGTGAGAGCATTCAGCCCAAGCTTGGCAGCTCTGCGAAGCTGTTCAAATGCTGTGATATTGGAGATGATACTAGAAGGAGACAGATTTATGCATTAAGGAGGGAAGGGAAGAGGGATCCAGCACATGCAAGCCCTGGAGATGATGGAGATCATGATGCTTTGAGAATTTCTGGGTGCCTGTTTATCAGTTGACCAGAAAGAGATAGGCCTTGTGGCAGGAGGCTTTCCCACAATGCCTGAACACCCTAGAAGTTCACCTGGAGTGTGAAACAACTGAACCCAGTGGAGGGTGGGCCAGGCCCTGGGTCATTTCTGAGATGGGAGTTCAGTTATTTCATACTCCAAGTGAACTCCTAGTGTGTTCAGGCATTGTGGGAAATCCTCCTACCACAAGTTCGATTGCTTAACTTCCCAGAAGCCTTGCAGTGCGCTTTTGGTTTCTTTGAGCCTTTTCTACTTCCATGCTTCCCTTATAATCAATCGTGTTGTTTAGTTATAGACCAGGACTGCAGCTTCCATGGATATTTTATGATTATTTTCTACAAATAAAAAAGTTAGATGAGGGGATGGCTAACTGTATCTGTAAAGGACCAGGTAGTAAATATTCCAGGTTTGCAGGTCATAAGATCTCCTTTGGGACTACTCAACTCGGCCCTTTTGAAGCAGTTATAGGCAATTGGTAAATGAATAGGCATGGCTATGTCCCATTAAAACTTTATTTATAAAAAGAGGAGTTGGGCCAGATTTGACCTGAGAGCCATGCTTTGCCAATCTTAGATGATCAACACTGTCTTTATAAATGCCTTGACTTATGATTTGAAAAAACAAAACAGAACCAACCTTTTATAGCAGTGTTTCTTGAACTGTATTCTACAGACTGCTAGGAGTTCAGTGGAGTCACCTAAGAGTATACAGAGGTGATGTAAACTGAAGGCCTGGGAGAGACCTAACCCAAGGGTAAGGGGCATGGCCATGAACTTGGCCTTTGAAAGATGGAACTTTGGAGACAGACCTTTTGTCAATGTGAGCATGCCTGAAATTCTGGTGTGGCGCTGGTGTGGGTAAGTATTGTCCTGCTAACTGCAAGGTTGGCAGTTCAAATCCACCAGCTGCTCCTCAGAAAACCTACACAGGATGGCTGAGTGGGAACCAACTCCACGGCACTTAATAACAATAACAAGATGCCTGTACAAAGGAGCCCTGTTAGCCTAGTGGGTTACAAACTGGGTTGCGAGCCACAAGGTCAGAAGTTCAAATCTACCAGTTGCTCTGTGGGAGAAAGGTGAGGCTTTCTGCTCATGTAAAGTTTTACAGCCTTGAAAACCCTATACAGGGTCACTGTGAATTGGAACTGATGGCACACAACCGTCACCACCACCATGCCTATGAAAGCCCAAGTGTGGTGGTAAAGAAATGGTACTTCATTTAGTCAATACAATTACAGTTTTGTGCATAACCACTTTTTATTTCTCTAAGGATAAAGTCCCTAAAGACTTGTCTTCTGGTTCAATGAATTAAGGAGATCAGATTTTAGTATTTAGTTCAGCTTTGATTTGTTTCTAGAGACGCTAAAAACTTCTGTAATGATTCAACTCACTATCTAGTCTAGTTAACCTAAGAAAAGGTTTTGGGAGAGGGTCAAATTCTTAGTTTCTTTTTCCATGAAAGATAATATTTGAATGATCTTCTGATTTTTTGTGTTTATAGTGCTGTATATGGGAAGGTTCTTCTCCATTTGTGCTGGGGTAAAAGCTATCACGTCTCCCTTCTTGCCTGGCTGTCTCCCACCCAGCTCTCCTCCAGTTCCTTGTCCATGAGCCCTAATTTGACTCCATGTTCTACATTTTCTGCACTCTCTCTTGGTGCCCTCTCACTTTTTCCTGAGTGTGTGTACCATCACTTGTCGTGGTACCCAGCTGTGAGGCTGCGCGTGATCTATTTGTTCAGTATTTATCCACCCAGCAGAAGATAAGCCCCACATGGGTTGAGACCATGTCTCCCTAATTCACCAGTATACTGTTGATGATGGATTCGTCACCCGGGCTCAGACAGAATCATTATTTATGCTCTTTGCCTAGCATGGTATTATAGAGAAATTTGAGAGGTACAAATGACTCATAAGAACAGTTTCACAGTGATGACAGTTTGGAACAACTTCTGGCATGAGTAACAGACTCTCGACTAACAGTGACTCAAACATGAGACTTTTCTGTTTACAGCTGACTGTAGAAGGAGCTGTTGGAACCCCTTCTAAACCTCGCCCCACCTCAGTGTGCTCAGGCTGAGCACTGGTTTCTTACCAGTGGGATTCCCGGTCTGAAGGCTTCCTCTGGCTGTTGGAGCATGCTAGGGCAGGTGGGAGATACCAAGTTGTTAGCATTCTTAAGTGTGTTGTTGTTAAGTGCCTGCAAGTACCGACTCATAGCAACCCTCTATAGGTTTTCTAAGGAGCAGCTGGTGGGTTTGAACCGCCAACCTTGTGGTTCAAACCAACCTTGCAGTCCACCTCTAGCACTACACCAGGACTCTCAGGTGTAGCCCTCAACAAGTGAGACATGGGTATTGGTGGAGAAATACTCCAGGTTCTGGGGTCCTCACTGAGACAGCGCTGAGGTGTGTTCCATCTGGATCTAACCCTGGAGGCCCATAGACATCATCATACTCTGTATTAGTTCCTTCCCTCCTCGTCTCACTTCCTGCTCCCGTACTAGCACTTCTTGGGGCTACTTCCTGTGTAAACTCTTTGTACCCAAATCCTTGTCTCTGTGGGAACCCAATGGAAAGCCTTTATATATATTTTTTTATTGTCTAATTAAATAATAAAAAAAAACAAAACAGTAACAAGAAGCCTCGTGGTAGTTCAGGGCAGCTTCCTGGTCTGTTCATTAAACTTGGGGACGTTGATATGGGCTGGGGGGAATGAGTGGGTAGAAAGCATTCTTCTTTTCATTTCTCTCCCAGCCTACAGGGCTATGTTTGTTTATAGATCCTGTCGCCATCAAGTTGGTTCTGATCCTGTGTACAACAGACTGGAATACTGCCTGGTCTCTAGAGAGCCTCGCCATCGTCCTTGTGTTTGATCCCACACTATGTCAGTCCAGCTTGTTGAGGCTCTTCCTCTTTTTTGTTGTGTCTTTCTCTTTTTATTGACCCCTTCTACTTTGCCAAGCATGGTGTCCTTCTGCAGGGTCCTCCGGATAACATGTCCAAAGTATGTCAGGCAAAGTCTTTTCCATTCTCATTTCTAAGGAAATCCTGGCTAGCTGTACTTCCTTTGTTGTTAAGCGCC
>NW_006408541.1:9957528-9974726 GCF_000296735.1 Chrysochloris asiatica | reverse complement strand
CTCCTAGACTCTTCTTCTACTCATCTCTGCTTGGCAGGTGGCCTTGTAGCGTCAGACCTGTGCCTTCATGATTGCAAGATGGCTGTTGCAGCTTCAGGTAAGGCAAAGGTGGAAGTGCTGGAATGAAGGTTAAGAGCAGAAGAACAGCAGGAGAAAGGATCTTTCCTCACATATAACTTTCTTGAAAACAAGAAAAAAAATCTTCCCAGAAGGTACCCCTGTAAGCCTCGTTGGTCAGAACTGATCACATGACCATCACTTGCAGCAGAGGAGCCTGGGAAAGTGAGTGTCTGGAGTGGGAGAAGGCCATTGGAAATGGATATGTAAAGTCACACCATTCACCTTGTTATTGTTAAGTGCTGTTGAGTCGGTTTCAACTCATGGTGACCCTTTATAGAGTTTCTGAGTGGTGGCTGGTAAGTTTGAACTGCAGACCTTGCTGTTCAAACTGGCCTTGCAGTCCAGTGCATTAACCCACAGCGCCACTCACCTCAGTGGGCCCTGTCTTCTCCTCTTACATTGTTTTGTAGCAATGGTTGGTAAGACCACTAATATATCTGTCCGTTAAAAGACAGAGTAGAAAACCAAGAGAGCCTTCAGAAAGGAACTTTAATCTGTTCATGGCTGGAAAGTTTAAATTTTACAGCAAAAGTTTGAAATCTTTGTAAACGAGAGAGATAAAAAGGTCCGCGTTGAAATCTGTTTCCTTAACAGATGGCTCCCAGAGTGAGCTGAGATCAGACTTCACTTTCTGGGCTCAGCCACCCTCCATAAAGCTGGTCATGCGGTTTATGACATCAGCAGAGCCCAGAGTGAATTATGGCTTATCCTTGTATTCACCCTGGTGCTATCTATTATGCTACTGTGTGTAATGTTGATTAGGAAGGTGTCTTTGATAGCTCAGTGGAGGAAGAAAGCGCTCATGTTAGAAGACTGAATGATAATAATGGCTAAAGACAAAGGTGCATTAAAAAGGGGGTTGGATGTTAGAAACTGTGTGAGTGTGTGTGTGTGTGAGAGAGAGAGAGAGCAAGAGAGAGAGAGAGAACGAGAGAGAGAGAGAGAGAAAGCAGGGAGACTGAGATGTATCAAGTCATTAGCAAACATATTTATGAACACAGACCTTCCTGTTCCCACCCCACAGCCTCAAATAATTCCTAGTTGAGATCTACACATCTCCTCCTGCCTTTAAGCAAATTCTTGGTGCTCTGCAGATATTTAGGCAGTCATTTCTGAGTCTTGAATAAAGAGTCGCTGGAGAAGGATAACATGTTTGGTAAGGTGGAGGGTCAGAGAAAAAGAGGAAGACCCCCAATAAGATGGATTGACAGAATGGCAGCATCAATGGGCTTGAGTGTGGCAACAATCATGAGGTTGGCCCAGGACCGGGCAGTGTTTCGTTATGTTGTGTGTAGGGTTGCTTTGAGTCAGTACCGACTCGATGGCACCTAACAACAACAACAAATTACATCTGGCCCCTGAAAGTCAGTAAAGGGGGTCAAAGTTCATGATAACAAAACCAGGGCGATGATTCAAATGTATTTTCTGCACTGAGATTTTACTGGACTTGGTATTATTTGAAACAAGCCATTGTTTGTTTCTGGGACATTTTGCGGGGACGTGTAATAATGTTCTTCTGGAAACTATACACATGGGTCTCAAACTGAGGGGATATACCAGATGTCTGGACATGAAAATCAGATTTTTGGAAGATGGGGCCAGGAATACCTGTATTTTTAACAAGCTCTCTGGGGAATTTGGATCCACAGCCAAGTGCCCTGTCTTGTAATTACCGGTTGTTAAGTGCCGTCTATTCAGTTCCAACCCATAGCTACCCTGTGTAGGGTTTCCAGGGAGTGGCTGGTGAGCTTGAACCATTGACCTTTTGGTTCAAACCGACTTTGCAGTCCAGCGCATTAACCCACAGCACTACAGCAGGACTCCATGTAATATGCTAGATACATTTATTCATTCAGCAACTTGTGAATCTCCTAGAGGGTGTCAGTTGCTGTGGTAGGTCCTATAGGTTAGACCCATCCAAGATGGTAGCCATTAACCACATAAGCTATTTGAGTTTAATTTACATTAATTAAAATCAAGTAAAGTTTAAAATTCAGTTTCTCAGCCCAACTAGCTATAGTTCAAGTATTCAAAAAGCCCTGGTGGTGCAGTGGGTAAGGTTCGAATCACCAGCCTTCTAACTGAAAGGTTGGTGATTGAAACTCACCAGTCACTCCACGGGAGAAAGACCTGGTGATTCACTCCCACAAAGATTATTGTTGTTAGATGCAGTCAAGTTGCCTGTAACTCATAGCAATCCTGTATGCCCAACAGAATGAAGCACTGGTCAGTCCTGCGGCGTCCTCATGTTGCCGCAGCCATTGTGTACATTTAGCTCATTAAGAGCTTTCCTCTTTCTCGCTGACCTTCTACTTTCCCAAGTGTGATGTCTTTCTCCAGGGACTGGTCCCATCTTGATAACATGTCCAAAGTAAGTGAGACTGTCTCAGCACCCTCATTTCTCAGGTGCATTCTGGCTAGACTTCATCTAAGACAGACTGGTTTGTCTTCTGTGTCACATGGGATCGCTACAAGTGAGCATTTAATCAGTAGCAACTAGCCACAACAACAACATGTGGCCATTGGTACCATAGTGGACTGTGGTCAGACAGTCACAAGATAGACATACATTTTTGCCCTAATGGAGATAACAAGTCAGTCCTTCCTCGCAAATGAAATGGTAACCAACAATTACAAAATACGCTTTATGAAAGAAACAGAGTGCTTCAGTCAGGGCCAGCGAAGCAATTTGCGAGGCCCAGTGCAAAAAGGAAATGTAGGACTCTTGTTTAAAAATATTCATTTTAAGACAGGTACAGCAGAACAGTAAACTGAGCAGTAAATCTTTCTGAGCGTGGGCTGCCCACCTCTGAGACTGGTCCCGGCTGTAATAGACAAAAATCGACAAGGATGGGGGTCTACTATAGTTAGGGGTACCACAGATGCTCTTACTCGAAAATGACCAATAATCTCAAATGGGAAGTATGAGAAAGAACTCAAAATGCAAAGCAGGCAGGAGAAGGTTTTGGGCAAAGAGAATGACAGATTTAAGAACTTGAAAGCCTTCCAGAATGGTTGGAGGGCTGGGAGTAGGTGGAGTCAAGGTTGTAAAGCTGGTTAGGGACAACCAATTGGACAGTTGTGTCCTCGATCTTTGACTTGTCACTACGGTGCTCTGCTGTTGTTAACTGCCATGGAGTCTGTTCCAACTCTTTGCAACCTTGTGATTCACAGTCCAGGGCTTATCCTACAGTGCTGCACCAAGGCTCACTTGTTGTTTTAGTTAAGTGAGGTTGAACTGGCTCTGACTCATAGCAACCCTCTATAGAGTTTCTGAGAAGCATGTGGTGGCTTTGAACCACCGATCTTGTGGTTAACCATCCAGCTCTGATCCTGCATGGACACACCAGTCAACTGCAAACCCTCCGCACATTGACTTGCCTGGTTCAGCACTTGACCTCTTCTTTGGATTTTGTTTGTGAGTTTGCCAGGAACCCTTATGAAACCCACTTTCTATTTTTTAAGACGACGAGGGAGACACTGAATGGTTTGCTCTGATTTCCAATCTGGTGCGGTAGCAGGTGAAGGAAGTTAGGAAGACCGCACGGCTCTGCTCTGTGTGTGAGCACGGCATCGTCTGCCCCCTCCGGAATGGAGCGCTGGGCGTTGAGACTCGTGACTTTCTCATGTGTCAAAGAGAAGCATTGCCTCGCACATGCTACTTCCAAAAAAGGTGTTTCATCAACAGAAATGCTGATTCTCTGGCTCCCAAATGCTATATTTAGAAATGACATTTCCATTTCCACAGATCAACAGCTCCGGTTTGGATACGCTTCCAGGAGCTTTGCCGTGACAGTGGATATGCTGGCTTATAGTTTCCCCCTGTTTCCCTTTCTCCGCTGTGGGGAATTAGTGAGATGAGGAGGAGTCTGTAATGCGGTAGATGAAAATAGTTGGATATGATAAATTGAGAGATGATACATTTTTAGAGAGATCAAAATGAACCAGTATCTTGACTTTCTAAAAGGCTTGGAGAAAAATTAATCTTGTATTCTTTTTTCTGTCTCCTCACTTAAAAAATACCTTTATAGACTCTACCCAAAGCATCCGTCAGCCACCAAAGTCATATACGTTAAAATCTGCAAAATCAGAACCTGTCTAAGATGGAAACCTTCCAGAGAAGGAACACACAGATATTTTCTACTAACAGAGAGGCAGTTGTTGTTAAGTGCTCTTGAGTTGACCCTGACCCGTAGCGACCCTGTATAGGGTTTCCAAGGAGCAGCTGGTGAGCTTGAACCACCGACCTTGTGGTTCAAACTGTCAGAGGGACACAGAGGAATAGGAAACCCTGTCAAAGGCAGAAACTTGTGGAACCGGGAAAAACAAAGCGGGCCCTATCGAATTCCAACTCTCACAGTAGTTGTGTATATATATATATACACACAGGTAAGCATCTTTATTTATGTGTGTATGTTCGTTTATGTGTAAATATGCACTTATTTATTTATTGCAAATGTTGAATATGAACGACTTTCTGATAACCGTAAATGGTTTACCCAGAGATAGTTCGAATTCAGAGAGAAACTTAATTATTTTATTTAGTGGTAAAAAATTATTTCATTGAGCCCTGAGCTCTGTGGCATACCTGTGCATATTATTTTGTGTTTGACAGATTTCAAGTGCCCTAAGGACTCCTGGTGTGGTGCTGTAGCATTAGCCCTGGACTGCAAACTACGAGGTTGGCAGTTCAAACCCACTAGCTGCTCCTTGGAAACCCTATACAGGGTCGCTGTGAGTCAGAACTTACTTAAAGGCACTTAACACCAACAAGTGTATGTGGACATAGGATAAGCGCTAGGCTGCAAGGTTGCTTTGAACTGAAAGGTCAGTGGTTCAGACTCACCAGCTGCTCTTGGGAAACTCTATACAGGGTTGCTATGAGTTGGAACCTACTTGATGCACTTAACAACACCACCAGGACCAAGTATACTCTGGATACTTAAAATACAGTGGACACAAATACTCTGGGGAGTCCTGGTATGGTGCTGTTGGTTAAGCACTGGACTGCTAGCCACGAGGTCAGCAGTTCAAACCCAGGGTATAGCTTTGGAAACCCTATACAGGGTAGCTGTGAGTAGGAACTGACTCGATAGCACTTAATAACAACAAGTATCTTCTGACACAGTCCCATTTTGATAAGAGTTCTCCCAGTTGCTGAGAACTAAGGGAGGGACCACACATTTTACTTCTTGGTCTAGAGGCTGGGAAAAATTGGGAACTAGTTTAGAGAACTCTGGACTGCCCATCAATCTATAGTACCATTGATCTGCTTTTGGTGGTTAACAATCCACAGCCTTCTGGAACCTGGTCCAGAGACCCCTGAAATGATGAGGCTATATACCATTAGAGGGCACTGTGTACTCTTGCCAAGAGCCCATTCAAATGCTGAGCTTTCCGGCCACAGCTAAAAGGATTTCTCTGGCAAAAGGGCAAACCCATTAGGCATAAACATTCAGCATTTTTTTGCTGTTGCCTGTCATGATGGAAACAATGATTTGAAAGTTCTGATTAAACTGGCAAGATTTCCAATCTAGTGTACATCTTCAAGCAGTGTATTTTTAAAGTTACCTCTTTTCATTTCCAACTGTGATAAGGAGACAGACGTTAGACTTGGGATAACTTTTGGGGGACTTTGGTAGGGAACATTTACTTTAATCTCGGCGTTGAAGCTCTCATTGAAATATAGATGACAGTATACACAGTTTAAACAAGCATTTTTTGGTTTTGTTTGTGAAACAGGAAAAGTAAAATATTATTCTCTCCAAAACATGCTGGAAAGTTCTCTCCTACCTCAACCTAATGTCAGCATGAAGAATTAGTGAATTGCTTTTGCAATCTTGGCTTTCTGAAATGCATGGAAAGAAATCTGCCTGGCCGTTGGTAGGCCAGGAAACAAAGACCAGAGAATATATTTGTCAAAATCTGAGTATTTGCATTTAAAATATGATCTACTGCTACTTTGTTGAACATGGGTCTTTGATTCATCGTTGGGTATAAAATCATCTTGTTGGCGGGCGGATCTGGAATTGGCAAAATTACGACCATGTCACCGCACAAGTCAACATCTGCTCTTTGTTCAGGTGTGAGATTGTAAAGGAAGGGTCTGGTAGACCCGGCTTTCAAAAAATCCAGCAAATGAATTGTTTGCTTTACAAATGTGAGATGCAGTTGCGTCTGGCAGCATTGTTTTTCTGCTGACTGCGACAGATTGAGTTCTTTTGCCCGGATTTCTCTAGAGGGCAGTAAGGAGTCAACACTCTTCCCGTATTTTTCTGAAATGACAGATCATCAAGGAGGAGCCACTAAGGTTAGATGAATGCTGCACATGCTTGGGGGCTGCATAGAACGGCCGAGACCCTAGAAAGGAGCCGCTGCCTCTTCCTGTTATGCCCTCCAAGCCTATATTTTGTGGTAAACCTCTAGAAAAGAAATTCCTTCTTTAAAGCAAAGAGGTCTGAATTTATTAATAGAGACTAGCTGCAGATGCCACATGGATGCCTTGATGAAGGATTTAAACATTAAATCACTCCTGAGATGAACAGGGTAAGCTAGCAACGATGAATTCACACAGAATAGCTGGAGGAGAGAGATCTAACCCAGTGGGTCTCCACCAGGTGTGATTTTGCCCCATGGGGCCTATGGAGATATTGTTAGCTGTCATAACTGGGGAGGAATTGCTGGCATCTGATGGGTGAATGCCCAGGATGCTGCTAAACGCCTAACAATATACAGAACCCTCTCCCTAGAACAGAGAAGTATCTGGTTCCAAATGTCAGTCGTGCCAAGACAGAGAAACGTGTACATAAAATGCGTTGGAACGGGAGCAGAATACTGTGAAGTTAAAGGTAATTTAGTTTTTTACTTTTTGTGTTTTGGATTCTGAAGATAAAAAGAAAACAACCGAAGCAACGTGTGATATTCAGAATTTGTTTGTTTTCTCCTTCTACTTAAACCTGGGAACCCAAGTGAATTTGAGTTCAGTTGGCAAAAGATGCTTTTGAGCTGGTGTTGCGGGAGCAGCCCCGTAAAAGTTCTGCAGACCTGAGAGGATAGCCTCTCCTCACTGCTGTGGTTCAGTGCAGTCCCCTAGACGCAGGGCCTCTGATGGTAATGTTTTTTTAAACTGCAGGCTCAGCACAGAAACGCAGATACGCTTGCGCCAGAAACATTCTGTCCAGAAGCAGAGATTCTCAAAACGGGGCCCTTTGCAAACGGCAGTCTTCAGTTTTAGTTTTGTGTTTTATAATTGGAGGGTTGTGGTTCTCAACCGAAAGCTATTCTGTCCCTGGTAGGACATTTGGCAATGTCTGAAAACATTGGTGGTTGTCTCAGTTGAAAGGGATTGGCTGCTGATTAGCCTACATTGCATTAAACAGTCCTACGACAAGGGATGATGTGGCGTCAAATGTCAACAGTGCCAAAGTTGGGAACTCTTGCACTATGGATTTTGACTGAATAACAATAGTTACCTTCCCTTCCCTTCCCTTCCCTTCCCACCCCAGGATCAGCAGTATTCCTAGGTATGAACATTTCCCATCCTTAAATATATACCACAGATGATTTGCTTGTGGGAGCAGAGAGTGAGAATTACAGCCATGTGCTGAAAAGGTCGAATCATGTATGTACACACTTTGGAAGGGATAGTTCTGTACCCAGACATGGGCATCTTGATAGATGAGAACGCAGCCGGGGGCTTTTTTGGTTGGATGAGCAGTTTTGTTTGTGTCTTTTCATGCACTAAAGTGAGCAGCTGCAAAGTAAACTGGGAAACTCCATTCATTTTTAGAAGACCCAGGCACAAGACCAGTCTTGGAAGGAACTGGAAGATGACATAGTTTTGCAGAAATATGCAGGCCAGAGTGGATGTTGTAACCTGTCAGGAGATAGGCAAGGAAAATGAAGACAGGGGGTGAAAAACTTTCAGTCTAGAGGGAAAAGCTGGGAAAAGCACTTTATCTCTCGTAACTGTCATTACTACACCTGTAAAGCGGGGGTACCTGTAAGCTCTAATTTGATTTGAATTAAATTAGGGCTTTAACCATTATCATGTGTTAAAGGCTTTGCACAAGTGTCCAGTTTATGTGGCAGTTGTGTGCCTTCGAGTTGATACTGGGTCATGCCTGCCTCATGGGTAACAGGATAACAGGAAGAAATGATGCCCATACCTGTGCCATCTCCCTGACGTGGGTATGTTCGAGCCCACTGTTGAGTCAGTTAAGTGCCAGCTTGCTGATGGTTGTACTCCAGTCCTGTCCAATTCCCATCGACCTTATGTAACAACAGAATGAAATGGTGTCCTTCCCTGTGCTGGTCCATGATCGTGTCATCCAGCGGCAGGGAGTTTATTGGCTCTTTTTTGTAAGTAGATCACCAGGTCTTTCTTCATAGAAAGAAAGCTACTTCATCATCATTATTTTTAATGTTGCACAACCTTCATTTGTGCAGAATTGATGTATCATAGTCCAATTCCAGTCTTTCTTGAAAAAAAAAATTTGATTATGGAATTTTAATTGTATTTTTTGTTTGTTTGTTTGTTTTGTTTTGTTCCTACAGAATTTCTGGTATTCTTAAATTTATTGTGCATGATGGAAACATTTTTTAAAATGTTTTATTGGGAATTATGTGATCGTTTACATGGGAAAACATTAGTTTTACATTCATCCTCTCGTATATCGTTTCATTGCCATGGTTACAAACCCCTCCATGCATCATCAACCAACCAATGGGTATACACTACAAGCCTGCCCTCCTGTCGTCAGCAAACAGCCCCTCTCCCTCTCTGGGTCTAAAGTCTCCAGCTGCTCCATCTCTCCACGTCATCATCTCTGCCTCCATCTCAGGCATCACTGCTTCACTGGGTAGGGTCCCACTCTCCGCTCTTCTCCCTTGATGGTCCCAGGGACCTCCGCTCCTAGACTGCAAAGTTAATCACTCCCCTCCTTGCTACAAAACGTCTCCCTGTACATTGGAAGCATTTTTAAACAATATAATTGTTTGGGTTAATTGCTTATTCACATAGAAAGAGATAGATGATTATTTCTTTTTGGCATTTTGGTTAAAATGCTCAAGAATTAATCAAATAATGTAGAAAGGTGAAAAAGTTTTTTTCCTGACCTGTAGCACTGTTATTATTAAGTGTTGTCAAGTCAATTCCAACTTGTAACGGCCCTATATAGGGTTTCCGAGGAGTGGCTGATGAGTTTGAACCGCCGACCTTGTGGTTCTAACACACCTTGGGTCTAGCGCATTATCTTGCGGTACTACACCAGGACTCCTAGCATTAGAATTCCTCTAAGGGAAGAAAATTGTCTTCATTTGGGAAAATAATTTGAGACATTTGTGAACCAGAAGCTGAGACCACCCTGCAAATCTTACAGTAGTAATGAGACATTAGGGGAAAGGGCCAATGTTCATTGTGGGACGCGTAAGTTTTTATTGTGAATTGAGTTATAGTTTACATGGGAGAACATCGGCTGTACATTCATCCTATTTTACTTTGTTTCATTGTAATGATTACAATCCCTTCCATGCATCATCAGTCAGCAGTATTTGCTTCCATTCCATCTAGGTTTTTTTGTTTGTTTGGGTATACACGGAAGCACTCAGGAATATACAACCATTTAAATAACCAAAGGGCATACCCTGCATGACTGCCCCCTGGCTGTCAGCACACAGCCCCTCTCCCTTCCTGAGTTCAGGGTCCCCAGCTGCTCTATCTCACCACGTTGTTGTCTCTGCCTCCATATCTGACGTTACTTTTTCTAGGAGTTGTCTTATGACCAAATCCTAGCCAATCAGAAGAGAGCATCTTCCCAAAACCAAAGAAAGGCCCGACTTAAAGAGCCAATCAGCATGAAAACAAGGGCAGTTAGTGGAGCAAACTAGAGTTAGATGTTCTCTCTGCTGGACGTGAGCTATAAGGTTGTCACTCTGGACTTGCTGGATTTCATCATCCTGAGGGGGTGTATCTGATTGAGAATGGAGCTAACCTTGGGGCACACTGACTCCATCTGTGCCGGATCTCTCTCACGTGTTTCCATTTACACAGCAATTCTCTTTTGTGCATAAGCCGGTTTGAGCTGATGTTTCTGCCACTTGAAACCAAAGGAGCATATGCTAATATTGGGAACTACCAGATACTAAATGACACAGAGAAGAACAATTCAGGAGTCCCTGGATAGAACAAATGGTTAAGCACTCACCTACTAGCTGAAAGGTTGGCTGTTCGAATCCACCTGGAGGTACTTCAGAAGACGGGTCTTATAATCTGCTGTTGAAAGGTCACAGCCTCGAAAACCCTGTGGAGCAGGTCTTCTCTGAACCATGGCTTGAAATCTACCCTGTCTGTATGACATACGATATCAAAGAAGCCAAAGTTATACATAGTCCATGAGATAGGTGCTCTGGTGGCACTGTGGGTAAGCACTTAGATGCTAACTGAATGGTTGTTGGTTCGAGCCCACCAGCTGTTCCCCAGGAGAGAGAGATACGGCAGTCTGCTTTAGTGAAGATTGTTGTTATTAGGTGCCATTCAATTGGTTCCAACTCAGAGTGACCCTGTATAAATAGAACAGAGCACTGCCTGGTACTGCGCCTTCCTCACCCATGTTCCTGTGTTCGAATCCACAGTTGCAGCCATTGTGTCAGTCTATCTGATTGGGTGTTTTCCTCATTTCCCCTGACCCTCTACTTAACCAAGCATGACGTCCTTTCCAGCGACTGGTCCCCCTGATAATATTTACAGAGTACCTGAGACAAAGTCTCCTTCACTTCTAAGGAGCATTCTGGTTGTACTTTGTTCTTTTGGAAGTCCATTCAGTATTCGTCACCAACACTAGAATTCAAAGACATCCGCTCTTCTTTGGTCTTCCTGTTCATTGTCCAACTTGCACAAGTACATAAGGGAATTGAAAATACCATGGCTTAAGTGAAGCTAACCTTAGTTCTCAAAGTGACAGCTTTGCTTGTTAAAACTTTAAAGAGGTCTTTTGCAGCAGATTTGCCCAATGCAACATGTCATTTAATTTCTTGACTGTTGCTTCCATGGTCCACGGGCATTGATTGTATGTAAATCAAAGTAAAATGAAATCCTTGACACCTTCAATATATTCCCCATTTATCATGATGTTGCTTATTGGTCCAGTTGTGAGGATTTTTGTTTTCTTTATATTGAACTATAATACAGACTGAAGGCTGTCATCTTTGATCTGAACAGTAAGTGCTTCAAGCCCTCTTGGCTTTCAGAAAGGAAGGTTGTAAGATCTGCATATTGCCACGGAAACCCTGTGGGGCAATTCTTCTGTGTCCTGTAGGGTTGTTATGAGTTGGAGTTGACTCTGTGTCAGCGGGTTTTTGGTAGATGAAGTGGTAATAAGTGTTTGAAAGAACATAAAGTTGGAAAGGGAATAGGGAACTCTCAGCCAGGATGGTAGTGGCCAAGAATGTCTCAGGGCTTAGGGGACATTTGAGCAGAACCTAAGAAAGATGAGGTAGAATGTTCTAGGCAGAGGAAATGGCAAGTGCAAAGACTCTGGGGCAGTATGAGGGGACTTCAAACAGTTATCTTTGAATTCCATGAACTTTTTGAAGCTCCTTTTGTACATCCCTGACAGGTTCAAGAAATACCCATAAGTCCATAGTGAAGTGAGAGAGGAGATCATCCAAAGACCGTAAGATCAGAGAGCAACTCTGGAAGCACAGACCACCCTGGACCCTACAGAGCAGAAGTCATCAACCATGGCACTTGGATGATGGCATTGTGGGGGGGGGGGGCTGTCCAGTGCTCCTTGGGTGGCAAAGTTGCCCTAGTAGAAAACTGCTGCACTAGACTTCCAGGAAGACTTTGGTTTTTATCCCAATTGAGTGAGTGAGGCTCTGGGTCTGTGAGAGTTAAAGTTTTGTGTCAGCTTTATTGGGCCTGGATGCTTAGATCTGGCAGTTAAGCAGCAGGAATCCCCGTAATGAGATCTAATAGAATGCTGTCACCCCCATGATGTCAACTGTTGTGATGCAATTACCCTGTGTGTTGTAAGTCCTCACTTCCATGATGCTAACAGAGCCCTGGGTGGCGCTGTGGGTTAATGTGCTGGACTGCAAGCTTGGGACCAGGGTGGTCTGTGCCTCCAGAGTTGCTCTCTGATCTTACTGTCTTTGGATGATCTCCTCTCTCACTTCACTATGGACTCAAGGTTGGTTTGAACCGCAGGGTTGGTGGTTCAAGCTTACCAGCTGCTCCTCAAAAACCCTATACAGGGTCACTGTAAGTCACTGTTAGTCAGAACTGACTTGACAACAACAGTGGTGTTAATGGACATCTGCTATGGTACTGCGGACCAGAGGGTTGGTGGTTTAAACCCACCAGCTGCTCCTCGGAAACCCTACTAGACAGCGCTTATCAATAACCACATGGTGAATGAGGAAGGTTGTAATCTGCACGATTCGGTTGTATCTTGAATCAATCTCTTTTGAGATATAAAAGGAGAGAAGTGAACAGGGCTCAGAGAGACCTACTATCAAGATTGAAGAACCAGGAGTGGAGTGCATCTTTGGGCTGGGGTCCCTGCACTGTGAAGCCCCTAGATCCAAGGGAAGATCAATGCCAAGACAACGAATGCTGGGCCTGCAGATGCGGAAAAGGAGCGCTCAGAGTGTAGCGGTTATGAGTCAGGCTGCTAACATCAAGGTCAGTACTTCGAAACTACCAGCTGTTCCCCTGGAGAAGAATGAGGCTTTCTGCTCCTGTAAAGATGTTGTTGTTGTTGTTAAGTACTGTGGAGTTGGTTCCGACTCATGATGACCCTGTACAGGGCTTCCAAGGCTGTAAACCTTATGGGAGCAGAAAGCCTCGTCTTTCTCTCGCAGAATGGCTGGTAATTTCGAACTGCCGACCTTGAGGTTAGCAGCCCGATTCGTAACCACTACGCTACCAGAGCTCCTTTGTAAAGATGTACAGCCTCAGAAACCCTATTCAGGGTCACTATGAGTCAGAACCGACTCCACGGCACACCACCACCAAAAGTCACCTCAGATGCTGAAAGGAGACAGGGAGCTTTCTCTAGAGCGGGCCGAGAAAGCAAGTCTTTTGTTAGAGCGGGTGCGTTGAATACAGACGTCTAAGCCCCTAAACTGTGAGAGAATACATTTCTGTTTGTTAAAGCCATCCCTTGTGGTGTTCCTAGCAGCACTAGAGAACTCAGACAGAGGGCCACAGGGGAGTTTTGAGTGTAGGAGTGGCACGAGCTGATAAGGTCTAGAAGTCTCCCTGGAGGAGGATGGTCAATGAAAAATGGAAGGCTGGAGCCTGCAGGATCAGTGAGGAGACCAATGTGATATCTTGGCAAGAGTGAACACGAAAGCCTTTGGTTTCTGAGAATCTAGGGGAGGGAAAAGGACTGAAAAGGGAGAACTTGGTCAAGGGTGACAGTAAAAAAATATTTGAGGACCCACGGGACTTGGGCCTAAGCAACCAGAATGGATGCCGGTGTGGATGAAGGACGGAGGAACAGCATCAGTAATGCTGGAGGCCATGCAGCAGCTGAGTTGGGTGAGCCTGGCTGCCAGCCTTCCTGCTCAGATCCTGAGTGGCTGTTCATTTCCTGTCACGGGCCAGTTTAACAGAGAAGTGACTGACTCCAATGTAGTCAGACTACATTCCCAGGCCAATGCATGTGGCTGGCATGTTAGACAGACACGGTCCATGCTGTGAAATAGCTCTCAGACAAGGCAGAGGGAACATGACCATAGGCATAGGTGTGGACACTAGGTCCCCAGGTTCAGGAAGTCCAATGTATATAAAAGCATGGACTAGCCTCTCATTCACTCATTCAACCACTAACAAACCTTTAGTGAGGACCTTAATGCGTGTAGAGGCTTGGATATATTTCAATCGGGAACTGGAGGGCTGTCTTAGAAGGCGCATGCTTCAAGTAGGACCCCTTGCTTTCATTTATGCCCACTCCTTTGACCATCTAAATATGTGATTTATTTTTGTAAACGTGGAAAATACAGCCTTTGCCAATTCAACATTCTTCACGTGACACAGTTTTAAACACGTCGGGTCCCATCACGCCTCCCCAAAACACTCCAACCTCCTTGTCTCCCTCAGAGTGAAAGTCGTATCTACACAACATTTGACAACCCATTGGCTGGTAGTCATTTTCCAGGGCTTTGAACTGGTCTGAACCAGTTCAGTCATGGCATATGACATGAAACCAGAATGGTTGTGGATTTTTTAAAATTTGAGGGACCTGGAACACTTAAAACATTGAAGGTCAAAGTCCTGAAATGGCAGCATCCGAAGAGGAATAGTGACCTCTTTCAGGAGCCAGATGCATGACATTGGATTACCAAGGGGCTTCAAGAACTTCACAGGAAATGGAGTGGAAAGATAGTGGAATTTCCCCATGAACTTTGTGAAGCTGTCTTGGGTTACCAGGACTGTGGAGAGCGGCTCTCATTCAAAGCAGGGAGGTGGGCTGCCATCTTTGAGCAGAGCACCAATATTTTGAACTCAGTTGGTAAAGAGTTTTGGTTGCTATGCAACGCACACCCTGCTCTTGTTTTCTAAAAGGGAGATTACATTTCTAGCAGGGCTTCAACCTGTGATTTGTCCTGTTTCGCTTATTGTGCCTGTTCACCCACACTTTTAAAAATTGGGTTCAGTCTAGCCATGACTAAACCTGCAGAACCTGTTTGAAGCCCTGTAGTTTTCTGTAAAGTGCCAGAAAAGTAAACATTTTCGGCAGGGCAAATGCTGACAGTACCTAATAAATTGGTATGGCCAATTAAACTTTATTTATGGACAGTGAAACTTGAAGTTCACGTAATTAGTGGCATCGCTGGAGGATGTGGGAGGTGTGTATGGCACCAGGTGACACTGTCGGGGGGAGGGGGTGGCAACAAAATGACTGCCTATAAAATTTTTGTGCAGTGTTTCAAGCAGAAATTTATTATTAACAAAAATAATTCTTGTAGTTATTTACAACAGCAAAAATGGCTGTGTCAGCCCAGCTTACATGTATCAGTGTACTGACAAGGTGTAAAGTCTATGTTTATTTACTTTTTGAGCCTTGTGAAGTGCTCCGGCCAGAGCTGTTCCCATTTCCCAGGTCTGACATGCTGAGTCACGTGGGTTCTCCTCACACGCTTGCCGTAAACAAGTGCTGTTGTTTTAGCTGATGCTGATGTTTTTCTAGTCTCTGATTATGCCAAGTTTTCTGGTGTTTTAGCTACAATATTGTGGTAAGTAGTACTTGTGAACCTCTACCAATAACTTTTTTGAGAGTGAAGTTATAATTAAAGGAAAAGGAGAATAATAAAGGGTTTCTTTCAGTTGCTAATGATGCTGTGACTAATAATGCTGTAATTCAGTATAGACAGATTTTACAAGACGAGTTTGTTGTTACTGTTCAGATCATCTAAACAACTTGCTATTTAAGTAATTTACAAGTATCTTTAGCACACATTATTCTTTGGTTAAAATTGATAATATTACAAAGGATTCTGTATGGTTTGGCATGGGAGGTGGGCCCCTGGTGGTGGGGTAACACCAACCCTAGTGAGACCACAGCATGTACTTTTCACATCATGAAGTACCCCCTACCTCCACTCCTCCCAGTCATTTGAGAATGTAAAAGCCACGTTTAGCTTTAGGCCATGCAAAATCAGGCAACAGGCTTGATTTGGCCTGTGTATCCATTAACTCAAACATGATGAAAGAAGAAATCTCCATGCCTTCCAAAACACAAAATGAAACACACCAACACCCCTCCCACTACTCCCCCAAACAACAACAACAACAAAATGCAAAGTTGCAAATTCTTGCTTTTCTGTCTTTTAGATGAAGGGTTGTTGTTGTTGTTAAGTGCCATTGCCCTGGATATTTGGGGCTTGGTTCGGTTAGCATAATAGGCATTAATTCATCTGCCAGTACTTGAACTTTTGGCCACTATTCAGCCCTGAAAGCAGCTGTGGGTAACTCATAAATGAATGGATGTGATGGTGTTCCAATAAAACTTTATTTACAAAAGCAGGCAGATTTGACCTGTGGGTCCTAGCTTGCTGATCCTGAGGTCCTGTCTTCCATCTCTCTCTTTCTCTCAGTTTGCTGTCTCCCAGAAAGATTCCTGAAGCTCCTGCTTTTGCACTTGAATATTCTAGCCTCACTCCCTTCCCTGGCCCCTCTCCCTTTCCTTCCTGGATTACTTCTCAGACTGTCATCCCTGACCATGGGCAGAAGGTGGTAAAACCCTCCCTCCTGGCACTCCACATTCCCTTGCCTGGCTTTATTTTTATTCACACCATCTTTCATCACATTTATTTACTGTTTGTCCCCATGAGAGGAGGAACTTAATTTTATTTTCTACTATCATATTATCCTCAGTGCTTAAAAAAGTACCATGTTTTTGCATGAATAAATAAAGATGTTTCCAGCTTTACTCTCTGTAACCAGATAGTAATCTCTTGTCTGAACCCACTAAAGACATTTAAAGTTTCTTTTGTTTAAAAGATCTGTTTGACCTTCCTGCTCACAGAAACAATGTGTTGTTCTAAAGAAATTTAATGTGAGATTATGACCATGGGCTATATATTGCCACCAGCATTTTCAACTTGTTAGGTTTCTTGGGATGTAGTGCATGTTGCCACCTGGTGGGGATGTGTATAACTGTGGATCTGAAGAAACGGGGTTCATCTCAGCAATCTTACCACCAGAGTCCATTTGGGACATATATGTCCCACATGATTGCATCAAAATCTATATTACCTCAAAAGCAAATTCCCCCTTGATTTCAGCTTGCCTTTCATTACTGAAAACATAAAGAATCAACAAAAAATTCAAATCAGAAAATAATCCAGTCATGAAAGGGTTAAAGATTTCTAGCAGCCATATTGAAAAGTAGTAAGAAAACAATAACATTAATTTTAACACTATCTTTAATCTAGCATCTCAAAAGATTATTTCAACATGTAATTAACCTAGAAAAGTTATCAATGAGATATATTTTATACTAAGTTTTCAAAATCTGGTTTGTTAATAGTCATAATACTTCTGACTTTAGACCAGCCGTATGTCCCAC
>NW_006408541.1:9918210-9956177 GCF_000296735.1 Chrysochloris asiatica | reverse complement strand
GTGCCAGACTGCAAAGCCATTTGAACTGCAAGGTCGGCGGTTCAAGCTCACCAGCTGCTCCTTGGAAACCCTATACAGGGTTGCTATGGGTTGGAACCAACTCGACGGCACTTTACAACATCAACAGTCTTTATGGAGGCAGACTGTTATATTGTTTTTCTAAGGAGTGACTGGTGGGTTTGAACTGCCCACCTTGTGATTAGCAGTCCAACACTGAATCCAGTTTGCCGCCAGGGTTCTTTAAGCACAGTGGTAGTGCCATTAAGTGAGTTGAGGAAAAGGGCTGTGGGCTCAAGAATGGCTTCATGAAGGAGATGCGTGTGGATGGACCTGGAAGGGTCAGGACATTGTGAACATGTGGACAAGAGGGAAAGAGTGTTGTGGGTGGCGGTAACAGCACAAAGGTATGGTGGTAGAGAAGCAAATGATTTTACAAACACCTTTTGATTGTGAATTGAGTGAAGGTTTACAGAGCGGATCATCAGTCAATATATTACAGACTTCAGCATGAATGTTTTTGAGAACAGCATTGCTGTTGTTAGCTGGTGTCGAGTCTGGTCCGACACACAGGGACCCTGTGCATGCCACAACTCAGCGCTGCCTGGCTCTGCCCCATTCTCATAATCTCTGAGACATTTGAGTCCTCTGATGCAACCACTGTGTCTATCTATCTCATTGGGGGTCTTCCTCTTTTACGCTGACCCTCTAATTTCCCAAGCATGATGTCCTTCTCCAGGGATTGGCCCATCCTAAGACTATGTCCTAAGGACATGAGATGAAGTTTTGCCATTCTTGCTTCTAAAGGGTGTTCTTAGCTGTACTTCTTCCAACAGAGATCGTTATCCATTCAATATCCTTTGCCAACACCATACTTCTAAAGCATCAGTTCTTCTCTGGTCTTCCTTATTCATTGTCCAGTTGTCACAAGCTTGATTGAAAATACCATGACCTAGGTCAGGGCACCTTAGTCCTCAAAGTCATATCTTTGCTCTTTAACACTTTGAAGAGGTCTTTATTTATTTATTTATTTTTTATGGTGAACTGAGTGATACTTTACATGGAGAACATCGGCTTTACACCATTGTTTTATTGCAGTGATTACAATCTCCTCCTTGAATCATCATTCAACAGAATTTGCTTCCATTCCCTGTGGTTTTTTTTGGGGGTGGGGAGCAGAGGATGTATACAGAAACACTCAGTAATCAGTAATATATAATAATTTAAAAAACCAAAGGGCACATTATGCATCCTACCTCCTGGCCACCAGCTCTCAGTCCCTCTCTTTCCATGATTCCAGAGTCCTCAGCTGCTCCCTCTCTCCATGTCCTCATCTCTGCCTCCATCTCTGGTGTCACTGCTTCTCTGGATAGGGTCCCACACTCTGCTTGTGCTTTTCTTTCTTGATGGTCCTAGGGTCCTTTGTTTTGGGACTATAAGATTAACTACTCCCCAGTTTTTGTTACAAAACGTCTACCTTTACAATTGTGACACTTGCAATTAGTCATGGTAACAATTACTCACTATTGAATCATAAGAATCATGTCCCCATCTCTTTCACCAGACCCATCTAGACAAAATGAAAACTATTCAGTGGGAACTCTATCTTCCTCTGCATACTTTTAAACTAAACTCCCTCTTGAAAACTTGTAAGCCAGTCACTTCATGCCTTTATCGCCCTCTCATTTTAGGTAGCCAGTGTCTAAGTTGCCCGTCCCTATCTACCCTGTGCACAGAGGGTATAGGACTGACACTTAATGTGAAGACTCCTTCCCTCTCAGTTGGTGTTTTGAGCTACTATATCCATAAGTATAGGTCAAGTTCATCAAATTGTAGCAATTTACACTCATTTCTGAAGAGGTCTTTTGCAGCAGATATGCCTAACGCAACATTTGGTTTGATTGCTCAACTGCTGCTTCCATGAACACTAATTGTGGATCCAAGTAAAATGAAATCTTCAACAGCTTCAATCTCTTATGTATTTATCATGATGTGATTTATTAGTCCAGTTGTGAGGGTTTTTGTTTCTTGTTTTTTTTTTTTTGCATTGAGGTGTAACCCATATGGAAGACTAGTTTTTGATCTTCAGTGCCTCTTGACTTCCAGCAACCAGAGTTGCAGTCACTCCTCATTCTCTTTCTCCCTAACAATGGAGAGCTGAATTTTGCAGAAGCAATGGTCTAGGTAAAGATAAGCCTGAGCTGCCTTGAATGGGGTACCACCTGAGGACTCCACCCAGGTTGTGGTGTTTTATTAGGGTAGCCCCAGGAAACCAATACAGATTTCTGCATGAGGAATGAGTTTGGTGGTTAGGAGAGAAAAGTTAACTGGAGTGTAAATGTCTTCTCTACTTCCAGTGCTGGTTCCTAGATTCTAAATAAATGCAGCCCTGGAAAGCAGACAGCAGGACAGATGCTGAAGAGTCACGTGCATGCCCTCTCTCGGAAAGCCAGCTAATAATTTCTCATTAGCTGGAACAAGTAAAGAAGATTGCTATTTTACCAGAGTCTGCTGAATATGATAATGGAAGAAACATCCTCCCTCCTTACCCCCAACTGTGGTCTCATGTTCAGACTGAGGCTGGAGACCAAACCTCCCACCTCCCTGCCGGGGCACCAGGTATGGGCTGTTCCTGAAGCAGGATAAATTCTGTCTGGCCAGGAGGAGGAGGAAAACACGTAGCTGGAGAACACCAGAAATGAGTGGGTGAAGCCAGCTCTTCAGAGCTAAAGTCATGAGCCAGCCGCCTCACTGTTTTCTTGCCAAGTTTGACATGGTGGGGAGACATCTGGTACATTTTTACCACATCCCTCATTTCGCCCTGGTCGTCTTCTTTCCTGCTTTGCGTTTTCTCTCCCCTGCTCCCTCTTGCTGAGTTGGCTCTATGTGGCTGCTAAAAGGAAGCCTCCAGCACTCGATGAGAGGGGAGGGCGATGTGCTTCTTCCATGAGAACATTGGCCTTTGAATTCCTGACAGAGGATTAGGGGCATGTGCAGAGACCCCCTCCATGATGTCCATCACCAGGCTGTGGCCACAGGCTTGCGGATGCTCTGTAGGATGAGCAGCAGATGTCCTTGGAGGCTGGCGTTTTGTGGGAGCAGGCAGAGGTGAAACAGAATGAGCCCAGTGGACCACGCCTTGATGGAGTACAGAGAATTCTTTTAGTTCTGAAGTTCTTTTGTTTTAGGTTCTTAGCCGCCCTGGCTGCTTTAGGCACCTGCAGTCTGCATCTGGGTTGGGTTGGAACACTTACGTATGAACTCTTCCAATAGCCTTCTTGTTTGTGCCGTTGGGTTTAGGGAGTTGTATGAGGCGTCCTGCTCCCGTAAAGATTTACAGCCTCAGAAACACTGTACAGGGTCGCTCTGAGTCGGAAGCGACTCCATGGCATAGAACAAAAACAATAACATCCAGTGGCAATCCTAGTTTGGTGCTGTATGGTAAGCACTGGACTGCTAGCGGCAAGGTCAGCAGTTCAAATCCACCAGCCACTCCTTGGAAACCCTGTACAGGGTTGTTGTCAGTCGGAACTGACTTGACAGCATTCAACAACAACAACGTTGAGGGGCAGTGGGACAGTGTTGATTAAGCGGCGGAATTCACGCTTTCCATGTTGGGAGACTGCGCATCTCACGAGCAGTCACCATCAGACTGTCTCTGCACTTGTGTGCTGCTGTATTGAGGGACAGGTTTCAGCAGAGCTTCCAGATTAAGATGGAGTAGGAAGAAAGGCCTGGTGATCTCCTCCTGAAAAATAGCACATAAAAGCCTTGCAGATCACAATGGCCCGTCCACCTTTGATCTTGGGGATGCTGAGAACTGGGAAACATTTTGTTCCATTATGCATGGAGTCACCATGTGATAAGGGCAGAATTGATGACAGCTAACATCAGCAATCTAGTGGTGATGTTGAAACATTAAACTGTAGGTATCAGTCCATCAGAACAAAAACCCAGCTCACTGATCAGAAGCTGGAAATGAACCAGTGAAGCTGCCTTGCCTGGGTATACCAGTTGAACATGGTCGTAAATGGACCCACACTGTTGTTAATTGCCATCAAGTTGGTTCTGACTCACAGAGACCCTGTGATGGGTTTTTTTATGGAGCAGAAAGCCTTATCTTTCTCCTGAGGAGTACCTGGTGGGCTTGAACTGCTGACTTGGAGGTTAGCAGCCCAACACATAACCCACTATGCTCCCAGGGCTCCTTGATGATGCTGTCTACTCCTGTAAGAAGAATCCACAGTCTTGGAAATTTAATGGGGGCAGCTCTGCTCAGTCCTGTAGGGTCACTGTGAGTTGAAATCAACTAGATGGTTGTGAGGTTTTGGGTTGGAACCAGTAATAAAGATGAATTAATGCCTTTGAATTATGGTGTTGGAAGAATGTTGAGTAAATGATGGACAGCCAGAAGAACGAACAAGTCTATCTAAGAAGAAGTACAGCCGGAATGCTCCTTAGAAGGGAGGATGATGAGACCATGTCTCTTGCATTTTGGACATGTGATCAGGAGGCCATCATGCTTGACAAAGTAGGGGGTCATTGCAAAAAAATCAAACACCCCCCCATCCCACCCACAGTACTTGCTATCTCTCATCTGGGTTTGAGAATTCATTACAATAGCCACACAGAACTCAGAGACAATTGTCACAGTTACTAGGGCGGTTAACTGGTAACAAGTCAGGAGCAGAAGATGCACAGGGCAGGGTTCTTTCAGTGAGGACAGCGTCACCTCCACCATGTCCATAGCTGGGCCTCTGTCTTTTAGGGCTGCTAACAGTTGCCTACAGGACACACCCCTCTACCATAAGCCTCAACTTTAAGCTCTAGCTCTGTGGGTCAGCAAACCTAGCCCCCCAACTAAGTGCTTGGAGTTACTCCACTGTGTAGTCAAACCTCCTGCCCCAAGTCATTTGGCTCTGCTTGCTTCGTGGGCTGGGAAACCCATTGCTCTGCCTCATCCTCTGACTTTTGGTTCTATTACAGCCACTCCTCGGCCACTCCTCAGTTGTCAGAGCTACTGTCCCTGGATAGAGGAGCTTCATTTCATGGGGGTCTCGGGGTCCAAAGAACATGCTCCACACCTGACCCTTCATCTCTGATGGCTCATCTTAATCCCATGCTAGAATGTCAAGTTTTTACAATTACAATGAGCTCAGCTCCGCGGCTGAGTCATGTCATCCTATCTTCCTCCACCTCTTCTTACTCAGATCCTGAAGGAAAAGAAGCCATTTAATGGCTTCAGTAATGGACTCAAGCATAGGAATGATTGTGTGGGTGGCCCAGGACTAGGGGTGTTCTCTTCTGTTGTACATAGGGCTACAGTGAGTCAGAACTGATTTGACAGCATATAACAACAACCACCAGTCCACCTTAAATAGAATGCACTGTAAAAACTCCTAAAACCTAAACACATAAAAGCATCCTCTTCTTAAGGTTACTATTTATTTCTTGGAGTTCCTAGGACAAGTAATTTCCACTTCTCACCTACCACTTCCCACTGTAATAAACTAAAGATAATCCTAAATTTCGGATGGTTTATAGGATTGTACCCATTGAGGAGACGTAGAATGGATTTTATGTTCAACACCTGCATCCTTCATTTCACATCTCCCATACGAATCTCTTCCGTTGGAGTTTCCCACTTGTAAACAAATCCAAAATTACTTAGGAGTTTAAATTAGACTTTCATCTAGATAAATTGTCTCTAGAAGGAGAAAACTGGTTTTGTTAAATTCAATTGCAGAACAATGGCTGTTCTACAGATACAGCACTTTTGGGGGCGGGGGTGGGGAGAGGCTTGAATCGTTTAGGAGGTGTCCTAATGCCCTGGATAAAGCGCTCAGCTGCTAACTGAAAGACTGATGGTTTAAACCCACCAGCCACCCCATGGGAGAAAGATGTGGCAGTCTGTTCCCATAAGGACTGATCACCCTATAGGAGAAACTCCTTGTCCTAAAGGGTCCCTATGAGTCAGCATCGACTTGCAGCAAAGGGCTTGGTTTGAGTTTTTGCTGAATAGTTTGGGGAAATTGTATTTTAAACCTAATACCTCATCTGAATTTTTGATTCTAGATTGGTTCCAAAACAGACTGAGCTCAATAAGAATTAAAGTCTGGTGTATTCTCTATTTTGCTGACCACTATTGTACCTTTTAGAGTTACAAAAAAAACCAAAAAAAAGGGTCTGTGCATTATTTACTGGCTCTAAATCACTATGAATTAGCATTCATTCTTCTTCTTTGTGGTGTTTTGTTTGCTCCCAAGTGGATTTCATAGCTAAAAAATAGCAAACACAAAAAGACAAGAGGAAAATATAGTTTCTCAGTACCAAGTACTAATTATGAATGTTTAATAAGGCCTGTTGATTTGATTCGAATTGAAAAGAGAAATGAAAAATTGGCATTTCTTGTATCAGTGACATCTGTGCAGACCAAGTAAAATTGCTGATGAAATTGCATAAAAGGTCAAACTTTAAAAGACAATTGTATAATTTTTGAAGTAATGAGACTAGCAGTAATTTTAATAATATGCAAGGCATACACATCGAGAATACAGAAATTGTCACCTAATGCCTTTGATAGCAATAAACACTTAATTGTGTTCTAGAAAAGAAAATACAATTCCAGGTGGGAGTTTCAGTATTTCTTAACTAGGAAGTGAAATCTATTCTTAGAAATGCTGAAGTCATATTGACTAATTCTTCTCTGTTCTAATTATGATCATTTCTATTTGTGAAGAAATTGACTTATTTGAAGAATAACTTGGGAAGCCACACACTTATATATTGATTTCCTTAAAAAGAAATTATATTTAAAAACCTTTCTTTAAAAAAAATAAGAGCACTTCCATAAACGTACTGCACTTCTGATGAATGGGATCCATTCGTTTCACTATGCTTTCTCTCAGATGGTCCATCACAGAAATGTGGTTCAGATGTTGATTTTAATATCTGATAATATGTTCTTAAAAGGACAGCAAGGAGCCCAGGTAGTGTCATGGGTCGTGGGTTGCGAGTTGGGCTGTTAACTGCAAAGATAACGGGTTGAATTTACCAGGCTTTCTGCTCCCATAAAGATTTACAGCCTCGGGAACCCTATACACGGTTGCCATGAGTTGGAACCAACTCCATGGCACACCACCAAAGAGGACAGCTAACAACAGTCTTGAGCTTTTCTCTGTAGTTCACTCCTTTTCCTCGTTCTATCTCCCTCCCTCATTCCTTCTTTCTTCCTTACAGTTCTAGAAAAGAAAGTCTTGGTAGGATTTGTCTATCGTGGAATGGATTCAGGGGTCAACTGGGAGGTTCTGCATTCTTGCCCACTCATTAAGGATTGAATTGTATCCCTCCCAATTTCTGTTGGAGTCCTCCTCTCTGTTACTGGTGACTGTGACCTCATGTGGAAATAGGGTCTTTGAAGAGGTTGTATGGGAAGGAGGGTGAGTACTAATCTTATATAGCCGATGTCCTTATGAATGAGAAGATAGAAACAGGGAAGATGTAGTTCCAGGCAAGCACTATCTGGGGCTACAGAAATGGAGAGCGGCAAGAGATGATCTTCACCTAGAGACTTTGAGGAGAACATGGCCCTACAGACACCTTCGATTCCGGCAACTAGCTTCCAAAATGGTGACAATGGTGCATTGCTATGGCAGATTTAAGAAGCAGAAGCACCTCTCACTTTTGTTTAGGTTCTACCCAACATTCTTATAGACTCTGAGCCTTTTTGTCTCTACTCATGCCTTCTCCTCTTCTCAGATGTACTTCTGTTCTCTGTCTTTCTGGCTAAATCTTGCTTGAACATCTAGATATAGATTAAGCACCTGGTAATGGAGCCCTGGCGTGGCGCCATGGGTTAATGCGCTGGACTGCAAGGCTAGTTTGAACCACAAGGTTGGTAGTTCAAGCTCACCAGTCACTCCTTGGAAACCCTATACAGGGTCACTATGGGTTGAAATTGACTTAATGGCACTTTAACAACAACAATAAAAAACTTAATAGGAGTCCTGGTGTGGTGCTGTAGGATAAGCACTGGACCACAAAGTGGGTGGTTCAAAGTCACTAGCCTCTCCTTGGAAACCCTATACAGGGTCATGATGAGTCGGAACTGACTTGTCAGCACTTACAGTAACAAAGGGATTTAATGAGGAACCATGGTGGGGCAGTGGTTAAATGCTCAGCTGCTAACTGAAAGATGGGTGGTTAAAAAGACCTGGTGATCTGCTCCCTAAAGATCGCAGCCTAGATCTTTGGGGCAATTCTGTGAGTTGGAATTGACTTGATAACACACAATAACAACACATAGCTATTGCTGACTAGCCAATAGCTAGGCTGTCAAGTGGAGTCCACCAGCCACTACTAGAGAAAAGATGAGGCTTTCTGCTCCCACAAAGATTCACAGCCTCAGAAACCCTATACAGGGTGCTGTGAGTAGGCACCGACTCGATGGCACCTAACCAGAACAACAACACAAAAGTCTAGTGACGCGCAGCATAAGGGGTTCTAGCTCTTGCTTGGGGATGACAAACTGAAAAATTGACGGTTTGAAGCCCCCAGCTGCTCCATGAGAGGAAGATGTGGCAGTCGGCTTCCGTATGATTGGTAACCCTCTGGGAGCAGATCTACCCTGTCCTATAGGGTCACTGTGAACCGGAGTGGACATACAGTGACCCTAGCAACTTAATTAGGAGTCCTCGGTGGTGCAAATGGTTAGGTGCTCAGCTACTAAATGGAAGGTTGGAGGTTAGACCCCACTGAGAGGTGCCTCGGAAGAAAGGTCTGGCAACCTACTTCTGAAAGATCACAGCCTTGAAAACCCATTGCAGTGCAGTTCTACTTGGCCACACACAGGACCTGTGTGCGTTGGAATCCAGTCCACGGTGACTGTTGTTTATTTAGGAGTTTGCCCCTCCCCTAGCTCCTCTATTCTGGCATTCTCACTTTCCTCTGGAAGTCTTTTTGCGGGAACACATTAGTAACTACTAGTCTCCAGTGTATCTGCCCCACCTAATTGGTATTCTGCTTAAGGGTGGATTTTGTTTTTCATCTGGTTATCCCTATCACCGAGCAGGGCCAGGCACATGGTGGAGGCTCAATCAGACATTCTAGTCATAGTAATAAATGATCTTTTAAGAGTGTATATATATCAGTGGAACAAAAGGAGCTCAGGTAGTGTAGTGGTTACGAATCGGGCTGCGAACCGCAAGGTCAGCAGTTCGAAACTACCAGCTGTTCCGAGGGAGAAAGATGAGGCTTTCTGCTCCCATAAAGATTTACAGCCTCGGAAACTCTGTTCAGGGTCGCTATGGGTCAGAACCGACTCCACGACACATAACAACAACAACGTATCAGTAGGCGAAGTGTCTGAAGATAGGCTTATCAGTACTCTGTGGTTATCAATATCCAGATTGGGCTGTGGTTTTTATTTTAACCACAATGCTTTGCTTTATTCCATTGCTTTGATTGATCTTCTCCAATGATACTTTTCTTTTGAATGTCAAATAGCATTTTTGGAGGGCATGTGATTTTTCTGCTAAAGGAAGAGTTCCTACGTTTTAAGCCTTAAGAAACCAATTGGCATTACCATCTTCAATCATCATGACAGTTCACATTTTTTTTGAGCATGTGTCATGATCCACATAATCTTGTCAGAACAGATTCCTGCTCCTGAGTGCCACAAAGGTACTAACTTGAATCTGGCATGAGTGTACCTGATAGGTTGGAATTGGTCATGTGTCTGTCCCCTAGCTGCAAGGGAGGCTGGCAATATAAGTAACTGAATCTCAGTTTTTATACTTGTAGTTGGTTTCTACCTCAAGGCTCATAAGCACGATGGCTATCCAACTATCCAAATCTTTAAGAGAGGAGTTAGATTTTGGGCAGGCAAGAAAGCATGGTAAATCACCACTAAGCCTTTTTTTCTTCTTCTTCTTTAATTGTGGTAAATATGTATGTGACCCATGGTTTGCCATGCCAACATTCTTCACATGTACAATACAGTCTTACTAGTTATTTAACTGTATTAGTGGTCCACCTTTCAGAGTTTCCCATCACCCTTAGCAGAAGCTCAGTGTCCTATAAATAGTGAGTTTGCCTTTTCCTTCCAGCCTACCTACCCTTGATAACCATAAGTGAACTTTGGTCCCTAAACAGTTATCCTTCCTACATGCTTTGTGGCCTTTTGTGAAGGATTTATTTCACTCAGCACAATGTCTTAAAGATTCATCCATGTTGTAACCTGTGTCAGGACCTCATTTCCCTTCCTGGTTAAGTTATAGTCCATGTCACTAAGCGTAGTGGGTTATGAGTTGGGCTGCAAACCTCAAGGTCAGCAGTTTGAATCTACCAGCTGCTCCACAGGAGAAAGATGAGGCTTTCTGCTCCCGTAAAGATACATAGCCTCGTTGGCTAGACTAATCTCTTAGAGCTTTAGGGGAAAATCCATCCCTTGCCTCTTCTAGCTTTCGATGACTGCTGGCTTTCCTTAGCTTGTGGCTGTCTCACGCCAACTCTGCTTCCATGGGCATACTGCCATCCACTCTTCTGCGTGTGCCAGAGCGCCCTGCACTTCTCTCTTATAAGGACACTTGTGAGGACATTTAAAGAATCCAGGACCATCTCCCCATCTCAAGATCTTTAACTTAATCACTCCTGTGAAGTCCACCCCTCCCCCACCTTTTTTTGGGGGCCACATAAAGTGACATTTATAGGTTTCAGTTATTAGGATGTGGCTATCTGTTGAGGACCATTATTTTTCTTACCAAACTCCCATCTTCAGAATGTCTGGAGGTAGCTGTCCCTTCAGATCCAACTAGTTACAATGGCCAGAAATTGTCCTGAGAAGCGTATCTGCCTCTTTTTTCTGTGTTGGTTTCATTCTCAGGCAGGCTCTTCCCATGGGTTGGTACAGATGACCAAGAGAAGCTCCAGACAAAGAATCAGCAAGCTGGTATTTGTGGGTCAGATGCTCACTTCCTGGTTGTGTAAATAGAGTTTTATTGGAACACAGTCATGCTCATTTGTTTATGGATTATTTATGGCTGCTTTTGGGCAGTAGACTGGAGTAGTTACAACAGAGACCTATGGGCCACAAAGCCTCAAATATTTATTCTTTGGCCTTTTACAGAAAACGTTGTTGATCTCTGGTCTAGATTGACATCTAGCAACTTTAGAGGGAAATTCTGGAATTGACTTGGTCTGTCTGCTTTCCCTTCTGGTCAGTGCTAAGGACTGCTGGCTGGGATTGCTGTGTGCCGGTAAGCACAAACTTGAGTGGAGACTACACCCCAGCCAGCATCCTATGAGACACGCTCTGATAGCAACAAGACAGCCAATAGACTAAATGCTCCAAACAAAAGGCAGAGTGTAGCAGAATGTGTCAAAAGCATGATCCAACTATATGCTGTCTAAAAGAGACACATCGTAGTCACAAGGACACAAACGGCTGAAAGGATGGCAAAAAAATCTTTGCAAATTATAGCCATAGGAGAGTGGGGCGGTAATATTAATATCAAAGTCGAATTTTAGAAGAGACAAAGTCTGTTAGAAGAGACAATGGTGGACTTTATGAGGGAATGTCCTAAAGTGTTCCTACTGTGGCACCAGTTCATGCATGCATGAGTGTATTCCAAACCAAACACTTTAAAACTGTCTCTTTGTCCTGTGTGCGGCTGCAGACAAGCTCTCTCAGTAACACATTTGTCTTAGTCTCTCTGTTAAGTGCTGTTGAGTCTGTTTCGACTCATAGTGACCCGATACAGGGTTTCTGAGGAGTAGCTAGTGAGTTTGAACCACCGACCTTGGGGTTAGCAGTCCAGTGATTATCCTACAGTGCCACACCAAGACTCCTTAGTCTCATCATCATTGTTATTAAGTGTCGTCAAGTCAGTTCCAACCTTTTAGAGGGTTTCTGAAGAAAGATTTGTGTGTTTGAACCACCACTCTTACAGTTCAAATTGACCTTGATGTCCAGTGATTATCCTACAGTGTTATACCTGGACTCATTGGTCTTCTTCTCTAAGTGCTGTTGAGTTGGTTCTGACTCATAGTGACCCTGTATAGGATTTCCAAGGAGTAGCTGGTAAGCTTGAACTGTCAACCTTAAGGCTCAAAATGACCTTACAGTCTGGCTCATTAGCCTGCAGTGCCACACTTCAACTAGCTAATCACTTGAAATCTGTAAGGTTTGTGGTTCAAACTCACCAGCCACTCCTCACAAACCCTATATAGGGTCGGAACCGACTCAACAGCACTTATCAACAACAACAAGACTAAGGAGCCCTGGTGTGGCACTGTAGGATAAGCAGTGGACTTCTAATCCCAACGTCAATGGTTCAAATTCACCAGCTGCTCCTTGGAAATCCTATACAGGGTTGGTATGAGTCAGAAGTGACTTTACAACACTTAAGAAAAACAATACAATTGAAAAACATTTGCTCATCAAAAACACATTAGCAAAAAAGTGAAAAAATAATATACTAACTGGGAAAATTATCTTCTGAAACCATATAGCCTATAAGAATCTAGTAATCAAATTATGTATAAAGCATCAACAACTTAACACCCAAGGGACAAATATTCAAATTATAAAATGGGCCAAGGACTTGAATAGACATTTCACCAAAGAGGACATTCCAGTGATCACTGAGCACATGAATATAGATGCTCAGCATTCTTAGCCATCAGAGATGCAAATCAAAACCATGAGGAAATACCAGTTCACTTTCACTAGGATGGCTAGAATTAAAAAACAAACACCCAAACCCAGAAAATAATAAATGTTGGTAAGGATGTGGGGAAAATGAGAACCCTTACCCATAGCTGGTAGGAATACAAAATAGTACAGCCATGTTGTGGAAAACAGTGTGACAGTTCCAAAAATAAAATAAAATAAAAATAGAATTACCAGGTTGTTGTGTTGTTAAGTACTGTCAAGTAGTTAACATAGCATAGCAACCCTGTATAGGGTTTCCAAGGAGCAGCTGGTGGGTTAGAACTGCTGACCTTGTGATTCAAAGTCCAGTGCTGATCCTGCAGTGCCACACCAGGCGTCCAGAATTACCATATGACCCAGCAATTCCATTCTTAGGTATCTATCAGAGAGACTTCACACCAGCAATTCCATCCCTAGGTATCTATCCGAGAGACTTCACTCTAGCAATTCCGTCCCTAGGTATCTATCCGAGAGACTTCACACCAGCAATTCCGTCCCTAGGTATCTATCCGAGAGACTTCACACCAGCAATTCCGTCCCTAGGTATCTATCCAAGAGACTTCACACTAGCAGTTCCGTCCCTAGGTATCTATCCGAGAGACTTCACAACAGCAATTCCGTCCCTAGGTATCTATCCGAGAGACTTCACACTAGGAGTTCTGTACCTAGGTATCTATCGAAGAGACTTCACACCAGCAATTCTGTCCCTAGGTATCTATCCGAGAGACTTCACTCCAGCAATTCCGTCCCTAGGTATCTATCTGAGAGACTTCACACCAGCAATTCCGTCCCTAGGTATCTGAGAGACTTCACACCAGCAATTCCATCCCTAGGTATCTATCTGAGAGACTTCACATCAGCAATTCCGTCCCTAGGTATCTATCCGAGAGACTTCACACTAGCAATTCTGTCCCTAGGTATCTATCTGAGAGACTTCACATCAGCATTTCCGTCCCTAGGTATCTATCCGAGAGACTTCACATCAGCAATTCCGTCCCTAGGTATCTATCCGAGAGACTTCACACTAGCAATTCCGTCCCTAGGTAACTATCCGAGAGACTTCACATCAGCAATTCCTTCCCTAGGTATCTATCTGAGAGACTTCACACCAGCAATTCCTTCCCTAGGTATCTATCTGAGAGACTTCACACCAGCAGTTCTGTCCCTAGGTATCTATCTGAGAGACTTCACACCAGCAATTCCGTCCCTAGGTATCTATCCGAGAGACTTCACATCAGCAATTCCGTCCCTAGGTATCTATCTGAGAGACTTCACACCAGCAATTCCGTCCCTAGGTATCTATCTGAGAGACTTCACACCAAGCAGTTCTGTCCCTAGGTATCTATCTGAGAGACTTCACACAAGCAGTTCTGCCCCTAGGTATCTATCCGAGAGACTTCACACCAGCAATTCCGTCCCTAGGTATCTATCCGAGAGACTTCACATCAGCAGTTCCATCCCTAGGTATCTATCTGAGAGATTTCACACTAGCAATTCCATCCCTAGGTATCTATCTGAGAGACTTCACATCAGCAATTCCTTCCCTAGGTATCTATCTGAGAGACTTCACACCAGCAATTCCTTCCCTAGGTATCTATCTGAGAGACTTCACACCAGTGTTTATTGCAGCACAACTCACAGTCATCACAAGAAGGAAAGTGTCCATATGTCCATCAACGAATGAATGAACAAAAATATGCTACAAGTAGCCCCCGGATATGAAGAATTTGTATGTCAGTCAGAACAGTGCATACAGTTCTTATTTAGTCTTACTTTGGTGGTGGTTAAATGCCATCAAGTTGGTTCCGACCCATAGCGACCCTGTATAGGGTTTCCAAGGAGTAGCTGGTGAGCTTGAACCACCGACCTTGCAGTTCAAACTGACTTTGCAGTCCAGCGCAGGAGCTCTGTTGATGCTGCTATAGGCAGTGGGCTGCTAACCACAGGGCCAGTGGTTCAAACCCACTGGCTGCTCTGAGAAGAAAGATGAGGCTTTCTGCTCCTGTAAAGATGTACAGCCTCAGAAACCCTATGTAAGTTCAATGTGAGTTGGAATAATCCCGCTGGCAGTGGATTTAGTGCAAGAAAAAAGATTTAAAAGTTGTACGTGCTGCAAGCGAAGGTGATTGTGATGAAGCATTTGTTGTGAGTCGGCGCTGGTTCAGTTGTTTCAAAATGAGGACAAATTTACATAAGGTTGCAGCAGGGGTTTGAACTGGTAAACGGAAGTGAAGCAGCAGTGCCCAGCTTCAAGATGGCCCAGGACTGGGCTGCTTGGAATGTGTTTGGCTCTCCAGGCCTCCCAGTCTCATGCAGCAGGTTTCTGAAAGGGCTCCCGAAGCCCCCCATTTCAGGACTTGGGCCTGTAAATGTTCCCATTCTAGTTTCTGTGATGAATTAACTCCAATTGTAGAAGTCCTGGTCTCTTCCTGTGTTGCTTCATCAGCCATTACAAAACCAGTTCTAATTGGTTCCAAGCGCCGCTTGAAGGGCGAGTAGGAGTCGTCTGTACATTGGATGTTTGTAACCCAGGGGCTGACTGTACATACCATGGCAATCTACTCAGCTACTAGAGACGTAATTCTGAGAAGCATGACAGTGCGTGTGGAGCTTGATGAGCAGAATCAGACAGGCCAACCACCATTGAGACAGGCCAGATGTTATATGAGCTCACTTATACAAAAGGAAAAGCAAAGGTGCCTGTGTAGAGACCTGGGGATAGGGAGGGGTGGGGAGAAGGGGCTTCATGGTGATGGACACACCTCATTAGTTAAGGGGGTGGCTGCACAACCAATTATTGTAATTTGTGTCATTAATTTGTATACCTGTGAAAAGATAAATTGGTGAAGTTGGGTGACAGATGTATTTACACCAACCACAAAAAGGGGCAGTAATTATTAATGAGGGAGGAACAGCTCAGGACAGGAAGGCAGAGTGGGACACAACATGAGGAACAGCATTGGTGTTCTTGATTTGTACATGGAGACACAGTTGAATCAGCGTACGTTTTGCTGTGTACATGAGTACCCACAACAACAGAATAAATCAAACTTAGAAAAAGAAGAGTAACAGTAGAAATCAATGAGTTTCAGATGTCACAAAGAGGGGAAGTAGGGAGAACTGGAAATGAGAGGTGGGAGCTGAGCAGAACAGCAGCTTAACAAAATGGCGGCAGGTCTGAATTGAGTGTGTTTACGCCCTCCCAGTTCAGTGCTTGCATGCTTCTCACGTTTTGGATAATCTGGTCCTATGTGTAAGCTTTTGCCAGCCACAAAAGCTTGCTCCCTAAAACAAGAATTGCTAAGAATAATAAAACTCTTAAATGCAGAGCTGTGAATTTACAGGAAATTATTGAAATGTGCTTAATTCTTGAGCCTCACAACCTGAAATCTTAAAATGCTTAAGCTATTCTATCCTAATTTTACTTCTTCACAACAAAGTATTTTAAGATCTTTTTTTTTTTTTTTTTTATGAAAGATGCCATATAAAACAAATTAGTTTGAAATGGCAGAGGCTTTAAAAGATTATAATGGATTGATAAAGTGGGTCACCTCCTCACATACTTGGCATGAAGTTTAGAGGAAGAAAGTAAAGAGACAAAAGTAAGAAAGAGACAAAAGTTGGAATAGGGCAGAAGGGGCTGTAGCTGAGAAAGGAGTAACCTTTCAACCCTCAAAGAGTGACCTTTGTCCTCATGCCCCAAATACAATCTAGTGGAAAACTAGCCAACAACCTTAAGGTTGATGAGACCTAAGAAGTGTGTGTGTACTTGAGTGTGTGCTGACGTAGAAATAAAGCACATTAAGGGCCTGCGGTGGTGATGGTTGTGTGTCATTGAGTCAGTTCTGAATCATAGTGACCTTTTATAGGGTTTCTGAGATTGTATATCTTTTTGGGTGCAGAAAGCCTTATCTTTCCCATGAAGAGCAGCTGATGGATTTGAACAACTGACCATGTGCTTAGCAGTCCAATGAGTAACCCACTATACCACCACAGCACCTTGTGGGCATATAGTTGTTGTTGTTGTTAAGTGCCGTCAAGTTGGTTCTGACCCATAGCAACCTTGTCTAAGATTTCCAAGGAGTGACTGGTGAGCTTGAACCACCGACCTGGTAGTTCAAATGACTTTGCAGTCCAGCACATTAACCCACAGGACCACACCAGGACTCCATGGGCATATGGTCGGCTCCACATAATATTCTAGGAAAGATGGAAAAGATACTAAAAATGAGACCCTTTGTCCTTGGGCAGTGAGTAGTGGTCACTATATTGATGCTTCCCTTCATGCATGTTGGGAAGTCTTTGGACACGAGTGAAATATGTCTCTTACCAGCAACACCTTTCCTTTTTTTTTTTTTTTTTTTTAATGATGACATAAAAATATAATAATAATTTGGGCTCAGTGCAACAATCTCAGCAGTATAGGGCAGCGTGTTGCACAAGTCCTTCGTGATCCATAAGAGTTGAGGCCAGTAGTTTTCAAAGTGTGTCCTGAGGCCCGGTCAATAGAATTGCTGACTGTCTCCTAAAATTACAGATTCTTTTATATCACCTCAGACTGAGAGTGTCAGGCTCTTGAACTGTTTTTTTTTTTTCTTTCAGATTTTTAAAAGTTCCTTTACACATTTAAATTTAAGTTGTGTTTATTTTTGAGCAGGTGCTGTATGCTCGTAAGTGTAAACCCAAAAGATTTAAAAGGATGTATAGGTCGGTTTGGAGTCCTGGCGTTCTGTTGTGAGTTAATGCATTGGATTGAAAAGTTGGTTTGAACTGCAAGGTCAGTGGTTCAAGCACACCAGTTGCTCCTCAGAAACTCTATGCTGGGTCACTGTGAGTCAGAACCAACTCGACGGCACTTAGCAACAGCAACAACAGCAAAGGTCAGTTTGAACCACAAGGTTGATGGTTCAAACTCACCACCTGCTCCTTTGAAACCCTGTACAGGGTGGCTATGAGTCAGAAATGACTCAACAGCACTTAACAGCATAGGGAACATGTAAGATTTGTTCCCATATCTGATATTCAAGATGGTAGTTTCCTCCCCACATGCAAATCTTGTTGTTACACCTGGTTATGTTGTCGTCGTGTGTTGTCAAATCAGTTCTGACTTGTAGCGACCCTGTATGGGGGGGGGGGGGTTCCCAGAGTGGCAGGTGAGTTTGAACTGTTGAACTGTGTTACAATCCGCTGTTTATCCTGTCGCACCCCCCCACCCAGTTATAGAGATATTAACCTCTTGTTCAAGCATACCAGAGGATCCCTGGTGGCACTGTGGTTTAGCCCTTGGCTGCTAACAGAAAGGTCAGCAGTTTGAATCTACTCACTGCTCTGTGAGAGAAAGGTGTACCAGTTTGTATCTTTAAAGATGACAGCCTTGGGAACCCCATGGAGGCAGGGTACTCTGTCCTATGGGTCACTGTGAGGAGGAATTGATGGCATTGTCAATGGGTTATGCTCTTAAGTAGAGGTGACTTGTTGGTTCAAATCACCAATATCTCCTTTGGAGAAAATTTGGTGTCTGTAAAGATTGCATCATTAGAAACCTTATGGGACAGTTTTGCTCAGTCCTTGTTGGTTGTTTGTTACTGTTTGGTACCACCGAGTCAGTTCCCACTCATTGCAACCCTGCGCATAGCACAAGAAACACTGCCAGGTCTGACGCCCCCCCATGGTCGTTATGCTTGAGCTCCTGGCTGCTGCCATTGTGTCAGTCCATCTCGTTGGGGGCCTCCCTCTTTTTTACTGACCCTCCACTTTACCTAACATGATGTCCTTCTCTAGGGACCGGTCCCTCCTGATAATATGTCCAAAGTATGAGAGATGAAGTCTGCCCATCTTGGCTTCTAAGGTTGAGAACTGTTCTTAGATGCATCATGTCCTAAACACACTCTGCTGGGACCAGAGAAAGCCCCAGGGGAAAGAAGGCCACCAATGTGTGAGGTGAGAAGCTGTCAAGTGCATGGACAATGCTCATCTTGGCTCCTGGAAGACTTGGAGGTGGGCCAAAGGAATGAGGGATGGCCATCAACCAAGTCTATCACAATTGCTGGAGAACCAGAATTGAAAAGTCTGAGAAAATCTCAAAGAGTAACAAAAATGGCTAACTCTGTAAACAACAGAGTGTGGCTTATGTGTTGACCAGTGTCCTCTTGCTAGCTGACCTCTAATGATATGTGTCTGGTGTGGCGCTGTAGGATAAGAAGACTGGTGTTTCAAACGCACCAGCCACTTAACAGTAACAACAAATGAGAAATACATAAAAATACTGATAGTAGAGGGTGCTGTCAATGTGATTCAAATCTAATTTATTTACTATTGATGGACATTGGATAATATGAAGACATTGTTTTTGTTGTTAAGTGCTACCGAATCGATTCTGACTTGTAGCAATCCTGTATAGTGTTTCCAAGAAGCAGCTGGTGGGTTTGAACTACTGACCTTGTGGTTTACAGTCCAGTGCTGATCCTACAGTGCCACACAGAAATCCATGAGGACATTAGACACATGTTTGTTTTGTAATGATTAGCTGTTATTGTTAAGTGCCATCCAGTCGATTCCAACACATAGCGACCCAGTATAGGGTTTCCAAGGAGCAGTTGGTAAGCTTGAACCACCAACCTTACAGTTCAAACAACTTTGCAGTCTGACGCATTAGCCCACAGCACCACACCAGGACTCCAAATGATCAGCTAGTGGGACTATATTTCTAGATGCCAATGTTTTTTCTTTCTGAGTAGCACTGTTGAATACATACTTAATTGGGACTACTCCATTAGGTTTGATGAATCCATATAACTGTTGCACCAATATTCTGAATTTAATTGCATGGAATGTAGTTAGCTCCCAGTTACCAGTATCAATGAGGGAGCAGAGGCTTGGTTAATTCAAAACAGTGTACAACCCCAAATCATTTATGTGAGGCTTAGGGGACCCACATTGGACTCAGGACTTGAGATTCTATTTTGTTTAGATTAGTAGGAGATTTTATTTTCATTTGATGAAATGATAGGAGGGAAAGGTTGCTAAAATGTATTCTGGGTGTTTGTGGGAGCCAGCATTAGGATTTTTCCGGGTGTTGCACTGTACGATAGCTCACCACAAGGTTAGTGGTTCAGACCCACCAGCTACTGTTTGGAGACTCTATATAGGGTCTCTCTGAGTCGGAACCAACTAAATGACACTTAACAACCACTACCACAACCACATTTAGGTCACTGGGAGTTCACATCCCCTTAGTGTGAGTGAAATCCCATTACTGTGAGTCAGGTGATAGCTCCTAGTTTACATCAGGGCTCTATGCTGGTTCATTCCTGTGTGACTCCGCTGGTGAAAATGTGCATTTCCACCCTAGATAGACTGAATCTAAGTCTAGTTTTTCATAAGTTCTTCTGGTGATTCTTCTGTGTACCTGGGGACCTGTGAGACTCACCTGGGGATCTTGCTAACTACAGATTCGATTCAGTCTATCAGGGATAGAAACGGAATGGACTGATCCAACGTTCTGGTTTATGAGTACTAAGTACCAGGCACTGTGTGAAGTCGTCTTATTCTCTCCTCACAACCTCCTAGACTTGGGACACAGTGTTTCTAAGGACCCCTGGTTGGCACAGTGGTTAAGAGTTCAGTTAAAAGCACAGTTAATTTCCCTTGCCTACTATTGAAAAGGAGTCCTGGCGTGGCACTGTGGGTTAATGCACCAGACTGCAAAGCTGTTTGAACTGCAAGGTCGGTGGTTCAAGCTCACCAGCTGCTCCTTGGAAACCCTATAAAGGGTTGCTATGAGTCGCAGCCAATTCAATGGCACTTAACAACAACAACAACTATTGTAAAATAGACACTTGAGTGCGATAGAAAGGAATGTTGGGAAACATGATTACAGAAAGCTTGTAAGCCCATCTTCAGCCTATAACTGATTGGAATACCTAAAAGGAGTTCTACAACTTGCCCAGTGCAATAGGCCTCTTGCGGAGCCTTTGGCCTCTTGCGGAGCCTTTGCATTGTACAGGATCTTAGGTGAAATCCTGAGTTCCATTCAGAACCTTCTGAGGTGGGATATTCCCACTAGCAAGGACAAGCAGACCAGCCTGGAACAGCTAGAGCAACAGAAGATGCATATTCAAAGAAAGATCAGCAGGAAGAACACAAAACAAAAATGGCAGTCTGATTGGCTACTACAAGAATAAGCAAGTTGTTCATCGGAAAGCCATCAAGACAAGCAATCAAGTCCCTTCAGGACAAACCCCTCTGCAAGACTGAAACTCAAAGGGAACACATGAGCAGGCATGTAAGCTTGCTGGTGACCATGTTGGTCTAACTAGTGAGTGGAAGAGGAGGAAAGGCAGCAATGAAGAAATGGGCTGAGTTCAGTCACGCTCAATAGACTCCCATTGACCTGGAGATGAAAGAGAGAAGAGGAAGGGCTGGTTGGTCCGAAGTGTGGTGAGATCTGGGGACACCTAAGCCCATGGACAAGGACATAGTCACAGAGGGCTAGAGCTGAGAGTGAAGCATCCAGCTTATATGAAGTGAGGGAGATGCACAAGAACACCCAAACTTGCAGATAGCACCCATTTGACCTAGCTTGATGGCTTGATAATCAGAACTTGACTAGAGGAAGATTAAAAAAAATTGTTATAATTTGATTCACTAGACCTACACTTATGGATGTAGTAGCTCAAAAATACCAACTGAGAGGGAAGAAGTATTCACATCAAGTATCAATCCTGCCCCCTGTGTATACAGGGTAGATAAGAATGGACAATTTAGACATTGGCTACCTAAAATGGTGGGGGGTGAGGGAGCTGATAAAGGCACAAAGTGACTGGCTTACACGTTTTCAAGAGGGAGTTCAGTTTAAGAGTGTGCAAGCAAAGGTAGAGTCCCCACTGAATAGTTTTCATCTTGTCTAGATGGGTCTGGTAAAAAGAGATGGGGATAAGATTCTTATGATACAATAGTGAGTAATTGTTATTATGACTAATTGCGACTGTCACAATTGTAAAGGTAGAAGTTTTGTAAGAAAAATAGGGGAGTGGTAATCTTACAGTCCAGAAACAGAGGACCCTAGGACCATCAAGGGAGAAGAGCACAGGTGGGATGTCGGACCTTATCCAGAGAAGCAGTGACACCATAGATGGAGGCAGAGATGAGGACATGGAGAGAGAGAGCAGCTGAGGACTCTAGATTCATGGGAAGAGAGGGACTGAGAGCTGGTGGCCAGGAGGCAGGCTTGCAGAATGTGCCCTTTGGTGGTTTAAACTGTTATATGCCTGAGTGTTAAAAAAAAAAAAAAGAAAAGAAAAGAAAAGGAGCTAAAGTGAATAGAGAGAAATACTGTTAACTGAGAGTACATGGAGGGGATTATAATCATTGTAATGAAACTAAGTTTATGATTTGTTGAATGTAAAACTGATGATCTGCCCTGTGAACTTTCACTCAAATCACAATAAAAGCTTCACGAAAAAAAAGAGCACAGTTAAGCAGTTGACTGCTAAAGGTGGTATTTGGAGTCCACCAACTGATCCATAGGAGAGGGATGTAGCAGTTAGCTCCTGTCAGGAGTACAGCCTTGGAAACCCTGTGGAACAGCTCTCCTCTGCCCTTCAGGGTCGTCATGAGTCAGGACCCACTCGATAGCAATGGATTGGTGTTTCTACTCTGCACGTGTAGTGTCCTCATGAGTCAGAACTGACTCGATGGCAAGTAACAGGTGAGACGCAGAAGGAAACTTGTAGACCAGATGATTGAAGGACAGCAGTGGAGGTTCTGCCAAGTTACAAGTGATGTGCAATTGGTCAAGGTTTTAAGTCAGGTTAACTTCTTCATCTGCCATTGTCTTAGAGGCTGGTTGATACGCCCTGAGCACTAAGTGAGATGAGGTATATGAAGTATGGTGACTGACTTGGAATAAGGGCTCAATAAATACTTAGTATGCTGATGCCACATGGACTTTGGGCACATTGTCAGGAAGGACCCGCCCCAAGAAGGACATGATGCTTAGTAAGATGGAGGATGGTCAGCAAAAAAGAGGAAGCCCTCTTTTCCCTCACGGTGAGATGGACTGACACAGTGGCAGCAAGAATGAGCTCAAACACAACAGTTGTGAGGAGGGCCCAGGACCGGGCGGTGTTCCCTTCTGTTGTGCATGGGACTGCGGTGAGTCAGAGCTGACTTGACACCTAACAATAGACGTGATGTCCATTTCACAGACTGAGAACCGGAAGTGAAAAGAGATGTGGTCGGAGGTCTTACAATTAGTGTCAAAATCAGCATTCAGGTCTTGTTATGCTCCCCCCAGTCCCCCAAGTCTGTACTTCCAATGAACCATCAAGAATAACACTCCTCACACTTCAGTGTGCCTGTGATTCACCAGGGGGACTTTGGAAAAGCCGATTTGGTTTCAGTAAGGCTGAGAAAGGGCCTCTAATGCACTCTTGGGTAGAGCTTGTGCTGGGCTCTGTGAGCACACAGCCAATAACAGGCTCTGGACAGTTCTCACTGGGTTTCATTTCAGCTCCAAACCCTCTTAGCCCCAGTAAGTTGGCTCTGAGACGAAATGGTGCTTTCTGCTGTTCTATTTTGTCATACAAGGTCTAACACAGGTCCTCGACTTCCATGAAGACTTCCTGGCCCCTCAGGTCTCTTGAATGTCTCCTTCCCCACTTCCCTAGTATAATTATACATTCAGTCTCATGCTGGGAAGAACATAAGGAAGTGACCAAGAACAGGCTCTGGAATCAACCAAGCTTGAGTTTGAGTTGAGGCCTTGCTGCTTATTTAATGTGCGACCGTGAATGGATACGGTCTCTGAATTTTAGTGTCTTCTTCTATGAAAGGTATGATAATTGTTGTTGTTAAGTGCTGTTGAGTCAGTATTGATTCATAGCATCTCTATTGGATTTCTAAGGAGCATTTGGTGGATTTGAACCACTGATTTTGTTTTTATCCTACAGCATACACCAGGACTCTGGACATGATAATGTTGTTGTTGTTGTTACATGTTGTCCAGTTGGTTTCGACTCAAAGTGACCCTGTGTAGCAGTTCTAAGGAATGGTTGGTGAGTTTGAGTCTCCAGCCTTGCAGTTCAAACCAACCTTGCAGTCCAATGCTTTGTCCCACAGCACCACACTAGGATAGAACCCACAAAACAAGGTTTGCTATAAAAGTCTCAGCCTATGGCTGGCTCCAAGAAAGTGTTCAATGGAAGCTCCCCAGGGTTGTAACCAATGTGCTTGTCATTTTGTCAGTGAGTCTCATGTAAACATGGCAGCCTCTCTTGTCTTTTTCAGAAACTCACTTTCTCAGCTTCCCTTTCAGCAAGGAAAAGCCATGTGCCCCAGTTCTGGCCAATGAGAAATAAGGTGTGGTCTTCCAGGGACTTCTGGGAAAAAACTGAATTCTGGAAAGGGAAGGAGTCACCTGATGGTTAAGTGCTGTAGAGTCAGTTCTGATCCATAGTGACCCTGTATAGGGTTTCTGGGGAGCAATAGTGAGTTGGAACTGCCCACAGCGCCACATCAGGACTTTCACTTGTGTCTCTGAGGACCTAAGACTGTATCATTATTGGTAACCACAGTAAATATCGCTGGGAGATCTATCGTTCATAGGTTGCCTGTTGTTGTGGTTCACTGATGTTGAGTCAGCTCTAACTCATAGCAACTGTGTATAGGGTTTTTGAGAAGAGGTAGGAAGGTTTGAACTGCTGACCTTGAGGTTAGTTAGCACACCCTACAGCACCACACCAGGATGTCACAGAATGCCTATGCATGCATTATTTAATTTGTTCCTCACAGTGACCTTGTAGGTTAACATATTGATTTTAATGCTTATTTTGTAGGTTAGCGTCTGAACAATGGAATGCCTTGCCTTAGTTTACTCAGTTGGTAAATAGGAGAGCTTGATTGGATTCTGAGCCTTCTTTATTCATTGTCCTTGAGTCATATTACAATGGAATTGCATCCCCTCAAACAACAAATTGCAACCCGTATGCTTGTGTTTATAATTCCCTTTGGGAAGGGGTTGTCTTTGTTCTGTTAATAAGACAAGATTAGTGTAGGCTATGTCTTCAGTCAGTTTCTTACAAGATAGAAAGGAGCAGATTAGGCAAGCAGAGGTAGGGGAAGATAGATGTCTAGACACATGGAGAAGATGAAGAGACAAGTACCTTCCCCTGGAGCCTACCAGAGAGAAAAAATTCCCTGGAGTTGGTGTCTTGAACTCAGACTTCTAGCCTCCTAAACCATGAGAGCATAAATGCTGCTGGGTAAAGTTGTCCACTTGTATTTCTCTTCTAGCCGCACTACTGACTTTAGAAAAGCTCATCTCAAGTCATGGCCATTCCATGCATCGCCAAGTAGGGCTGTCTTCTTTCCAGAACCAGATGTCCAGGCCTTTCTTTCACAGCACCTCTAGGTAGGCTTTCTCACAAGCATACGAGGTGATTGAAAATAGCATAGCTTGAGTCAAGTGTACCTTAGTCCTCAAACTGCCATCTTTGCTCTTGAACACTCTAAAGAGGGCTTGTGCAGCGGATTTGCTTACTGCATTATGTCGTTTGATTTCTTGACTGCTGCTTCCGTGAGTGTTGATAGTTGACCTGAACAAAATGATGTCATTGCAACCTCAGTCTTTTCTCCATTTATCTTCTTTTGTTTCATTTTTAAGTTTTTATTGTGAATTGTGTGGGTTTACTTGGGAGAACATCAGTGTTACATCCATCCTGTCATATTTTGTTTCATTGCAATGATTACAGTCTCCTCCATGCATCATCAAATAACCAAAGAGTACACCCCACAAGCCCACCCCCGCATCCCCCCGCCAGCTGTCAGCACACAGCCCCTCTCCCTCCCTGAGTCCAGTGTCCCCAGCCGCTCCATCTGTCCATGCCATCATTTCTGTTTCCATCCCTGGCGTCACTGCCTCCTGGGTAGGGTCATGATCCCCGCTCTTCTTACTTGATGGTCCGAGGGACCTCTGCTCCTGGGCTGCAAAATCAGTCACTCCCCTCCTTTTATCAAAAACCATCGACGTCTACATTTCCAACCCTCACAGGCAGTCCTGATGGCAATTATTCACTATTGTACCACAAAAGTCTTATCCCCATATCCTTTTGCCAGCCTCGTCCTAACAGCTAGGAAATCATTCAGTGGAGGGTCTACTGGCCCCTGCCCTGTCTGGAACTAGGCTCCCTCCTGAAAGCTTGTAAGCCAGTCACTTCTTGCCTTCATAGCCCCTCACCCTCCATTTTGGGTAGCTAACATCCAAGTTGCCCATCCCTGTCAACCCTGTGTACCAAGGGGGTGAGAGTGATCCTTGCTGTAAAGATTTGTTCCTTTTTTGAGCTACTACTCTGGGAGCGTAGTGGTACGAATCGGGCTGCGAACCTTGAGGTCAGCGGTTCAAAACTACCAGCTGCTCCGCGGGAGAATGATGAGGCTTTCTACTCCCATAAAGATTTACACCCTCGGAAACCCTGTACAGGGTCGCTATGGGTCGGACCCGACTCGATGGCACTTAACAACAACAACAACAACATCCATAAGCATAGATAGAGTTCATCAAATTGTAGTGGGTTACTTTTTTTTTCTTCCCTCTTCTTTCTTCTTCTAGTCGAGTTCTGATCATCCAGCCATCAAAACCCAGTCACGTGGGTGCTATCTGCAAGTATGTTTGTTCTTGTGCGTCTCCCCTCTCTTCATATCAGCTGGACGCTTCACTCTCTGCTCTAGTCCTCTGTGGCCATGTCACTGCCTCTGGGCCCAGGAGTCCCTGGGTCTTGTCGTACTGCTGGCCATCCAGGCCTCCTCCTGGGTTCACAGGGGTCTATTGAATGTGGTCGGACTCAGATCCCAACTTCATTGCTGTTTTTTCCCCCTCTTCCCCTTATCGGTGACATGGTCACCAGCCAGATCACTTGCCTGCTCATATATTCCCCTTGAGTCTCAGTCTTGGAAGGGGGTTTGCTCTGAGGGGTCCTGACTACTTGCCTTGATGACTATGACTCCCGGGCGAACAGCTTACTTGTTCTTGTAGTAATCAGTCAGACTGCCGTTATTGTTTCTGATTTCTTCTGCTGGTCTTTCTTCATGAAGTATCTTCTGTTCTTCTAACCACTCCAGGCTGGCCTACTCGTCCTTTCCAGTGGAAATGTCCCACCTCAGCCAATTCTGGATGGGGTTCTGGTTTCCACCTATGGCCTTATGCAGTGCAAAAGCTCCACAGAAGGCCTCTTTCACTGGGCAACTTCTAGCCCCCTTTAAGGTATTCCAGTCAGTTATAGGCTGAAGAGGGACTTATAAGCTTTCTATTGTGATGTGTCTGGCTATTCTCCCCCTGCCCCCCACCCCCAAGTGTCTATTTCACAATGATAGGCAAGGGAAACCAAGATTCAAAAGACAGCCAAGCATCTTAACATTATTCCCCTCTTTTACCCATTTAAACCATGCCTCAATCCCTGTATCCTGAAGCCCTGTTGTTCCAAGGTTGTGCATACATCATCATTTACCTCTGTCCCACTTAGCCCATGTGAACCTGCCTAACTGTTCTCCCATCTGCCTTATTCTTCCATTCCCCTTCCTCTTCTTGTGTATTGCCACCCCCCCCAGCACCCAAACTATCCTGTGTCTATTCCCTACCCTGTGCTCTATCTTCCCCTCCCTCCCTCCCCTCCTTTCATCCCAGTGATCAGCTTCTCCATTTATCTTGGTATTATTTATTTGTCTAGTGGTGAGGAAAGATGAGGCTTTCTACTCCTGTAAGGATTTACACCCTCGGAAACCCTGTACAGGGTCGCTATGGGTCGGAACCGACTCGAAGGCACTTAACAACAACAACAAGTGGTGAGGATGCATCTGAGTTATGGTGTTGAAGGAGAATATTGAAAGTACCATGGGCTGCCAAAAGAACCAACAGCCAGAGTGCTCCTTAGAGGCTAGGATGGCCAAACTTCATCTCTCATACTTTGGACATATCGTCAGGAGGGACCAGTCGCTAGAGAAGGATATCATGTTTGGTAAGGTGGAGGGTCAGAGAAAAAAGAGGAAAGACCCCCAGTGAGATGGATTGGCCAAGTGGCAGCATCAGTGGGCTCAAGTGTGGCAACAATTGTGAGGTTGGCCCAGGACTGGGCAATATTTTGTTCTTTTGTACATAGGGTTGCTATGAGTTGGTACTAAGTTGATGGCACCTAACAACAACAAGTGGTGAGGATGTTTTTGTTTTCTTTACATTGAGGTGCAACCCATATGAAAGGATGTAGAAGAATTGATGCTTTTGAGCTATGGTGTTGGAGGAGAATATTAAAAGTACCATGGACTACCAAAAGAACAAATAGATCTGTGTTGGAAGAAGTACAACAAGAATATTCCTTAGAAACCAGGATGGCCAGACTTCATCTCGCATACTTTGTACAAATTATCAGGAGGAACTAATCCCTGGAGAAGGATATCATGCTTGGTAAAGTGGAGGGTCAGAGAAGAGGAAGAGCCCCAATGAGATGGGTTGGCAGTGGTAGCCGCAATGGGCTTATGCATAGCAATGACTGTGAAGTTGGTGTAGGACTGGGCAGCATTTTGTTCTGTTGCACATAGGGTTGTATGAGTTGATATGAGTTGATATGGACTTGATTGTACCTAACAACAGCAACAACTAGGTAGGTTTGAACTGACAACCTTAAGTTAGTTGTTGTTAAATGCTTTTGAGTTGGTTACAACTCATAACAACCCTGTATAGGGTTTCTTAGGAGTGGCTGGTGGGTTTGAACCCTGACCTTACGGTTTGCAGTTCTGTGCTTATCCTATAGCACCACACTAAGACTCCTTTAGGTTAATGTTGTTGTTAAGTGTTGTCAAGTTGGTTCTGACCCATAGCGAACCTGTATAGGATTTCCGAGGGGCAGCTGGTGAGCTTGAACTACCGCCCTTGTAGATCAAACAGCTTTGCAGTCTGGCGCATTAACCCACAGCTTTAGGTTAGTTGTTGTTATGTGTTGTGGAATCAGTTCCGACCCATAGTGACCCTGTACAGGGTTTCCAAGGCTGTAAATCTTTACAGGAGCAGAAAACCTCATTTTTCTCCCGCAGAACAGCTGGTAGTTTCGAACTGCTGACCTTGTAGTTCGCAGCCCGATTCGTAAACACTACGCTACCGGAGCTCCTTGAATGCAAATAAGGTGTACATGACTCTAAGGCTGGGATTGGTTAGTCTTGCCATTCCTGCTAGGTTTAAAAGGAGCCGTCTCAGAAGCAGAGACAGATCCCAGGACCATCGAGAAGGAAGAGCATGAGTAGAGCTTGAGATCCCGGCCTAGAAAGCTTGCAACAGCAGAGGCGGAGGCAGAGACGGTGACGTGGAGCAGCTGTAGGCATCTAGGCCCATGGATGAGTGAAGCTGAGTGTCTATGGGCAGGAGATTGGCTTTCAGATGTGCCCTTTGGACATTTACAGACTAACTAAAGGAACTTGGTAACATTTCCCGAGCAGGGCAGAGGCTGTGGGTCGCATGGCTGAGAGGCTGAAGACACGAGTGAGACGTGCCTGCAGTATGGCAGACAAGGGGCATTCCTGACTGGAGAACTGCTGCATCCTGAGTTGATTTGGATCCTGAATTGTACCTTGTTCACTTCCATAATAAACCCCATAATCATGAGTATTGTTATGAGCTCTAAGGGGCCATTGCAATGGATTATTGCCCCAGATGTGAAGCAGAGAGTGTTGTGGGAGGGATGTTTGGTGTCAGAAGAGGGGAAAGAAGGCTGTAGGGTGGAAGCATGTCTGACCTTCACTTCATAGGAATCGACCTTGGGCTGCTTGTCAGTTTGATTCTCTTTCCCCCTTGTGAAGCCAGGGTAAGTCAGGCATTGGCCCCCACATAGTTCTTTACAGTGATAATGGGGATGTATTAAGCAAAACTTTAAATCATTAAAGAAAAACACATTTTATTGGTCAATAATTCAACCAATACAGAAAAATAGGTGAAAAGGAACCAGAAGAAACATTTGCTAACCATGCTTTCTGAAGTTTAGAAATTTTCTAAATTTATTTTAGCATATTGGGATATAGTGTTTTAAATCTTACACAAATCAGATCATATTAGACATAATGTTCTTCAACTTTCTTTTTTATTTCAAGTAAATAAATATCTCAGACAACTTGTCAATATGGTGGTATATAGGTTTGCTTGCAAAAGCTGGACAGTGAGAAAGGAAGACCGTAGAAGAATTGATGCTTTTGAGTTATGGTGTTGGAAGAGAATATTGTAAGTGCCATGGACTTCCAAAAGAATCAACAGATCTGTGTTGGAAGAAATGCAATCAGAGTGCTCCTTGGAGGCCAGGATGGCCAAACTTCATCTCTCATACTTAGGACATATTGTCAGGAGGGACCAGTTGCTGGAGAAGGCTATCATGTTTGGTAAGGTGGAGGGTCATAGAAAAAGAAGACCCCCAGTGAGATGGATTGGCCAAGTGGCAGCATCAATGGGCTAAAGTGTTACAATTATGAGGTTGGCCCAGGATCAGGCAGTGTTTCCTTCTGTTGGGCATAGGGTTGCTATGAGTCGCTACCGACTTGATGGCACCTAACAACAACAATCATAACTGACAGTCATTACATAGTTATAGCTTAATCTAAATGGTTAATACTTTATTGATGGTTTGGTGACTTAGCATGGGTTCCCTAGAAGTAGGGTTTCAGGAGGTCTTTCTCATTACTCATTAAGGAAGGGTGGAGTCAGGAGAGAGCAGGGGAGGAACCTAACCAATCCTCCAGAGAAAATGAAAGATTGAACTGTTAGCAGCCACTCCCTTACTATAGTCTGAGAAGGCCCATCAGCCCATGAAGGCATCTGAGTGAGACGTTAGCAGCAGCAACTGTAGATTGTTATGTGGTTTCATGTTTTCTTTGCTCTCTGTCAACAGTGTTGTAACTCTGTTGTTGTTGTTAAGGGCCATCAAGTGGGTATATAGGGTTTCTGAGGAGCAGCTGGTGAGTTTGAACCACCAACCTTGCAGTTCAAACCGACATTATCATCAAATACTTATCCTACAGTGCCACATCAGGATTCCATGTGTTTGCATGAAGTTCTTAGAAGTTCTTAGAAGTAGATGGCAACATTTTTCTTAAAGTTTGTTGTGTTAGGAGCCGTTGCGGCAATATTCTACTCACAGCAAGCCCACGTGACAGAACTTCCCTTCCCCATAGGGTTTCCTAGGCTGTGAGATGTTATAGCTTGTACTGTGGTCTGTTTGCTGACTCTAGGAGATGCCATGCATCATGCCATGGGGTACTCAGGCCGACCTTTGAGAAGGACTATATGGAAGAATCCAGGTGTGTTGCTGTAGAATAGGCACTGGACTACTAACCACAAGGTCAGAGTTCAAACCCACAAGCTGCTCCTTGAAAGCCCTATGCAGGGTCACTATGAAGCAGAACCAACATGGAAGCACTTAACAACAACACATAGTGAGGAACCGAGGCCTCCTACCAACACTCAGCCACAGGAGGGGGTCTTCTTGAAGCAGATGCTTGAATCCTTTAGAGTCAGGTCCTCAGATGATGGCAGCCCCAGCTAACATGAGATACCCCCAGCCAGAACCACCCAGCAAAGCCACTTCTGAATTCCTGATCTACGAAAACCGTGAAGTCATAAGACATTGATCGTTGTGCTGCGCATCAATAGATCATTACTACAGAGCTTAAAAACCTAACGGGCGAAGCCATTGTCCATGGTCTTCTGCTTCTCCACGGAACTTCCTTCCAAGATGAAGAAACTCCCTTCAGAACACATTTTCCATCTTCTAGCACAGGGTGGGAGATACGCGTACGGAGGGCATTTTTTAAGGGATGAGAGCTTGGAGTAGTGCTAATTCAGGTGGTCGCATGCCTTAATCATATACACACAGTATCAGATCCACTGAGAAGTTCAAAATTTCATTACTAACACTGCCAGCTTAGGCACTTGTCCTAATACAACTACAAATCAGTAGGTTATTTGGATTTTCAATATCCATTTGCAGGCCCCAAATACCCCATCATTCTTTGTGATTCCCGCCACTCACTGCCTTGATTTTTTTCTTCTGATTTCTCCTGGCAACACAAAATAATGAACCAGAAACATGCAAGGAAATATTTCTAGTAAAGAATCTTTCCTTTCCTCTCTATTGTATCTTTCCCATCAGTAGCATGCAGGGAGCAGAAACAGGCTTAATATTTTTGTCATAACAAGAGCCATAGTAGTAATAGCCCCCTGAAGCCCTAGCGGTCACATCGAAATAAATCACCATCTTATCAACCTGTCCAAACATTCCAGGCCCTGTCACCCTGTACAAAACCTCCTCATCTATTGTTCCAGAAAAGTTTCGGAACCCCGAGAAGTCCTTAGCTTTTCCCTGGGTCCTCGTGATGAATGGATCAATTTCTCCCTGTCCTGTCTCAAGTGTAGGGATATACTCTTATATATGAGTAAATGGTCCAACTTCTTATATCTAGATCATTCTGTCTTAATTACCTCAGACTGCCGTCATGTAATGACCACTTCTTGGAAGTCGGTGGCTTTTAAGTAGAGAGTCTCATTTCCTCACAGTTCTGGGTCTCGGCCATGTCAGTTCCTTCCAGGCTTCCTTGGTGTTTCCTTGACTTGTAGGTGATTCTCACCTGACACCTGTAGGTATGGCTCTGTGTCTAGTCTGGTCTTTTTGTAACTCAGAAGTGATTGGATTTATGACCTTGTTAACACACGTTGTCACTTCCGCAATATTCTACCCAGTTCAGCATGAGAGGGTGACACAGGCTGTCAATTCTGGGAGCAAGCATCACTGGGGTCATCTTGGACTCTGGCTACCATCAGTGTTTTCAGTGTGTCAGACACGATCTTTATGTGTTTGATCTCATTTGGTGCCAAAAGGAACAGCAGCAATATGAGGTGGGATGGAGTCCTGGTTGTGGCACTGTGGGCTAATGCGTCAGACTGCAAAGTCGTTTGAACTGCAAGGTCGGTGGTTCAACTTCACCAGCTGGTCCTTGGAAACCCTATACAGGGTCATTATGGGTTGGAACTGACTCGATGGCACTTAACAACAATAACAACTTCTGCTAGGAGGAACTAGCACTCAGAGAGTGTTACTGATTTGTTTAAGGTCACACAGCTTGTAAATGGTAGATCTGGGATCATAACTAAAACCAGAGCCTATAGACTAATGCTGACTCTTGTAACCTCCTCAGATACCCAAGCTCAAACTGTTAACGCTGCCTGCTACTTGCGTTTGATCTCAGACCCACAGTCTGATTGGGGTGAGAGCAGGTGAAGTGCAAATAACCATCTGGAAAGTTCGAGTACAGGGGGTTACTCGGCATGTGGAGGCATTTAGCAAAACTATTTTTCTTTTCTTCCCTCTTGGATTTTCTGAAGTGGGGATACATGTTTAATGGGTAATATGAAAAATGAATTTCATTCAGTTTGTCATACTATGGTGCTTTGCATGTTGCTAGCATGCTGGAGGAATCCTAGTGTGGCACTGTAGGATCAGCACTGGGCTGCGAACCACAAAGTCAGCAGTTTAAATCTACCAGCCACTCCACTGGAGAAAGATGAAGCTTTCTGCTTCGGTAAAGATTTATAGCCATGGAAACCATATACAGGGTCTCTATGAGTCAAACCAACTTCATAGCACACAACCGCCACTACCATGGCTCTGTAGGATCAGCACTGGACTGCAAACCACAAAGTCAGCAGTTTAACCCCCCCAGCTCCTCCTTGGAAATCCCAGACAGGGTCACTATGAGTTGTAATTGACTCAGTGGCACTTAACAACAACAATGACTACAACAATAAACAACAATATGAAAGATGAATTTTAGATGAAACTATGGTGGACTGGTCTCAGCAAGACTTCAGAAAATGAGTCAGTGAAATGCTTATAGGTCACCACAGAATACTGTCTCATATAGTGCTGATTCAGATGAGCCCCCCTGAAAAACACTCAAAACACACAGTTGCAACACCAATGGACTCAAATATACCAATGATCGTTGAGATGTTACGGGAACGGGCAGTGTTTTGTTCTGTTGCATGTAAGGTCGACGTAAGTTAGCACCAATTGGACAGCAACTAACAGTAACATGGGTGTCCTAGTGTGGCACTGTAGGATAAGCACTGGACTGCTAGCCAAAAGGTCTCTAGGGATTTAAAAAAAGATACTGTACATCAAGGAGTTATTACTATTAACTGTGACAAACGTAACATGTACTGGGAATCTTGGGAACTTCAAAAAGTTTGTGGAAAAATTCCATTGTCTTTTCATTACATTTTTCCATGAACTTTTTGAAGCCCCTCAGATGTAAATGCAATCCATACTGAAGGCTGTAGTCTTTGATTATCAGCAGTAAGTATTTCAAGTACTCCTCATTTCCAGCAAGCAAGGTTGTGCCTTCTGCATACTATACGTTGTTAATGAGTCTTCCTCCAGTCCTGATGCCATGTTCTTCATAAAATCCAGCTTCTTGGATTATTTGGACAGAATGCAGATTTAATAAGGATGGTGAGAGACTACAACCTTGGCACACACCTTGCTTAATTTTAAACCTTTCAGTATCCCCTTGTTCTGTTCAATGACTGCCTCTTGGTTTATGTTCAGGTTTCTCCTGAGCACTAGTTAAGTGTTCTGGAATAGCCATTATTTGCAATGTTCTCCATAGTTTGTTATGATCTAACAGTCCAATGCCTTTGCATAGTCCAAAAGGACAAGTAAACATCCTTCTTGTATTCTCTGCTATCAGCCAAGATCCATCTGATATCAGCAATAATATCCCTCATTCCACATCCTCTTCTGAATTCGACTTGAATTTCTGGCAGCTCCCTGTCAATGTACTGCTGCAATCATTTTTGAATTATCTTCAGCAAAATTTTACTTGCATGTGATACTGTTAGATGATTTCCTCATTCTGGAACAAGTAACATTAAGATAAATGGAGAACAAAATTGAAGTTGTCAAAGACTTAATTTTGCTTGAATCCACAATCAATGCTCATGGAAGCAGCAGTCAAGAAATCAAATGACAGATTACATTAGGCAAAGCTTCTGTAAAAGAACTCTTTAAAGTGTTCAACAGCAAAGATGTCAGTTTGAGGATTAAGGTGCACCTGACCCAATCTATGGTATTTTCAGTTGTCTCCTATGTATGTGAAGCCTGGCCTGGTACTGTAGGCTAAGGACTGGACTGCAAGGTCAGTTTGAACCACAAGGTTCACAGTTCAGACTCACTAGCCACTCCTTTACCTGTCAGTTGGAAACACTCAAAAGCGCTTAATAACGACATATACATGTGGAAGTTGGCCAAGGAAAATGGAAGATCATTGAAGAATAGATGCATTTACGGTGTTGGAGAAGAATATTGAAAGTATCATGGACTGCCAGAAGAATAAACTACTCTATCTTGGAAGAAGTACAGCCAGAGTGTTCCTTAGAAGCCAGGATGGGGAGACTTTGTCTCTCCTACTTCAGACATATTATCAGGAGGGACTAGTCCCTGGAGTAGGACATCATGCTTGAAAGATTGAAGAATCAGAAAAAAAGAGGAAAGAGCTCAATGACAAAGGACAGCAACAGTGGACTTAAGCGTAACAAAAATTGTGAGGACCGGGCAGTAGTTTGTTCTGATGAGCAAGGGACGCTGTGAGTTGGAACTGACTCAATAGCAGCAAATAACAGCTAACAACAACATATATAAGTGGTGGTCTTGGTCAAGACTTTGGAGCACAAATCACTGGCACTTATTTCTGTGTTTTTCTAAAACTTAAGGGAGAATTTCTTAGCTATTTGTGTTCCATTTGGGATTATAACCCAGTGGTACTCACCAGCCACCCCAATGACTGTTAATCACCCTACGTAGGGCTTCTGAGACTGTAAATCATTATGGGAGCATCTTTCTCCCATGGAACAGTTGGTGGGTTTGAACCACCGACCTTGAAGTTAGCAGCCCAATGCATAACCCACCAGGCCACCAGGGCTCCATTGCCACTGAACCAGCAACAGGGGAAGCTAAGTAGAAAATGAGATTTTCTTCTTATTTCTGTTAATGGCCTCACTGAGAATTGGCTTCCACATAATCATCTGATCGGGTAAGCTGTTTTAAAACAGATGTTTTAATGTGGAAGAAAATTGTCTGTCTTCATTAGCTATATAAATACACTTAAAAAATGCCCCCTCCCCAGTCCGAAGTTGCAAAGTCCCCACAGATTCAGATGTTCTGGCTGCCTGGTTCCATGGGGTATCGACTCACTCCAACTCTGGCTTCCCTTAAGTAGAGGGATTTACTCTCCCCCAAATTCATTTCCAAGCTTTAATGCAAAGCAGGCTTATTTGCTTTGACAGGCAGCTACAGGATACACAGAAAGGGGGTACATGTATACAGGCAGCCAGCACAGTGCCATTGTGAGTCATGTGTCTTAACAGGAAAAGAAATGAAGGTGAAGGAAAGATTCCAGGCACTCTGAGACTTCCCCTAAAGAACTGATTTTCCAATGAACCCTCGAAATTCGAGCCAGGAAAGATTCTCAGAAGAATAGGAGAACTGCATATTCATTGATTCATTCATAATTGGTGTCCCACCTTCTGAAAATAATTTGATGTAGTAAAATAAAACACAAAAAACGGACATGTCATTTAATTTTTTTTTTTTTTTTTTTGCAAGCATTAAGTTATGATAGCCAGAGGCATTTAAGCAAACTTTGTAATAAGTGACGACATTTCACATGCCCAACTATTGACTTGGCTTTCTCTGAAGTTAACTTTTGTGTGTGTGTGTGTGTAGTTTAGACTACAATCTTAGTGATGCAAATAATTAGAATTAGTCTTTTCCTTCTTTCTTGTCTTCATAATGGCCTTTTACTTTCATCCTTTTTGATGTTCTGGATGCCATCCCACAAGTCTTCTGGTCTTCAGTCTTTGGTGTCTAATGCATCAAACCTGCTCTGCAGATGATCTCTAAATTCAGGTAGGATATGTTCCGGGCCATATTTTGGCTCTAGTGGGCTTGTTTGAATTTTCTTCAGCTTCAACCTGAACTTGCATCTGAGCAATTGATGGTCTGGTCCACAGTCTGCTCCTGGCCTGGTTTTGCATTTCCCTGATGACCCATGATGCTGTTCATTTCTTTCTTGTGCTTATTGCCAAATTCGTGTATCTTTCTTTGTTAACTGTTTATTTTCAACTATGTGCCCATTAAAAAAAAAATGTCTTTATTGTCTTTTTCTTATTGAGTTTGCTGTATATTCTTAGGGATTTTCCTTGATGATGCTTTGCAAAAACTGTCTTCTGATTTATAGCATGTTTACCCATCTTCTCAAGGGTGTCGTGTGTGTGTGTGAATCAGTATCTCAGTTTATTACATTCCTTCCCAATTAACTACCAACAAATGTCACTGAAAACGTTTTTGGTGAAGATCTACTCAACCAAACATACACCCATCCCACAGTTTTTGCATGTGTGGTTCATTGACAGTGTTCCGGACTTTCCAGTGTATCACCAAGCACCCTGGTTCATGTCATGTTGTTTCACCGCCATCAGCACTGACTGTCTGCTCTTTATAATTCTTGTCTGTGTCTTACAGTTACTGTTGTCCACTTCATCTCATATACGTAATGCCTTAAAGAAGTACAATGCTCAAGGTGAACCTTCGTTATTAAATGAGCTAAATTGCTGTTGAGTTTAAAGATGACTTCATGAAGCAGTTTTGGTACCAGGTTCAAAGTTGTTTCCAGGTCACAGATTTGGGGATTCCTCCACTCTCAATGAATGCAGTAAGTTTGGTTTCCAAGAAGAATTTTAAGTTCTGTTCCTTTGGGTCAAGATCCAACTATTGAGTCCTTGATCAAAATGTTCCATAATGGTAGCCAGTCATCATCCATTTCTTATGGTGCCATGGAAAAAAACCCCATGCCATTGAGTCAATTCCACCTCATAGGAACTCTATAGGACAAGCTAGAACTGCCCCATGGAGTGTCCCAGGCTGGAATTCTTTAGAGAAGCAAACTGTCATCTCTTTCTCTCATGGAGGGACTGGTGGAGTTTTAACCATTGATCTTTCCATTAGCAGTCCAATGCTTAACCCCTTGTGCCACCAGAACTCCTCATGGCAAAGGATGTGGAAATAGTTCATGGAGGCATTGAATCCTGGGTTTCCTTTTCCCCTTGTTAATAGTGTCTCTTGAGTAGAAAAATTTAATTTTAATGAATTCTAATTTATCATTTTTTTCCCTTTATTTT
>NW_006408541.1:9906594-9914638 GCF_000296735.1 Chrysochloris asiatica | reverse complement strand
GATGAATTATCCTTCAAGCTTTCTCTGGGGTTCAGGGGACAGGGAGTAGAAGCATGATGTTGTTGTTGTTGTTAAGTGCCGTTGAGTCGGTTTGGTGAACTTGAACTGCCGACCTTGCAGTTCAAATGGCTTAGCAGTCTGGTGCATTAACCCACAGCGCCACACCAGAACTCCAGAAGCATGATATCCAGACAAAAACTAAACTTTCGACACTGTTCAAACTGTCTGGATTCAGTCATGCCTAAGTCCTTCAATCAGCTTCAAGCTTGCCAATTATTTGCCAATATATTCTCTTTGATGATTTCAAGTTGGCTTCTTGCCATTTATAACTACAAGACACCTGAGTGATGCATGTGGGAAAATGTCACTCATCATTCAGCTTTGGGTTAAAGACCATTACCTAGCTTTACTAATTGAAGTCCCCTTTTCTATGTGCTTTCATAGCACATGATTTCAATGGCCTATTTGTTCTTAGGTCTTCCATCTTGAACTGAAATCCCAGTGAGTGTAGAGACCTTGTTTGCTGTGCTCACTGCCATACCACCAGCTTCCGGAACAGTTTGCAGCCTAGTTCACATACTAAATGAAAGATTGAATTGACTAATGCTTTTGGTGTTCTTCCCATTTTGACTCATGCCACATCAGCAAATGAAGGTCCTGGAAATTTTACTCAATCCACATCATGAATGTCAACTCTACTTTGAGGAATTGGAGCACTTATGGGTGAAGATCAAAGACGACAGCCTTCAGTATGCATTACACGTCAACATAAAGAAAACAAAATCCTCACAACTGGATCAATAAGCAACGTCATGACAAACCAAGACAAGATTGAAGTTGTCAAGGAGTTCTTTTACTCAGATCTACAATCAATTCCTATGGAAGCAGTGGTCAGGAAATCAAATGACGTATTATATCAGTCAAATCTGTTGCAAAGGACCTCTTTAAAGTATTAAAAAGTAAAGATGTCACTTTGAGTACTAAGGTCTGCTTGACACAAGCCATGGTATTTTCAGTTGTCTCATATGATGGAAAAATTATGCCTTTGCATTATCGTATTGTTGAAAAATATTAAAAGTACCAAGACTGATTATGAGGGTTGGAAAGGTAAAGGTAGATGTTTTGTAGCAAGGAGGGGAGTGATTGACTTTGCAGTTTAGGAGCGCAGGTCCCTGGGACCATCAGGTGAGAAGAGCGGAGAGCAGGACCCCACCCAGAGAAGCAGTGATGCCAGAGCTGGAGGCAGAGACGATGACGTGGAGCGATGGAGCAGCTGGGGACTTTAGACACAGAGAGGGAGAGGGGCTGTGTGCTGATGAGCAGGGGGCAGGCTTGTGGGGTAGACCCTTTGGTTGCTTGATGGTGCACGGAGGGGATTGTAACCATGGCAATGAAATGATGTACGATAGGATGAATGTAAAACTATGTTCTCCCATGTAAACTATCACATAATTTACAATAAAACATAAAAAAAAAAGTACCATGGACCTCCAGAAGAACAAACAAGTCTGTGTTGGAAGAAGTACAGTTAGAAGACTCCTTAGAAGCGAGGATGGTGAGAGTTTGTTATCAGGAGTGACCAGTCCCTCCAGGGACGTCATACTTGGTGAAGTAGCAGGTCAGTGAAAAAGAGGAAGATTCTCAATGAGATGGAATGACACAGTGGCTACAACAATGGTTTCAAGCACAACAACGATTGTGAGGAGGGCTCAGGACCAGGCAGTGTTTTATTCTATAGTTCATGGGGTTGCTGTGAGTTGGATGCAACTTGATGGCACCTAACAACAACAACTCTTTCCTTGGGTATCCTGGGTGTATGCTCACCACAAAAGGTCAAATCGTGATCGGACAAAGAACTTAAAACGCGGGTTTGTGAACTATGAGCTGCTTCAATGGTCCCATTCATTTTCCTTGTATTTCTTCTTATTTTCCTTCTGAGGCTTTTTGTTATTTTAGAAATTTGGTCTTGACTACTGAACTGAAACAAAACATTACCTTGCTTTGTCCTTTTCCCTTAGGACTTTTCATCCTTTTTATAGAAAAGACCTGCTACTGCATTCTGATTTGCTAATGATTACTAATTTGTAGGTTCATTTATCTTTGTAATTCATTTCAGTAGGAGCTTTTTGTGGCAATGACTTAGTTTAAATCTGTGACCCAGGTGACAAGATTTCTAGTCATAGGGAACCTGGTGTGGCACTGTGGCATAAAGCACTGGTCCACAAGGTTGGTTTGAACCACAAGGTTGGTGGTTCAGACTCAACAGCTGCTCCTTGGAAACTAGTTAGAACCGACTTGATGGCACTTAACAACAATGAAGGGGACCTATTGAAATCCTGGTTTGGCACTGTAGGATAAGCAATGGACTGCTAGCCACAGTGTTGGTGGTTCAAAGCCACTAGTCACTCCTTGGAAGTCCTATTGTTGTATTGTTGTTGTTAAGTGCCTTTGAGTCAGTTCCAACTCATAGCGACCCTGTATAGAGTTTCCAAGGAGCAGCTGGTGAGTTTCAACCACCAATCTTTTGGTTCAAACCAACCTTGTGGTTGAATGCTTTATCCCATAGGCAGATGCTATGAGTCAAAACTGACTCAATGACATTTAACAGCAACAACAACAGGGGCCCTATTTGAGACCAGGTGGTCCTCTCTACACCAGTTCTCTATAGCTCATTCTCTAGCTCCTTATTCAGGTGGAGTTCAAGCCCACCAGACAGCAGAGGCTGTCTGCTCCTGGGAGGATTTGCAGCCTGGGAAAGCCCTATACAGGGTTGCTATGTGTCAAAATTGACTTGAAGGCAGTGAGCTGAGCTCCATATTCATGGAAAGTCTTCAATCAAAAATAGAGATAAAAAAAAAAAATGTACACAAATGGATGAACCTGGGCAGCATTATGTTGAGTGAAATAAATCAACCATAAAGAAAGAAATCGTGTATGGTCTCACTCTTAAGAAAACTAGCCAAGCCCACTGCCAGTGAGTCCATTCTGACACGTAGCGGCCCTGTAGAGCATTTCTGAGGCGGTAAATTTGTACAGGAGTAGAAAGCATCATCTTTCGCCCACGGAGCAGTTTTTGGGTTTGAACTGCCCACCTTCTGATTAGCAGTCTAGTGCTTATCCTACAGCACTATCAAGGATCCTTTTATGAAATGACATGAATAAGTAAATTTACAGAAACTGGTATGGCGCTGTGAGATAAGCACTGGATCTCAAAGTCAGTTTGAACCTCAAGGTCGGTGGTTCAAACTGACCAGCCGCTTCCCAGAAACCCTATTCAGGGTTGATATGAGTCGGGCCCATCTCAACAGCATTTAACAACCACAGTGTTCACAGGTGGTTTCTAGGCATATGGATGGGGGTAGGGGAGACGTGCTCCCTGAGTAATAGTCACTAGAAATGGGGAAGGTGGTGCTGACTCTGGGTGAAATGTGTAGAACATGACATATGCACTACACAGAGGAAAGGGGAGCATGGGCAGATGCTAGGGCATGAGGTACTGATGCTGATACCAGCTGAACCGAATCATTCTCCTCATAGGATTAGTTCTCTTGGCTTCGGTGTTTAGGGTCTTGTGTGAAAAATGCAGTTAATTGGCACAATATTGCTCTTAACGTGGATGTTCTACCTCCCAATATGGTGCATAGTGTATGGGGTCTTATGACTTATGAGTGGCCATCTAAGATACAGCTGTTAGTCTTTATTCCAAAGAGAAAGAAGAACACTCAAGAATCAGAGAAGGAACTCAACGACAGTACTTTGAGATCAGGAGAACTAGATGGTGCTCAGCCATCACTATGGAATGTTCTGATCAGGAACATGATAGAGGATAGAGAAATCCTAATGGGAAGGGAGAAAAATGTGGAACAGAACAATTCAAATCATTAAAGAATCCAGATTTACCGGACTTCTTGAGATGAGAGGAATCCCTGCCACTTTGACCCTACATTACTCTTTGAAGCTTGAATTGAAACGATTCCCTGAAGTCATTTTTAACCTAATACCAATTTATCCCAAAGAAAAAACCAAAAAATGTCACCTTTGAATATTACATTAGTTTTTCTTTTCTTTTTTTAAGTATAGAATACCAAAGGGTCAGCAGCTATTTTAAAGCGCAGATGAGAAGGTTGTGTGGCAGGGAGATGAAGTGAAGTGAAACAAACAGAAAGAAGAAGAATGTAGACCCAACGGGAAGAGTGTAACCTGGGCTGTCAGTCATTACATCTAGAATGTGGAATGAGAGCTTGTTTTCATGTGTATATTTTCACCAAAAGAACACATTAAAAAAAGGCAATAATAGATTTATGGAATCAACTTAGAGACAACTGGTTTTGGAGTCCCTGGGTGGTATGAATAATTAACCTGCTTGGCTGCTCACCCGAAGGTTCAAGTTCAACCAGAAGTGCTTCAGTAGAAAGGCCTGAGAATCTACTTCCAAGAAATCAGCCATTGAAAACTCTATGGAGCACAGTGTTACTCTGGCACATACGGTGCCACCCTGAGTTGGAATTGACTTGAGGCAATTGGTTTTTATCAGTTACAGAGAACTTCAACTCCAAGATCTCAGTGCCTTGAACAACAAAAACCGTTTTACATTCATATCAAATTTGCCATGGGTCTGGGCAGCTTTTGAGGGCAGCATTTGATGACTCTGCACTTCCCCGTCACACCAGTAGGCGCATCCATACCTACCAGGCAACAGAAGGAGAATTTGTAGAATTTCGCACCAGCTTTTAAGGGCATTTGCTCACATTTCATTGGTCAGAGCAGTCACATGGGCATGTCTAATTTGGAAACAGCTGGAAGTGTGGTTCTATCAGGTGTTTGGAGGAGGAAGAGTTGGAAATAATGGTGAAACGAACCAATGGCTGCCATTCTTTGTGCCTTTTATTACAGTGGGTTGAAATGGGATATGAGTATTTTAGGGTCTCTTGGGTCCCCGTCATTGAGCTTTATGTATGACTAGAGTTCAGAGTCCCTCAGAGTAAGATTTTTGAAGGCCCTTTCTCTGTTTTCTTCTTAATCAACTCCCTATAAAGCAAGTGTGTTAAATAGGGCATCTCTTTAAATTTCTCTCAGCAGAAAAGATTTATTTTCCCCCAAGTAATTTCAGTTTTAGTCAGCATTCCACTGCCAGCATTATATTGTAGCAATTTGGAGGATTTTTTAGATTTTTTGAGAAAATGAATCATGGTGAGGAAGCTCTTGGGTAAGCCCAAATTTTAGCTGTTTATCTTTGGCGAAGTGTTGATCACTGTGCAGGAAGAAGTGGGCCCCCTGCGTTCATAAAAAAGAAAGAACAAGAGAAAAAGAGCTGCTTTGTTTTTGCTTTGAGAGTCCTTCTTAATAAGGAATAATGAACATCAACACCCAGTTATTCAGTAAACCAATTAAATTAAATTAGCACAGTCAGGGAAACAAAAGAGCAATCCTTCAACTCCTCCATTCAAACTGTAGACGCCACAGTCACAATATGAGACAGAATGTAACAATACAGTCTTTAAAGACAATTCGTATTAATTTTTCACTTTTTATCAAGCTCAAGTACTTAAAATGCCTCCTCCCCACTCGGAAAGAAAGCTCCCATGTGTTATTTTTCTTTTCTTCCCAATCAGGGAAATTAGCTTTTTTACGCCTTTCCGGTTGTTCCTGGTTGATTTTCAAGGATCTCTCTTTGAAATGATTTTAACCACTCTCCTTTTGTGACGTTCCCAATCGCTCATCCTGGTTAGATGGTAACGAGGGTGGGCTGTCTCAGTACAGTAAAGAATGCCGGCTTTGAGAATGGTCCGAGGTCAAGAATTATTATTGCTCGAGGCCTCCAAGATCTAGTTATGGGGTTCTGCAAACCCTGTGGGCTCTTATGATAATGCTTTTCTCCACTATTATTGTTATAAGGTATTAAATCAGTCACATTCATGAGCAACAAGAGGTCAATGTCTGATTGAAATTCATAAGGTCAAAAAGGAAACTAAAAATCAATTTATAAGATATGAAGATTTAGGTTCAAACTATATCCATGAGCAATAAAATTTCACATCCATAAATGTAAGAAAATCAGTTATTAAACTTGGGGGGGGGAAAGAAGACTTATTAAGTGTTACACACACATAAGGCAGCTAACACATAATTTTATCAGACGTTACTGAAATCCTGTGTGTAATATAAGCGATGATGGGCTAACATGCTAAATGGTTTAGCACTAAATTATTAAGTGATGTATCCCTAAGGTATTAAACAGATAGCAAATGCAGAGCAGGTGTCTCTCCTACCAAGACTTGATCACCAGTTTAAGTGCATATTGATAACAAATGCACTTCAGAGGGAAAATAGTATTAGTAATATTTCTGCTGCCTGAAAGGCTGGTGTCAGTATGACTAAAAGCTTCTACCTGACAAGGAAATGTTCTTTTTTTTTTAAGGAAAAAAATGAATCATGATAAATGTTAGGTCCCTATGGAGCAAAAAGGGGATTTGAACATTTCCTCATCTCTCGGTCCCCCTGCCCCGCCCCTGCCCTCCCTGTCATCTCTGCACACAAAATGGAGAGACTGGAAAAGAAGCTCTATGTTAGGCAAGAAAAACAGAAAATATGAGCACAGCGTGGAAAAGTGAGAAATATAATTTGTCCTGGATGATGCGTGTAAAGAAAACTTTATGAAAGCAAACATTTGGAGATATATGAAAAAAAAAAAATCCAACTTCTTAGAACCGAAGTGCGGTTAACAAGCCAGCTGTGTGGTTTGGACAGTATTTTTGTCCTTCAGTAAAAGGTAAATAGTCCCTTTCTGGTGGGATCCTTGGTCACTGGAGACTCAGCTGAAAAATAAATAGCAAAGGTGTGTGTTGGGAAGTGAGTTGGAGGGTATTCTCATTCTATCGTCTCTTTAGACCCAGTAGAAACCCACGTTTAGCTTTGGGTAGGTTTATGGAACCCAGATGTTAACTGGGGCACCCTGGCCCTTGACACTTAGAGAAGATTGGTTTGAACCCCATTCCACACATGGTAGATGTTCAGTGCCCTTCCCCAAATGTTTGCAAGCTCTCATGGAGTTCACATTTTTGATAGTTGTTGTCATTCAAGGATCTGAGTGACATGTCTACTGCATTATGTCCAGTTATGAATCTTTTAATCTTATTTCAAGTTTTGCTGGCTCATGTGTTAAACGGAACCCCTTTGAATTACATATCCAGACAGACGGACTCTCAACCCCAGAGAAGTTCAGACCATAATTGGTGTTTGAAAGCATACTTACCCCCATTTTACAGCTATGGAACACAGAGGCTTAGAGAGGTCTAGGAACTCACTCACCTTCTACATAGGGTCTGGACTCCATGATATTCCATAGTCTTAGCTAACCTGCTCTTCTAGACTTTATATTTCCTGTTGGCTTAGTCAGGGACCAACAAGGACCAAACCTAGCTCTCTGCTCAGTTTTTTGTTTTGTTTTAATAATATTTCATTGTATTTTCGGTGAAGGTTTACATAGTAGTTTAGGTGTCCATTCGTTAATTTCTGCACAAATGATTCAGCAACTGTGGTGACATGATTTACAATTTGTAAACATCTGTCATATTTCTGTTCTGATTCTTCCATTTCTATTAATTTAGTTTCCTTGTCCCCTTACATGCTTATAAGTGGTTTTTTTTTTAATGTGAATTTTTTTATTGTGGATTATGTGATAGTTTACATGGGAGAACATGAGCTTTACATTCATCCTATCATATATCGTTTCGTTGCCATGGTTTTAATTCCCTCCATGCATCATCAGCCAACCCAAGGATATACCCTGCAAGCCTGTCCCTCAGTCATCAGCACACAGCCCCTCTCCCTCTCTTAGCTGTGCCAACTCTCCATGTCATTATCTCTGCCTCCATCTCTGGCATCACTGTTTCTCTGGGTAGGGTCCCACCCTCCGCTCTTGTCCCTTGATGGTCCCAGGGACCTCTGCTTCTAGACTGCAAAGTCAATCATCCCCTCATTTTGCTACAAAATGTCTCCCTTTACATTTTCAACCTTCACAGTCAGTCCTGATAACAATTATTCA
>NW_006408541.1:9882320-9899049 GCF_000296735.1 Chrysochloris asiatica | reverse complement strand
TTCAAAGCTATTTGATATATTTCAAGGTGCCACTGTTGGTTGTTATGCTGTACCTCAGGATTTAATTTAATTTTTGGCCTGTTTTGTTTTTAATCTCTCTTTCCCTCTCCACACGCCTTGTTCTGGCCTTTTATGTATTAAAAAAAATAGTGCAGGGCTGGCTTTTGGATTGAGAGTATCTATGTACATGTGTGGCAGAGAAACCCACCAGTGGTGGCGGTGGAGCGCATCCACTTGCTCAGGCTCCCCCTGTAGTCACCAGAATGGAGGTACACAAACAGTGGGGGGCCAATGAACACGTACCAAAAAAAAAAAAGTCAGAACAAAGCAAAACTGAGAAAGTGCATTGTCCATTTTTCCTCTGAGGTTCCTGTGGCATTATTCTGTGGTGGGTCTGTTCCTCCACTTTGTCTTGCTGTTTGATCTCGCCTAACTTGTCGGCTTCCCTCTGCTGAGCCTGGCAGATTCAAAAGTATGTGATTCTTACTTCCACCACAAGTTCCACTAGCTATAAGCCTTCAAACTTTTAAAATAATCCTACCTCTGTGGTTCAGAGTTTTGGAGCTCTGCCCTGAACCCACTTCGCCTGGTATTCTGTGGTATTGCTGACGGTTAACTTCACTGCACCTCTACCCTCTCTTATATATGTTTTAAAGTCCTTGTTGACCATCTGTCCCTCTGCTCATTTTTGTAAATAAATTTTTATTGGGACACAGCTATTTAAACAAACATGTTGTCCACGTCTACTTTCATCCTATAATGGATGAGTTGAGGAACAGTCAGAGACTGCATGCTCTGCTAAGTTTAAACGATTTCCTAGCCCTTAAAAAATGTTTACCCATCTCTGTTTTAGAACTCCTAGTGTGGCAGTGTAAGGAGCTCTGGTAGTGTAGTGGTTACGAATTGGGCTGCAGGCCGCAAGATCAGCAGTTGTTCTATGGGAGAAAGATGAGGCTTTCTGCCCCCCGTAAAGATTTACAGCCTCAGAAACCCTGTACAGGGTTGCTATGAGTCGGAACCGACTCCATGGCATAGAACAACAACAACAGTATGGCACTGTAGGATCAGCAGTGGATTGTGAGCCACAAGGTTGGCAGTTCAAATTCATCAGCTGCTCCTTGGAAACCCTACACAGGGTCACCATGAGTCGGAACCTACTTGAAGGCACTAAACAGTCTCTGTTTCAGATTTTGTTGTTGTTAGTTGCCATCAAGTTAGTTCTAACTCACAATGAGCTAATGTATAGCAGAGCAAAACCTTACCTGGTTCTGCACCCTCTTCATGATGGTCCGTAGTTGTGGTTATAGTGAAATGTCTTCCAACCTATGGCTCCTCTTTCAGCACCATGTTGGACAACATTCTGTCTTGATTCTTAGGATTTCTTTTGGCTAATTTTCCGAAAGGAGCCCTGGTGGCGTAGTGGGTTATGTGTTAGGCTACTAACCACAAAGTCAGCAGTTCGAGTTCACCAGCTGCTCCTTGGAAGAAAGATGAGGTTTTCTACTCTCATAAAGATTTACAGCCTTGGAACCCCTATACAGGGTCACTGTGAGTTGGTATCAACATGATGGCACATAATAGCAACAACAGCAATGTTTAGAAGTTAATTGCCGGACTTTTCTTCCTAATCTGTCTTAGTCTGAAAGCTCTACTGAAACCTGTCCACCATGGGTGACCCTGCTGGTAATTAACATACTGGTGGCATAACTTCCAGCATCGTAGTAACATGCAAGTCACTACAGTACAGAGAACTGACTGATGGGTGTGGCTTCTTGTTGTCATTAGGTGCCATCAAGTCAGTACCCACCACACGACCCTATGTACAAAACCAGAATGAAACATTGCCTGGTCTTGCACCAGCCTCGGTCTTTGCTACACTTGAGCTCATTGCTGCTGCCACTGTGCCAATCCATCTCACTGGGGTCTTCCTTGTTTTCTCCACCACTCCATTTTATCAAGCATGATGTCCTTCTCCAGGGACTGGTTCCTGGAGTATGAGAGAGGAAGTTTGGCCATCCTGGCTTCCAAGGAGCATTCTGGCTGCACTTCCAACACAGATCTGTTTGTTCTTTTGGCAGTCCATGGTACTTTCAATATTCTCCTCCAACACCATAACTCAAATGCATCAATTCTTTTTTGGTCTTCCTTATTCACTGTCCAACTTCCACACGCATCTGAGGTTATTGAAAATGGCTTGTGTTCAGGTGCACCTTAGTCCTCAGACTGACAATCTATGCTCTGGAACTATTTAAAGTGTTCTTGTGCAGCAGGTTTGCCTAATGGTGGCTTATAGACTGTTCTGTGAATACCTGCTGTGACAAGTATTCTGAGGTCAAAGAAGTTGAGGAACTGTTGGGTTCAAACTTAAATAGGCTTCTCTCCAGAATCTTTAATGTCCAGAGACATAGAGTTTTTCTTCAAGAAGGCAATAAAAGTAAATGGCATAGTTTGAACTTAGAACTTGTGTGTGTGTGTATGTGTTTGTCTGTATGTGTATGTGACATTTCAGAAAGGCCAAGTTGTGTAATAATTTAAGAAATATATTTCCAAAGGGTTGCCGTTTGAACCCTAGATTGTTCCTTAGCAAGGTTGCTAGTTGGTTGTAACGTGCCATTGAGTTGGTTCCTATTTATAGCGACCTTCTATAGGGTTTCCGAGGAGGTACTGGTGGGTTTGAACTGCAAACCTGGGGGTTAGCAATCCAGTGCTTATTTTACAGTGCTACAGCAGAACTCCAAGATTGATAGAGACACATGGAATTTCCCATTTGTAATATGTTATTGTTGGAAGTGCCGTTCAGTCTGCTCCAACTCATAGCAACCCTGAATAGGGTTTCTGATAGTTTAAATCTTCAAGGGAGCAGAAAGTCTCATCTTTCTTCTGCAGAGTAACTGGCAGGCTTGAACTTGGACTTTGTGGTTTGCAATCTAGTGCTTATCCTAGGGAGCCCCCACGCTTCCATTTGTTATGTTTTGTTATTGTTGTTAATGTTGTTATGTGCAGTTGAGTCAGTTCCAACCCATAGCGGCCCTCTAAGGATTTCCAAGGAGCGGCTAGTGGGTTTGCATTGCTGACCTTGTGGTTCAAACTGACCTTGCAGTCCAGCGCATTAACCCACAACATCACACCAGGACACCATTATTGTTAATAATTTAATATTATAGTCATGTGCCACATGACTAACTTTCAGGCAATGTCTGACTGCGTCTACATCTGTGGTCCTGTAGTGTTATTATTTTTGTTGTTGTTGTTACGTGCTGTTGAGTTGGTTCCAATTTATAGCGACCCTGTATAGGGTTTCCAAGGAGCAGCTGGTGGACTTGAACTCCCGACCTTGTGGCTTGCAGTCCTGTGCTGATCTTACAGTGCCCCACCAGGAGTCCCAGCTTATGACAGAGTTCAGAAATCATGAAGAATGGGACATGGTGATCTCAGCAGCTCCCTGCATGCAGCACAGGTATTTCATGTCTCGAGCATACCAAGCGATTGCCATACCAGGCATACCGAGACTGTATATATGTAACCTGTAATATGTACGTATGTCTCGGTTGTCATAACAAATGCCTGTATTAGTGGCTGGAGTACTGGTGTGGCACTGTAGGGTAAGCACTGGACTGCTAACTCCAAGGTCAGTGGTTCAAACCTACCAGTTGCTCTTTAGAAACCCTATATAGGGTCGCTATGAGTTGAAACCAACTCAACGGCAGTTAGTAACAACAATGACTTGTTGTGACTTATGCATGTACTGTAGTATTGTACTTTATGTTGTTATTTTAATGGGAACCTAGTAACAATGTCTGATTTGACTCGTGGACAGCAGCATCCAATCCCATGGCTCTTGAGTGTTGTAGAGTTATTTCTCTGTTTGATTGTCTTAAGAAAATATTTTTGCGAAGTCAATTGGTGGCTCCGGAATGAAACAAAACCAATGCTAGGAATACCAGCAGCATAGAGCAAAGGAGAAGTATCAATTTAGAAGGGAAACAAAACATGATTAAACAACAGGAAGCTGGAAAATCGGTGAATGCCCTTGCTGGCGATTTGGGCATGTCTGTTTGCTAAGTGTGTAATATGGTTCATGTAACATAGTAGCCTGCTTCATAGAACACTTCATGGACCTTAAGTGACATATACCTGTGCTTTAGAAAAAGATTTTCAGTGTATAGACCAAGGAATCATTGCAATTGTTTTATGAACTGGGCAGAAGCTACTCTTTTTTTTTTTTTTTTTAACTTTATAAGGCACAATAACCCATCAGATAGAATTTTGTTCATTTGATTTTTCTCCCCATAAATCTTTCTTCAGCCTGCCTGATTATTTACTGCCTGTCTACAGGCACCAGTGATAGGTGACCCAGTGGATAAGTAATAATCAAATGATTATTACAAAACTATTTGAAATGTCAGGTTTAGATGGACAACTTGTTTTACAAAAAGAGAGGCATTATTACTTAAGGTTGTTTCATAGTAATTATATCTTGTAGCTATTTTTGGCCTAATTGATTGCTCTTTGCTTTTATGGTAAAATTATATTTGGTGCACTTCTTGTTAAATAGGCTTCTCGCCAGAATCTTTAAAGTGCAGAGGCATATAGTTTCTCTTTAAAAAGGAGATAAAAGTGATATAATTTGAATTCAGAACTTGCATGTGTGTGTGTTTATGTGTAACATTTCATAGGGCACATTTTAGAAAGGCCAAGTTGGGTAATAATTTAAGGAATATTTTCCCAAAGGGTTGCCGTTTGAACCCTAGAGTGTTCCTTAGCAAGATTGCTAGTTGTTGTTGTGAAGTACCATTGAGTCAGTTCCTACTCATAGCGTCCTTGTAAAGGATTTCTGAGGAGATGCTCGTAGGTTGGAACTGCCAGCCTTGGGGTTAGCAGTCCGGTGCTTATACTTCAGTGCCACACCAGAACTCCAAGGTGAATGAGACATACGGAATTTCAAGTCACTTTTAACTCAGTGATCTTATGCACAATGAAACAAAATACTGCACCATCCTCACAGTTTTGGTTACCTGTTAGCCCATTGTTGCTGCCTATCTACCTATCTCATTGGGGGTCTTCCTCTTTTTTGCTGACGCCCCACTTTACCAAGCATGATGTCCTTCTCTGGGACTGGTCCCTCCTGATACCACGTCCAAAGTAAAATTAGACAAAGTCTCCCCATGCTTATTTCTAAGGAACATTCTGGCTGTACTTCTTCCAACACAGATTTGTTTATTCTTCTGGCAGTCCATGGTACTTTTAATATTCTTCTCCAACACCAGAACTCAAATGCATCAACTCTTTTCTGGTCTTCCTTATTCACTGTCCAACTTTGACATGCGTATGAGGTGATTGAAAATACTGTGACTTGGATCAAGCACACCTTAGTCCTCAAATGGATATCTTTGCTCTTGAACACTTTAAAGACGTTTTGTGCAGCAGATTTACCTAATGCAGTGCATCCTTTGATTTCTTGACAGCTGATTCCAGGACCATTGATTCAAGAAAAGTGAAGTCTTTGATAACGTCAGTCTATTTTTTTGTTTTTCATGATGTCATTTATTGTGAAGATTGTTTTCTTTACATTGATGTACAACTCATTTTGAAGGCTGTGGTCTTTGATTTTCATCAGTAATATTTTAAGTCTTGGTCACTTCCAGCAAGCATAAATATATTATCTGCATATCTCAGGTTGTTAATGATTCTTCGTTCAATGCTGATGCCACAGTATTCTTCACATAATCCAGTTTTTTTGATTATTTAGAATACAGATTGATTAAGTATGGTGAGAGAATACAACCCTGCCACACACCTTTCCTGATTTTAAACCATTCAGTATCCCCATATACTATTCCAACAACTGCCTCTTGGTCTATGTACAGATTCCTCATGAGCATAATTAAGTGTTCTGGAACACCCATTCTTTGCAATGCTGTCCCTGGTTTGTTATGACCCACACAGGCCAACATCTTTGTGTAACCAATAAAATACAAATAAACATATTTCTGTTATTCTCTGCTTTCAGTCAAGATCCATCTGATGGTAGCAATGATACCCCTAGTTCCACATCCTCTTCTGAATCTGCCTTGAATTTCTGGCAGTTCCCTGTCAATATACTGCTTCAACCATTTTGGAGTTATCTTCAGCAAAATTTTATTAGCATGTGGTAATATGGATATTGTTAGATGATTTTTGTATTCTCTTGGGTCACCTTTCTTTGGAATGGGCACAAATAATGGGAACTTTTCCAATCAGTTGGCCAGGTAGCTGTCTTCCAGATTTCTTGGCATAAATGAGTGAGTGCCTCCAGTAATGCAGCAGTGTGTTGAAACATTTCAATTCCCGTTCCTTTAATTCCTGGAGTCTTATTTTTCACCAATGCCTTCAGTGCAGCTTGGACTTAGCACCAAGACCATATTTTCTACCTACTGATCCTTTTTCTTTGTTTCCAGTTTTTACATTCCAATCACTAGTAATTATCAGTGCATCTTGATCAGTTCCAGATCCAATGGATTCTTCATTTTCATTATCACTGGCTGTAGTGGTTGGCAAGTGAATCTGAATAATAGTGATATTAACTGGTCCTCATTGTAGGCATATGGATGCTGTCCTATCACAGATAGCATTGTACTAAAAGATAGGAGCCAAGTGGAGGCAGCGATCCAGCACTAGAAGCCATGGAGCTACACGTCTGGAGGGAAAGGTGTGACCGATTTTTCATCTTTCACTTTTCATTTTTCATGTTATTTTTCCTCTTCACTCCGATTGGGCCCTCACTACCCAGCCCAGATGCCTTCATCTGGTGGGAGCACACCTCCAAAAGGCTCCAGCATTGCACCCACAGTTTTCCCATGGCAAAGAGAGGAATCCCGCAGGCTGCTTCTTATGATGTCTGACTCTGGGACCCAGCCCCAAAACTGACTGAGGCAGGACCCTTTATTCCTGCCCGCACAGCAAAGGCCACTGGACAGTCAGTTACAATTTTATTTTGTTTCTGATTGGTGGTTTCTGTCTCTGCTTTTATATTATTTTTGTCTTTGGTCCTTTTGGCTACACTCTTTTCCTGGGGGTGGGAGCTTTCTCCTCCTACATTACCCAAGGAGAGACAGCAACTGTGCTCATATAGCCAAGCTACAAGCATACCCTGTAACATCCCACCTTGTGGACAAGAGCCAGTACCAGCTGCTAGGCATTACACATGCAAAGGGAAGCCTATCTCTAGATCATATCCACCAGGAGATGCTCAGTAAATGTAACAACACAGCAACATACATCCATTTAAGCATTAAAAACCCACATAACTACTGAAAATGTCCAAGAAAACACAATTAAAGATCTCAACACATGCCCCCAAACAGAAAAAAGTAACTGAGACAAAGGAGCTGGAAGTAGACACAGACTTTCCAGTAGACGAGCAGGCTCTGGATCTGCCTGAGAAGGAATTCAGAATTATATGGAAACAAATTCAAATGCTCTCTGAAAAGGGGTGGAGGAAAATAAGGAAGAAGTCAGGAAAGTGCTACAGGAGCAATCAAACAAGATAGATACGGCCCTGGAAACAATCCAAAACCTGCAAAAAGAAGTCCAGATGATTAATAATAAAAGATCAGAAATGAACAATACACTGAAAGGGCAAAGAAGTAGAATGGAAGAGATGGAAGCCAGAACCAGCGAGCTGGAAGACAAATCTCTCAGTACTGCTAAGATAGAAGAGTAAGCAGAAAAAAGGACAAAACATCTGAAGAGAGTTTAAGACTCATGCTGGATAATATGAAGAGGAATAATTTAAAAATAATTGGCATTCCAGAACAAGAAGAATCATAGAAGTTCATGAAGAGCTGCTGGAAGAAAATTTCCCTAACATCTTAAAGGATGAGAAAATAAACATTTAAGAAGCTACACAAACCCTAGAAAGGATAGACCCAAAAAGAAAATCACCGAGACATATCATAATCAAGCTCTCTAAAATCAAAGACAAGGAGAGAATCCTAAAAGCAGCCAAGGAAAAGAGAAGTGTTACCTACAAAGGCAAGCAAATCTGTTTAAGCTCTGACATCTCAGCAGACACCATGCAGGGCAAGAAGGCAATGGGGAGACATATATAAAACCCTATAAGAAAAAAAAACCTGCCAACCAAAGATTGTCTATCCAGAAAACCTGTCAATCAAATACGATGGTGTACTTCAAGATAGATCTTGAAATACTCTTTTTGATGATGAATTTGATGCTATTTTTCTTCAATGTGTTGTTTCTGGCATAGTAAACCATATGATTGTAAGACTCAAAATGGCCAATACCAGTCCGTTTTGGAACTGATAGCACTTACCACCACCACCAAAACCCTTCAGAAGTGGTTCACCTCTCCTCTTTCTAGTCTGCCTTCTCCTGGAAGTTCTGTTGTAGCTTGTCTACCACGGGTGACCCTACTGGTATGTCATGTACCAATGGCATCGCTTCCAGCATCACAGCAACACCTAAGTCACTACAGTATGACAGATTGGCGGACGACTGGTGGAGTGTACTTCATGGTCCTCTGCAAATAGTAACAGAACTTCCAGTGTTTCTACTGGCTTTGAGATCTTGAGAGAGTAATGTTCTAGGCTTGAAGATTTTATTACTTACAATTCAACTGGTTGTAGGTCGCAAAATCCCAATCAAACTTGATAAGCAGTTGATTTATATAAACCAAATGTAGGAGCTGATAGGGCTTCAAGCATGGCTTTCTCCAGGAGTTCACATGATGCCACCACAGCTGTGTCTCTCTTTACTTCTTTGCTCTGATTTCCTCTGGTTTCTGTAATCTTATGGGGTATCTAAGATTACTGACATTTCTAGCTCACGTTGTGTCTGTATGTTCCAGAGATGGAAACGTCTTCTCTTAAACAGCTTCAGACCCATTACTGAGCATACCTTTGGTTCTTCCTAGCTCATTTGCCAGATCCTGGACCATTCAACACATCGGAGATGATGTATTGCTTAGACAGAGTCTCTCACTTGGATGGCAAGAAAGGAAGACCTCATTTTTGAAGGCTCCTCGCAGAAAGAAGCCACCACTCACCTGTCAGTTTGTCCTACTGTGGTGGCTTGTGTGTTGCTGTGATTCTGGAAGCTAGGCCACCAGCATTTTAAATACCAGCAGGGTCAACCACGATGGACAGGTTTCAGATAAGCTTCTATATGAAGACAGACTAGGAAGAAGGAGAGATGAACTAGTTCTGAATATTTAGTCACTGAAAACCTTATGAGTAGCAGAGAAACGCTTTCAGCACCAGTGACACAGTAGCAGCATCAATGGACTCAAATTGTGAGGTTGGCTCAGGATCGGACAGTGTTTCATTCTACTGTGCATATGGTCACTATGTGTCGGTACTGACTCGATGACACCTAACAACAACAGCAAGGCAGGTAGAAGATGACATTCCCAAAAGGAAAGGGAAGACTCTATTGCATAAAGAAAAGTGAGGGGGTGCTGGTTGGAAAACTCACAGAGGCCTGTCACTGCTTTTGGAGGCAAAACCTTAGCAGGGGTCAGAAAGAATGGTGCTTATGAAACAAAGGTCCCACTAGAAGGTACACTTCATGAACCAGAGTTGTTGTTTTGTTTGTTGCTATTGTTAAGTGCAGTTGAGTCAGTTTCGACTGTTAGCAACCCCTGTATAGGGTTTCCGAGACTGTAAATCTTTATGGAAACAGAAAGCCTCACCTGTTTCCCACGGAGCGGCTGGTGGCCTCAATTTGCTGACCTGTGGTTAGCAGTTCAGTGTTTATTCTTCATAGCCACTACATTCTGGAGGTTTTTTTTTTGGTTGTTGTTATGTGCCATTGAGTTGGTTCCAATTCATAGTGACTCTGTATAGGGTTTCCTAGGTGTGGCTGGTAGGTTTGAATCACCGACCTTGTGGTTAGAAGTTCAGTGCTTATCATACAGTGCCACACCAGCTTACTATTCCTAAAATACAGCTTGCCGCATAGTAAATACATATATATATTTAAAAGTTTTTCTTGTGAATTGAGTGAAAGTTTACAGGGCAGATTTCAGTTTTACATTCAACAAATCATATACTTTAATTACAATGATTATAATCCCCTCCATGTACCGTCAGTTAACAATATTTCTCTCTATTTATTTTAGCTCTTTTTTTTTTAAAAAAAAGAAAAGTAATAATTTAAACCACCAAAGGACACATTCTGCAAGCCTGCCTCCTGGCCTCCAGCTCCCAGTCCCTCTCATTTCATGAATCTAGAGTCCTCAGCTGCTCGCCTTCTCCATGTCCCCACCTCTGCCTCCGTCTCTGATGTCGCTGCTTCTCTGGATAAGGTCCCACATTCTGCTCATGCTTTTCTCCCTTGATGGCCCTAGGATCCTCTCTTTCTGGACTGTAAGATTAACTACTCCCCCATTTTGTTACAAAACTTCTACCTTTACAACTGTGACAGTCACAATTAGTCATGATAACAATTATTCACTATTGAATCATAAGAATCTTATCCCCATTTCTTTTCACAAGACCCAAGATGGAAGCTATTCAGTGGAGACTCTGTCTTCCCTCACACCCTCTTAAACTAAACTCCCTCTTGAAAACTTGTCAGCCAGTCACTTTGTGCCTTTATTGTCCCCTCATTTTAGGTAGCCGTTGTCTAAGTTGCCTGTCCCTATCTATCCTGTATACAGAGGGGATAGCATTGATACTTGATATGACGACGCCTTCCCTCTCTGTTGATATTTTGAGCTACTACATCCATGAGTATAGGTCAAGCTCATCAAATTGTAGCAATTTATCCTTGTTTCCTGTATAAAAAATTGTTTGTTTGTTTTATGTCTGTTTGTTTTAATCTTCCTCTAGTCGAGTTCTGATTAACAAGCCGTCGAGGCTAGGTCATATGGATACTTTCTGCAAGTTTGGGTGTTCTTGTGCTTTTCCCCTCACTTCATATCAGCTGGATGCTTCACTCCCAGCTCTAGCCCTCCATGACTATGTTCTTGTCCATGGGCTCAGGTGTCCCTAGATGTCACCACACTTTGGAGCAACCAGTCCTTTGTCTTCTCTCGCTCATCTCCAGGTCAGTGGCAGTCTATGGAACATGGTTGAACTCAGCCCATTTCTTCATTGCTACTTTTCCCTTTCTTCCACTCACCACTAGACAAATGTGGTTGTCAGCAAGCTTATATGCCTGCTCATGTGTTTCCTTTGGGTTTCAATCTTAGAGGGCGGTTTGTCTTGAAGGGACTTGATTGCTTGCCTTGATGGATTTCTGGTGAACAACTTGCTCATTCTTGTAATAGCCAATCATACTGACATTTTTGTTTTGGAGTATATAGAAGGAGCTCTGGTAGCATAGTGGTTACGAATCAGGCTGTGAACCGCAAGGTCAGCAGTTTGAAATTCCAGCTGTTCCACGGGAGAAAGATGAGGCTTTCTGCTCCTGTAAAGATTTATAGTCTCAGAAACCCTGTACAGTGTCACTATGAGTCAGAACTGACTCCACGGCACACAGCCACCACCAGCCAGTCTTGACTGAGTAACTAGACTGTTCAGAAGGGCCACTGGGACTTGGGGTTTGATAACTGTAGTGTAGTTAATTATTTACTATGTTTCCTCTAGTCATAGTCATGATAGCTTCCACCAAATGACTCTTTTTCTCATGGATCTGGGTAAGAGAAGATGGGAGAAGATACTGATAGGATGACATGGTTCTGGTGTGGATATTAATAGAGTTTCTTGTCATTGTAAAACCTTGAAAACCTAGCATGACTTTAAAATGAGCCATCTCAGAAGCCAGAGGGGAGATCTCACTACCCTCAAAGATGCTTATCCATTGGATAAGACCCCTGTGCATTGTACCTCCCTATCCCAGGGACAGACAAATGTGACACTGGAGGTGTGGCAGAGAAACAGAGGCAGCAGAACCAGGATCCAAAGCATGAGATCGACGAGTGAACTTCCCAACTCAGCGAATAAAGCTGAGTGACTTTGGACAGGAGGCTTGCTTGCAGAGTGGGTGCCTCCAGGCACTTTATTGGAGAGGCTACGTTTGCTGACGCATGGAGCTAGAGCTGAGTGCTTTCAGCTTGTGGCTTCATGGTGCAGTGCTGCGTCCCATGGGCATTTATTCCCAGCCCTAAAGGAGCTTTGTAACATTGCATAAGCAGAGAGAGGCCTGCCTGTCTGTGGGCACAACTGAGGAGAGGCTGCGCTGACTGGAACAACTGTGCCCTGAGCAGTTTCTGATCATCTATTATAACCTGCTAAGCTCCCTCATAAACGCCATACCTGTGTGTATGGTGTCTGAGTTCTTTGTAGCCATTTCAATGAATGACTGAACCCAGATGAGAAGTAGAAAGTGCTGTTGAAGGTGTGCCACATATTTTTTTTAGCAAAGACAAAGAATATCTTGAGTGTGAGGTGATGAAAGTTAGGAAATGTCCACACTTGGCCACTCTTCCCAAGCATCGGTGCAGTCTGTTTCGTCTGGATCGGGAACATGACTTGCTTTGGAAAACGGGATGTTAGCACTCATGACCGAAGCAGAAGTTTGAAAAGTACCATGCATTGACCTTGCCTGCTTGCTGCTCTTTGAAATCTGCTTCCGTGTGAATGAACCTGAGCTAGCCCTCATTTGGGAGTGAGGGAGCCACATGGATGAGTGCTGGGGAGTCCTAGTCAACAGCAGCCAGTCCTCAGCTGGACATACTACTGAGCCAGGGTCAGGCCAACAGAACCTCCCAACCATAATCACCAATGTCCAGAGTCAGGTTTTCAGGCATAGTTGTGGGGAAGGTTGGTTATACAACAAATCCTAACTGATCTAGGTAGATAGGTTTTTACTTGAAGAGAAATACTGTCAGAATTCATTCCCTGGTGACCCATTGTTTCCTGAGTCTTACTTTAATACCGTAAAGATTAAAGTCCTCAAGTTCATGCTGTGACTTTCCCTTTCCCTGGCGGGCAAATATATACCTAATATTTGCATTTTGATCAGTCGTTCTATGTTTCCCTGCCAGATTTCCAGTTGAGGAGGAGAGAGTGTTTTATAATTATTAGTATTATTTTATTGTCACATATATATCTCAGTTAATGCCGACATGATTGTGTTTGCTGTTGTAACCTGAATTAGAAATTTTCACAGCCGGGTATTGATCATTCATGTAATTGTATGATGAAGGGAACACAATTCCCTTTCTGCTTTTGAGAAATCTTAACAGTGGGGGGAAGGACGAGGCCAAAAAGAAATCAAAACAGATGTAGTATTTTAAGAGGCACTGTCTTTTTTTTTCCTTAAAAAGAAAAGCTATTATTATTACTGTTTAGGGAGTTTCTATTATAATAAATATCAATAAAATTGTTTGCTTGGGAGTTCAACAAAATACATGCCTATTTGAAATGACTTCTAGGTAAAGTTTTATAAAATGACTCTAGCTTTACTATATTATGTAACATTTTTATTACATGGAAATATAAATTTATGGCATTATAAATTGTTATTAAAGCGATCTGCAACTCAACTAGTAGGGAACCTAAATATAACTGTAAAAATGAAAATAAAAATCTGTTAATTTGCATTAATAAACCTACTTAATAAAAGTTGCCTTCCTATTCAAAAAACAAAATATTAAGGCATGCTTCCGATCTGAAAGTCAAAAATGAGGGAATAAATTAACGAAGGTTAAGAAGCTTGTAGCAGCTGACTAACAAAGCTCCAGAGGATTATAAAATTTCATGCTCTTGTAATAAAAAGGATAAAGGACTGGCTAGAAGACCACTAAAATTTAAAATAAATGAACATAAAGGGGATGAGAAAGTCTGACATGGCTGAGCCCGCTAATGTGTAAAGACTAAAGAGGTGGCATTAAAGTGTTAGAGGCTGGAATTAAATGCAAAATGAATTCTGGTAGTAGATTAATAGAAAATTATAAAGGTAAATGAGTTCAGTTTCATGGTTTCAGAAAACTTTATATATCTCATTATTTTTCTTAGTACTTGAGGAGAGGCAGAGGAAGACAAATTAAAATCTGGCATAAACCATATTGGAGTAGGTGGAAGTAGCAATTATCCCCAGCATTATCCCTCTGGTACTCCCTAGTAATTGGTCTTCAATTGTTAAATGGCACATTGTTGATGTTGTTAAGTGATGTTGGGTTGGTTCTGACTCATAGTGACTCTGTAGGGTTTCTGAATTCAAACAGCTGGTGGGTTTGAACTGCTGACCTTGTGGTTTGCAGTCCTGTGCCGATCCTACAGCACCACACCAGAAGCCAGTGCTGATCCTAGAGCATCACACCAGAAGCCCAAGTGGCACATGGATGCCCAAATAAAGCAACACTTCCCAGGTTCCTTTGTAGCTTGTAGGAACTTGAAACCAAGTTCTTGACCAATTGGTTATAAAAATAATAGTAATTTCTGGAAATTTCCCCTACTTTCTTCCTACTAGCTGGGATGTACATCTATCAGTTCGTGCTCCTGCCACAATTCTGGACCATGAGGTGCCCATGGGAATGGAAATTGTACATGGCAGAGCAACAGGACACAATGAGTCCGGAACTCTGCCAGCCTGTAGCTAACAGGTCAACTTCTGTCTTTGTTAAGGGTAAGACTTCAAAAAGTTCAAAAAAAAAAAAAAAAACAAAAGCCAAATTAGTTGTTATTGAACGGATTTTGACTCATGGCGACCCCATGTATGTTAGAGTAGAACTGTGCGCCATAGGGTTTTAATGGCTGGTTTAAATGTCACCACACTTGTCTTCTGAGGCATCTCTGGGTGGTGGCACAGCTGAGTGTCAACCATCTGTACCATTCAGGGACCCACTCATTGTTAATTTGGGTTTTCGATCCTTGTAGTCAAACACTCATCTTTTCGAAGAAAGAGGGAGCTTCTACTGTTTCCAGGTAGCTCGGTGAAAATTGATATCGTAGAACAACACCAGCTCCCATGTTAGAGGGTGGACCCTCTGCATTTGAGGGTGGACCACTATATTGATGCTCAAATCCATGGTCTGCTTCAAAATTTAATACAAGAGATACTTAGGGCATGCTGGTGGTGATGGGGTTTGTCTTACAACTGGATTCACATGGGAAGAACATGGACTAATTTAGGTTGTATAACAAATCAATAAAAAGTCTTTCAGAAAAGATGCATGTTTTAATCATATTACCTGAAGGTTGAGAAAACATCTATTAATGAAAAGGATATTTTACTGCTGCTTATTTGGAGTGACTTTTGAGGAAAGAGATTAATTTTATGTGGTGGGAGGCAGGCTCAAGCCCCCCCACCCCAAGCCCTTTTGCCCCTCATCTTGGCCCATCCACTATTATAAGCATATTTTCTTTTATTTCTCTTTGCCTTGACCTTTCCCAACTCAACCTACCATAACCGTTGAAATGCCACTTGGTTGCTCTCAAGGGAACACCCAATACCTTTGCTTTAGGTAACATTTGCCCTTGATCCTGAGTAGATTTTCCAAACCATTAGAACGACTGCTGACCTATACAGAAATTCTTCTTAGGGCCTGAAATTAATGATGGTGGAGCTTTCCCAGAACCACATGAGAAAGTAACTTTTCCACACCATCCCATTCTTTCTTGTGTTCTCTAAGAAGCCTGATACCCTGTGCCTGCTGGGTACCCATAGTGCACCTTGCCTTACACTCACTTCAGCTATATCATGTTAACATCCTCCCTTCGTTTACTTCCTCCCTGTCTCCATTTCTTGCTTCCTTTTCATTTCTTCCTTCCCTCCCTCAGTTTTCCTTCTTCCATCCTTCTCTGTTTCCTCCATCCCTCTGTCCTTTCTTTCTCTCACAATTTTTTGGCACCTACTCTGTGGTGTGGTGCTGTAGGATAAGCACTGGTCTGTGAAATGCAAGATAGGTGGTTCAGACTCACCAGCTGCTCCTTGGAAACCCTATCCCAGGTGACTATGAGTTGGAATCAACTTGACGGCACTTAACAGCAACAACTCTGTGTTAAGCATTGGTTGTTGTTGGTGTTAGGTGCCGTTGAGTTGATACTGACTCGTAGCAACTCTGTGCACAACAGAACGACACACTGCCCAGTCCTGCACCAACCTCACAATGGTTGCTACCCATGAGCTCATTGCTGCTGCCACTGTGCCAATCCATTTTGTTTGGGGACTTCCTCTATTTCGCTGACCCTCCATTTTACCAAGCATGATATCCTTCTCTAGGGACTGGTTGCTCCTGATAATATGTCTGAATTATGAGACCATCTTGGTCTGGCTGTACTTCTTCCAACACAGATTGCTTTGTTCTTCTGGAAGTCCATGGTATTTTAATATTCGTGTCTCCAGTGCACCAATTCTTCTACACTCTTCCTTTTTCACTGTCCAGCTTTTCCATGCATATGAGGTTACTGAAAACACCATGGCTTAGGTTAGGCACAGTGTAGTCTTCAAGCTGACATCTTTGCTCTTGAACACTTTAAAGAGGTCTTGTGCAGCAGATTTGCGTAATGCAATACATAGTTCAAGTTAAGCATTGGTAGGAATGGTTAACAAGCTCAGCTGCTAACTGAAAGGCTGGAAGGTTTAAGTCCACCCAGGATAACCGCAGAAAAAAGGCTTGACGACGACTTCTTGAAAGATCCACAGCTATGGAGCACAGCTCTACTCTGACACACATGTTGTTGTTGTTGTTAGGTGCTATCAAATCAGTACCAACTCATAGCGACCCTATGCACAACAAAATGAAACACTGCCCCATCCTGGGCCAACCTCACAATTGTTGCCA
>NW_006408541.1:9872150-9881770 GCF_000296735.1 Chrysochloris asiatica | reverse complement strand
TGGTGAGGATTATTGTTTTCTTGACATTGAGATGTAATTCATCCCGAAGGCTGTGCTGTTTGATCTTCATCAGTAAATATTTTAAGTTGTCTTCACTTTCAGCAAACAAGGCTGTATCAACTGCCTATCGCAGGTTGTTAATGAGTCTTCCTCTAATCCTGATGCCATGTTTTTCTTCATAGAACCCAGCTTCTCGGATGATTTACTCAGCATACAGGTTGAATAAGTATGGTGAAAGAATACAATCCTGTCACACACCTTTCCTAATTTTAAACCATTCCGTGTTCCAATATTCTGTTCAAACAACTGCCTTTTGTCCAGGTACAGATTCCTCATGAGCAAAATTAAGTGTTCCAGAATACTCATACTTCTCAATGTTGTCCATAACTTGTCATGATTCACACAATCGAAAGTCTTTTGCATGGTCAATAAAGCACAGGTAAACATCTTTCTGATATTCTCTGCTTTCAGCCAAGCTCCATCGGGTATCAGCAATGATATCTCTCGTTCCACAGCCTCTCCTGAATCTGGCCTAAACCTCTGGAAGTTCTCTGTCAATGTATGATTGTAGCCGTTTCTGTGTTACCTGTAGTAAAATTTTACTCGCATGAGATATCAAAGATATTGTCTAATGATTTTCACGTTCCATTTGGTTATCTCTCTTTGGAATGGGCACTCTTCCAAATATGGATCTCTTCCAATCATTTGACCAGATAGTTGTCTTCCAAATTTTGTGGCACAGGTGAGTGAGTAGGCACCTCTTGTGCCACCTCACTTTCTTGATAGACTTCATTTTTTATTCCATCAATTCCTGGTGCCTTGTTCTTTGCCAATTCCTTCAATGCACCTTGGAGTTCCTCCTTCAGTATCATTGGCAGTTGATCCTATGCCACCTCTTGAAACAGTGGAACATCAACCATTTAGTTTTGGTACAGTGACTCTGTTTATTCTTTCCATCATATTTTGATGTTTTCTGCATCATTCAATAATTTGCCGAGAGAATCCTTCAATAATGAAAGTCAAGGCTTGAATTTTTTCTTCAGTTCCCCCAGCTTGAGAAATGCTGAACTTGTTCTTCCTTTTTGGTTTTCTGACTCCAGATCTTTACACATTTTGTTGTAATATTTGACTTTATCTTCTCGAGCTGACCTCTGAAATTTTCTGTTCAGCTCTTGTACCTCCTCATTTCTTTCATTTGTTTTAGCATCTCTGCGCTGGAGAGCAAGTTTCAGTGTCTCTTCTGACATCCATTTTGACCTTTTCCTTCTTTCTTGTCTTCTCAATGACTTTGCTTTCTACCTGTATGATGTTCTTGATGTCATTCCACAACTCTTCTGGTCTTTGGTCTTTAGTTTTGAATGTATCAAATCTGTTCTTCAGATGATCTCTAAATTCAGGTGGGATATATTCAAGGTCATATTTTGTCTCTCGTGGACTTGTTTTCATTTCCTTCAGCTTCATTTTGAATTTGTGTATGAGCAGTTGATGGTCTGTTCCATAATCTGCCCCTGGCCTTGTTTTGACTGATGATATGGAGCTTTTCCACTGTCTCTTTCCACAAATGTAGTCAATTTGATTTCTATGTCTTCTGTGTGGCAAGGTCCATGTGTATAGTTGTCTCTTATGCGGTCTAAAGAATGTATTGGAAATTAACAAATCATTGATTGTTCAGAATTCTATCATGCGATCTCCAGCATCATTTCTATCACCAAGGCCATATTTTCCAACTAAAGAACCTTCTTCTTTTCTCCCAACCTTTACATTCCACTCACCACTAATGATCAGTACATCTTGATTGCATGTTTCATCAAGTTCAAATTGAAGAAGTTGATAGAATTCTTCTATTTCATCCTCACTGGCTTTAGTGGTTGGTGCGTAAATTTGATTAATAGTGGTATTAGCTGGTCTTCCCTGTGGTTGCATGGATATTTTCCTATAACATACAGCGTTGTACCTTATGATTGATCTGGATATTTTTTTTTTTTTTTTAAAATAAATGCAACACCATTCCTCTTCAATTTGTTATTCCTGGCATATAAAACCATGTGGTTATAGATTCAAAATGGCTGATACCAGTCCTTTTCAGATCACTAATACCTAAGATGTTGATGTTTATATGTTCCATTTCATTTTTGACAATTTCCGCTTTTCCTAGATTCATACTTCGTACCTTCCATGTTCCAGATATTAATGGATGTTTACAGCTGTTTCTCTTTATTTTGAGTTGTGTCCCATCAGCAAATGAAGGTCCCGCGGGCTTTACTCCCATGGGCTTTACTCAATTGGTGTCATCACGGTCAACTCTACTTTGAGGAGGCAGCTCTTCTCCAGTTGCATTTTGAGTGCCTTCCAACCTGAGGGGCTCATTTTCCGGCACTATATCTGACAGTGTTTCTTTGCTATTCATAAGTTTTTCAGTGACTAAATATTCTGAAGTAGTTCATCACTCCTTCTTCCTAGTCTGTCTTCGTCTGGAAGCTCATCCGAAACCTCTCTACCATGGGTGACCCTGGTGGTATTTAAAATACCGATGGCATAGCTTCCATTATTGCAGCAACCTCACAAGCCACCACAGTGTGACAATCTGACTGACGAGTGGTGGTGACACACATGGAGTTGCCCCAAATTGGAAATGATTCCATAGCCACTGATTACTGGGAAGAAAGATGATAGACAGCAAAACACACAAAAGCAACATACTCCTTCATAGTTACACTTAGTCATTGGTCCTGGGAAGACACTTAATCAATAATCATGAGAATCTTTGCTGAGGCCCAACTTTGATTTATTGAAGTCCTGATGGGAATAGCCACCTAGAGTCCTTGTTTCTCCATGGCTGTCTTGTGGCGCTGTAGGATAAGCTCTGGCCTGCTACTCAGTGGTTCAAACCCCCCAGCTGTTCCTCTGAAACCTACACAGGGTCTCTAGGAATTGGAACCGACTCAATGGTATCTGACAACAGCAACAAATCTTGAGACTCTATTCCTCTCAGATACTTGAAAACTTGTGAAATGAACTATTTTGCTTCTGATGGCAAACATTCTTGAACAAGAGAGACTACAGGTGACACAAAAGGGCAGTAGGAAATAGAGATGGATGATTCTTAGCTAGAAACTCGAATTTTTAAATCAACTGAGGAGTGGAATTTATGTTTGAATCTGTGACTTTGTTTTTATAGTGAACATTGAAAGATGATTTGGGAAACACAGCCAGGGCAGAAATGATATTTTAGAATTGAGATTGATCACAAAAGGCACACAGAATGGGGAGAAATGGGGCATTTAGAAGCATGGAAATCCACAGTATCAGTATGAATCATGAAACAGCTCGATCCACAACAAATCGTGGGTATAACACAAGACTGGGGAGTGTTTCATTCCATTTTGCGTGGTGTCAACACGAGTCAGGAGCTATACAATGGCAGCTAATGACCACACCACCCTTCATATGCAGTTATTCACAGCCCCCAAGTATCAACGGCTGAACATCATAGAAGTTCATGTCTTGCTCATGCTGTGAATCCAGAAAAGTCATCTGGGTGGGGTTGGGGGAGGGATCTGCTCCCAGCAGTCACCAGAGACCCAGGTTGAAGGAAGTTTCTCTTCAACTAGAGTTTCTCCCTTCCCCCATAGCAGTGGCCAGAACACGGCAATGCACTCTCTCTCCTAAGGCTCCCCCTTAGAGTGGACACATGGAGTTTTTTATTTGTATTTTGTTGACTGGTGGTGGTGGTGGTGATGATGTGCCGTGGAGTCGGTTCCGACTCATAGCGACCCTGTACAGGGTTGCTGAGGCTGTAAATCTTTACGGGAGCAGAAAGTCTCATCTTTCTCCCATGGAACAGCTGGTAGTTTCTAACTGCTGACCTTAGGGTTAGTAGCCCGATTCTTAACCACTACGCTACCAGACTAGACCACACCATACGACCACACCTACACTCAAAGGGGGTGAAGAATTGCTATCCCACCATATTCCTGAAAAGCAGAACATCAGAACTCATTGGTGGTCAACACCCATGGCACCTGTATTATGTGCACCCAACTGTCATGTCCCCCAGTGCACACATATCGGGCTTCTAAAGAGCAGAAAATCTGTCGTATGAATCTCTGCATTGCCAGTGTACTGAATTGATCGCCTATCCACGTACTTCCTGAAACCTCTCATGATTTATTGGTAAAAATTTCACCCTTAATTAGGGAAAAAAGAGACTCTTTCTATGAGTTTATAAATTATTTACTTTACGAAGCCCTTCGGAGTCCTTCAAGCACACTGTAAATAATTTAAGTTCATACTTGTGTGATTTCAAATTTGTTTATTAATGTTATCTTGGAGATAGAAAACAACCCAAGTGAAACCACTCTAACTTATTTTGAAGATCATTTGGAATAAGGGGGCAAAAAAGTGCTTTTCTTCTCTTGTAAAAAATGTTATCGACCCACCGTTAGTTGGGAGTGAAGGCCTACGTCTTTTCCAGTGGTAAGCAAATATTTCTGCGGATTTAAGCCATGACATTTATGTGTCTGTCATGTATGTATTCAATTTCTACTATATGCCAGAGACTGAGCTATAAGCTGGACCCTTCACTTGAATTTCAGCCTTTTAGCCCCACCTCCACTCTGACTAAGGAGCTCTTGTAGCATAGTGGTTATGAATCGGGCTGCTAATCTCAAGGTTGGCAGTTTGAAACTACCAGCAGTTCCACGGGAGAAAGATGAGGCTTTCTGCTCCCGTAAAGATTTACAGCCTCGGAAATCCTGCACACTATGGGTCAGAATCGACTTGACAGCACTTAACAACAACAACCCTCTCACTATCTCCATGTGGGTACAACTCATAAACATTGCAAACTTAACATGTATACAATGTAACCCTGATTGACAGCCTCCCGCATAACAACTCCAGAACTATTTTGCCATCCCAGTAACCAGCAGCTCTCTTGAGTCCATTGATCCAAGTCATAAGTATCATACATCTTTGACTTTTGTGCCTTCTCTCACACGCCACATCTAACCCTCTGAAATCACATTGGCTCTACCTTCAAAATATATCCAGCATTTAATAGCTTCTTATAACTTCCAGTGATACCACCAGCACCCAAGATGCCATGATTAGTCACTTGATGTATTGCAGTGATCTCTCCAGGCTCTGTCACTTTGGTACCGCGATGACTTGTGTGTTGCTGTGTGATGATGGAGCTGTGCCACCAGTATTTCGAATACCAGCATGGTCACCCATAGTGAATGGGTTTCAGCAGAGCTTCAAGATTAAGACAGAGTAGGAAGATCCATATCTTAGGACTTAGCCACTGTAAACCTTATGCATAGGACCTTACTTTCTGAAAGGGAAGAAGACTTGAAGCACTTACTGTGAAGATAAAAGACTACAGCTATCTTCCTCCAACTTAATGCCACATTGTTCTTCATAAAATCCAGTTTCTAACATTATGTGCTCAGCATACAGGCTGAATAAATACAGTGAAAGAATACTCCCCTGGCACACATCTTTCCTAATTTTCAACTATTCAGTGTTCCCTTGTTCTGTTCAAACAACTGCCTCTTGCTCTATGCACAGGTTCCTCATGAACACAGCTAAGTATTCTGGAATATTCATTCTTGGCAATTCTGTCCATAGTTTGTCATGATCCACACAATTGAAAGCCTTTGCATAGTCAATAAAGCACAGGCAAACATCTTTCTGCTATTCTCTGCTTTCAGCCAGGATCCATCAGACGTCAGCAATGATATCCCTCATTCCACGTCCTTGTCTGAATCAGACTTGAACCTCTGACAGGTCCCTGTTAATGCACTGTTGCTGCTGTTTTTGAATTATCTTTGTTGTTGTTGTTGTTGTTATGTGCTGTGGAGTCAGTTCCAACTCATAGCGACTCTCTACAGGGTTTCTGAGGCTGTACATCTTTATGGGAGCAGAAAGCCTCATCTTCTCCTGCAGAACAGCCGGTAGTTTCGAATTGCTAACTGTTAGATTTCGAACTGCTAACCGTGAGATTAGCAGTCCAATCTGGAACCACTACGCTACCAGAGAATTATCTTTAGCAAAAGGTAAATATCCACATACAAATACCTTTCGTCAAAACCTTATATATTTGTGGATATACCCCCACTCTCCCACCCATACCAGTCCAACCTATTTGTCTCTCCATGTATCTACCCATACTGTTGTTGTTAAGTGCTGTCGGGTCGGTACTGACTCATAGTGACCCTGTGTAGGATTTCTGAGGAGAGGCTGGTGAGCTTGAACCGTTGATCTTACACTTCAAACTGACCTTGCAGGCAGCACATTAACCCGCAGTGCCACAAGGTCACTATTATTGCAGGATTGTGTATATAACTGTATTTACCTCAGTTGAATTCCGACCCATGTCTTCATCATTCTTCTGCCAACATCCCTTCTTATTGTAAATTGCTTCCCCCCTTCACTCAAATTAACAAGTGTCTGCCCCGTAGCCCTGCTGTAGCATTGTAGGATACGCACTGGGCTGCTAATAAAAAGGCTGGCAGTTCCAACCCACCAATGGCTCCTATAAAACTGTATACAGGGTCACTATGAGTTGAAACTGCGTGTCTGTCAGTGTGTTGTACTGTGGGGGCTTGTGTGTTGCTGGGATTCTGGAAGCTAATCCACTGGTATCTCAAATACCAGCAGGGTCACCTGTGGTGGACAGGTTTCAGTGGTGCTTCTGGACCAAGATAGACTAAGAAGGAGACACTGACTACTTCTGAACAGTTAGACACTGAAAACCTTATGAATAGCGGCAGAACATTGTCAGAGTGCTGGAAGATGAGGCCCTCAAGTTGGAAGACACTCAAAATATGACTGGGAAAGAGTTGTCCCCTCAAAGTAGAGCTGACCTTAATAACGTAAATGGAATAAAGTTTCTGGACATTTGCTGATGTGACACAGTTCAAAATGGAAAGAAACAGTTGTAAGCATCCATTACTAAAAAGAACATAGAATTATATAAAAAATAGGAAGTCATCAAAAATGAAATCATTTTGAGTCAGTCAATCATTTAGTTTACTGTGCTGAGAACAACAGACTGAAGGGAAAAGGCATAACATTCATTGTTAAAAGAACGTTTTGAGATTTATCTTGAAGTCTAAAGCTGTATAATATCCATGTATCTACAATGAGGATCAGAGTCCTAGTGTGGTGCTAAGGGTTAATGTGCCAGACTGCAAAGCTGATTGAACTGCAGGGTCGGTGGTTCAAGCTCACCAGCTGCTCCTTGGAAACCCTATACAGGGTCACTATGGGTCGGAACCGACTCGACGGTACTTAACAACAACGAGGATCAGTTAATATATCACTGTTATTCAGATTTACTTGCCAACCACTAAAGCTAATGATAATGACATTGAAGAATTCTACCAACTTCCTCAGTCTGAAATTGATTAAGCATGCAATCAAGGTGTTTTGAAAATTACTGGTGATTGGAATCCAAAAGTTGGAGACAAAGAGGAAAGAGCAGTAGGTGGAAAATATGACCTTGGTGATAAAGATGTTGGGGATTGCATGATAGAATTTTGTAAGACTAAAAACTTCTTCATTGCAAATACCTTCTTTCAGCAATACAAAAGGCACCTCTACATGTGGCTCTCACAGATGGAAAACACAGGAATCAAATTGACTACATCTGTGGGAAGAAATGATGGAGAAACTCGGTAGCATCAGCCAAAACAATGCCAGGGCTGACTGTGGAACAGACCATCAGTTGCTCAGATGCAAGTTCAGCTTGAAGTAGAAGAAAATTAAAACAAGTCTACCAAAGCCAAAATATAACCTTGAATATATCCTGCCTGAATTTAGCGACATCTTAAAAACAAATTTGACAACCATAGACACTAATGACATAAAAAACAAAACAAAAAACCCCAGAAGAGTTGTGGGATGACATCAATTAACTACCCGAGGAAAGTGGAAGGTCATGAAAAAGACAGGAAAGAAAGAAAGGCCAAAATGGATGTCAGAAGAAACTGAAATTTGCTCTTTGGAAAAGCTAAAGCAGCTGAAATATAGAGGAAGTGAAAGAGCTGAAAAGAAATTTCACAGGGCAGCTTGAGAAGACAGAGTCAAGTATTATAATGAAATGTGCAAAGACCTGGAGTTAGCCAAAAAGGAAGAACATGCTCAGTATTTCTGGAGCTGAAAGAACTGAAGTAAACATTAATCTTTGGTTAGCAATAATGAAGACTTCTATGAGCAAAATATTGAATGGCGCTGCAAACATCAAAAGGAAATGGACCTAGGGACTCCTGAGCTCATGGGCAAGGACATAGCCACATAGGGCTAGAGCTGAGAGCAAAGCATCCCGCTGATATGAAGTGAAGGGAGATGCACAAGAACACTCGACCCAGATTCAATGGCTTGATGATCAGAACTCGACTAGGAGGAAAATAAAAAAAATAGAGAAAAGGTTGAAGTAGTCAAAGACTTCAGTTTGCTTGGATCCACTATCAACACTCATGGAAGCAGAATTCAAGAAATCAAATGATAGACTGCATTGGATAAATGTGCTGCATAAGACCTCTTTAAAGTGTTGAAGAGCAAAGATGTCAGTTTGCGGACTAAGGTGCACCTGACTCACATGGTATTTTCAGTTTCCTCATAAGCATGTGAAAGTTGGACAATGGATAAAGAAGACCGGAGAAGAATTGATGTGTTTTAATTATGGTATTGGTGAAGTATATTGAAAGTACTATGAGAAACCCAGGCCCAGATGGCTTCACTGGTGAGTTCTACCAAACATTCAGGGAAGAGCTGTCACCAATTCTACTCAAATTATTCCAGAAGATAGACAAGGATGGAAAACTTTCTTATACATTTTATGAAGCAAGCATAATCCTCATACCAAAACCAGGGAAGGACATCACTAAGAAAGAAAATTATAGATGTAAAAATTCTCAACAAAATCCTAGCTAACAGAATCCAGCAGCACATAAAAAAGATAATATGTTATGATCAAGTGGGATTCATATCAGGGATGCAAGGATGGTTCAACATTAGGAAAACGATCAACATTATCCACCATATAAATAAGAAAAAAGAAAAGAACCACATGATCATATTGATTGATGCAGAAAAGGTATTTGACAAAACCCAACATCCATTCCTGATAAAAACACTCAACAAAGTAGGAATTGAAGGGAAATTCCTCAAGATAATCAAGAGCATATATACAAAATCAACAGCCTACATCATTCTCAATGGAGAGAAACTGAAAGCTTTCCCTCTGCAAATAGGAGTCAGACAAGGATACCCTTTGTCACCACCACTCCTATTTAATATTGGGCTGGAAGTCTTAGCAAGAGCTATACAGCAAGACAGGGAAATTAAAGGCATCCAAATTGACAAAGAGGAAGTAAAACTTTATTTGCAGATGAAATGAGCCTATACATGGAAAACCCCAAAGACTCAGTAAAAGGCTATTAGACCTCATTGGAAGATTCAGCAAAGTGGCAGGATATAAGATCAACATACAAAAATCAGTTGGATTCCTCTATACCAAAAACAACAGCGCTGAAAAGGACATTAGGAAATCAATACCACTTACAATAGCCACCCAAAGGATGAAATATCTAGGAATAAATGTAACCAGAGAA
>NW_006408541.1:9841121-9860847 GCF_000296735.1 Chrysochloris asiatica | reverse complement strand
TCCGTGGGAGAAAGATGAGGCTTTCTGCTCCCGTAAAGATTTACAGCCTCGGAAACCCTGTACAGGGTCGCTATGGGTCAGAACCGACTCGAAGGCACTTAATATGTGTAATGGAAGCATTTGGGGCATTTGGTGGAGGGTATTTGTTGTTGTTATGTGCCATGGCATCAGTTCTGACTCACAGCAAACCTCTATAGGGCAAAGGGGATGCAGGTATATACTTTTGCAACTCTTTTCTAAACTGGAAATTATTTTAAAGGAAAGCTGACCGCTGCCTACATTTCTCTAGAACAGTGATTCTTGCAAGAAACAGTTTCATACCTCAGGGAATATGTGACAATATCCAGAGATGCTTTTGGTTGTCATAGATGGGTGGGTAGGGTGCTGCTGGAATCTAGTGGGTAAAGACCAGGGGTGCTGCTAAACAGTTTACAAAGCACAGGACATCCCCCAGGCAAAGAATTATCTGGTCCCAGATGTTATTACTTTTAAAGTTGAGAAGCTCTGTCCTGAAGTTGTATTTTTCTTAATATATGAGAAGAAGGGACGTTAGGAAAAGTCATATCATAGAGTTATGTGAATAGCACTGTGCAATGAGCATGCAGATATCTGAAGCATGTTTGAATCTGATCTCTGCGTTTTGACCTGGTACTAACATTTTGAATTCTGTGAATTCCTGAGCAGTGCCCATTCAAGGTTAGAGGTGTCAGGTGGGGAAGCTTTGTGACCCCCACACTGCGAGTGGCCATCGTTAGTAAACTGTGTTCTTTCTTTTTCCTGGTCCAAAGCAACTGCACTAATCTGACCGTTTCTAATGAGATAGAGGATAATACGGTGTGGACTAGTCTTTCTGTCAGCCACTGCCTGGTGGGCTTAGCTAAAGAAACGATCCTTCATTAATTAACCTTCACTTTCTATGTAGATTCACTCATTGAGATGCAGGTAATTAAACCAAGGTCATTTCAAGGACTGACAGGGGAAAAACAGTCTTTGGAAGGTGGTGGAGTATTTTTTGGAGGGGGTATGCAGTTAGAGGACTTGGAATTGTATTTTTATCCTTGTGAGGAATTGCGGAATCATCTTTTGACTTAAATCTTTTCTTTTCTTTTTTTTTTTTCTTTAGTGGGAAATTTCTTAAGTTCATTTCAAAACCATATCTTAGTAATTTTAAAAAGATTTAGCTTTTAGTATTTCCTATTGGTTATGAATCAGGCTGCGAGCCACAAGGTCAGCAGTTTGAAACTACCAGCTGTTCCGTGGGAGAAAGATGAGGCTTTCTGCTACCGTACAGATTTACAACCTCGGAAACCCTGTACAGGGTCGCTATGAGTTGGAACCAGCTCCACGGCACATAACGACAACAACATTGGTTTTAGAAATAAAAGTTAAGGCAAAAATTTAATTTAGGGGAGGTAAACAATGGGCTCAAATGTCACAATTGTGAGGATGGTGCAGGACTGGGCAATACTTCCTTCTGTTGTGCATTTGTTGTTGTTGTTGTTGTTAAGTGTCCGACTCCTGGTGACCCTGATGAGTTGCTATTGAAAGTACCTAGTGTGGGACTGTAGCATAACTGCAAGGTTGGTGGTTCAAACCTACCAGTCACCCCTTGGGAACCCAATACAGGGTTGCTATGAGTTAGAACTAACTCAACATGAGCACTTAACAGCAACAACAACATGAACTTTAAAAAGAACAAACAAATCTGTGTTGGAAGAAGTGCAATCAGAGTGCTCCTTAGAAACCAGGATGGCCAGACTTCATCTCTCATACTTCAGACGTACTGTCAGAAAGGACCAGTCCCTGGAGGATGATATCATGCTTGGAAAAGGGAAAGGTAAGCCCAAAAGAGGAAGACCCTCAATGAGACAGACTGACACAGTGACAGCAACAAAGAGTTCAAATGTAGCAACAATTGTGAGGGTGCCACAGGACCCGGCCGTGTTTTGTTCTGTTGTGTGTAGGGTCACTGTGAGTTGGAACCAAGTAGATAGCACTTAACAAAAACAACAGACCGAGTCAGCTTGGTTCAAATGACAGCTCTGGCATGGTGTCAGGATAATGAGCATGACCACAAGGTCGGTTTGAACCACAAGGTCGGCGGGTCAAACTCACCAGCCATTCCTCAGACTCACTGTAAGTCAGAACTGACTCGATAGCACTTAACAATAACAACTTGGCTTCTAAGGAGCCGTCTGGTTGTACTTCTAACAACACAGACCCACACTTGGTACTTTCAGTATTCTTCTCCAACACTGGATTTCAGATGCATTGACTTTTCTACAGGCTTCCTTATTCGCGGTCCCACTTTTACATGCATATGAGGTTACTGGAAGACCCGGATATATGTACTATCATACATGTCAGAATATAGTTCAGTGGCGCCATTGTAGTTATTATCCCACAGGATAGCTTGAAACACATTGGCGTGGCGCTGTAGGATAATCATGGACTGCAAGTTCGATTAGAGCTACAAGGTCAGCAGTTCAAACTCACCAGCCGCTCCTGAGAAACCCTGTATAGGGTCACTATGAGTTGGAACTGACTCTACGGTTCTTAACAACAACAAAAGCAAACCAACTTAAAATACTTGATTCTTGGGAAAAGAGGTGATTCTTGGGTGGTAGAATTTTTTGGCTTTAAAAAACCAGAAACTTCTTTTCTCACAGTTTTGGATTCTAAAAAATCAAATCCAGGTAGCAGGTGCCCCCTTTTGCATAGATAATTCCTCACTTGGTCTTCTCTCCCCACCCTACACCCTTGTTTGACTTGTTCTGCCTGTTAACCCTTGTTCTAAGACATTCATAAGGACCCACCCTACTCCAGTATGGAGCCCTGGTGTGGCGCTCTAGGACAAACACTGGACTGCTAACTGAAAGGTGGGTGGTTCAAATCCACCCCCAACCAATCCTCGGAAATACTATACAGCATCGCAATGAGTCAGGACCGACTTGAAGGCATATAACAACATCAGCAAACTCCAGTATGCCCTAATTAACATAACAAAACACTTGTTTTCAAGCTGGGCTACATTTACAGGTAAAGAAGTTGCTAAGTGCATAGCGACCCTGTTTAGGGTTTCTGAGGAGTGGTTGGTGAGTTTGAACCACTGATCTTGCGGTTCAAACTGACCTTGATGTTGAGTGCTTATCCTCTGGCACTACAGCAGGACTCGGATAAAGAGGTTAGGATTCCAGCATATGTCTTTCGTGACTACAACGGAATCCATAATACTGGCCTAGAAAGTGGCTCAGCCCTTCATTGATTTAGTTCTGTGTCCAAACCAAGCCCACTGCTGTCAGCTCAATTCCTACTCATAGCAGCCCCATAGGTCAGAGGACAGCGGCTCCATATGGGTTTCCCGACAGTCAGTCTTCATGGAAGGAGACAGCCTCATCTTCTCACTCGGAGCAGCTAGTAGGTTCGAACTGATAACCTTTCAGTTAGCAGCTCACTTAGCCCACAGCACCACCAGGGTTCCTTCGGTTCTTTGTTTAAGCTATTCTTATGACCTCTTTGAAGCCATATCACAAATTTGAGAAAAGCCCATTTTGCATTACTAAAAAAAGAGGCTAATTGCTGTTGAGAAGATTGCCACCTAGTGGGAGGCTGAGTCATGGCAAGGCAGTCTGACTCGCCCTTTCGGTGTTTGCTGTGGATTCCCTTCTGTATTCCAGCTCCTAGAATTCCCTTTTTAAGATTATTATTGTTGCGGTTTATTATTTTTCTGTGGTGGATCCTCAGACAACTTATACAGGATCACTATGAGTTGGAACCAACCCAACAGCACTTAGAAACAACTTACATACATATAGACATACACAAACACACACACATGTGTGTGCATACGTGTATATATGTACATAAGTTGTTTCTTATATATCACCACCACTACTAACTATATATACACACACACACACACACATATATATATATATATAGAGAGAGAGAGAGAGAGAGACAGAGACAGAGACAGAGACAGAGAGACAGAGACAGAGACAGAGACAGAGAGACAGAGACAGAGTCCTGATGTGGCGCTGTGGGTTAATGCGCTGGACTCCTAAGCTGTTTGAACTGCAAGGTTGGCAGTTCAGACTCACCAGCTGTTCCTTGGAAAACCTATACAGGGTCGCTATGGGTCAGAAATGACTTGACAGCACTTAACAACAACAAATATATGTGTGTGTATGGAGTTCTTGGTGTGGTGCTGTGGCCTAATGCGTCAAACTGCAAAGTTGCTTGAACTGCAAGGTCAGCAGTTCAAGCTCACCAGCTGTTCCTTGGAAACCCTATACAGGGTCGCTGTGGGCCGGAATCAACTCAATGGCACTTCACAACAACGTACATAGATGAAGCCTGGTAGCATAATGATTACAAGTCAGGCTGCAAACCTCAAGGTCAGCAGTTGAAAACTACCAGTGATTCCATAGGAGAAAGATGAGACTTTCTCTCCCATAAAGATTTACAGCCTCGAAAACCCTACGCAGGGTTGTTATGGGTCGGAACGGACTCCATGGCACATAACCACCACCATATATGTACCATCAAATAGGTTCTGACCCGTAGCAATCCTGCATAGGGTTTCCAAGGAGTAGCTCTGACTTTGCAGTCCAGTGCATTAACCCACAGTGCTATAACAGGACTCCATATCCATCTATCTATCGATGAGCTCTGCTAGCATAGTGGTTATGAGTCCAGCTGCTAACATCAAGGTCAGCAGTTCGAAACTACCAGCCATTCCACAGGAGAAAGATGAGGTTTTTTGCTTCTGTAAAGATTTACAGCCTCAGAAACACGGTCACTATGAGTCAGAACTGACTCCATGGTATATCACCACCACCACTATATATATTGTTGTTGTTGTTAAGTGCCATCAAGTTGATTCCAGCACATAGCGACCCTGTATAGGGTTTCGAAGGAACAGCTGGTGAGCTTGAACCACCAACCTTGCAGTTCAAACAACTTTGCAGTCTGATGCATTAGCCCACAGTGCCACACCAGGACTATAGATATATATAAAACAAGACATTTTCTATTTCAACATGCTTTACATATAGAACTCTATGGAATTCATTACATTTGTCTACTTCACATTTCCAAATGTTCCCCTCACCCTCCACAGAAGCTCAGCAACCACTAAGCAATGACTGCCTCTTCCTGCTCTCTCCCTCCCCTGGTAACCCCTGAGGAACTTTGGTCACTATACATTCACCCTACGTTTTGTTTAAAGAAAGGTGTTTTCCATGCATTGTCTCAGATCCCTTTCACACCCCATGGGAGTGTATTTGGAATGTTACACTATTCCAATAGAACCCTATGGCGATGTCGCTTGCTACTGCCCCAGAAAGGAGCTGTTCTCAGCTCGCTGTGCTAAGCATTTTACCTTTAGTCATAAAGACGGAATGCTTAATTTGTTAAACATATACAGCCTCAGAATAGAGCCATTCCATCTACCTAATAACCACTTGCAGTTATTAAAGTCAGTTTGTATCTGTTTAAACAGGTCATAAAAAAAGTAAAATCTGAAATAAAGGGCAAACTCCCTCCCTCCTGGAATATTTAATACATGCTCAAAATTCTGATTAAGAATCAGTGCAAGCTAGCAGAGAGAGAATACGTTAAAAGGCAAAAATGAAGTTTCATTCGGAGTCGCATTTGTGTTCTCACAGTGGTGGGCCAACCTTTAAATGATGTGGTGGTGTAGGACCAAGAAAAAGACTCCATTCTGTACATTAGCCTGAACACGTCCTCCTGTTCCAGGAACATGCTAAATCAGCTCATGCTGCCTTAGAATATCCTTTCACCCCTAGCAACAGCGAGAACTAGATAAGCAGTAGATAGGACAGCCCAAGGCCAGATGCCAGATATTTTCCTTATCCTAGCCTAAGAACAAAAGACCACCAGTACTGACCAATTAAACTGTAACATCTCATACTTTGCCAAATGTCAACCAATCCAAAAATTGTAAAGCTGAAAAACCCTGAGCTTGCTTGAAAACTCTATAAAAACCCTGCCAACTGGGAGTTCGAGGCTCCATCCCTGATCCGCTGTGTCGGATGCAGGTGGAGTCCAAGCTCGGGCTTGAATAACTGGGAGTTTGAGGCTCCATCCCTCATTCACTGCGTTGGATGCAGGTGGGGTCCGAGCTGGAGCTTGAATAAACAACCCTTGTGTACTTGCATCGGTTTCGGCTCCTTGGTGGTCTTTAGGGACCCGGAATTCTGGGCATAACAGTGGTTTCCATGAACACACCCAAACCCTATCAAGTTGAAATTCCTCCCACACCTTGAGACCCTCCCAGGCATATTCTAGAATTAGAAATTATTTCAGTCCTCTGACTACTCTCAACAATGTATTGTTGTTGTTAAGTGCCATGGAGTCGATTCAGACTCATAGCGATGCTGTATAGGAGCGACTGGTGGGTTTGAACTGCTGGCCTTGCTGTTCAAATGGACTTTGTGGTCCAGGGCTTTATCATACAGCGCCACACAAAGACTCCTAAGATGAGGAAATTAATCTAATTTATTGTCCTTTGGTTTCTCCTCTTCTTTCTGTTAGCCCTGCTGTTCTATTCCTTGTGTGGCCTTTTTGAATATGGTTGGTTGAACTCATCTTTCTCCCTTACAGTGGCTGGCAGATTTGAACCTCAGACCTTTTGGTTAGTAGCCAAGTGCTTATCCATTCTGTCACCAGGATGCCTTATTACAGCACCACATTGCCTTCTAAAATTCAAAAGATTTCGACTACCCAAATGCATCTGGTCCCAAAGTAAAAACCTAATTACGAGATTGAGGATCTGTTGTACCCACATCCTAGGGTTTCTGTGGTAACTAAATGAGATGGTATCAGACAGTGCTGAGAATAGTGGTCGGCACATGGAAGTCCTCAGTAACTGTTGTTGGTAATTGCTGTTGTTCTGGACCCAACTCCCAGTGAGCCCAAGCACGATGGAGCAAAACACTACCTGGCCTAGGGCTGGCCTCATCATTGTTTGCACATCAGACCTTTGCTATCCATAGAGTTTTCATTGGCTGATATTCAGAAACCAATCTCTAGCCCCTTCTTCCTAGTCTGTGTTAGTCTGGAAGCTCTTCTCAATCCCGCTCAGCATCACAGCGACACACACTTCTGCCATCATGTCAGACGGGTATTGGGGCGTGCACATGAGTTGTGTTGGCTAGGAACTGAAGGTGGTTCTCCAGGAAGGAAGGTGAGAATTTGACCACTGCTAAAGCTACCAAATTGTTTCTATCCTATTTGCTTATTCAAATGCTGTCTTATTTGCTTATTCAAATAAGGTGAGGTTACAATAACACTTGGTCATCTGAGCTCTTACCACTATATTATAATAGCGTTTGCTTTTCTTTATGTTCCATTTAGTGATATTTTATGTAGAGTGTTCCAGGTCAGAACTACATATAGATTTAAGTCTTTTTTTTTTCATCAACCAAATTCCCCACTTATCAATATTTACATAGTTTCTGGTTGTTTTTGTCTTTTTTGGGTCACTGAGGCAGAAAACATTGTGAGGAGATTTTCAACTTTGTTGAATAGTCAGAATCCATTTTTGTTTTAAAGTCAGGTTTACAGAAGTATCATTTACACAGTAAAACATCACCTCTTTTTAATGTACAGTTCTGTGTGTTTTGACAAAGTCATGGAGTTCTATAACTCTCACCATAATCAAGATCTATCACAATTCCATCATCCCCAAGTAAATTCAGTTTTCCCCACTATGCTTTGTTTAAAAAGGTACCAAGTAAAACATATCAGTTCAACATTTGGGGCTATAACCATGTAAAGGACCCCTTCCTTGCTCCCTCTCTAACATTAAAACAAGAAGCTAGTCGAACTGGAATGCTCTTTAATTACTTTCAAGGTTTTAAACCTTTGCCAAAAGTGTTTGAGCTTAATTAAGTTCAAATATTTCAAAGGCAGCCCAGTTGTAATAATTTGTTTATAATACAAGCTTCTCTTTGATCATGGATGTTCATTTTTATAGAAACCCTGTTATCATTCTTGGGATAAGGGATAAAGTAAATTAACTTTGTGTTGGGAAAAATACAGGAAATTAAAGAAGTACCTGAGGTGGCCTGCCTTATTAATAACTGAAAGATGTGACTTTATTGAGCCAGGGAACCACTGAGGTAGAAACACTGGGACTCTGTGGAGGAATAGTGTAAATTGCTCAGATATTATGGATGCAGTTTATTAAAAAGATGGCTTTAAAAAAATGCACTTAATATCCTTCTTTCTTGTCTCAGCATGAACCTTCCCAGTTCCTCCAAAAGACAAACATTGCCTTGAGTAAGTGAATTTAGCCATACTGGTGTCATTCTGTTTCTTAATTTGGCTAGAACTAATCAGGGAAGGCAGTCCTGGTGTGGTGCTGTGAGTTAATGAGCTGGACTGCAAAGTCGTTTTGAATGTCAAGGTCGGCAGTTCAAGCTCACCAGCTGCTCCTAGGAAACCCTCTACAGGGTCGCTGTGGGTGGGAACTGACTTAACAACAACAATCAGGGAATGATCTGATTGGTGGGCATCCCAAGTTGGAAGGAATTCAACACTACTTTCCCAGTACTTCCTTTCAGAAGACTCGTGGTTGATTTGAAGAGGAGAGGTATATGCTTAATCTAATTGTATTTAAAAATCTGTGTTGCAGGCTCCCCTCTATCGCTCCTACGATTTCCTCCCATTTCCTGGGCTTAATTTTGTTTTCTTTTGACATAGCGTCAGCATTAAAAAGATAACTGTATTAATAAAATCCTCTTAATTTTTTAGCTAAAGAATAGCTAGAATGCTCACAGTATTCTGGGCTTGAATTTGCATTATGACATCAGTGATATCTTAATCTAGAGACCTTGGTTCTGATCCCAGCTCTGCCACTTAAATCTGTGAGCATTTGGAAACTCCATTTTCTCATCTGCAAAATGGGGCTTATTTTCTTCACATTAAGGGATTGAAGGGGACTTCGAACACAGAACAGCACAATATAAATAATAGGCATAGGACTTGCCCCAGGCACTATCGGATAAGTCCTGGATTGCTAACCACAAGGTCAGAGGTTCAAACCCATCAGTCCTTCCTTGGAAACCCTATGGTGGTGATTTTTTCCCCTAGAATTGGTTCCAACTCATAGGGTTTCCAAGGCTGTAAATCTTTACGGGAACAGAAAGTCTCATGTTTCTCCTACACAACGGCTGGTAGTTTTGAACTGCTGACCCTGAGGTTAGCAGCCTGACTCGTACGTAACCACTACGCTATGCTACCAGAGCGCCTTTGGAAACCTTATACAGGGTTGCTATGAGTCAGAACCGACTCTTTACAACCAGCACTTAACAACAAGGAAAACTTCCTTCCTATTGGTTTAACCTCCCTCACAGGTGAAATGGGGAGCTACTTTTGTCAGGTGACTGTGGCTTCAGCGGATTCAATTCAGATTAAAGTGGCAATTGGTGAACTTTTTCTACAAAGACCCAAGGAATGAATATTTTGCATAAAAAGTATATATGAACTCTTGCAATTATATAACTCTGATGCAGTGCAAAAGCAGCCATAGAAAGTGAACAAATGAGTGAGCATGGCTATGTTTCAATAAAACTTTATTTACATACATTATTTATAAACATAACTGAAAACACACAAACAAAATACAAAATAGATGACTGGAACCTCCTGAAAATTAGATGCTTATGTGCATCAAAGAGTTTCACCAAAAGAGTAAAAAGAGAACCTACAGACTTGGAAAAAATGTTTGGCAACAACATATCAGACAAAGGACTACTCCTCAAAATGTATAGAACACTTCAGTGCCTCAATAAGACAAATAATCTAGTTTAAAAATGGGCAGAGGACAAGAACAGATACTTCACCAAACAAGACATTCAGGTGGCCAAACAGACATATGAAGAGATGCCCACTATCATTAGTCATTGTTGTTAAGTGCCATTTAACCCTGTTGTTGTTAAACCCTAGTTGTGGGAGAAGGATATCATGTTTGGTAAGGTGGAGGGTCAGAGAAGAAGAGGAAGACCCCCAACGAGATGGATTGGTCAAGTGGCAGCATCAATGGACTCAAGCGTGGCAATAGTAGTGAGGTTGGCCCAGGATCGGGCAGTGTTTCGTTCTGCTGTGCATAAGGTCGCTGTGAGTCGATACTAACTTGATGGCATGTAACAACAACAACAAGGGTTTCCAAGGAGCAGCTGGTGTGTTTGAACTGCCAACCTTGTGACTCGCAGTCCAGTGCTGATCTGACAGTGCCACACTATTTGTTGTTGTTGTTATGTGCCGCGGAGTCGGTTCCGACTCATAGCGACCCTATACAGGGTTTCTGAGGCTATAAATCTTTATGGGAGCAGAACGCTTCATCTTTCTCCCACGGAACAGCTGGTAGTTTCGAACTGCTGACCTTGAGGTTCGCAGCCCAATTCGTAACCACTATGCTACCAGAGCTCCTTGGAGAGGTGCAAATCAAAACAACACTAAACTATCATCCTACTCCAGCATTAATAGCAAAGTTCTATAAAACAGAAAACTGCAAATGCTGGCGAGGGTTTGGAGAGACTGGGACCCTCCTACACTGCTGCTGTCCTGGTGTGGTGCTGTAGAATCAGCGCCGACTGCTAACCACAGGTTGGTGGTTCAAACAAACCAGCTGCTCCTTGGAAATCCTGTATAGGGTCGCTATGAGTTGAAACGGACTTTACGGCACTTAACAACAACAACACTGCTGGTGGGCTGTAAAATGGTGCAACCACTGTGGAAAACAGTATGACGCTTTCTCGAAAAGTTGCAAATAGACATACCGTTTGACCCAGTAATCCTTCTCTCTACTTGGTAGCTGCCCCTCGACATGGTATATATCCTTGAGAAATAAGAACTGTTAGCACGAGTAACTATATGCTCATCCATGTTCATTGCAGCACAATTTACAATAACAAAAAGATGGAGACAGCGTAAGTGTCTACCAATAAAAGAATAGTTCAACAAACTTTGCTACATACACACAATGAAATATTTCATAGCACTGAAGAATAAAGACAGATCTGCAAAACACCTGACAGACAACATGGATGAACCTGGAGAACATTATTCTGGTGAAATTAGTCAATCACAAAAGGGCAAATAGTGTATGAGACCGCTGTTGTAAACAAGTTAAGAAATGATCCCTCAATGAAACAGCCTATGATGGTTTCTGGGGTGAGGAGGGAGTTATTTATAGGCTAAAGGGTAGACACATGTTGCCATGGGTGATGGGGCAGGCAACATATAAGAAGAGGGAGGGTGGGTGACAGAAGAAAGATGAAGCTAACAGGAGACGGGAAAGAGTGCAAGAGTTGAAGGGAGTAGAGGTAAATACTAGAGCCCTGGTGTGGCGCTGTGGATTAATGTGCCAGAATGCAAAGCCATTAGTGTGCCAGACTGCAAGGTCGGTGGTTCTAGGTCACCAGTGGTGCCTTGGAAGCCCCATATAGGGTCGCTGTGGGTCAGAACTGACTCAACAGCACTTAACAACTGTTAGCTGATGATCTGTGGAGGGGTTTGTAATCATTGTAGTAAAGCAAAGTGTATAATTTGCTGAATGTAACACTGATAATCTGCCCTGTAAACCTTTGCTTAATTCACATTTGTTTGTTGTTGTTGTTGTTGTTAAGTACCGTGGAGTTGGTTCCGACTCATAGTGACCCTGCACAGGGTTTCCGAGGCTGTAAATCTTTACGGGAGCAGAATGCCTCATCTTTCTCCCGCGGAACCGCTGGCAGTTTCGAACTGCTGCGCTTGAGGTTAGCAGCCCAATTGGTAACCACTATGCTACCAGAGCTGCTTTAAAAAAAAAAAGTCAGAAAGACCCCTTTATTTACAAAAACAGATGTTTGGGGGAGGGTTAGGGGCAGGGAGCTGCAGACCTGTTCCAAATGCAGTTCTTTCTTGACCCGGGTTATAATGCATAGAATCCAGTTTTGTTGACTTCTAATAGTGGTTTGAAACTTGTCTGTAACTACTGTTATTTATTTAATCCTGTGAGTTGGTGGAAAAGGTTGGCTGTAACTGCAGTTAGGTATTTATTTGCTACGTAGAAGATGGAACAGAGATCATGAGTTAGTAGTGTTGTTGTTAAGTGCTGTCAAGCTGCTTCTGATTTATAGCGACCCTGTATAGGGTTTCTGAGAAGTGGCTGATAGATTTGAACTGCTGACCTTGTGATCCAGTGCTGATCCTACAGGGTTGTTATGAGTCGGAACCGCCTCAACAGCACTTAACAATAACAGAAATTAATAAGAGCACTACCAACAAGCTAAAAGAAGACAGCCAAAAGATACCAGTAGTTTCTAGAAAAAGGACAACCACAAGGAAAAAGCCACAAGACTAGAAGCTGACAAATGGCTTCGGGTGGAACCGCCTACCTCCTGACTCTTTGTTACGCACATATTCGGCGTAGTGTTTGAGCCATTTCAGATCACCATTCTGTCAGTCACAGCTGAACAGATTAATGATAGAGAAATTAATGGCCAAGGGGCCCATTCTTCCAAATGAAGAGACCCTAGAAAGTCTTCTGGAAAGTAGGTTCTGTTTCACTTCCAGAGAAGAAGTTGAGAATCTTGACGTAACTGAGTTTGGACCCTGCGATTTAATCACTAATTTGAATGTGTTTTCTTAGACGAGAGGCGTTGTTATATATTGTTGCACAAAAACAATTATTGTCAAGCTTAGCGATTTAAGACAACAAAAATCACTTGTTCTATCTTTTTTTTTTTCTGAGGGTTCAACTTCAGGAGTGCCTTAGCTGAATGTTTCTGGTTCAGTCTCCTCAGGAAGTTCTAGACAAGATGTGGGTCAGGCCTGCAACCATCTGGCAAGACTGGTCTTGGAGAAGTGGCTTCCATGGCGTCTCACTCACGTGGCTGTTGGCAGGAGGTCGCGGTTATGCACATATGAACCACTCCGTAGGCTGCTTGATATAGACTCCTGGTGTGGCGCTGTAGGATAAGCGCTGGACAGTGGGCCACAAGGTCGGCAGTTCAAACTCACCAGCTACTTCTCGGAAACCATATACAGGGTGGCTATGAGTCAAAGACACTTAGCAACAACAGAGGCTACTTGAGTGTCCTCACAGCATGGCAGCTGGCTTCCGCAGGAACAAGGTGAAAAGTGCAGTGTCTTTGAGGATCTAGTCTCAGATGTCACACATGTTCATTCCTGCTAGGATCCATGTTGTTGTTGTTGTGAAGTGCCGTTGAGTCGATTCTGACCCATAATGACCCTGTATAGAATTTCCAAGGAGCAGCTGGTGAGCTTGAACAACCAACCTTGCAGTTCAAGTGACTTTGCAGTCTGACTCATTAGCCCACAGCGCCACACCAGGACTCCGTTAGTATCCACAGATCAGTTCTATTCAGTGAGGAAAAGACTACACAGGCCCATGGATATAAGGCAAGGACCACTGGGGAGTCCTGGTATGGTGCTGTTGGATAAGCACTGGACTGCAAGATAGGTTTGAACTGCAAGATGATCCCTTCAAACTCACCAGCTGCTCCTTGGAAACCCTATACAGGGTCGCTGGGAGTCAGAACTGACTCAATGGCACTTAACAATCACAACAACAAGGACCACTGGGGGTCATCTTGGAGGCTGGTTACTACAGGGTCAGTTTTGTGTTATTGCTATAGGTTAATTTCAGCTAGGAAGAAATAAAATGATATTGAGATCTGTGATTATAACATCTGCACAGGAAGTTTTCATCAATAGGCTTATGATAAAAGCTGAATTACAGATAGTTAGAAAATGAATACAGCATTAATTGAGATCCTGCTTTGAAAGTCCCAAATTTGCTCTTGTGACTGGATTGATAGACTCATATTTTGCTAGGACTCTGGTGTGGTGCTGTAAGATAAGCACTTGACTGCTATCCACAAGGTCGGCAGTCCAGACCTACACAGGGTCACTATAAGTCGGCACCGACTCAACAGTATTTAACAATAATAGCAACTTTGTGAGAGATCGATTTTGCATCTTATTTTTGTATGTAGTATTCCATCTCTTGGGCTTCTATCTTATGAAGGTAGGCTTTGGAATCCACATGCGAATCCCTCCTCCCCTCTTCATCTCAACCCTCATAATTTCTGGTTCTATCTCAACAAATAAATGATTGACCAATTAGTGCCCGAAATTCCCACTGTATCAGGCAGGGCTCAGGTAATCTTGTCTTGAAAACCTGTCTCCACAGGTGGTACTATTCCCCACTGCAGCCGTAGGAGATTCTCAATGGTGCCTCAGTGAATCATCTGGATTGAAGCAATGAGCATCATGGTGAACACACCAGAAAGAATTAATTGCAAAATGTGCCCCCAAGTAGCTAAGTAAATTAACTTGCTATATGGGATTGTAGGTGTTAAACCAATTATGTCTTAAAGAGCATCTGTCAAAAATAATGATTTCCGTTTTTAGAATGGTTGATATTAAGACTTTACAGTCTTCCTTGGGTATCCATAGGATATTGGTCCCAGGATCCCCTGCAGATACCCAAATCCACAGATTTGAGCATCTATAAAATGTCTTTTCTATAAAATGGTGTCGTGCTTACATATGGTTTGCACACAGCCACCCGTGTACTTTAAATCATCTCTAGATTCCTTATAGTACTGAATACAATGTAAATGCAATGTGACTAGCACTGTAAGCTGCCTCTCAGCATTTGAGGGATTATTTTGACCTCTTAATTGTTCCCCTCTCTCCCTGTCCCCCAATATTTTTGTTCTGTAGTTGGTTAAATCCACAGATGCAGAAGCTATGGATAGAAACAAAGAGCTAACTGTATTTCTACAAGTAGTTAAACAGCGAGACTGATGGTCTGTTTAGAACTGTCTGAATTGTGTCAGGAAAATCGTCATCAGAGGCTTTAGAAAACTCTTGTCCTTCTTTACTGTTGTCCTTTTATTGACTTACACACATGATATTTATTGAGGGTCAGTTTGAACCACACAGTCGATGGTTCAAACTCACCAGCCACTCCTCAGAAACCCTATGAACAGTCGCTGTGAGTCAGGACCAATTTGAAGGCACTTGTGCTGTGGGTTAATGCGCCAGACTGCAAAGCCGTTTGAACTGCGAGATCGGTGGTTCAAGCTCACCAGCTGCTCCTTGGAAACCCTATACAGGATCGCTATGGGTCAGAATCGACTCAACGACACTTGACAACAACAACAACAACAATTATATACCAGACACTGGGCTGGCAGGAGTATACATAGTGGTTTTACAAAAAGTAAACTATTTAGGACAGAATTTATTTAAAAATAAGTAGGGAATAGAGCAGAGCAGAAGCATGAGAGTGTTTTAACAAAACTTTTGTTAGGAGAGTGACTGGTGTTATTTGATTCTCCATGAAATAATTTATGTGATTCCCAACTTTTGAAAATTAGTTTTTAGGGTGTGGTGCTACAGGACAAGCACTCGACCTCAAGGTCGGGTTGAACTGCAAGGTCAGCAGTTCAAACTCACTATTCACTCCTCGGAAACCCTATACATGGTCACTAACAACAGCAACAACATACATGCATGCATACACACAGCATACACATACACACATCAACATACAGACATGCACATATGCACCATACATGTATATGCACATACAACAACATACCTGTATAAATAAATACATGTAACTTCTCTAGAGTGTCATAAGCATACATTTTATGCAAATTTAGAAAAAACAGAAGAAATTAGGAAGAATGCAATTAAGAATCATACTGTTACTATACAGAAATAGTCATTATTAACATATTATTTCTTTTCACGTTTTAAATTTTCTATCCCAATAGAAATACACAAATTTCGGTAAAATTGGAATCCTACTAAATTTGTTGTTTTGCAAGCCACTTTAAAAAACCTAGCAAACTGTCCTTAACGATTTTCCAATCTCATCTACTTAGAACATTTTAAATGTTCTCATAACTGCTTTTGTTGATTGTTACTAGATTTTCTCTATTGTGTGCTGCACTGTTAGAAGTGCCTTTGTAAAGACATTCATTCTTGTGTGTGCTGGACACATGCAGGTCCCTAGGAGTGGATATAAATGGAGCTTTAAGAACAAAGAGACTTAATTGTGGTTCCAACTTCTCTTCCCACTACCCTCTTATGTGATACCCTCACCAAAAAATAACACTTTTTTGGTTCATATTTGACAAAATGATTAATCTTATTTTACTTTGTAATTAACTACCAATGAATTTGAACTTTTTGTTTTTTTGATGTTCATTGACTATCTGTGTCCTTTGATGAAGTTCTGTGCCTTACACTCATTTTCGAAAGGAGATATTCTTTTTCTTGTTACTTATGACTAGGAACCCTAGTGGTGCAGTGGTTAAGTATCCGGCTACTAACCAAAAGGTTGGTGGTTCAAACCCACCGGGACCTCCGTAGGAGAAAGATGAGGCATTCTGTTCCTGTAAAGATTGTTGTTGTTGTTGTTGTTAAGTGCCATTGAGTCAATTCTGACCGATAGTGACGCTGCATGGGGTTTCCAAGGAGCAGCTGGTGAGCTTGAACCGCTGACCTTACAGTTCAACTGGCTTTGCAGTCTGGCGCGTTAACCCACAGCGCCACACCAGGCTCTGTAAAGATGACAGCCAGGTAAACCCTATGAAGATGTTCTGCCCTTTCCTGTAGGGTCACTATGAATTGCAGTCAACTGAATGGTAGTAGATTTGGTTTGCTAATGTTACGAATCGGGCCATGAACCACAAGGTCAGCAGTTCAAAACTCCCAGCTGCTCTGCAGGAGAAAGATGAGGCTTTCTGCTCCCGTAAAGATTTATAGCCTTGGAAACCCTGTTCAGGGTCACTATGGGTCAGAACCGACTCTACAGCATATAACAACAACAACAACAATGATTAGTAAAGTATACCTCTTTAATTAAGATCTTAACTATCATTTTGTATGTTGTGACGTTATTTAATACTTGGCACCTAGCCTTTGATTTTTACTCACGGTAATTTTGATCTGTTTAAACTTAATAGATAAGTTTAAAATTTTAAATTAAAATAAATATTAGCTAATTACATTAAAGTTAAAAAAAAACTCTCAAATTAGGTTTATTGAATAGATTTAACATAGAATTACTGCCTGTCTCCAATTGGCTCTGTTTATTGGAGAGTGTCTGAGTTCTCGAGGGTTGCTGTAACACAATACCACAAAGGGGTGGCTCTAAGAAACAGAAATGTGATCGCTCACAAGTCAGAAGGCTAGAAGGCCGAGTCCAGAGTGCTGGCTCCAGGAAGGGCCTCATCTCCTTGCAGCGTCTGTAGGCCCAGCATTCCTTGGAGATCTCCACGCATCTTGACATCAGTCATTTCTTGAATCTAATAGCTTCCCAGTGCAGGGTCACCAAGTCTAAAGAACACACTCAGCTCTTGGCTCCTCTTTCTTGGTAGTGGTAGGTCCCTCATTCTCTGCTCATGTCTTTCCTTTTGTGTCTTGTAGGAGTCCCGGTGTGGCACTGTGTGTGGGTTAATGCGCTGGACTGCAAGGTTGGTTTGAACCACAAGATCGGTGGTTCAAGCCCATCAGCTGCTCCTTGTACGCCCTATACAGGGCCGCTATGGGTTGGAACCGACCAGATGGCACTTAACAACAAGATAAAAGGCATTGCATGCCACACCTTTGGGAATCTCTCATACATCGGATCAGGGTTGTGTTGAGTTTAAGGGTGGGTGGAGTCCTGGTGTGGTGATGTAGGAGAAGAACTGGACAGCTACCCACAAGGTTGATGGTTCAAACTCACCAACTGCGCCTTGGAAATCCTCGACAGTCTTAGTCTTTTCCTGGTTTCTTACATCAGATCCCATCATGCGGGGTCATCATATAACTGCGAAACCTCTGAGACTCCTGGTCCAGCCAAGTTGACACATATTTGGGGGGACACAATTTGGTCTATGACAGTTTACAATTTCATCACTGATACAAAATGTTTTTTAATAGTATACTAAATTCTTATATGGGGTCCTGGTGTGGGACTGTAGGATAAGCACAAGATTGTTAATTGCAAGGGTGGCGATTCAAACCCACCAGCCACTCCTCAGAATGCCTATACAAGGTCAGTGTGAGTCAGGACTGACTTGATGGCATTTTAAGAACAACAAATCTTTATATGGGCTCATGGAATACCTATTCAGGTCCACCATAAGCTAGCATCACGTATTAATCTCTGTGATCACTTGTTATTCTTCTGTTTCAACAATGTCTGCTCTGTGCTTATTGGCTTGTTGTTGTTGTTGTTGTTGTCAGGTGTTGTGAGTTGATTTTGACTCATAGCTACTCCAAGTCACAGAGGAGTTCGAGACTGTGATCCTTATGGGAATAGATCCATGCGTCTTTCTCCCATGGAGTGATGGGTGGGTTTGGTCAGTCAACCTTTCTTAGTCTTCTGAACTGTTTTTGTTGGGGTTGTCTGAGTTGGAATTCACTCAGTGACAATGGATTTCATTTGGTTTATGGGGCTGGTATGCACTCAGTCAGCCAAGACGGAGGAAATCTATTAGAAGGATAAAGGTGACTTGGAGTTGGAACTGCGTGGGTCCTGTCCATTCTCTTCTTTCCCTTGGCCTCCTGGGCTATCTCCCACAGAACGGATTGACCTCTTCTCCTCATGGTTTGTCTCCTCACTCACAAGCACAGAATTGACTTCCTCTCGGTGTAGACGAGGAGTTCTGGTGTGGCGTTTTAGAATAAGAACTGGACCACAGGGCCAGTTTGAAATTCAAAGTCAGTGGTTCAAAATTACCAGATGCTCCTCAGAAACTCTATACAGGAGCTCTATGAATGGGACCCGACTTCATGGGACTTAACAGCAACAACAGCAGTGCATATGAATCAGCCTGTGTGAGGTCTCTTTGGACCCATTTTGGGCTAAAGAACCGATACATAGAAGTAGAAATGCTGTTTCAGGTTGGGTTTTCTAGAGGAGCAAAACCAGTGAAGTGTATTTATAAATATACAGAGAGAGATTTGCTTCAAGGAAATGGCTCACACAACTGTGGAGACTGGTAAGTTCAAAATCTGTGGGTCAGGTGGCAGGCTGAATGTTTCTCTTGATTCATGTGATTGCAGGGGCTGACAGATACACAATCTACAGGTCAGATAGCAGGCTGCTGGCGGAAGTTGAGGAGGCAGTGAATCTAACATCTATAGGTCAGGTGGTTAACTGAAGGCAGACTGGAAGATGAGTGCAGGATTGAGAGAGAAAGAGTGAGCTTTACCAGAACTTACATAGGGATTGAATGCAGGTCACACCCACAAAGGGATTCCTCTTCCAGCTGATTGGTTGTTCACATGGTAACACAGAATGGAAACTGATTACGTAACATCTACAAACCACTGAGAATCACGACCTAGACAAGTTGACCCATCAGCTTAACCATTATAGACAATAAACAAGAGCTTATTACAGTTATCAAGGACTGAAAGGATAGTGGCTTGGGTTGGAGCCATAGAGAAAAGCAGTGGATAGATTTAAGGTATATTTTGGAGACAGACCTTTCAACTATGTGGATCCATGACAAGCTATAGACAAGATTTCAGAGAATGAGCTCCTCCCTCCTGCTGGAGGGTGTTGTTGTTGTTAGGTGACATTGGGTTGGTTCTGACTCATAGTGACCCGATGCACAATATCATGAAACATTGCCCAGTCCTGTACCATCCTCACAATTGTTAACATTTGGGCCCA
>NW_006408541.1:9791769-9840341 GCF_000296735.1 Chrysochloris asiatica | reverse complement strand
TACAGATTGAATAAATTGGTGAAAGAATAAATACAACCCTGATATATACCTTTCCTGATATAAAACCATTCAGTATTTATTCCCTTGTTTTGTTTCAATGAATGCCTCTTGGTCTATGTTCAGGTTTCACATGAGCCCAATTAAGAATACTCATTCTCTGAAATCTTGTCTATAGCTTGTCATGATCCACACAGTTGAAAGACTTTGCTTAATCAATAAAGCACAAGTAAGATGTGGCAGTCTGCATCCATAGACATTTACAGCCTTGGAAACCCTATGAGGTAGTTCTAGTGTGTCACAGGGTTGTGGTCTGAGTGAGAATCAACTCGGTGGCAATGTGTTTTGAGTTTCTCTATCTGTATTAATCTCTTTCCATTTTAAATTCAATATTGAAGTAATTATGTGTGTTGAAGTCTGTATTTTTTCACCAACATTATATCATAAATATTTTATAATGACTTGGTGTTGTTAAGTGCTGTCGAATCAGTTGCCACCCTGTGTAGGGTTTCCAAGGAGCAGCTGATGAGCTTGAACCTCCAACCTTGTGATTCAAACAGACTTTGCAGTCCAGTGCATTAACCCACAGCGCCACACTGGGACTAACTGTTTCTGAGTGATGTGAACGGTTAATATGCTTGGCTGGCTGCCACAAGGTTGGAAGTTCGAGTCCCTACGCTTTGAAGTAAAAGATTTGCTATCTCCTTCTGAAGACTCAACCATTGAAAGCCCATAGGAGCGAGCGCAGTTCTCCTGTGACACACATGAGGTCACCGTGAATCGGAAAGGACTCGGTGACAACTTGATTCTCCACATCTAGTCTGTATCTGGTCAATGTATTGAACTCTTATTTCTAGTTATTTGTCAATTGGTCTTCTGGGTTTTCTAGAAAATCATCATTTAATCTGCCAGTCTTTTTGCCTTACCCTTTTCAATCATTTTACTTGTAATTATTTTCTAATCTATTAGTCAGATTTTTTTCCAGTAAAATGCTTAATATTATTGTCAAGAGGAGTTTTTTTGTTTTTTCCTTCCTGCTCATGCTTTTAGGGTTTTTAAAGTACGGTCTTATTTGTTGGCTTAATTGAAATATTTTCTGGGATATATTTATGACTCCTGGAAAGGCAATTCCGAGTTCCATTACTTCACTTATGATTGATGCTCGTCGGTTTCAACCAAGTTGGCGTGCCTGTTTTGATGGTCTGGCGAGCTCTGCGTAGCATCATGTTGCAAGCAGCCAAGTCTCAAGAACAAGAGGCGTTAGTATTTTTAATGCAAGTTATTTTCTTTTTAAGCACGACTCTCATCCCTAGGTTCTCATGTAGTAAATGCTGCTAGTTCTCTGGACATGACCCCTTCTTCCTTGTTACATGGTAATAAAATCGTGATTTCATTTGAGAAGGAAATATGCTCAGCTACAATACTTACATTTAAGACTTCCTTGCAGGTATGGATGGATGTCTAACGGGGCCCCATTTTATTTAATGAAATATAAGCAGAAGGGCTTAGGAAGGACTTATGGGAAAGGTTTTACAAAAAGGTTTAGGCTTGGTTGGCCCATTTTTTATGATCCCTTGTCCTTTCCTTTTATCCTCATTTTCTTCATGGAGCACAAGTGTGATGCCTGGAGGTGCAGCAGCCATATTGTGACCGTAGGATAAAACCATACTCTCAGAATAAAAAAATAGCAAGCATAAGAAGCTTTGTTTTTTGGGGCTTTTTTTTTTTTTTTGCTGATATGCACACACCTAACTAGAGTAGCTCAGAATTGTCTACCTCTGTATTTCTTGAGATTGGATAAAATAGACTTGTGGGTTACTTCTGTGTTGGATTGCTTGCAGTCAAATATTCTTCTACCAATTTACATTTAAAAATAAAAGGAAAAAAATCCTGGGACATGCAGAAACGGAGTCCTTTGTTCACAATATTGAGGATAAAAGTACACATTTTCCAAGTCATGTCCCTGAAAACTCTTTGTAAGATATTGAGAAAGAACATTTAGCATCTAGTATGGAAGGATTCCCGGTGTAGTGCTGTGGGTTAATGTGTTGGACTGCAAAATCGGTTTGAACCACAAGATCAGCGGTTCAAGCTCACCAGCTGCTCCTCAGAAACCCTAAACAGGGTTTCTGTAGGTCAGAATTGACTCACTGGCACTTAACAACAACAATAATGGAAGGAACCTTATGGATCCTTGCTATTGTTCTAAGACAAAAAGCCATCTCTAGCATATAGTGCTTTGGAGTCCTGCTGTAGGATAAGCACTGACTGCTAGCCACAAGGCCAGTGGTTCAAACCTAGCAGTTGCTCCTCAGAAACGGTATACAGAGTCACTATAAGTCAAGACAGACTTAACGACACTTAACAAGAAGTATTTAGTACTTAGCATCTTTTGAAATGGCCTAGATGAAGTGGCAGTGTTAACACATAGGAGGTTCCCAAGTTACAAACGAGATCTGTCCGCCAGTGTGACTTTAAATCAGAATGGATACACTGGGTTCTTAGTTAAATTCGCTTTACTGCAAGAAAAGGCTCTATGCCATCCGTGCCTTCTCAATGATTCCCCGGCTGCATGCCGCTGAAAGGAAAGGGGTTGTGATGAGGTGATGGTTGCAGGTGGGGGCTGGTTCAGACTCCTGGTGTGGCACTGTAGGACAAGCCCTACACTGAACCACAATGAAGTCGGCGATTCAAATTCACTAGATGCCCCTTGGAAACCTTGTACAGGGTTGTTATGAGTCAGAACTAACTGGCTGGCACTGAACAACAGCATCAGGGGTTGGTTCAGTCTTTTCAGAGTGAGGGCAGATTTACATAACAACAAAGGGCAAGTGGGAGTTGTCCATAAATCCTAAATTCCTAGCCTGACACTTACTTGGTTCTTTCATGCTCACCAATAGAGTTGTACTAGTGATCACACGAACAGTCACCTGGAAGCCCAGTCACCTGGAAGCCCAACACCCCAGTGTCAAAGGCTCATCCCAATGAAAACATTTTTTTTTTGGCCATTGAAATGATATACAGATATGTCCTAGATTATGAATATCTACTTTTAGCTGCTAACTTCAAGGTCTGCAGTTGGAAACTACCAGCTGTTCCGCAGGAAAAAGATGCGGCTTTCTGCTCCCTTAAAGATTTACAGCCTCAGAAACCCTGTACAGGGTCTCTATGAGTTGGAACCCACTCCAGGGCACTTAACAACCACAACACCCCTACAGATAGGTGTTATTACTGTTGTTAAGTGCTGTTGACTTGGTTCCAAATCATAGCAACTCTGTATAGGGTTTCCGAGGAGCAGCTGGTGGATTTGTCCTGCTCACCTTGTGGTTAGCAATCCAGTGCAAAAAGCACCATACCAGGATTCCTGTTGTTGTTGTTAGGTGCCTTCAAATCAGTTCCAACCCCTAGTGACCCTGTGCACAACAGAAACACCACGGACCAGTCCTGCACCGTCCTCACAACTGCTGCTGAGTTTGAGCCCATTGCTGCTGCCATGTCTTTGGGGTGTCTCCCTCTTTTTCTGTGACCCCCTACTTTACCAAACATGATATCCATCTCCAGAGACTGGTCCCTTGTCCTTTAGTGTTAAGTAAATTTCTTTGTCTTTGAAATGATTGAACCAGCCCCTACTCCCAACAACTTCCTCACAATCACCTTCACTCGATGTGTATTTGACTCTTCTTAAACCATTGAAAAGACTTCAAACTTTTTCTTATACTAAAGTAAGGCTAAATTAGAACCATATGCACCGGTCCCCACTAATTTGACTTAAAAACACACTTAGGGATGGGTCATTCATAGCCCGGGGGACTGCCTCTAAATTCCCAGTGAATTGTAGACTCCTACTGCTTCTGGTTTTCCTGCGGAGAGGCAGGACTCAAGTAGTGTGGAGAGTGCAACTCACTTGTTCAAGAAGACTCTTCCTTTCAAAAGTTGCCTGTTATTAATTTCAGTTCTCTCGTGCATCCTTTAAAGAACATAAATGGCTTTTACATGTTCCCTTTCAGTGTGACTCAGTTGTCGAGAGAGTATGTTGTCTGGGATTGTTGTTGTTGTTAAGTGTCGTCAAGTCGATCCCGACCCATAGCAATCCTATATAGGGTTTCCAAGGAGCTGCTCATGAGCTTGAACCACCGACCTTGCAATTCAAATGACTTTGCTATCTAATGCATTAGACCATAGCGCCACACCAGGACTCCATTGTCTGGGATACACCTAAGTGAACTTTGTAGAAATTAGACCCAGGTAAGCAGTCTGTGTTGTTGTTAGGTGCCATCCAGTAGATTTTGGCCTCAACGTGGGTCTATGTGAAGTAGAAGTGTCCATGGAGATACCTTGATGGTGATCTTTTTGGAAGTAAATATCCACATCTTTCTCCAGTGGAACCAGTGGCCTTTCAGTTAGCAACTGAGTGCTTAACCATTGTACCACCAGGGATCCTTGACGCAAAAGCCCTAACCAAAGGAAACAAAACAAAACAAACCCCACAAAAAATCATGAATGATTACCAAGTCAATTTCATAGGATCCGCAAAAAAAAATTATTTTTAAATTATGTTTTCAGTGAAGGTTTACACGAAGTTTAGGTTCCCATTCACCAATTTCTATCCAAATTGTTCAGTGACATTGGTTTTAATCTTTACAGTTCAAGAATACTCTCAATCTTTCTAGTTTGGTTGTTCTGTTTCTATGAATCTAGTTTCCCTGCCCTCTGACTTGATGGCACTTCACAACACCACCACCAGAAGAGATTAGAGGGGTCCTAGTGGGGCACTGTAGGATCAGTACTAGACTGCGAACCACAAGTTGGCAGTTCAAACCCATCAGCTGCTCCTTGGAAACCCTATATAAGGTCTCTATGAGTAGAAACTGACTCAACAACACTTAACAACACCAACAAGTATCAGAGACTGTGCCTTCTATGTGTTTTATTATATGTATATGAATAAATGTTACATATGGTGTGGCACTGTAGAATAAGCACTGGACTGCTAACTGATAGGTTGGTGATTCAAACCCACCAGCTATTCCTTGGAAACTAGTAGTTAAGGTTTTGTGTCAACTTGAGTGGTCAGGATTCCCAGTGGTTTCGTGGTTGAGAGCTCACCCCATGGTGAGATCTAATACAATGTAGTTAACTCTCTGATGATTGGCTGTCAGCAGGCATAGTTAACTCTGTGATGATTGGCTTTGAGCAGCCGATCCATTGAAAGAAGGTTTCCTAGGGGGTGTGACCTGCTTCCAATATAATGGACACTCAAGCAAAGCTTGCTTGCTTTCTGTTGGGTGTGGATCTTGTACCTGGGCCATCCTCTGACCTCTGGTTCTTTGAACTTGAACCAGTGGCCTGCTCTGTTGTTTGTCTGCTGGACTGGTCTGCCCACCTGTCTGCCTATCTGCTTGTCTGACTGTCTGCTAATGTTGGTTCATCTGACCTGGAAGTGGAACTCCCGTCTGTCTGCCTGACTGCCTTTCCGTGTGTTTGCTGGATTTGCCTGCCTGCTTGGCCTGCTTACTGATCTTGGTTTATCTGATTCTGACTTGGGACTCTCCCATCTCTACAATTGTGAGCCATTTCCTTTACACAAACTTCTCTTTATATATATACACAAACATATATAAGTTTCACTGGTTTTGCTTATCTAGAGAACCCAACCTAAGACAGAAATCGTATACTGGGTCACTATGAGTCAGAACCAACTCGATGGTACTAACAACAGCGGTCACATAACTGCATGTATATATGTAAATGCATGCGCTTGTGTGACTGTATGCACATTTATTCATCTGTAAAACATGCATCTATATACACACACATATATACTTAAATATGTGTGGTGGTGGTGGTGGTGTGCTGTGGAGTCGGTTCCAACTCATAGCGACTTTGCACAGGGTTTCTGAGACTGTAAATCTTTACAGGAGCAGAAAGCCTCATCCTTCTCCTGTTGAACAGCTGGTAGTTTTGAACTGCTGACCTTGAGGTTGGCAGCCCAGTTCGTAACCACTACGCTCGCTATCAGAGCTCCTTCACATATGTGTACCTATATGCAAATATATGTGCATCTATAAATGCACTCATTGTTGTTAAGTGCCATAGAGTCGATTCCGACCCATAGCGACCCTGTATAGGGTTTCCGAGGTGTAGCTGGTGAGCTTGAAACATGGACCTTGCAGTTCAAAGGGCTTTGCAGTCTTCAAAAAGTTTGTGACAAAATGGAATGAAAAGATAATGTAATTTTTTCCAGGAACTTTTTGAAGCCCCCCCATGTATTAACTTCATAGACTTCTGTTGGTTGTCAGGGTCCTAGAAATCACGTTTCTGAATCCTACTTTCCCATGAAGAGAAAGAGACTCTGCACAGTGTGCAGTATCTGGCAGCAGGGTCATTGTCAGTGTGAACAAATAACACGCATCCAGGGGAATGTGTGCACTGGCTCAGAATTCCTAAGCTGAGCATCTGTTTCCTCCAAATAAAGAATCTCCTTATAAACAACATTTATCCATGGCCCTGAGAATGTCCTTATCAACTCTTTATCTTCCCGTGGGCATAGACAGGATCATTTTTAAGAGAAGGATGAGAGATCCAGATGTTCTCTCCTCAGAATACTGCCTTATAAAAATGTACTTTCAGGCTGCTTCGATTATAAGCCAATTGCAGCAGGACTAAAGGTCTCATCACAAAAGCCAGGAGACCTTCCAGATGAAGTCCGGAATTCCTCAGTGCTCCTGGAGTAAAACCCATGTAACGCAAACAAAGCTCCACCGAATAAGAAGGGGACTTCTAGTTGTTGGGCACTTGCTCTGTTGTAGACACTCGACAAAGTGCTTTCAGATCTTTATCCGCAAAGCAATTACTGTCTTTCACTGGTAGCAAAATGGAGGATCAAGGTCACACTTAGAACCTGGCAGGGCCCATACCCATTTCCATGTGGTGTGATTGTAGGATCCGCTTTCTTCCATTGGACAATGATGACAGATCTCGTTGTACACATCATGACCTAGTTGAGGATCTGCAAGATGAACTCATGGAATGCCAAACAATACAAGACCAAGGGTAGAAGGACACAGGCTGTGGTTACAATTGGTAGAGGACAGTTAATTCAAGGTGAATCACAGTGACCTTGGATCCTGGGCTCTCTTGTTGTTGTTGTTAAGTGCTGTAGAGTCCGTTCACACCTATAGTGACCCTGTATAGGGTTTCCTAGGAGCAGCTGGTGAGCTTCAACTGCGGTTGTTGTTGTTGTTAAGTGCTGTAGAGTCCGTTCACACCTATAGTGACCCTGTATAGGGTTTCCTAGGAGCAGCTGGTGAGCTTCAACTGCGGAGAACCTTGCAATTCAACCGGCTTTGCAGTCTGGCTCATTAACCCACAGCGCCACACTAGGACTCTGTAGGATTTAGGTAAATTGAGAAAGACTCCTTGTAGGTGTTAAGAACCTATTGTATTGTTAGTAGATCAATTTGACTGTGAAACATTTGTGAAGGAGGCCACCACAGGGTAGGTGACAAAGGACCAGGAATTTCAGTTCTTTACGGAATTTGGTGTGCTGCTGTAGAAAAAAGGTCGGGACCACAAGGTTGGTTTGAAATACAAGGTTGGTGGTTCAAACTCACTAGTCACTCCTTGGAAATCCTATAAGGGTCCATGTGAGTCCACAGCACTTAACAGTAATAAGCAACAAAACCCTTGCTGGAGCTCTGGTAGAGTAGTGGCCTCTGAGCTATGCAGTCAGCAGTTAGCATCTCCCAGTCGCCCTGCAGGAAGAAAGATGAGGCTTTCTGCTTCTGTAAAGATTTACAGTCTTGGAAATCCTATAGGGTGTCGCTATGAGTTGGAACCAACTTGGGGACACTTAACAGAAACCCTATATAGGGTCACTATGAGCCTGAATCAGCTGGATGGCAATGGCATTGGCTTTTAGACCTTGATTTGAGGAACCGTGATGGTGTAGTAGTTAAGCAGCCATCTGCTAACCAAAAAGTCAGAGGTTCAAACCCACCAGCTGCTCCACGGGCAAAAGATTTATAGCTTGGGAACCCTGTGGGGCAATTCTACTATGAGTTGGCAACAGTTGGTTTGGTTAGTGGCACAGTGGTCAAACCCTTTCTTGACTGTATTATTTTCTGTTGTGAATTTTCTGTTGGTAACATGTGTTTGAGTAATGAATGGAAGGCATGCTGAAATCAGGAAGAATGTTCTTTTTCCGAGGTACTATGAATTTGGATACAATTATGTGGGACACATGTGCCCCAAAGGTACTCTGGTGGTAGAATTGGGAGAGGGGGGCGTGGCGGTGTGACCTGTTTCTTCAGATTCAATTACACAGGTCCCTGCTAGGTGGTAGCATGTACCACAACTGGAATAGAAGCTTTCCAAGAAACCTGAGAGGTTGAAAATGTTGGTGGGAAATACATATTCCACAGATCATGAAAGGATGAAGGTGCTCATCTTCTAAGTGAAAGATTGTTAGTTCTAACCCACCAGCAGTTCTGTGGAGGCAAGATGTGTCCATCTGCTTCCGTTAAAGAGTTACAGTCTTGGAAACGCTTTGGGACAGTTCTATTCTGTGAGGCTCTTCACATTGTTAAGTGCCATGGAGTCGTTTTCCACTAAGAGTGATCCTGGATATGGTTTCTGAGGAGAGGTTGGTGTGGTTGAACAGCTGATTTTGAGGTTAGCAGTCCAGTGTTTATCTTAGAGTACCACACTACAACTCCCTACTTGGTCCTCTAGAGTCCCAATGGGGTTATTGTGAGTTGGGGTTAACTCCATACCAATGGATTTGTTGGTTTGTTCGGTTTTGGAGACGTTGAATTTGCAGATGTGTTTTTTCTTACTGAAAAGCGTTGGCCTCCCTGTCCTTGAGGATTCTAATCCTTATTGTCAGGTGTTGTTAAGTTCTCTATGAAACTTACTTTTTATTTTAAAAAATTTTGATGCTAATTTAAAAGCACTGGCCAGTTAACCACAAAGTCAGTGGTTCAAAACTACCAACTGCTCCTCAGAAACCCTATACAGGGTTGCTATGAGTTGGAAATGAATCAATGACACTTAACAATAACAACAGTAACGGGGTAATTAGAGGGATGCAAACAGTTAACATACTTGGTTGTTAACTGAAAGGTTGGCAGTTCAAGTCTACCCAGGGGAAGCTAGGAAGAAAGGCCTGTGATATACTTATGCAAAGTCAGCCATTGAAAGCCCTAGAGAGCACAGTTCTACTCTGACCCACATGGAACTACCATGAATTGGAATAAAGAATAACCTGCTTATTAGCACCTGCTTTGATGTTGGCGTCTCTGCTCTAGTCCATGGGCGGTACAAATGTTTTGTGCTTGATTACTAACCAAGAGTTTGGTGGTTCAAATCGACTTAGAGGTACTTCAAAGGAAAGGTCTGGTGATTTACTTTCCTAAAAGTCAGCCACTGAGAACTCTGGAGCACACTTCTATTCCAAAATACGAGGGGTCACTATGAGTTGAAATTGACTTTATTGTAATGAGCTTTGTTTTTTGTGTTCTTTATATGACTTCCCCGCATTCCTTACCAGTTTGCTGAGATTGAATCCCAAACCCTTTGACCCAAATCTTTGTCTTCCATCTGCTTTTGAAGGAACATGGCCGAAAACAGTTCCTGAATCCAAAGCATTTCAAATAAATATTCATTTCATGATGGTTTCAACAACACAACACTAATTTTATCTTGAAGTGAACAAAATAGTTTTTGCAAAGTTATTAATTGTTGGTATTTTAATAAAACTGGCATGCAAGAATTATTCTTAGACAGTCTTTTGGTTCTGATTATCCTGAAATGGAAAATAAATGTTGCAGTAATTAATACAATTTTATGCAGCATGCTTTTGAGAATGGTTATTCCTTGCATTAGTGTTATTGAAGTTGAAATTCAGGAACAGATTAAATATAAAAACAAACCTGAAATTGCATCCTTCTTCCATTAAACCAGATATCAGTGATTTTGTTCCAGCAAAATAGCACGACTTGTCACTTTACATTGAGGTTGTGAATTTAAATTTTATTGGTTTTGTAGTTGTGTTTGAATATAATTTGAGAATTTATTCTGGATTTATAGTTGCAACAAAGCTGGCACTATAAAAAGTTTATAACTAGTTTTATGTTTGTAAGTATTTAAATCAAATTATAATGCATTAACATAATTATACATTGAGGGTCCATGAAAATATACGTATTTTTTTCCTTTATTAGAGAACCTAGTCAAGTTTTAGGAAAACCATTGTTTGGTGACTGGGAGACACCAAAAGATTTTGGTGAGCAAGGCAGATTTTATGAAAATGGCACTTTAGGACAATTAATGGAAGATGAATTTATGTAGAGAGCATGAGATGATATGTATTTTCAGTCACCTCATATGCATGTAACGTAGTGGTTACGAATCGGGCTGCCAACCTCAAGGTCAGCAGTTTGAAGCTGCCAGAGGTTCCATGGGAGAAAGATGAGGCTTTCTGCTCCCGTAAAGATTTACAGCCTCAGAAACCCTGTGCAAGGTAGATGAGTCAGAACCAACTCGACGGCACTTAACAACAACAACAACAGATGTGTGTAAAATTGGACAATGAATAAGGAAGACTGGAGAAGAATCATCTATGAATTATGATTGAATTATGGTGTTGGAGAAGAATTGTATGCGTTCCATAGATGCCAGCAGAACAAAGAAGTCTGTCTTGCAAGAAGTACAGCCAGAAGGCTCCTTAGAAGCCAGGATGGTTAAGAGTTGTCTCTAGTCTTTTGAAGATGGTATTAGGAAGGACCTGTCTCTGGAGAAAGACATCATGCTTTGCAAAGTGGAGGGTCGGTGAAAAAGAGGAAGATGCCCAAAGAGATGGATTGATACAGAGGCAGCAGCAGCAATGGGCTTAAACATAAATCAGTTATGAGGATGGCTCAGGCCCTGGCAGTGTCTTGTTCTGTTGTACATAGGATCGCTATAAAGCCGAACCGAACTGGACAGTACCTAACAAGAACAATCTGATAAGATGAGTAAACGAATTAGATGAAACTGATTTAGAATTCTGTTGCAGCAAACTCTAAAGTAAAAAGAAAACATCTAACCTACAGGGTCGCCATGGGTCGGAACCGACTCGACGGCACTTAACAACAACAACAACAACCTATAGTATTGGAGTTAGAAAACAGAGCAGGAAAAATTTTGTGACTCTTTGTGTATGGAATGTTTATGAGTTCCTGTTCTGCCAACGTCCTGAGACAAGAATTTGTGTGCATGTCATCCATTAGGAAAGTACTCCCAGAAGTAGGGGGAGCACATGGGGTGGGCCAGAAGTGGAGTCAAGGTGTGATTTCTGGCAAAGTCCCCACTGGGCAGCTGTAGGCACTCTGGAGTGTAAGTTACACCTCCAAGCTGATCCCAGATTTGGCTGAGGAAGTGCCTTTCAGCTCTGTACCAGTTAGGCTTTATCTAATTGCCAGTACAGGGTCCAGCCCTTCAGCTTTCTGAGATCAGACAGCAGTTTTCCCCAGAAGGTGGCAGGTACCCGCTCAGAAGCATACCTGAGGTTCTCCGAAGACAGGGTGCTCATACTTGGCACACACTGGAATCTCTTCAGGTGTTTGACTGAGTCTCACCCACAGCGATGGTGATTTCCTTGGTCTGGGATCCAGCCTGGGCATATTGGTTGTTTACCACAGTCAAGTCAGTTCCGACTCATGTTGTTGTTGTAGTTATGTGCCGTGGAGTCGGTTCCGACTCATAGCGAACCCTGTACAGGGTTTCCGAGGCTGTAAATCTTTACGGGAGCAGAACGCCTCATCTTTCTTCCGCGGAGCAGCTGGTAGTTTCAAACTGTTGACCTTGCGGTTCGCAGCCCGATCCGTAACCACTACGCTACCAAAGCTTCTTATAGCGACCCTATATAGGGTTTCCAAGGAGCAACTGATGAGCTTGAGCCACTGACCTTATAGTTCAAACCGACTTTGCAGTCCAGCACATTAACCCACAGCACCACACTGGGCATAGGACTTTGAAAACCTTCCATTCCTCCCTGATTGTAATCTATAGATAAGGACAGGAGGAGAAGCACTGTTTGTGGGAGTTGCTTGTGCTTGGTTGAAGGTGAGAATAAGAAATTGTGGGAAGTAGGAACAGCGAAAGGTGTCGTAGAAAAAGGACCAAGGAGACTTGGTTGTGCAACTTGGAGAAGCAATGCTGAAAACTTTGGCACCAGATCTGTCACTGGGAGAAACGCTTTGCTCTGCCTTTGCTGATTTTTGCATCTGTGGAATTTAATTCCTGAAATTCTTTCATTGAACTGGGTCTTATGATCAACTTACATTGTTGTTCGGTGCGGTTAAGTCAGTTCTGACTCATGTGACCCTGTGCACAACAGAACGAACGAAACACTGCTGGGCCCTGCAGCATCCTCACATTAATAGTCCGTTTAAAATGATGCAATCCTATCACCATTTTGCATAGTTTTTCCTTTCATGTAGAGATCAAAGCTAAGTGATGAAGTTAAAAAATAAAGTGAATAAAACAATACTGAAGACTGAAGATTTAATAATTGACTTTAAAGACTTACTTATTTTTAAATGCAGTGAGAGCTTTTTATTATTTTTTTCTTAAAATGAGCATTTCTGAAAGTCTTAAATCAAATTAGCTTATGAATGTGCTTGTGTTTATAAGACAATGTATACATAAGTTGATCCAGATACATATGATTGATTTTTGCATATAGACCACAACATTTTTCTTCTCAAAAGCTCATAGGAGCAATGATTTTAGTTAGAATTACAGACGCATCATTAAAAACACACACACACACACAATAAAATGATAAAGGAATATGTTCTCCACAGAAAATTTAGATCAGCAAAAAAGAAGAAAAGAAAATCTGCCCAATTTCTCTCTCATGAAGCAATCATAATACTTTTATTTTGCCTTTTCTGATTAACAACAAATTGAGACTATATTTCTAGATGATTTCCTATTCCATAATGATTTTTTGCTGTTTTAAAAATAAAGTCTTTTGGTTAATGGAAAAAAGTTGTAATTGATAGGTCAAAAATGACAATAGAAATGGCTTAAATTTCATCATATATATATATGTATATGTATATATATGTATATGTCTATGTATATATATATATATATATATATGTTATTGTTAAGTGCCATCAGGTTGTTTCTGACCCATAGCGACTCTGTATACGGTTTCTGAGGAGCACTTGGTGAACTTGAACTGCCGACCTTGTGATTCAAACCTACTTTGCAGTCCAGAATCCACAGCACCACATTTACATAGGTATAAATAAATTAAAAACCCACTGTTAAAATTTGAGATTCTTTTCAGCATTGTATTCATTTTCTTCCATAAGATAGGGATTGTTATTGTTGTTGGGGGCCAGGAAATCAATTCTGACTCACAGCAACCCCATATGACAGAGTAGAACTGCCCCATATGGTTTCTTAGACTATAGTCCTGGGGTGGCGCTGTGGGCTAAGGTGTCAGACTGCAAAGTCATTTGACTGCAAGGTCGGTGGTTCAAGGTCACCAGCAGCTCTTTGGTTGCTGTTGGTCGGAATTGACTCGATGGCACTTAACAACAACAATCATTACAGAGTCCTGGTGTGGCGCTGTGGGATAAGCACTGGACTGCTAACCAAAAGGTCGGAGGTATAAACATAGCAGTCAATCCTCGGAAACCCGTTTCACCAGCAGGCTCCAGAAGATAGGGGTCGTGTGCGCATATTGTTTCGCATTTTGCAGTGATGACCTTAACAATATATTGTGAACATATTCCTGGTTAAAGTATTCTTTTCTATCCAATTTTTTAATGATTGTCTAATTCAGATAGGAGTCCTGGTGTGGTGCTGCAAGAAAATGCGGTGGGCCACAAGATCAGCTTGAATTGCAAGGTTGGTGGTTCAGGCTCAGCAGCCGCTCCTTAGAAACCTTATACAGGGAAACTATGAGTTGGAACTGACTTGACAGCACTTAACAACAACAACAATGCAGCTAGGTCATAATTGAATTTACCACTAAGCATTTGATTGTTTCCAGCGTATAACATTTTGTATAGTTCATTTGAAGTTAAGTCCTTGTACTTAACAATAGTATTTACATGGCATACATTCTAGAAGTGGAATTGCTAAATCAAAGAATTAGAAACAGACACTCTCGATGTGCCGTTTTGGATTAGGCCAATAAGGTGGCTGTAAAATGACCAACACTAGAGAACATTGGAAGAGAAAACGACATATTCATAGCACCTCAAATCAAGTGTATGTTCCTCAGGAGCAGTAACTCCTTCATCTCCTTGAATGTGATGTCCATCTTACCATACCATATGAGTTACTGTCCAGTTGGAGAACCATACTTCATAGAATTTTCCGTGGTTGATTTTTTGGAAGCAGATTCCTGGACCTTTCTTCCACGGTACCTCTGAGTGGACTCAAACCTCCAACCTTCTGGTTAGCGGTCAAGTGTATTAACAGTTTCACCAACCAGGAATCCTCCCTGTCTATCTTAACCCCAAGTCTAAAGCCACCACCATAGAGTCGATTCCGATGGATTATAGACAGAGTGTGGCGTGTTGGGTTAATGCGCTGGACTGCAAAATTGGTTTGAACAGCAAGGTCGATGGTTCAAGCTCACCAGCTGCTCCTCAGAAACCCTGTACAGGGTTGCTAAGAGTCAGAACCGACTCAACAACACTTAACAACAGCAACAAACAACAATAGGACAGAGTAGAACTGCTCCTTTGGTTTCCAGGACTGCAGAGCTTTGTGGGATCAGACATCTTCATAGATATCCTGAGGAGTGGCTGGTGGGTTTGAACCCTCAGTGCTACAGGGTCTGAGCCTCACCAGATTTCCTTTCCCTCACAAATATACCATGTGTGTGTTTATACTTTTGTGCTATTTTAGACCCTCCCTGAGAGGTGGCCTTTTCATTCACCCTTTTCCATACTTTTTATTCTTCATCATTTATTTCATATGTTACCTGTTTTGTGACGCCCTCACCAAACTTAGTATCTCCTTAGTCTTTCCTCAGCTGTTGATCTCACTCTTAGCAGAGCTCGCAGTATTCCAGATTGTTCTTCTACTTGGGAAAGATTCTTCTGGAACATGGGAACCATGTCATACTATTCGTGAATCCCCAGTGAACATCCATGGTCTGGATTCTGATGGCAACTGTGGTCTTCCAACTTCAATGAACACAACTCATGGAAAAGTGATCTTATATCATGATGTGCTATGGGCTAATGTGTCAGACTGCAAAGTCATTTGAACTGCAAGGTCGGTGGTTCAAGCTCACCAGCTGCTCCTTGGAAACCCTATACGGGGTCACTATGGGTCGGAATCGACTCGATGGCGCTTAACAACAACAACATGTTAGCACACACACAGTTGAAACCAGAGCTCCATGGAAGAAAATTTGCTAGGACAAAGCCAAGTACTCTTTTTATATGTTCTATTCTATTCATCATTAGAATAGAGCATTCTGGTCACAGCCTACAAATCAATTTACCTTCTAATGAGTCATAATCCTCAGCTTGCTAAACTCTACTTAGCATATGCTCCAGAACTATCTGTTGATCTGAATTGAAAAACATTGTGACTAATTTTGACGCAAACCTCAGACATCATGCCATATCATCTACAAGTACTTCAGTATGTATTCCAAAACCATAAAAACTTATTTTTTCACACCTAAAATATACAATTTTCACACCTAAATATATGCTAATTTCTTCTTAATTATCATGTTTTTAGCCAGTGCTAAAATTTCAATTATATCAGAATTTAAAAACAAAATAAAAATTTCATCCATGGGGAGACTTAGTCTCTCATATTTCAGGTAGAAGGACATGGAGAAGGACATCATGCTTGGTAGAGGGTCATCGAAAAAGAGGAAGACCCCTTGCAAGAGGGATCGACACAGTGGCAGCAGCAGTAGGCACAAATGTAACAACAGTTGTGAGGCTGGCACAGGACTGGGCAGGTGTCATTCTGTTGTACATGGGGTCACTATGAGTAGGAACTGACTCAGTGGCACCTAACCACAACAATTCTTCTCCGAAATCTTTTTGAATCTATTAGTCATTCCTCCCACTTTCTCGTCCTCTCAGCACAACATCTTTGGTCTTTTGTAAAGTGGCTTTTCTGTATTGTTTGAGAACATTCAATTTTTTCCAGAGAAGAAAGAAAGCAAATGGGCTAGATGAGACTCATAAGAAATGAAAACAGAGATGGTAAATAAGGTAGCGAATAAATAATGAATCAGAAAGAATCTTATGAGCCATTGGTGGAATTCCTGAGATGTGCTAAATATAGAGAGTATGCTGGTAACCCATAAGAATGACAAAGAGAGAAGAAATGGCGAACAAACAAGAGCATTGCATATAGACAGAAAGACCAACACCTAATGCATGATAATGTCTTCTTGGGCCAAAAGCCATGCTGTTTCAAAATCCACCACCCATTGAAGTCACCCAATGGATCCCCTACAGATACTCTGCCCCCCAAGTGCTGATAAAGCCCATAGAAGTTTAGCAGGTTAATTGCTCCATGCCTCTCTGATAGAATAAGTGTATGTTATTGGCTCTAGGTACATGTGTCTGTGGGCCCACTTGTGCAGACCTCAACTCTGATTCTTGTAACCACACCCTACAGTGGAGAGAGGCTGAGGCCACAGAGAGCTCTGTGCTGCAAGAGCATTTCCTAACCCTAATTCAAGTGGTCCTGAGTGTTAACCTACCCAGGTCTTTCTCCTTGCTTAAATGGATAAACTGCGATCCAGGCTGGTTTGTGAACCTTTCTGTTCTGTCTGGCGAATAGTTCTCTTGAAGGTTATCATTTTATCAAAGTACTTTATCACATGGTTCATGTGAACTTATTTTAGGGTGTGCTTATAACCTCCTCTCTTAGCCGTGTAATGTTGGCCCCTGTCAGTTGCTAATCGGCATCCTCCGTTTCTCTTGGAGTAGAATTCCGTTTTGTTCTGATATTACATCTTCCCACACACAATCCGCTGAATCAGGTGAAGCCATCCCTATCCTAGTTGTTCAGGGAGCAGGATTGGAATACGGTGGTGTTAAGTGCCATCGAGTTGGTTCCAACCCATAGCAACCCTGTATAGGGTTTCCGAGGAGCGGCTGGTGAGCTTGAACCACCGACTTTGCTGCTCAAATGGCTTTGCAGTCTGGCGCATTAACCCACAGCACCACACCAGGACTCCCTAGGGTACGGTAGTCCCACTCAGCTGCCTTAACAGTGATTGGCTTAGGAAGGGTCACCTGATACAATTCTGGCCAATGAGGATGTCTGCTGGGAGCCGACACACCACAGGAAGTGGAAGTCCCTCCCGTTTTCTGTTGGACCCAGAAGTGACAGTGGAGTTGTGATAGTCATCTTGTCAATACCCCCCTGAGGATGGAGAGGAGACAGAGACAGGGACACACCGCATCTTGCTAATGACATCACCGAATCATTATTTCCATCCACCCAGGAATCCGCGGTCCCTCTTACCTTTTGATGGTTGGCTAGCATTTCTTCATTCTCAAAACTAGCTTCAGTTTTTTTTAGTTTTTCTAAGGTGAAAGATCTTGTCTTTAAAGGAAGAACCTTCCAAAAGTTACGGCTTAAACCACTTAAACTTGTCATTCTTTGTATGGTAGCCTGTTAGCATTGTAATTATTTGAGGGGGTGGGGCTTCAGACATGCACACTTTCTGAGGCTACACTGCAAACACTCTGACTGGGAAGTTTAGTAAAGGCACCTTCATTTTTACATACAACGTAATGATTGTTAGTTGCTGCTAAGCTGGCTTGTATGCAAGGAGACCCCAAATATAAATAAACGAAATGTTGCTGGGCCCAACACCATCTTCATCATCCTTGGTATATTCGAGTTCATCAGCGGAGTGACTGTTAAACCATCTTATTGAGGGTTTTCTTCTCTAAGGCACAAGAAATAATAGTGTAAACTTGATGAGATTGATAATAAAAATTATCCCAAAATTCACAATAAAGCTCATTGATTCTACAAGTCGTTTCAGTGTTAATATTGAACAGAGTCACTGAAGATGGATGTAAATTTCTAGAAGAATGCACTTGTGTTTAGTTTCCTATTTGCTATTTGACTATAATCCAGATAGGTTGAAGCTGTATGTTAGCTTGTAGGTTTCTGTCTGGGAGAAAAAGAACTCAAATGGTTATAGGACATTATCCAGTTTTGAATCTCTTAGCAAATGTATCCAGCATTTCTGTGAAGTAATTTACTGTATAAGCATTTTTTGAATTTTCCTTTAGATCACCTTTGCCATAATATTGGCTTCCTCATGAGATGCTAAACAGCAACTTTTGGCACATGTCCATTTTGAGTTTTTTGTATGAGAAATATGTTTTTACCTTTTTGAAATGTATATTTTAGCAGGATTCTTCAACCCTTTAGTATTTTCCTTTCTCCCTAAGGGGATTTTTTCCTCTTTACCAAGAATGGTTGCTTCTCTAGGTATCTTTTGGAAAAGGGAAAGAGAAGGCCTGTACTTTTCCATTTGTGCCAATAGCTATTTGTTTAATTCTGAAACAAGGCCTGGGGTGGCTTTTCAGGATAATGTGCTGGACCGTAGGGTCAGTTTGAACCGTGGTTGAAGCTCAAGCTTGTCAAGCTCACCAGCTGCTCCTTGGAAACCCTGTATAGGGCCGCTATGCGTGGGAACCAGTTCAACAGCATTTAACACCACCACCAAAATAAGCTTGATTTAGGCTATATAGCTTTTACCTCTGGCCGCCATTCTTTAAGACTACGTTGTTGTTGTTGTTAGGTGCCATCGAGTCGGTACCGGCTCATAGCGACCCTATGCACAGCAGAACGAAACACTGCCTGATCCTGGGCCAACCTCACTACTATTGCCACACTTGAGTCCATTGATGCTGCCTATTAGTGGTGTCTCAAATTTACTCCAGTGCTGAGCTGTTTTTCTGTTTTAGCAACCAAGTGATGGTTCTAGTCTCTGGAATACAGTGAAAACACTCTTAAGAGCAGGTATGACCAAATGTTTTCCATTAGTTACCATTTAAAATATCATTTCTGGCAGTTTACATATTACATTGGAGCAAATTTCTTTGAAGGCTGGTTGCTCTAGGGGGGAAACTTCATCCAAACAGCTAGGGTTCAAATCCCAGCCTTGCTACATTATCATTGGATGATACTGGGCAAGTCCTTAGAAATCACATTCTCCCAAATGAAAAGTCGACAGTAGCAACTAACTTTCTTTGAGAGGGAAGAAGATGAATAGAGTAGCTGAGAGCCTTCCTCTGAGACCAAAGCTTAGGTCTTGTTCAAGTTACTCCATATGCAGCCTAGTGATTTTGTATGTTACTTCACATCTTGGAGCATCATTTTCTTGATCCAAATGACAATGGTAACTCCGTAGAATAAAGCACTGGACCACAAGGTCAGTTTAAACAGCAGGTCAGTGGTTCAAACTCACCAGCCGCTCCCCCAAAACCCTATACAGGGTCGCTGTGAGTCGAGGCAGTCTCAATGGTACTTTAAAACAAAAAACAAAATAGCAAAAAAGGATTTACCGTGAATATGAAGGGTGGGAAGCAGTGTTCCACAACGCAAGTACAACTTTCTCATTTCCATCATATCTCCATACCATCTGCATGCCTGTCACAAATTTTGTCATACTTAAGTACCACTTTGTACTATTATTTAGTTAAGATTTTTAGTTACTTAATTTCATGAATCAAATATTTACTGATTATCTATTCACCTAGGTGCTATTAAGGTGTTAGGAATACAGTAGCGAACAAAGTAGACAAAACTCCACCCAGACCATGAAACTTACATCTCAAAAAATTTATTTTCAAAAGACATAATATCACCTCTATCAATTGAAAATCCACATTATTTATCATAAATAGATGATGCTTCTAGAAAGGAAACTAGTGAAAAGAGAACAAGGCTGCCTTCCTCAGGCCGACCTGAACACATTTGCCCTTCGTAAGAGATGAGCGAGTGTTTAAGAGGTGTTTGAGACCTTCTAGTACCACAGTCTGGTAGCGTAGTGGTTACGAATTGGGCTGCGAACTGCAAGGTCAGCAGTTCGAAACTACCAGCTGTTCTGCGGGAGAAAGATGAGGCATTCTGCTCCCATAAAGATTTACAGCCTCGGAAACCCTGTACAGGGTCGCTATGGGTCAGAACCGACTCCACGGCATGTAACAGCAACAACAGCAAGTGCCACACTACGTCTGTCTCATTGACATCACTGGGAAGCTTCATAGAGAACTGGATTCGATGTGGTATAGTTGTAGGGCCCCCATTGACCTAAAGTCACTCTATTATCACTAGGGTCCTCAATAAGCTACATGAGGAACACCCTGCATAGTTTCCGGCACAGAGAAAATGCGCAGTACAAAATCGCTTTGCTGTTGAGTCGACAGTGAATTGTGATGATCCTCCGTGTGTTGCAGAGGACTACTCCACAGGGTTTTCTTGGCTGTCATCTTAGCAGAAGCAGATCACCAAGTCTTTGTTAAAAAACACCTCTGAATGGGTTTGAACCACCAACCTCTAGGTTAGGGGCCATTAAGTCTATTTTGTAACCTGTGTTACAAAGCAGAACTGCCCCATAGTGTTTGCTTGGCTGGTGTCTTTATGAAATCAGATTACCAGGCTTTTGTCTCTTGGACCCAGCAGATGGGTTCACACTGCACCTCTTTCGCTTAGCAGCCAGTGCTTAACTGTCATGCCACCAGGGTTTCTTTCTAGGTTAGTAGACAAGTGCAAACCATTTGTATCCCCCACTGTGTTGGTGCAGGATAAGCAGTGGACTGCTAACCTCATTACGAATCTATCAGCCGCTCCGCTCCTCGGAAACCCTATAGAGGGTTGCTTTGACTCAGACAGAACCCACTCTACGGCAATGAACAAACAACAAAACGAAAAACCAGTCTCACTGACGTTGAGCTGATTCTGACTCATACCTAGCTGAAATCTTTATGGGAGCTAACTGCCACATCAGTCTCTCACAGAGAGGCTGGTGGGTTTGAAGCACTGATCTTTTGGTAAACAGCCAAGGGCTTTTAACACTGCACCACCAGGGTGCCTTTGCAGCACCCAGGGACCTTAAATGCTCTGTAGAAGGAAGTTTTTGGCCATAGCAAGATGCTTCGCCAACCAGCACCTTCCTTTCTATCCCTGCACACAGAGGCAACATTTCAGAGATCCTCTGCTCAGTTATTAATTACTCGCAGATTTCAGGTACGTTTCCTTGGGGCTGCTGTTTTCCATTCCATCTTAGAATTTGCTTTCCCAGCTAAGGGCTCCTGGGCTCCTCATCTTTGTATCATTTGACTCTTAGTACTAAAAGCCACATCTTGTTATGTTTGGTTGCTAGGTGGAGAAATGTTATCATGGGCTTCAGCAATAATTTATCCACAGAGCTCAAGGAGTTGTCATGTTCTGCTGACAGTGGGCTGCAACACTTTATCAGCACGCCTGTAAATCAGCCGTGTGTGGGTGCGGATGCCAGTACTGTTTGATCTCTCGCAGACACTGTAATAATCTGCTTTTGTCTGATTGATTCCTTCACATCACCAAGCACATTGCAACAGAGAGTGGAGTATCCTCTGTTTATCTCGGCTGGTCATCTGCTGGAGGCCAGTGGGGCAGCAAATGCTCTTCTGGCTGAGATGCCAGAGTTTTTGGAATTAGGGCTTTTCCATCATATCCTGGAGCTGGTTTCGTTCAATAAATCAATGATAGCAGAATTGAATGCGCCATAAATACCTCAAACCATATCTCTTACAAGAATGTAAGAGTAATTCATAGAAACAGGAAAGGTAACTTTGTGGGGAAGAATTACGACTCCTACAAGCCATAGACATGCAGGTCTCTTAACTGCCTGTGTTCACATCTCACCTCTTGAACTTTGGGGGAAGGAAGACACTCCGGGGCATAGCAAGGGTAATGAGCACCCTCTGTATTCTCTTATATTGTGCCCACCCCCAATCTGAGCACCCAGGGTCAATCTTTCAGCTGCACCCCTCCCCCCAATTTGAGGCTGACTAGACTTTGATAGCTGGGAAGCCTCAGCAGAACCCTTTTTTCCCCTCTTGTCCGGGAGCCTCAGTCAGGCGCCTTTATTATTTGTGGCGTCTCAGAATGTCATTCTGCGTTTCCTCTGGCTCCCACTTGGACTTGTTCTCCAGGACAAGTGCCACCCTCTCCACTCCCCCTCACTACACTTCTGTCTACTGAGCTGGAGGAAGGATGTTGGGTCAGAACGGGTTCATAGAAAGTGCTCAGTGGTGCTCCCTTTGAGTGGGACCCAGCCGCCTTACTTTCCACCAGCTCTGAAGACACTACTGACAGCAAGGGCAGTGGGTAAAATTGAGTAGCGCAGATCTTGTCGGGGCTGATCACCGCTCTTCAATCTAAAAACAAGTGTTTCTGAATTTCTGTCGAGTCCTATTACCCACGGCCGGAGTTTATCTGCCAGGTCACGGGTGAATAGCAGCATCTTCTGGACCAAATTAGACTCTGTTTAGAAGTCACCCAGCTGCCTTGCCCACGCCAAGCCCACCCTGGAACACGGACTGCCAGTCTTGTGCTCTTTAAATATCCCCTGGGCTCCTGACTGCTGGCAGGTAGGGAGTAGTGCTGTAGGGTAAGCACTGGACTGTTAACTGCAAGGTCGATGGTTCCAACCCACCGGGCAGCCGTTCCTTGGAAAGCTTATACAGGGTTGCTTATACAGGTTGAGTCAGAACTGACTCAACGACACTTAACAACAACAAAAATGTGGAGACAAGGAGCCTTGGTGGTGCAGTGGTTAAGTGCTCAGTTTCTAACCAAAAGATGTACGATGGGAAGAAAAGACAGCATTGGAAACCCCATGGGGCAGTTCTTCTGTCTCCTATAGAGTCAGCATGAGTCAGAGTCGACTTAGCTGCATCGACAACAACATGGTGCATCCATTTGGCATCCCCAGTCTGTGACAATCAGGCGGAAGTCTGTGTGGTGTGAGCCAGGGGCAGACACACGTTCACGCCTGTCCGAGCAGGAAGTAGAGGTCCATCTGTCTTCTATGTACGACTGCCTCAGTCCTACTGGAGAGCTGGATTTTGTTGTAGTGTACCCCTCTCACAATGAAATTACAGATAAGGGAAGCTTTCAGCCCAGGAAATCAATTTAGCTCCTACAAAGATGCCCCCCAAACAAAACAAATAAAACAACAGCTGAAATCGGCTGTTGTTGTTGTTGTTGTTATGTGCTGTGGAGTAGGTTCCGACTCATAGCGACCCTGCACAGGGTTTCCAAGGCTGTTAATCTTTACGGGAGCAGAACGCCTCATCTTTCTCCCGTGGAGCAGCTGGTAGTTTCGAACTGCTGACCTTGCGGTTCGCAGCCCGATTCGTAGCCACTATGCTACCAGAGCACCGAAATCGGCTGTTAGTACAACCAAAATATAGAGTTTATTATTTTCATAATGGTTGTTGTTGTTAAGTGCCATTGAGTCTGTTCTGACTCATAGCAACCCTGTATAGGGTTTCCGAGGAGTGGATGGTGAGCTTGAACCACCGATCGTGCAGTTCAAACTGACCTTGGGGTCAAGTGCTTACCTATGGTCCCACACCAGGACTCCTTTATAATGGTAGTCAGTGGTATTAGTGGAGGCTATTTCTCCCAGTCTTACTGTGGATTTGGGGTCCTGATTTGGTGCTGTAGGATAAGGACTGGATCACAAAGTCAGTTTTAACTGTAATGATTGGTGGTTCAAATCCACCAGCCACTCCTTTGAAACTCTATATAGGGTTGCTATGAGTCAGAATTGACTTGACGGCACTTTGCCAACAAGAACATTGTGTATTCAGACACATGTCAACCCAATTTCTGTCGTATCAATTCCAATGCATAGTGATCCCATGAGTGTCAAACTGGAGCTGTGTTCCATAGTATTGTCAATGCTGATTTCTGAGTAGATTACCAGGCCTTTTTTCTAATCACCTCTGGGTAGATTGGAACCTCCTAAAGGAGCTCTGGTAGTGTAGTGGTTATGAATTGAGCTGTGAACTGCAAGGTCAGCAGTTCAAAACTACCAGCTGTTCCTCGGGAGAAAGATGAGGCTTTCTGCTCCTGTAAAGATTTACAGCCTCGGAAACCCTGTACAGGGTTGATGTGAGTTGGGACCAACTCCACAGCACATAACAACAACAACAACAACAACAACAACAACAACAAAAGGAGCTCTGGTAATGTAGTGGTTATCAATTGGTCTGCTAACATCAAGGTCAGCAGTTCGAAACTTTCTGATGAAGCTTTCTGCTCCCATAAAGATTTACAGCCTCGGAAACCCTGTACAGGGTCACTGTGAGTTGGAACCGACTCCATGGCTTATAACCACCACCACCTTTCATTTGGACTCTTGGTGTGGTGCTGTGTGTTACTGCACCAAACTGCAAAGCCGTTTGAACTGCAAGGTTGGCAGTTCAAGCTCACCAGCTGCGCCTCGGAAACCCTATACAGGGTCACTATGAGTCAGAATCGACCGGAAGACACTTAACAACAGCAACTTTTCATTTAGCAGTAGCAGTACAGCCTGTTTATACCTCCTAGGGACTTCAGACTTGGGAGGCACTTGACACACACTAGTAGAAGGAGTGGTTAGAACAAACCACAGTTAATGAGCCCAATTTAGTCAATTGCCTATGTTGACCATAAAGTTTTATTAGCAACACAGTCACGCCCACTCACAGATTGTGGATGATTGCTTTCTGGAACATAGAACAATTGAGTAGTTGTAGAAACTGTAGGTATTTATGCAGAACCTGAAACACTTGTTCTCTGGCCCTTTATGGAATTTGTTTGCCTACCCCCTGGTGTGGTGCTGCAGGATAAGTATTGGAGGCAAGGTTGGTTTGAATCCACCAGCTGCTCCTAGGAAACACTCTACAGAGTTGCTATGAGTTTGAATGGCCTCAACAGCACTTAACAACAGCAATAAACATCTCCTGGTAGAGAACTGGCTTCAGTAAACACTGGCTCTACCATTTGACTTGGGATACCTAGGTTAAGAAATATAACCTCACTGCCTCTTAGTTTCCTCATTTGTAAAATGGGGATGATAGTAATATTTACCTTTCTGGGTTGTTGGAAGGAGCAAATGACATAATGTATGGAGGTGCTTAGCAGAGGGTCTGGTACACAGTAACTCCTCAATAAATGTTGCAATTAAAGAGCTATTGAGCCAGTTCCAACTCACAGCAACCCTGTGTAGGGTTTCTAAGGAGCGGCTGGTGGGTTTGGATTGCTGATCTTGCAGTCAGCAGTCCAGTGCTTATCTTGTAGCGCTATACCAGGACCCAATAAATGTCAGCCAGTATTACTTATCTGATTTTCTCAAATACTTCAAATAGCCCTCTAAAGTAAGCGATATTGTTCTTGGAGAAAACTGAGGCCCAGAGTGTCTAGAAAATACACGGAGCACTAAATTCATAATTACCCATGCTCTTTTCTATGTTCTCAGTAATTTACAAATTCTTTCTAATTTATCTCCCCCAGCCTTTTTGAAATAAAATATTGGGCAGAACTTCAACACTAAAATCAAGGTATATATATTTAGCTATTTTATTTATTCTGAATTTCATATTCAAATAATTTATTTTCAAGAAAGATGGACGGGGTGGTGGTGGTGCTGTTTTAATTGATAGTTTTACAACAGGAAAGCTGAGTCCTGCAGACCAATGGCAACCTCCTCATCCCTGCAAGTTTGCTACTTCTGTTTTGGTAAAGCAGAGGAAAATTTAGACTCCTGTAGCTCAGTAGTTACAAGTAGCAACAATGTCTTTTTCTTTTATACAGAGACTTTTGTAGTGTAATAGCCTCTTCACTGAAACCGATTTCAAGCCTACAATGAAGAACAGTGGGCAATTTTTGTTTTAAAGGTAAATAGTGAATACTAGAGTTCCCCCTATATTTCTTACCTGTAAAAATAATGGTACGGCTTTCGTGTTTCTCTGTGTGAAAATACCTGCATGGATTGTCATCAAATTTGGAGGCTGTCTTTGGAATGGTGTTACTTAAAATACACGCTGACCACAGGGATGCAAGATATTAATACAGAAATAATGTTCAGAAGGGAGAGGATAAATGAAAACTCAGTGTACTTTCTGCACAATTTGTGTTTTCTGGAAATCGAACACTATTCTAAAACATAAAACCAATTAAAATATATAGGCCAGGAAATAAAAATTAAAAAAAATACAGGCTCTGGGGGAAATAATAAAAAATCAGGTGACGGGGTAGTGCTGGAGAGCAAGACTAGTAAGGTCTGTTCATTCATGGAATGGCCCATCATCCAAAATCAAAAGGATGACATTTATCTAAGGACCAAGTTGAAGGAGGTGGGCAGGAGTGTGGAATAAAAACCACAGGGAGGAAGAGGAGATTGCAATCATTGAGATCAAATAAAGTATATGATTTGTTGAATGTAAAACTGATGATTTTGTCTGTACACTTTGACTCAATTCACAAAAGAAGTTTCAAAAACCAAAATTACAGACGAAATCTAAATAAAGTCTATACCTAAGTTACTAATGTTGCACCAATGCCAACTTCAGGTGTGGTGCTGTAGGATAAGCATAGGACTGCAAGGTTGGTTTGAATGGCAAGGTTGGCAGTCTAACTGGGTAGCTATGAGTTGGAATCAACTTGATGGCATTTAACATTTGGAGAATATATTATTACGGTTATGTAAGACAGTATCATTGTGGCAAGCTAGAGAAAGAGTAGATGAAAATCCCCTACTATTTTGCAGCTTGTTGTTTCTTCAATTACTTCAAAATAAAAAAAATATAATAAAAAGTTAGATGGCCGGGTATGCCTGGAAATCATTTTTGGGGAACATCTCTTTGAGGTAGGAAGTCATTGTCTGGGATTGTTGAAACTGCAGTTCACCGGTTGAGCCAGGAGTTTGACCATTGAGAGACGGCTGCTCCATCTAGTAATATTCTATGAATAGAAGAAAAACCATGGATCTTTAAAATGTTTTCATTTATGTTGTTGAGATAATATACACAACAAAATATCTGGCAATAGTTTCTACAAGTACAACTCAATGATATTGCTTAGTTTTTTTTATTTCAGTTTTTATTGTTAGTTGAATGATAGTTTACATGGGAGAACATTGGTTTTATACTCATTGTTTCATTACAATGATTACAATCTCCTCAGTGCATCGTCATTCAACAGTATTTGTTTCCAGTCCCTCTGTTTTTGGGAGGGTGTACACAAAAACACTCAGGCATATATAATAATTTAAACCACCAAAGGGTACATTCTGCAAGCCTGCCTCCTGGCTGCCAGTACTCAGCCTTTCTCTTTCCATGAGTCCCGAGTCCTCAGCTACGCCCTCTCTCCATGTCCCCATCTCTGCTGCCATCTCTGGTGTCGCTGCTTCTCTGGATAGGGACCCACATGACCTTGTGCTCTTCTCCTTTGATGGTCCTAGGATCCTCTGTTTCCTGGACTGTAAGATTAACTACTCCCCGGTTTTTGTTACAAAACTTCTACCTTTACAGTTGTGACATTCACAGTTAGCCATGGTAACAATTACTCACTATTGAATCGAAAGATTCTTATCCCCATTTCTTTTTACCAGACCCATCTAGACAAGATGAAAACTATTCCGTGGGAACTCTACCTTCTCCCACACATTCTTAAACTAAACTCTTTCTTGAAACCTTGTAAGCCAGCCACTTTGTGCCTTTATCTCCCTGCCCCCTTAATTTATGTAGCCAATGTCTAAGTTGCCCATCCCTATCTACCCTGGAAGTATAGAGGAAGGTTACATTCTTTGACTGGCACAACTGTTGTCATCCTCCTTTTCTGAGTTATTCCTCGTCCCTCATTAACATCAGGAGCCTTGGTGGGTCAAGCTCACCAGCTGCTCCTGGGAAACCCTATACAGGGTCGCTATGAATCAGAACTGACTCAACAACACTTAACAACAACAACAACAACAACAACAACAATAACAACATTAACACAAAGGAGTCTTGGTGGTGCAGTAAATTAAGCATTAGGCTGCTTACTGAAAGGTTGGTGGTTCAAGCCCACCAGCAGGTCTGGGAGAGAAAAATGAGACAGTCTGAGTCTGTGAAGAGTGTTGTTGTTAAATGCCCTTGAGTTGGTTCCAGCTGACAGTGACTCTGTATAGGGCTTCCGAGGAGCGGCTAATGAGCTTGAACCACTGACTTTGTGGTTCAAACTGACCTTTTAGTCCAGCGCATTAACCTGTATGCAGCACCACACCAGGACTTGCAAACCCTATAGGGCAGTTCTGTCTTGTCCTATAGGGCCATTATGAGTCAGTACCCATGTAACAGTAGTGAATTTGGAGCTCAGAGCATTAACATAAACTCACTGCCTCCTAAAGTTCCTAATATTTCAAGTTGGGGTTGTTGATTTGATCACCTATGGAGAGTTCTTTAGAAAGCATAATGCTCAAGGCAGACATTTGTTACTAGTTAATAAAAACTCAAGAGTCCTGGTGTGGTGCTGTAGGATAAACACTGGACTACAAGCTCGGTTTGAATTGAAAAGTTAGTGGTTCAAACTCCTTGGAAATCCTATATAGAGTTGCTGTGAGTTGCAATCTGCTCAGTGGCACTTAATAACAACAACACTGTTTGGTTTTAAGAGGACATCAGGGCATATTTTTGGTTTAAAGTTTAAAGATGATCTCAGGGCAATACTTTCAAGGGTTTATTCAGCCCTCATACCTCCAGAAAGTCTGGAGTCCATGAAAATTTGGATTCTGGTCTACAGGAAACCAGTGGATTTAAATGGCATATCCAAATCGAATATCAAGAAGACCAGTGTTCTGATTAGCACATGAGCTATAATACAACCGTGGAACAATATGTTTCCTCAGGACAACTTGTTAGCTGTTCTCTGGCACTCACCATGAGTAGGTACAGCTGACCTTCACCTGGCATTTAATTACTGGCATCCGGCGTGTGCTCTATTGGTGCTCTCACTTGTATATGAATTTATAGGAGTGGATATGTGCAGCTAAACTTGAAAAAGACCAGAGCAGAGTTTACAAGCTTCCCAAACAAGGACACATTTACAAGTACTTCAAATATGTTCTCAGTGCTGGTTAGAAGATTTATTTCAAAGTTAATACAAATTTAAGTTCATCAGGCTGCTCCTTAGGGGAAGGGTGGTCTTGGTGTTACAGGGTGACTTGCTATACATTTGAGAGTGCCTGTTGTCTTTGTAACATTCAGAGGACTTTGTTATTGCTGTTAAATGCCGTGGAGTTGGTTCTGACTCATAGTGACCCTGTACAGGGTTTCTGAGGAGTGGGTGGTGAGCTTGAACCTCCGACCTCATGATTCAAACCAACCTTGCAATCCAGCACAGCGCCACACCAGGACCGGAATTTAAACAAGTTGAACATGAAATGATGCATTGTGAAGCTCTTTGATTCCTGAAGACCAGATTTTGAAATCCACTCTTTTTGTACTCCAGCAGAAAGAGCCTTCATGGTGTAGTGGGTTACGCATTGGGCTGTTAACCCCAAGGTCAGCAGTTCGAATCCATCTGGTTCTCTGCAGGATTTCTGCTCCTGTAAAGATTTACAGCTTCAGAAACCCTATACAGGATCTCTATGCATCAGAACCGACTTCACAGCCACAGCCAGCCAGCCACACTCTACCAGAGGGATCAGCCATACTGTCTTTGTGGCACTTGGGATCCTGGTGTGGCACCACAGGATAAGCACTTGACCTCAAGGTCAGTTTGAAACACAAGGTCAGCAGTTCAATCCCATCAATCACTCCTTGGAAACCCTACTTCCAGGGTCACTAATGAGTCAGAACTGACTCGATGGCACTTAACAACAACAACAACTGTAGCATGAAAGTAGCCAAAGCTAGTATGTAAAACTGGGGTGCACCTCTGCTCCAATAAAACTTAACTTACAAACACAGATGGGCTCATAGTTTGACAACTTTCTTAGCTCATCCCTGTCATAATAAAGCTGATGATATTGACTTGGTATTAGCGTAGTGGTTACGAATCGGGCTGCAAACCTTAAGGCCAGCAGTTCGAAACTACCAGCTGTTCCGCGGGAGAAAGATGAGGCGTTCTGCTCCCATAAAGATTTACAGCCTCGGAAACCCTGTACAGGGTCGCTATGGGTCGGAAACGGCTCGACGGCACTTAACAACAACAACAACAACATTAACCTACCAGTCCTATAAGGGTCCTACAAGGACCCTGGAGTCTTGATGTGGTCCAAACTGGTAAGTGCTAGACTGTTAATCACAAGGTCGACAGTTCAAACCCACTAGCTGCTACTTGGAGACCCTATACAGGGTCACTGTGAGTCGGAACCAGCTTGACAGCACTTAACAACAACAACTTGAGGATCCTGCCTAGATGGGTTAGTGATGTTGCTAACTTCCTTGTCTCTCCTTTTCAGGTGAGGAAGTTGAAGGACAGGAAGGTAGAGTAATTTCCCCAAGGCCGTATGGTTAATACCTGGTGGAAGCAAGACTTGCATCTTTGGCTCTGAAGCTGCTCCTTGGTGCTGTCGAGTTAGTTTGACTGAAAGCGGGCCAATACAGGGTTTCCGAAGCTGTACATCTTTCCAGGAGCACACAGCCTCATCTTTCTCCCACAGAGTCACTGGTAGATTCGAACTGCTGACCTTGTGGTTAGCAGCCCAACAAGTAACCCACTATGCTGCCAGGATTCCTTGAGGCTAACACAGACACTTCCAGATTGTCTCCCTAAGCCTTAGTATAAGCAATGCTGTTCTTTATAAGGAAATCCTTTTAGTCTTATTTATAGAAGACAGTATTTGTAAGTTCTAAGCGTGTCCTTAGATTCATATCAGTAATCATAGACGATAACATTCTGGGTTCTAGTGGTTTGGGGATATTGCATTCAAAGAAATTCTTATTATGTTTTGCCTTTCCCTTCACTTAAATTAATATGTGTCTGTGTGGCACTGTGGGTTAATGTGCCAGACTGCTGAGATGTTTGAACTGCAAGGTCGGCGGTTCAAACTCACCAGCTGCTCCTCAGAAATCCTATTCAGGGTCACTATGAGTTGGAATCGACTCGACGGCACTTAACAATAACAAGGACCCTCTAGTTAGGAGCTCTGGTAGCGTAGTGGTTACGAATCAGGCTGCTAACCTCAAAGTTAGCAGTTTGAAACTACCAACTGTTTCGTGGGAGAAAGATGAGAGTTTCTGCTCCCATAAAGATGTATAGCCTTGGAAACCCTACACAGGGTCTCTATGAGTTGGAACCTACTCAATGGCACATCACCACCACCACCACTGTCCAGTTGGAGTCCTGGTGTGGTGTGGTAAAATCAGCACTGGACTGCTAACCACAAGATTGGACGCTCAACCCCACCAGAAGCTCTTTGAAATCTGTGTACAGCCTTGCTATGAGTCAGAATTGACTTGGAAACTGTATACAATGTTGCTATGAGCAAGAATTGACTCCACAGCATATAGTAACAACCTTCGAGTTACTGATGTACCCTCTCTTCCCCTCGCATTCCTGGTAACTGTTAAAGAATATTTCTTTTTAGGTGACAGTTTTTCCTTAACTGTTTATATTAGTGGTCTCAGACAATATTTGTTCTTTTGTGATTAACGTATTTCACTCATTATAACATCTCCCAGAGTCATGAGTTTTCTGAGATATTTAAAAAATTCCTGTTTTTTAACGTTGCGTAGCATTCCATATGTGTGCATGTACCATAGTTTGTTTATCAATTCTTCTTCCATTTATGGGCATTAATTAGGCTGTTTCCATCTTTTTCTATTATGAATAGTGCTGTGATGGAAGATGGGTGTGTATGTGGCTATTCCAGTCACAATTCCTATTTCCCCAGGTCATGTACCAAGTAGAGAGATTGCTAGATCACATGGTTTTTCTGCATCCAATTTTTTAAGGAAGTGCCATACTGTTTTCCACAGTGGTTGTCCCACTTTACAGTCCTCCCAGCAGTGGGTGAGGGCTCCAGTCTCTCTACATCCTCCCCAGCATTGATTGTTTTCTGAATTCCTGAACTTTCCTATTAATGCTGGGATGAGATGACATCTTATTTGCATCTTGCTAATGGCTAATGGCTAATGGCTAATGATCAGCAAGCATTTCTTCATGTGTTTATTGGCCTCCTGAATGTCTTCTTTGGTTAAGTTTCTCTTCGTATCCTCTGCCCATTTTAAAACTGGATTATTTGTCTTTTTGTTGTTGAGGTGTTGAAGTGTTCTATACATAGTCCCTTGTCTTAGAGATTAGTCCCTTGTCTGGTATGTCTTCATCATTCCCTTTTAATGAATGGACACTTGAGACCCCCAGATCCTTGTCCTTCAAAGCGAGGTTTGCTGATCACAGGCTGGCTTCCTGAGTCTGCAATCAGTACAGAATCATGGGGTCCTGCCAGAAGGGGTGCCCACATTTTGGGCTTAATGTTATGGCCACCATTTTGGAATTCTTAGCTTTACCTTTAAATTTGTGTTTTGTGAGTAAGCTCTGATGGGGCATCAACTTGGAGACTTAGTTCCATCTGACCTCCCTCCTGCTTCTAGTCCTCATCCCCACATCCCCCCACTGTTTTCCTCACCCCTAGAGGTCTCACCCCCTCGTGCACTTACCCTGCAAGTATCCCAGCACCTGGGCGAGCACAGGATGAAGAAGCAATTGAAAAAAAACAACGTGACAGATGGAGGCAGAGAGAGGGAGACTGCAAAGGAAGGAAAACATTTTCACATGCTTCTTTTTTTATTCACATGTTTCTTGAACAAAAGGCCTTGCCTTTCCATTTCTCACTGTTGTTGTTGTTGTTGTTAAGTGCCGTCGAGTCGGTTCCGACCCATAGCGACCCTGTACAGGGTTTCCAAGGGTGTAAATCTTTACGGGAGTAGAAAGCCTCATCTTTCTCCCGCGGAGCGACTGGTAGTTTCGAACCGCCAACCTTAAGGTTCGCAGCCCGATTCGTAACCACTACGCTACCAGAGCTCCTTTGGTAGCCACTCTTGGCTGACCATCAACAACAGCAACAACCAACAATCCCCTGGAGGCTTCTTAAAAATGCAGACTCTCAGGTCCCAACCCAGACCTGGGAACGGGAGTCTGCATTACATTCAGAAAGTCAAGTGATTTGTGGACACATTCCGTGCTAAGAAGTGCCACCCTAAAGAAGGCTTCTAAAGGGGTCTGAGGAATGGAATGCTTAGAGAGCGCTCAGAGGATCCTGAGGCTCAGCTGGATCTGGGATCTACTGCCTCTTAAGGGTTTTTTTCAGCCTCTTCTGAGGATCAGATCACCTGGGGCTTCATCCAGGCTCTGGGAAAATGACTTATCTCAAACAAGCATTCCAGAAGGCTTTCTTACCTGATACATTTGGGAAGCTTAATCCTTTATACTATACACTAGGGCTAGTGTGGCGCTGTAGGATCATGCACTGGACTGAAAAGTTGGTTTGAACCACAAGGTCAGCAGTTCAAACTCACCAGCTGCTTCAGGTTCGCTATGAAACGGAACCATCTCAACAGCACTTAACAACTCGAATCCATATCTCCCCCTTGCCTGTAGGATATCTGACTTAACTTTGTTTGAAATTTATAAACATTTTTGCCAGAGCTGCTTTATCTCACACGGCTGTATGTTTCTAGGTGGCAGTTAAGAGCCATTTCAGTGGATTAGGATGGGGAGGAAAAGATGTGTGTTTGGAAGTTTTGACACCCAGGTCTGGTGTCATAAAGATATCAAGATAAAAGAGGACAGCTTGGCCCCTGAGGTGTTGCTTCTCTGAGAAGTTGCCACTGTCAACTAGAAGGATGGAAGCGAAGAGGAGTCACAGCACTTGCTTCTAGCCGCGGTTTTTTCTATGCGCAGTGATTTCTGTCGGCCTTGGGCATTGGGTGGTGGGTGGCCTGGACCAACAAAAGAATTAGGTCACATCTGGGATGAACCAAGAAATGGCAGGGCCTTGAACTTGTACGAAACTACAGGGTTTTTGGACATGGAATACTGGATGTGGTGTCTGCCAGTGTACCTCAAGGCAGGCATGGTGTGGTGTTGGCTGTCAGCTGAGTCCCATGTGACAGAATCCAACTGTCTTACAGGGTTTTCTTGTTGGAATCTTTATGAAAGTAGATTTCCAGGCTTGTTCCTGTGGAACCACTGAGTAGATTCAAACCACCAACCTTTAGCCTAGCAGCTGAGCGTTTAACCTTCGGAGTCCTGATGTGGCGCTGTAGGATAAGCACTGGGATCCTAACGGCAAAGTCACAGGTTCAAACACAACAGCTGATCTCCACAAACCCTATGCAGTTGGGGTGGGATATCTTTTTTCTGCCAAAATTTATAACATCATTCTGTTATAGCAGTTTTAGATTAGAGAGTATCACAGCCACTCTTGACCCGTCATCGAAGAAACCGAGGCCACTTGGAGAGGTGAAGCAGAGTTTCAGAGTTTATTAAGCCGGCTGGCTCAAAGGAGCTAGCTTCTCCAGATTCTGAGCCCCGAATCCAGGGCAGTGCAGAATTGGGGAGGGGTTAGGTTGCGGACCTGTTTGAAGACAGGAGGGAAACCAGCGGATTGGTCCTGCTCAGTAACCTGATTAACATTCTAGCTTGTCTCCTGGGTGAAGGGGGCAGTGAATGTTTTTGCCTTTTCCTGTTCAGTTCAAGACCCATACAAAATAATCAACTTGAAAATTAGCCTGCTATATTCGATTAAAGGTTCCATGAGCTCACCTCTAATGGGGTGGCTTGGAAACCTCATACAGTCGGTATGAGTCGGAACCGACTCCATGGCACGCAACCCCCACCACCAATGTGATAGCTCGAACTGTGGTTGCCTTGGCAGGGCCAGACCAAATGTTTTCGTGGGTCTTACATTGCCTACTGGCTGGCCATGCTCTGCTCCTGCTACAAAGGGTTGGTATGAGTCGGAACTGACTTGATGGCACTGAACAACAAGTTTATGCACTACCAGGGCATAAAAGAGATGGGAACAAACAGAGGTCCATGAGGAAACTGGCCCATTTGGTAGGAGATAGAGTGTATGGTTGTCCCGAGCATCAGACGATGGTAACTAGAATGTTCCTCTCCTGTATGTAACAAGGAGAGAAAGAACTGTCGATAAACCATACAGAAACTTTCCAGCAGGGCATGCACATTCCCAAACCTCCAGGGACCAGGTTGGTGGAGGGAGACCAGAGGATGGCAGTCCAGCTGATGGCCACTTATCCTCTCTAAAGGGTACAACCACATGAGAGCATTCCTTAGGATTCTGATTTTCCAAGAGACACCGGAAACCTGGATGTACACGTTAAATTTCTTTATTCAAAATGATGGCAACAAATTTGATGTTTAAGGAACACTTAGAACCCTGTTCTATGGGCCAGATCTGTCCAGGAAAGATGGTTTTTAACCCTCTTGGGTTGGGTAACAAGTGCAGCCTTGTATCAGTCCATTAGCTAGGGGCGCATGCAAAGACCGTGAGAGGTATAGGGTGTGAGAGTTTCCTATTTTCCAAAGACACTGGAGCGTAAGCACGTTTATCTTTTGTGTGCTTGTCCTGGTTCTTTCAACACGCACATACTTGCTTATGTGCATACGTATTTATATATGTTGTTGTTGTGAAGTGCCGGGGAGGCAGTCCCCACTCATAGCAACCCCGTGTAGGGTTGTTGAGTGGTGACTGATGAATTTGAACCACCGAACTGACCTTGTAGTACCATGTCTTATCCTGCAGCGCTGTACCAGGACTCCCTATTTATGTCTATGTGCATGTCTGTGTACATAAGGAACTCTGGGAAACAACGGTTAAATGTAAACCCACCCAGTGGTTCTGTGGGAAAAAGATCTGACATTTTGCTTCTGTTGTTGTTATGTCCTGTTGCGTTGGTTCTGATTCATAATGACCCTGTATAGGGTTTCTGAGGAAATGCTGGTGAGATTGAAGCTGACCTGGTGGTTCAAACCAACCTTCTGGTTGAGTTCTTACTCTACAGTGCTAGACCAGGACTCCTGTAAAAATTGGTTGGTTTGGATTGGCTATGTGCCATGGAGTTGGTTCAGACTCATAATAGAACCAGTATAGGGTTTCCAAGGCTGTAAATCTTTATGGGAACAGAAAGCCTCATGCTTCTCCCATGGAACGGCTGATAGTTTTGAACTACTGACCTTGAGGTTAGCAGCCCAACTTGCAACCAATCCTAAGGGGTAGCTCTGCTCTGTTCTCTATACGACAAAAACTGGCTTGACGGAACATGACAGTAACAACAATATGGTTGTGTGTATGTATACATAGGTGCATGTATGTATAGGCACACAGTAAATATGCTGCAATCAGTAAACATCTTTATGGTCTCACCATTGATTTATAGCTTTCATCTGCTCTGACTGAACAACGACCACACAGTGCCACTTGTTAATATGTTTGTGAACACATAGAATAATGATATATGTTACTATGTACTTAGACATGGTGCTGTGGAGTTAGTTCCGACTCATAGTGACCCTGTACAGAGTTTCCGAGGCTGTAAATCTTTACAGGAGCAGAAATCCTCATCTTTCTCCCATGGAACAGCTGGTAGTTTCAAACTGCTGACCTTGAGGTTCGCAGCCTGACTCGTAACCACTACGTTACCAGAGCTTCTTTGTTACTGCTGGATAATGTCAATCTCCAACTCATAACAACTCCCCCTGGTGGAGTAGAACTGCTTCCTTGGGGTTTCCTGGCTGTGATCTTTGTGGGAGCAGATTGTCACATCTTGTCTCCCAAGGAGCTGTCGAGTGGCTTCAAACTCCTAGCCTTTTAGATTAGCAACCAAGTGCTTCACTGCTCGCACCACTCGGGCCCCTTGCAGCCTTTAGGACCCACCTGCACCCTTCATTCAGCGGCTCACACACATTTCCGGACAACATTGCTATGTCAAGTGAGTGTTACAGAAAACCTTCTGAGGGGTCGTGAGGGGCTGGCTGCAAGTCAGGAACTCATCAGCCTCTACTGGGGGCTTACATGTGTGCATCTCTTGGGTTAGAGATGGGCTGGGGTTCACATTTTCTGATACTAAGTGGAAGAGGAGTGCCCTGCTGGCGCAATGGTTAAGCACTCAGCTACCAACCAAAAGGTGGTCAGTTTGAACCCATCAGCAGCTCTGAGGAAGAAAGACTTGGCCATTAGTCGGAAACCCTATGGGGCGATACTACTGTGTCCTATAAAGTTGGTGTGAGTCAGAGTCCATGGTACACCACCCCCACCACCACCACAAGTATAAAAGAGAGTTAAACAACCAGAAAGAAGAGAAACATTTATTAAAACAACAACAACAACAACAAAACATGCAGTCCCGTTATACAGGGCAGAGAGGCGGACACTGTGGGCAAGCCGGAGCTGTGCTCTGCAGTTTGCATTGGGTGGTATCACGACAGTGTTTTCTAACCTGTTACAAAGTCTCCGTGCTGAAGAACTGACCTTTTAGTTTATGCCTGACTGACACCGCCTGCCTCGTTTTCAATAATGAGAAGGCGAATGGAGAAAGAATGTCTTAAACCCTTCCCATCATGTTTAATGAGAGGAGTTTTTCTCTACAATTTCTTACGGAAATGTTTCAAAAATGACTTTTAAATCAGAAAGGGAAACCTTATCATTTTTTGTTGCCCCATGGCTCTCCATCCCTGAGTGGAGATGAGTCACAAGGGACTGTAAGATGACAAGGAGGTTTCGGGACCACCTCACTGCACATTGCTGCTCATTCATCTGCTGCAAGGACCGGCTCTCCCCACACCCCAGGTACACCAGGATTTTCATTCTTTCCATCCACCAAGCTCATTACATCACTGCATGGCTGTCATCATCTGCCCATCTTTCAGGAAATGACAGAGTGGAATTTAGAAAGAAATATGAAGCGATTTCAAAAAAGTTCATGGAAAAAATGCCATTATCATTGAATTCCATTTCCCCATGAACTTCTGAAGCTCTCTCATAGGTCTGAATGGTGTGCCTACAAAATGGTGTAAGAAGCACCTCTGTGTTTTGAGGTGATCAGAATCCTGGAGTATTTGGCCTTCCTATTGCCATCACTGGAGTTCCTGTAGTGCAGATGGTAATGTGCAATAACTAGCCTACTAACCAAAAGGTTAACGGTTCAAATCCACCCAGACACACCTTGCAAAAAAGGCCTTGTTGTTATTGTTATTAAGTGCAGTTTAGTCCGTTTCAACTCATAGCCACCCTGTATGGGGTTTCCAAAGACCAGCTGGTGGCTTGAACTGCTGACTCTGTGGTTCGCAGTTTAGTGCTGATCCCACAGCACCACACCAGGAGTCCTAGTGATTTGAAAAACGGGCCATTGAAACTGTATGGAACTGAGGTCTACTCAGACACACGTGAGGCTGTCAGGAGGTGAAATTACACAACACAACTTGTCTACTTGCTTTTTGTCTGAAAGGGGACCATTTCAATGTTGAAAATACGTTCCCTTTTAAGATAACTGGTGTGGTGCTATGGGTTAATGCGCCAGATTGCAAAGCCAATTGAACTGCAAGGTCAGCAGTTCAAGCTCACCAGCTACTCCTTGGAAACCCTATAGAAAGTCACTATGGGTTGGAACCAACTCAATGGCACTTAACAACAACAAGAAGCACTTATTTTGACCAAAAAATCCTCACTCTTATCTGGATCTTGTTAAAGTTAGAATAAAGGTGCATGTTTTAATTTTATTTTTAAAAAATTCTTTCCTGTTTATTCTGGGCCTGTTCCCCATTTACCTCATAAGCACTTCATAAATTCTGCTTCTCGGTAATACGACACTACACCATGTTTTTTAACCAGAACATTTTTGTTGTCCTGAGCAATCTGGCGCAGAACCTTGGAAAGAGGCGGTGTTGTGAAGGAGGGCAGACTGAGCCCTGGCTGGGCCAAGGTGGCCAGACACGCTCCCGAGTTTCTACACCTTCACAGGTGAGCTGTGGTAGAATGTGGAGGTGGAGAAGTTCCAAAGCCACGTGCGCTAACTTCTGATTTTGTGCCTGACTTTTCTAAGTGAGCTGGCCCGGTGAAATAAAAATAGACTGAAAAAAAGTTGCTGTTGAAATCGTGCCCAGTACAACATACACCAATTCAACGGTTTCTCCATGTACGATTCAGTGACGTTGGGAACATTCTTTGAGTTGTGCAGCTGTTCTTAGTCTGCCTTTCTGAGTTGTTTCTCTCCTCGTTGCAAACTCATGGCTCCCTAAGTTTTCAAGTTGCTATTGTTACTTTGATCCCAAAGAGCACAATGCTCAAAGCAGGTATCCTCTTGTTTGGTTTAAAGATGACTTCGGGGGATATTTTTTGTTTTAAGGGTTAAAGACTGTATCAGGGAAATGGTTTGGGGAATTCATTCAGCCTCCGTGGATCCAGAAACTCTGGATTCCATGAGAGCTAAAAATTCTGTTCTACATTCTATTCCTTCCATTTGAACAGAATTCTTCTATGGAACTTTGATCAAAGTGTTCAGTAATGGTAGCTGAGCCCCATCCAAGTCTAATCCTATGACCAAGGAAGCTGTTATTCATGGAGGCAATCAGCCACACATCCACAAATAGACTTCTAAAAGCCTTTTGCTGTAAATTGAGCGAAGGCTTACAGAGCAGGTCATCGGTTTTGCATTAGATGATTCAGACACATTTTGTTGGATCTCATTGACTGCAGTTCCTACGATGCAACATCCATATCTTCCCTGGGTTTCTTATTTCCACTCCTTCTTCTTTCCTAACTCTTCTGAACATTGTCTTTGGGTAAATGCAACTACCCCTTTGATCTCAGATGGTTGATTATTCTAAGGTCTGGGTACCTCACTAATGTTATTGTTTGGAACTGAACTCAGCCCCGTGGATCAACTTTCAGTCAAACAATAGCCAGGTGTCTAAGGTGAACAAGAGTCCTTGTGTGGCGCTGTAGGATAAACACTTGACCTCAAGGTCGGTTTGAACTGCAGTTCAAACTCACCAGCCACTCCTAGGAAACCCTGTCCAGAGTTGCTATGAGTTGGAACCAGCTTGATGGCACTAAACAACAACCTAAGGTGAACAATTTGGACTTTTTTCAGGATCGGTGCTTCTTGCTACAAAAGGTGTCAAACACCCAAAAGATGTCTGTTGACCCCTCCCACGTTCCGTTCCCTTCTCACATGCCAGAAAGTTAGAGAGTTTAAGTTAGTTGAGTAATACTCATTCATGTTTGAATTTACATGGAATTGTGGGGAATGTAAGGAGTCCTGGTGGTACTGTGGGTTAAGCATTGGCTTGCTGACTGCAAGGTCGTCCATTCAAACCACCAAACCACTCATGAGAGAAAGATGAGGCTGCCTGCCGCCATAAACACGGACAGTGTCAGAAGTCCTAAGGAACAGTTCTACTTTGTCCTAAAGTGTGGCTGTCTGTTGGCATCAACTCGACGACTGGTTTGGTTGTTTTGAATGGAGAGTATGTTTGTACTCTATGTAACCTGTTTTGCCCTAAATCGGTATGGTGTAGTACCAAACAAGGACAGTGAGCAAATTGAAGTTACAATAGGGAAAAATAGGAATTAAAATATAAAATCAATAGCATAGCAAGGAAGAATTGAGGCAGCATATCACAAAGCTCAGTAAAAATTAAACTTCAAACTTGCCTCTGAGATTCCTGGTAGCAAATGAGAAAGGGTTTTATAATTCTCATTATCATAAAAAAATTAAAAACGGCAAATCCGAGGGGGTTGCAAAGCATTTCATAAACCTGAATTTAGCAAGGCATCACGAACATAGACTTTCACACTGGGGCATAAAGGGGTCCACGAGTTAATCAACTTACAGGCAGCGATAGGTATAGAACAATTGTATTGCTCAGGAAAAGCCAAGGACATGAAAACAACTCAGCAAGGGGGATCCCGTAAAGGTCCATGGGCCGAGGACAAGGTGTGTAGGTAGAGGGAATGAATGACTAGGAGAATCTGCTGCCTAGAAAGGTTATGTAGGGAAATGAGTGTCTTGTCACTTCTGGAGAGACCATCCCTTCTGGTGGCCAACAAGAGAAATAATACAAACCATCTATCTGTCTAGGTTGAGGAAAATGCAGATGCTTTTTGCTGAGCGTCACCTGGAGACACGAAGCTCCTGTGTGATTCATAGCGACACGTTTGACCTCTTGGGGAGATTAATGGCGTAGTTAACAAGAATGGTTTAAGAGTCATATTACGATTTTTCAGGTCGAATATCACTTTTCATATGACTTGGACAGAATGTTAAATGCCTTGTCAACGCTCAATCTTCATAATTATTACTAATGACGATAATAAAAATAATGACAATATTCAAGGCACAGACGAACAAAGACAAGACAGTGACTTGGAGAGTTGGACAATGTATCACAGAAAGAAAGTCCAGGCTGGAACTATGACCCAAATATGATATGTAAACCCAAGAAATTCTGTTCTGTCTTCAGATTTTCTTAATTTGCAGTGGTTCTCAGAGTGTTGTCTTCCTACCGCCGCACTCTCCCCCCACCCCCTCAGCAGTATCATTATCACCTGAGAACTGGTTATGAAAGTTATCGGATCCCACCCCAGACCTACTGAGTCAGGTAGTCCGGGGCTAGTCCCAGCAATCTGAAGTTTAACAAGCTTACAAGTGATTCTGGTTTATGCGAAAGTTTGAGAACCACTAGGCTATTGGATTAAGTACCCTTCTCAGTGTATGGTGGTGTTGTGTTATTGTTAGGTGTCATCGAGTCTGGTCGAACTCATAGCGACCCCATGTGAAACAGAAGGAGACGTTACCTGCTCCTACACAATCACAATTGTTGCTGTCTGAACCATTGTTGAAGCCACTGTTGACCTAGCTCATTGAGGGTCCTTCTTTTTGATTGAACCAGCTCTTTGCCAAGTATGATGTCCTTCTCCAGGGACTGGTCACTCTAAAGTCTCACCATCCTGGCTTCTAAGGAGCATCCTCGCTGTACTCCTTCCAAAACACGTTTATTCCTTCTTCTGGCAGGCCAGGGTATTTTCAATATTCTTTACCAACACCGTAACTCTAATGCGTCAATTCTTCTTCGCTCTTCCTTATTTACTGTTCAGTTTCTACATGCGTACAAGGCTATGGAAAATACCGCGGCCGGGGTCAGGCCCACCTCAAAGTGACCTCTTTATTCCTTAATACTTTAAAATGTTAGGGCAGCAGATTTACCTAAGGCAGTACATCATTTGATATCTTAACTACTGTTTCCATGGGCACTGATGATGGATCCCAGGAAAATGAAATCCTTGAAAGCTGCCATCTTTTCTCCATTTATCATGATGTTATTTTTTGGTCCACTTGTGAGAATTTTTGTTTTCTTTACACTGAGGTGTAATCCACACTGAAGGTTGTAGTCTTTTATCTTCATCAGTAAGTGCTTTGCGTCTTCTTGGCTTTCGACATGTACAGCCTTTGTTGTTATTAAATGCCGTTGAGTTAACTCCCACCCATGGTGACCCTACATAGGGTTTCCAAGGAGCAGCTGGTGAGCTTGAACCACCAAACTTGCAGTTCAGACTACTTTGCAGTCTGACTCCTTAGCCCACAGCGTCACCCCGGGACTCCTGTGCAGCCTTATTGAGTCCTCAATTGCTGGTTTATTCCTCCCAGGTAATTTATCTATTCATTAATTTGCATGCGTTGCCAATAGTTCTTATATGAAGCAGGAAATCGAAACTGTTTTAGAGGATTTGGCAACACTGAACCCACCTTCCCCTGGGACTGAGCAAGAGCCCCCTCTTTAGGTTAAGTGTGTGCACCCCAGTGCACAAGATTCCTCATTTCAGATTGTGTAACACAGATCGATTTACTCATGGGTGTTACCCTCCTTAGTCCTAATGTTGGCAAACTATGACCCGTCGACTAAATATGACCCATCACTATTTTTGTAAATAAAGTTTTATTGGAACACAGCCACACGTTTCATTCTATGATGGCCTTTGTGCTACAAGAGCAGCGTTGAGTGGCCATGACAAAGACTGAAAGGCCAGCAGAGTCACTTAACCTCTGGCCTTGTACAGGAAAAGTTTGCCTGGTCTGCTGTTGTGTGCTGTTGAGTTGGTTCCGATTCATAGCGAACCTGTATAGTTTCTGAGGAGCGGCTGGTGGGTTTGAACTACCCACCTTGTGGTTTGTAGCCCGGTGTTGACCCACACCAGGACTCTGGTATTAGTGCTAATTAATCTTCCTTTGAACTCAGACATCCTGTCTACCTACCTGCCATCCATCCACACAGGAAATGACAAGGTTTAATGGCATGATCCAATGAAAATTTCACTTAGGAGCCCAGGCTCAGACAGTATTTTCTTATACTGATCATTGCCAGAAGAACACAGGACGCTCAACTGAAGCATAATTAGAATTAATAGCAGGCAAGAGAGTGATGCAATCCCTTCCACTGTGACTGAGTTCATGTGTAACACGTGACCTCGTGTGTTCTGAGCTAAGTGCCACCTGCTGTCTGCTCTCACTTAGGTTATTGATCTTAGAAGAAATGAGAAATCAGAAATGGATTTCTTGACATCTATTATTTATTGCTCAGCCATCAAGTTAAAACAAAGCACCACAAAACTGAACATTTAAACTGTGTTTTGCTCATTTATTCATTAGTTTAGTGCAGGGGTCAGTAAACATTTGCTGTACAGGGACTGATTCCCCAAACCCACTGCTATCCAGTGTTTGCTGACTCACAGAAACCTAGTATAGGATTTCTGAGACTGTAAATCTTTATGGGAACTAAAAGCCTCATCTTTCTCCTGCTGAGTAACTGATGGATTTGAACTGCCAACCTTGGGGTTAGCAGTCCAGTGATGATCCTAAGAGCCACCAGGGCTCCTTAAAGTGCCTGATAGTAAATATTTTTGGCTTTACAAACCTTATGGTTACTCCTAAAACAACTCAACTCTATTTATAAACAAAATGTAAATTAACAGGCATGGCCATGTTCCAATAAAACTTTATTTGCAAAACCAGAGTATATGATTGATTTGGCTCGAGCCACCTGGTCTCGTGCCATGTTGGCCGTGGTCACGGAGGAGTGAAGGCAGCAGACGAGAGGAGTGGAAAATGGTTATCTTCTGACGATTTCCCGTTTTCCATCCTCCCCTTTAGTTGCCAAATGTGCAGTCTGTCTTCCTCCTTGCAATGGCTCAGAGACTAGATGCTGAATGAGCACAGAGAGAGATGAGTGGGTGAATTCTATTTTGGATAATGCTGACAGCTCAGTAGAGAGGAAGGAGCCCCCAGATTGGTATTACCTAGTGGGGAGAAGCTTTGGAGAGAGGAAGAACATGCTTACTTGCTTCTGAAACAGAAATAGTCAATGTTTCTTGTAAGGAGAGGAAAAGCTTGGTGCCTCATCTGCATCTGGAAGTTGGACAGTGAATAAGGAAGACCACGGAAGAGTTAATGCATTTGAGTTATGGTGTTGGAGGAGAATATTGAAGGTCCCACAGACCACCAGCCTGGAGAGTGGAGGATGGGGTCCCTCTCATCCTCTTACTCCTACTTAGGGTCTCCTGAGGCTCCTTAAATGCATCCCATTCCCTGCAGGGTAACTGCCAGCTCCACCTCCTGACAACCCTATGCATGTCAGAGTAGAACTGTGCTCTGTAGGGTTCTCAGTGGCTGGTGTGTTAGGACTTTTCTTCTGAGGAGCCTCTGGGTGGGTTTGAACCAATCTCCAACTTTGTAATTAGCAGTTGAGCACCTTCACAGGAAATATCTCCTGACCAAAAATTATGCTAATTCATAGCTAACCTTTACTAAGGGGATTTTCTTTTATCAAGGGTTTTCAAACCATTTTGTTTGATTTCTTTTCTTCTGATTGTAATAGTAATATTTATTTCTTGTCAAAATACGGCAACGACTGAAAAGGTATAAATAATGCTGATATCTTGTATCTCTTTTAGTTAGCACTGTGTAAGGCATTATGTGCGTATTTGTTGTTGTTATCAAGTTGGATCCAACTCACAGTGACCTTGTATAGCGTTTGTAGTTAGCAGTCCAGTGTTTATTCTATAGCACTATACCAGGACTCCTCACAAATCTTTGTAGTTGCTACTTTTAGGCAGAAAGAAGTCCAAAGTATTTATTGGGAGTCAGGATTCAAATAAAGGGCTGTCTGATTTCCAAAATCCTCCTTTTTTTTGGTACTCTTTCCCAAAGTATCACACTATATTTAAGAAAGAAAGGAAGGAGAAAATCACCATGATCTCCCTCAGGAAAAACTGCTCTTGCCTTTTGCTGTATTTTCTTCCAGTTATTTCTTTTTCTCTTATTTTTTAAAGCTAGAAATATATATACTCTTCCTTTCCCCACTTTACTTTGTTATGTAAGTATTTCAAAATTTCTTTGATAGCATCCTTTTAATATGTGTTTTGTCTAGTATTGCTGTACAAAAATATCGTAACAGGGTAGCTTTAACAACAACACAAATATTTTCTAACAGTTTGTTGTTGCTAAAGGCTGTGCAGTTGGTTCTGACTCCTAGTGACCCTATATAGGGTTTCCAAGGAGAGGCTGGTGGGTTTGAACTGCTGACCTTGCAGTTATCCATCCAGTGAACTCAGGAAGAAGGTTCTTGCCTCTCCATCTTCTGCTTCCTGGTTCCTGGAAATTTCCATGTGTGTTGGCATTTGCCTTACCCCCCATATCTGTTTCCCTTTGCTTGCTTATAATCTCTTTTGTATCTCAAAAGAGATAGATTTAAGACACACTCTACACTAATCATAATAAATGCCATTTCACAATGGGACTACTGGTGGTGGTGGTGGTGGTTGTGTACTGTGGAGTTGGTTCCCACTCATAGCAACCCTGCATAGGGTTTCCGAGGCTGTAAGTCTTTACGGGAGCAGAAAGCCTCATCTTTCTCCCACAGAACGACTGGTAGTTTCCAACTGCTCACCTTGAGGATAACAGTCCAATTCATAACCACTACACTACCAGAGCTCCTTACTGGGATTATTAGGAAATGGTATTTGTTATACCTCCTAAGGAACTCCTGGGGTGGTGCTATGGGATAAAGCACTGGACTGCAATGTCGGTTTGAACCACAAGGTTGGTGGTTCAAACTCCCAGCTGTTCCTTGGAAACCCTATACAGGGTCACTATGGGTCAGACTTGACTTGATGTCACTTAACAACAACAACAACAACAACAATGGGGCTATAATCACAGGCATGTTGTTGTTGTTAAGTTGCCATTGAGGCAATTTTGACTCATAACGACCTTGTATGAATAGCTGGTGGGTTGAATCATGGTTCAAACTAACCTTGGGGTCCAGTGCATTATCCTGCAGCTCCCATAATGCTGCAGGATAATGACCCATAGTGACCCTGTATAGGATTTCCAAGGAATGGCTGGAAGTTTGAACCACTCACCTTGTGGTTCAAACTAACATTGCAGTCCAGTGCTTTATCCCACAGCACCACACCAGGACTCCAACTACAGGCACAGAGGTTGGCATTTACAACACATAGTTTTTACAACACATTAGGCAAATCTGTTATATAAGAGCTAAGATGTCAGTTTGAGGACGAACGTGCGCTTGATCCAAGCCACCGTATTTTCAATAGCCTCATTGTTGTTGTTGTTGTTAAGTGCTGTCAAGTTGGTTCCAACCAATGGTGACCCTGTATAAGGTTTCTGAGGAGCAACTGGTAAGCTTGAACTGCTAACCTTGTGGTTCAAACGACTTTTCAGTCTAGCACATTAACCTTAACCCACAGCATCATACCAGGACTCCAATAATCTCATATGCTTGTGAAAGTTGTACAATGAGTAAGGAAGATTATAGAAGAATTGATCCATTTGAATATGGTGTTGGAGAAGAATACTGAAGGGACCAGAAGGACAAACAAGTCTCTGCTGGAAGAAGTACAGCCAGAGTGCTCCGTAGAAACCAAGACACCAGACCTCATCTCTCATACTTTGTACATGTTATCAGGAGGGATCAGTATCTACCAACCTAAATAAAATGGAGTTGGTTTAGTCATTAGGTCTCAATAAATGAGGACCCTGCAAATGAAGAAGTTAGTTTAAAATGTAGCCGAGATGACCCGTGGTCCTAGAAAGAGAGTGGGACAAGGAGAACAGGATGTGCTTAAACCCACCCAGGTAGTTATCTCCAGAACTAAGCAGCTAAGGCCTTAAAGGTAGAATGTTTGAGGACGTTTATTGCCTTATTGTTTCTTTTTTCAAAGAATGCTATCCTGATGTTATAAGAGTTGAAGTGTACATCCACCCATCAAATGTAACTTACCCTATATAATGTAGCTGCTATCTGTGATGGACAGGACAGACAGTCTTGAGAGATTACTCTCCCTGTCCTCCAGACTGCTGGCTTTCTGTTAATAAAATTCTTCCCATCTCTGTGATTGACTACAGTGACAGGTGGCCAACCCTCATTTTGGTTTGGCAACAGATGGACATCATGCTTGGCGAAGTGGAGGGTTAGTGAAAGAAAGGCAGTCTCCAACAAGATGGCTTGGCACAGTGGCATCAACAGTGGGCTCAAGCGTAGCAGTGATAGTGATGGAGACGTAGGACAGGATGGTGTCTTGTTCTGCTGCAGCGTCACTGTGAGTTGGAACTGAAATGACAGCACCTAACAACAGCTGCTAACCTCAAGGTCGGCAGTTCGAAACTATCAGCCTTTCCGTGAGAAAAAGATGAGGCGTTCTGCTCCTGTAAAGATTTACAGCCTTGGAAACCCTGTGCAGGGTCACTATGAGTCGGAACCGACTCCACGGTACTTAACAACAACAGCTAATTGTCAAACCAGTAGATCTCACATAAAATCTAGAGTTCTCTCTTGCAAAAGCCAGAAGCCCTGGGAAACTCCGAGGCTAGCTTTGACTTCCCTCTGGTAACACTTGGTGATAGACTCCTGGCATGGTGCTGTAGGATCAGCATTGGACTGTGAACCACAAAGTCAGTGGTTCGAACCCACCAGCCATTCCTTGGAAACCCTAGATAGGGTTACTACTATAAGTTGGAACCGACTCAACAGCAGTTAATAACAACAATAGTTTAGGTGGAGTAAGTACAGTCCAAGGTTGCCTGATTTAGCAAATCAAAGGTAGACAGGATGTCCAGTTCAAATAAACACTGAATATATATATAGTCCTGGTGTGGCGCTGTGGGTTAATGTGCCAGACTGAAAAGCCATTTGAACTGCAAGGTTGGCAGTTCAAGTTCACCAGCTGCTCTTCGGAAACCCTACTATACAGGGCCACTATGGGTCAGAACCGACTCGACGGCACTTCACAACAACAACAATATATATATATATATATAGGGAGTCCTGGTGTGGTGCTGTGGGTTAATGCCCTGAACTGTAAGATCAGTTTGAACCACAAGGTTGATGGTTCAAGCTCATCAGTCACTTCCTATACAGGGTTGCTATGCGTCAAACTCAACTTGATGGCACTTAAAACCAAGACACACACACACACACACACACACACACAC
>NW_006408541.1:9775407-9791669 GCF_000296735.1 Chrysochloris asiatica | reverse complement strand
ATGGTTCAAGCTCATCAGTCACTTCCTATACAGGGTTGCTATGAGTCGAACTCAACTTGATGGCACTTAAAACCAAGACACACACACACACACACACACACACATATATATTATAGTCCTGGTGTGGCCCTGTGGATTAATGCGCTGGACTGTGAAGTTGCTTCAAACTTCAGGGTCAGCAGTTCAAGGTCACCAGTTGTTCCATGGAAACCTTATACAGGGTTGCTATGGGTCGGAAATGACTCGTTGACACTTAACACCATATAGATCTATATAGATAAAGGTAGAATCAACACTGGACTGGGAAACACAAGGTCAACAGTTCAAATCCATCAGCTGCTCCTTAGAAATCCTCTACAAAGTCATTATGAATCAGAATCATATCTACAGCACTTAACAACAACATACACACACATGAGGGTGAGTCAAAATTATCTGCATTCTGGTTATATTAAAATGCCCATCCACTTCCATGGCTGATGACAACATCGAGCGTGCACGTGAAATGATTTTTGTCAAATAGACAAGTGACAGTGGATTATGTGCAAATCATGTGCAAATCAGCCAGGGCTCTGCCTATGAAATGATCTACAACAGACTTGGGTTTTGAAAAGTTTGTGTGAAATGGGAACTGAAATAATTCATGAAAAAGCATAAATAGAAGCATTTGTACATCTGCAAACAAATTTTGGACTGATACTCAAAGGAAAGTAAACGTTTCTTTAAAAACATCATTTCTGGAGACAAGACATGGGATTCATCACTACAAGTATGAGGGTAAAAGGCAGAATATGAAATGGAAACATCCTCAATTGCTAACCAAGAAAAAGTTCAAAAGTCAACCATCCGCTGGAAAATTGATGCTTACAGTTTTCTGGGATTCTCAAGAGCCATTATTGAAACACTATCAGGAAAAAGGTTCAGCAATCAACAGTGCTCCTTACAGTGAGATGCTCGCTGAAGAGCTGAAGCCTAAATTTAGGAGTAAAATCAGAGGACTGCAGTCCAAGGGCACTGTGATCGTGCATGACAATGCACATCCACACACCTCTGCCTACACTGTTGACATGCAAAAACTTCATTTTGGGGTGTTAAAGCATCCTCCCTCTAGTCCTGATCTTGTTCCAGACTTTCACCTGTTTGGTCCCCTGAAAGCAGCCCGCTGTGTTTTGTGAGATTCTGGCTTGCTCTCAGGGCTGGAGGAGTGCTTTCAGGTAGAGCATCAGGTCTAATGACCATCCCTGGAAACAGCAGCCATCTTTTCAGAGCAGGAGATGAAAGACGGGGATGCTTTGCTGAACCCCAGTTTGACAGAGGTGCTGAGGCTGCAGGGTTTTTCTAGAAGAGCTGCTTTCAACATCTGGGGTTGGGTGATCTTTTGTTGTTGGGGCTGTTCTGTGCACTATAGGATATTTAGCAGAATCCCTGGTTTCTACCCACTAGATACCCCTTGTTGTTGAGTTAGTTCTGACTCATAGTGACCCTACGCAGCACAGTAGAACTGCCCTGTAATTGGCTGTCATTTTGATGGAAACAGGTCATCAGAACTTTCTTCCCCGGAGCAACTGGATGGGTTCAAACCACCAACCTTTCAGTTAGCAGCCCAGCACTTAATCACTGTGACACCAGTAGCATTCCCTGGTCCCCAATTTTGGCAATCAGAACATCTCCACGCAGTTCTGAATGCTTCCTGGGAGGCAGAATTGCTCCCAGTTAAGAGCCTGTGTGCTAGACACACCTCTACAGGGATGATCAGGACTCAGATGTCTTGAGGGAGAAATGACAACTTAATTGTGCAAAAGACTCAGGTGTAGAGACAGCAGGGACTGGTGGGGCCTTGTTCCCTGGAGGCTAGGTCCCACCTAAGGGTCTCGAATTGAATTAGGAACATCACTGGGCAAATAAAACTCTTAACTCTTAACTCCCTGGATTGGAAAATACCAGTTTTGGCACTTTTTGGCTTATGACACTCCAGATCACTCATTTCACTTCTTTGTGTCCAGGTAACGTGAAAGAGTCAAGATGTCTTCCACTATGGGGACCTCTCTTTCTTTATTCATCCCAGTCCATCACGCTGACAGGGAACTGCCCTACAGACCGCTGGGTCTCAACCAGGGGCCATCTTGTCCCCCTCTCCAGGAGTCACACGAGGTGGGAAGTTCTAGTGAGAGCTAATGAGTGGATACACATCAGGGATGCTGCTGAATATCCCACAATGCACAGCACAAAGAATAATGACCCAGTCCCAAACACCCATAGTGTCAAGGATGGAGACCGAGCTACAAAGAGTGAGGCTGAGTCAACAAATGAAACCAAACGACTGCCATCAATTGTTTCCAATTCAGAGTGCCCTGCAGACTGCCACATTTTGCTCCACTGGTTTGAACCCAAGACCTTTTGCTTAGCAGCCAAGCACTTAACTACAATGCCACCAGGGTTCCTTAGGCAAGCCAGGGGAAGTGCTTTTCCACATGCTCCGAGTACCAGGGGTTAATAACACACCTCTCGAATCTGCCACTAGGGATGTATCTGCATAAGGACTCCATGGAGAGATTCCTCCCCCCCCACACACCCCCTTTTCTTCCCAGAAATAGCAAGAACAGCAATTCCACGAGGACACAGGTTCTTATGTAACCTTTCCAGTCTTTCCTTAGGGGTTTGGATAGTCTGAAGAACTTCGCCTGGGTCTCTGCTTTGCACCTGATCCTAATCTCTGATGAACACCGTATCAGTTCATGAGATTTCTCCTAACAGACTGTGGACACCAGGAGTAAGGATTCCCGTGGGCAGAAGGAGCTGGGGGCCGCCGGGGGCGGGGAAGAAAATCGACCCAACTTCCTTTCAATAGCCAACCTTCCATCATCTCCACATTATTATCCAAACACCACTTTCACTATTTATGTGATTACAAAACGGGAAGCAGCCCTTTTGAAATCTGTTTGAATCAAGTAGCTGATGTAACATTCCGCCCCCCCCTTTTGCATTCTGTTTCATTTTGAAATATTCTGTGGGTCCATTTTTCCCCCTCCTAGCTCTCTCTGTCTCCCTCCCTCCCCCACCCCCCTTTTTGCCTCTTTCTTTTTTTTTTTTTTTGGTTGTGTGCGTGTGACCACAATTGTCGTTTCAGTAAATAAAACGGCTGCTTGGTAATGTGGAACGGCCCTGCGCTTAACTCTGCCCTTGGAGATCCTTTCCATCAAACCAGCGATCAAAAAGTGGTGCAGATAAAATTTGTCATCAGGGATTTCCTACAAAAGAATTACAGTAGAGAGATGACTGGATCGATACTATGGATTTTCACTGCAGGGGCTGGTGGTCCAATTGCTATAAGACAGTCACACAGATAAAGGGCAGACCTGCCACTCCGGGCACACTGCTGAGTCAGCTCAAAGCCCCGTCAGGTATTTATAGGCCCGAGTGATACAGAATTATCACCTTGCAGTGCCCGGCTCGTGTCCCTTCTGAGATTGCCTTCCTTTATGGGATTACTAAATGCAGGTGAATTGAAAAATGATGGCTAACAGCTGCCAAAATGCAACAGAATGAAGTACTTAAATCTTTTTTTATCCATTAAAAGGGTAACAACCACACATAGATCACGGCACAGACATTGTAATGATATTTGGGGGCCAGTATTCTAGGAGGTAATAAACAATGTAAGTTCTGATCAAAAGAGCAGAGAGGATATACTTGGGGAGGGGGGAGGCAGGTTCCCCCCTGGAACCTTGTAATCACTTTAATGATTAAACATTATCTAACAGAAGGAAAGCAAAATTGTGTTTGTGTCCTGAGTTTTGGTAGGCCTGTTGTCCCCATATTTTGGCCTGTGGAAAGCATTGGACTAGTCCCTGAAACATTTATCATCCTTACTGCATCCCTAAATTACTGAAGTGTGTTTAAGTCAGTTTAATTAACATGATATTTTTAGTTACCTCATATGCATGTGAAAGTTGCACAATGAATAAGGAAGGCCGTAGAAGAATTGATGCATTTGAGTTATGGTGCTGGAGAAGAATATTAAAAGTACCATGGACTGCCAAAAGAACAAACACATCTGTGTTGGAAGACGTGCAGCCAGAACACTCCTTAGAAGCCAGGATGGCCAGACTTTGTCTCTCTTACTTCAGACATATTATCAGGAGGGACCAGTCCTGGGGGAAGAGCATCATGCTTAGTGAGGCAGAGAGTCAGCAACGAAAGAGGAAGACCTCCAATGAGATTGGCAAATTGGCAGCAGCAATGGCTTCAAAAGTAGCAATGATTGTGAGGTTGGCGCAGGACTGGACAGTATGTCGTTCTGTTGTGCAGAGGGTCGCTATGAGTTAGAGCTAACTAGATAGCACCTAACAACAACAACAACAATAAATGAATGTGGTAGGCGAATGAAAACCTGCCTGTAAGCATCTGTGGTTGGAGAGGACTGGGTTCCATTGAGGACTGTTTCTTCTTTCTTTTTCAGCCTTTGTGTGCTGCAGTTGAACTGTAGATTTGAACTGGGAGGGTAAAGAGAATGCTCATATTCTGTCTTCCATGGAATGGAGCATTCTGGGAGATGTTCTGTCCATCACTGCATGGAGATCCCCAGCCATCATGTATATAAACATAGTTAGAAGCTGCTATCTTTTTCAACGAATGCTTTCTGCTCACCATGCAGATCTAGCATTTATTTGATTTTATTTTTCATGTATGAGAATCAGTTTGTAGAAAGATTTAAAAGACCACTTCTGGTTGTCTCAGAGAACCTTAGCTTGTTTGAAAAGATGCAGTACCTTTCTTTCTTTTGTGCTCTGCTTAAATGTATTTGTGTGTGTGCCCTTTGCATAAACGTATTTTATTTATATTTTCATCGGGTCATTTTTGGTGAGTGTAAGCATGAAAAGAACATTGTCCTTACTCTCTTCAGTATTCACAAAGTACAGCAATAGGGAAATGGACCAAGTATATAGACTGTCATCCATACGTTGTTATCTTGACATTCATGAATTCATGAACAGCGGCAGGGAGATGGGCTTTGTAAAATGCTGAAGAAAGCCAGTGAGTGGAACCAGTTTTCTTGAGGAAGGAGCTTACATGGAGAAATATTTATTGAACGTGTATCCTGACATCTGCTACAATGCTATGGTACATACAAAATGCTAAGCAGACATGTAAGTGCTGTACTGATGCATGTGATTCTCAGGACAACTGGAGGATTCATTATTACCATCCCCTTCTACAGATGAGGAAACTGAGGTGAAAGAAAGATTGGTCTGGAAATAGAAGAGCCAGATCTCCGTTCTCATAATAAAAAATAAAACTGGTTGCCATGGTCTTGATTTCAACTCCTGGCAACCCCGTATGTCTCAGAGTAGAATGTGTTCTGTGAGGTTTTCAATGGCTCTGATCTTTTGGAACTGACTGCCAGGTCTTTCTTCCAAGGCACCTTTGTATGGATTTGAACCATTTACGCCACCCAGGCCCTCCTCCTACTCACAGTGGTGTTACTCTTGAACAAATAGAGTCCTGGTGTGGAGCTGTAGAGTCAGCACTGGCCAGTGCTAACCTTGAGGTCAGCAGTTCAAGCCCACCAGCAACAACAATTGAAGAACTAAAATGAAGCTTGGAAAAGTCAAGCACATTTCCGGGACAGTTGAGGTGTTGGAACTTGAACCCTAGATGTGCCTGCCTCCCAATCTTCTCTAGTTTTACTCTCTCAGGCAGTGGCCCTCTCCAGGAAGCCAGATTCCACAGCTTCTAAATTCAGAAAACAAATGCAGGAGGTGCAAGCTATTATGTGCAATCCAGGGAAAAGAAGTTAATTTCAGGAAAGCAGCCCTTGCCTGGAAAGAACATTTCAAAAAGACTTTTGTACCCAAATCGTCCCCGGCCAGTACCGGCTAGGACTCAAAGACACGTAACCCACACTTTCTGGGATTGTCCATGGGGAAATCATCTTGGAGCTTGTTTGCACTGTCTTATCCTGGTAGAAATCATTGCTGCGATCATTACAGCACCACTGTATGGAAGTTTACTGTCACAGGCAATAAACAGAGATGAAAGGAGGGGGGAATAAGAAAACAAAAGGGAAAAGTAGAAGCAAAAAAATGCACCAGAGTGAAAAAAAAAATATCCATAAACTAGTTGTTTTTGTCTCTCTAGTTGCTCTGATGTGCACAAAGGAAATAGTCGGAATAAAATCACATTTCAGGAACACCAACATAAATTCCCCCTTGCTTTGACAAGTACGTAATTTTCTTCAGAGATGCTCTTCACGTCTGGAGAGTTATGAGGCAATTTCATTCCCATCTGACAAATTTACAAAGAAACATTAGAGAGAAGGGATTAGGAAAGCGAGAAATCTTTATAGACTTTTTCCTCGGGCTGTATTTCCCTTCCATCTTTGGCTCTTCCTTGAGGACTATGCATGAATGACTCATGGCGTGTGGACCCCCATAACCAGGACACTGAGGAGAGAAGCTTAACATGGAACGTGCTTTCAATCAACTAATTGTATTTACATTATTGGGGGGTGGAGGTGGCATTAGGGGACTGGGAGAGAGGGTTCTTATTGGCCAATAGTTCAATATGGCTTCTGTGGGATGGGTTCCACATGGTGTTTGTAAAATTGGACTTTGTGAAATAAAGAGAGAAAGAGAAAGAGAGAGAAACAGAGAAAGACGCAGAAGCAGAGAGGGAGAGACAGAGCAAAACAGAACGAGAGAGAAAGAAACAGATGGGGGTGGGGAGAAAGGAAGCTTTAAGAGAGTTTCTGATGGAATTGTGTGTTCATGGATCTCAGGCTAATAACAGTAACGGATTAATAATAGCAAAGTATACATTTTTCCCTCATAGATTCTAAGAGGAACTTGAAGTCTTTCTCTTTAAAACAAAACCCCATTGTTAAGTTCTTTGTGCAGCTTTTGGACTGATCAACCATTCCAGTTTTCCCAGAGACTAAAACGTCCAAGTCCCAGGAATAGCTCAGTGTGGGCAAAACTGGGGCGGGGTGGGGAGGGGGTTTACCCAACCTACAACTGATTGCACAATGGTAGTTTGCAGATAAAGCACTTGAGTTTTGGGCCATTGTTAACTCTCTCAAGCATTTACAACCTTGAGTTGTTCACTTTTGGGTTCTGTTACCTAGCAAAGTTTGATGTGTACAAACACACACGTATATGTGTGTGTTTTGATCATTTTTAAGATTCAAGTTGGAGTCTTCCTTGAAGGTCACTGTGAGGGCTTCGAGTTTCAATAGAAAAAAATCAAAACGGTGCTCAGCAGCTCTGGAAGTGTAGTCCTGTCCTGGAGTCGAGATTCAATGTAATGCAGGTGCTGTGGGCTACAGAGTCCAGATGACAAATGTTTTATAACTGGGACTTAGGGAATGGAAAAAAGCCAGAGAGACATGGCTTCTGAGACTTTAGCTGGGGCCACAAAGCACTCATGATACTGGCCATATGATTTGGCAGGAGAAAGGGGAGCTATTCATGTGTGTATTAGCATCGGATATATTTCAGGAGGTCCAGCTGGATTGATGAGTGGCCATGCTGGGGACTCAGGGGTCATATTAAAAGACTGAAATGGAAACTCACTGGTATAGTGAATTTCAGCTTTCTGGTCTTAACAGTTCTCGTGTGCGGTCACTCTCCAGGCCATTTATATTTTTTCAGAATTCTGTTTCTTGATGATACGGTGTGGTGCTGGAGGATAGCACTGGATCATAAGATTGGTCTCAACCCCAAAGTCAGCAGTTCAAATCCACCGGTCACTCCTTGGGAACCCTATACAGGGTTGCTACAAGTCAGAACCGACTCGACAACACTTAACAACAACAGTATTGCAAGACAGCCGTTCTTGCCTACCATCTTCAGAAGGATTGTTGTTGTTGTCAGGTGCCGTCAAGTTGGAACCGACTCATAGCGACCCCATGCACAGCAGAACGAAACAATGTCCGATCCTGGGCCAACCTCACTACCGCTGCCACACTTGAGTCCATCAATGATGCCACCTGGCTGATCCATCTCGTTGGGGGTCTTCCTCTCTTTTTCTGACCCTCCACCTTACTCAGCATGACATCCTTCTCCAGTGACTGTTTCCTCCTGACAACATGTCCAAAGTATGAGAGACAAAGTTTGGCTATCTTGGCCTCTAAGGAGCACTCTGGCTGCACTTCTTCCAAAACAGATCTATTGGTTCTTTTGGCAGCCCATGGCACTTTTAGTATTCTCCTCCAACACCACAACTCAAAAGCATCCATTCTTCTATAATCTTCTTTATTATGGTGGGATATTCAAAACCTTCAGGATGGAATAGAAGCCACCCCTTTCTTCTGTTTGCAAAAAAATCCACAGAGGTCTTACTTTGGGTTTTTTTTAAGGGTTAATGCCCCAAACTCAAATGTTGAAGTTTCATTTGGATTTGATCTGTCTTGAAAGTCTTCCACTCAAAGCCTGCCTTTGGTCAGTCAGCCTGCTGACTATGAAACAGGAGACTGCTTTGAACTTCAAGTGACTCTTCAGGCCTGAACTGAAACAATGACGAGGACGTTCATGGATAGAGAGAGGCTTGGTCCTGAGGACTATGGAGGTTGTGAGCTCTCTGAGCTGCCTGAACTGTAAAACCTGCCCCAGTACTTTATTGAAGACAGTCTTATCACACAGACAAGCAGAGAGCTTTCTGCTTACAAACCAGCTTAAGTACAGTTGCCAAGGAATTGGATGGATCCTGATGAGAGAGATAAAAATTTAAAATATCCCCTGGTGAGGAGAACTTTTTCTTTTATTTCTGCATTTGAATCTTTTAAGTACTGTAACTTTGGGGGGAAAGTTATTGAGACATAAAAGGAATATTTGAACTGCTTTGGAGTTTATGATAACTACTGTATAATACATTATCTTGAAAGCCTTTATAGTATGCAGTTACAAACTTCCAGGAAATCTATTAAAATGCAGCATTAATTAACATAAACTTTTTATAGTGTTACTAATATTCTGCAAACAACTAAGAGTTTAAAAGCCCTTTTTACAGGCATCTCTTGCTGCCTGCCCAGCGTGGTCAGAGTGAATTAGAGAAAACTCTAAAAGAGTGGAAAGAAATGAATTTCCACTGATTGTTCTGGATGGGAAATTCACCTCAATATCTGTCTTTCATTTGAGCAAGTGTAAAGACAAGACACTTGCCAGTTTGCTTCATGCCTTCTTTATGAGTTTCTGTGACTGACCGAAACAAAAGCACGGATACCTCAGTGTTTTGCCTCCGAAATGCTGACAGATAACATCTTGGGAAGAACTGTGGAAATCAAAGGGCCCCTAGAAGATGGGGTTTCTCAGAGCTTCACCATCCCACCTCTGGTTAGTCCATATTACAGACCCCATCTTGGCACTCACAGCTGGGTCAAGTAGTGACAGAAATTGAAGCAGTGTGTTTAGTTTTTGAGGTCTGCTTCCTGGTGGTACTGGTGGACCTCCCAGTTCGAACCGTGGCTTTTAATTACAGAGCTGTTTTCAGTTTTTGCTTTGAATCCCACAGGGGAAAAGGCATCTCAGTCTCCCTGCCCAAAGGGCAAAACTGTCTCTCTGGTGTGCCGTGGAGTCGGTTCTGACTCATAATGATCCTGCACAGGGCTTTTGAGGCTGTAAATCTTTGCGGGAGCAGAAAGCTTCATCTTTCTCCTATGGAACGGCTGGTAGTTTCGAACTGCTGACCTTGAGATTAGCAGCCCAATTTATAACCACAACGCTACCAGAGCTCCTTAAAACCGTCTCTATTCAGAAGCAAGATGAGGATGAGCTGGCACTGGATTTGCCAAATCTACTGCCATTGAGTCAATTCTAATTCTTCGTGACCCTAGAGGACAGGACAGAACTGCCCAGTAGGGCTTCCAGAGATGTCATCTACACAAAAGTAGATTGCCACATCGTTCTCCTCTGAGGATCTGGTGGGTTCGAAGTTTTGGTTAGTAGTCAAACACTTGAACCACTGTGCCCGAGGGCAAGATTGGACTATGTTTCATTCTGTTGTACACAGGGTTGCTATGAGTTGGAACTGACTTGATCACACCTAACAACAACAATCATTTCCCAACTGTCCATATACCAGTGTGCCTGCTCTCGTGTGGAGCCTGCAGTAGCAGTCTTCCGTGAGGAAGCATTACAGTTGTGATTCTGCCCAAAGGTCCCATGCTGTCCTCAAACTCCAGCCTCGTCTGGACAGGACTGATGATTCCATTTTAACACCCAATTTTCAACTACACTCTCATCTCTCGCTCTCTTTTAAATACACAATTCCCAGGTATCTTCCCTGCGGAGACAGACCCCTTCCCAAGTTTTCTGCCATATTCCTTTCCCCCTGCCTACAGCATTGCCCAATTCTCAGTCCACATGTTCCATCCAGCATGACAATCATAAATACAAAGTATTATAAAACTCCTGAAACAAACCCATTTCCACAGGTCAATTTTGACTTACAGCAAACCCTATGGGACAAAGTAGAGCTGACCTATAGGGTTTCTGGGGCTGTAATCTCTACAGAAGCGGACTGCCTCATCTTTCTCCTTGTGTTTCTCCTCCCTTGCTCGCTGCATCCCATACCATAACCATTGACTCAAAGCACCAATCTTCTGATTCACAGTCACGTGTTTAACCACCATGCCACCAGGGCCCCTTTACAGAGGATTGTACATAGACATTATTCCCCATCCACATTTCCACAAAAGTCGGTTGCTTACTGATTTAAGTTTTCATACTGAAAACCATCATACAGTTTGGGTTGTGGTATAGGATGCGGGGTGGTGGTGGTGGTGGTGTGTGTGTGGAGGTAGAAGTAACATTTCTGCAAAACCCCGTTAAGTACTTTGTTCCCATGCCTTACGTGATGAGGTGAGGCTTTGGGGCCAGTTCTAAGACAAGTCAGTGAGTCCACACTTCTCCCTCATCTGGGGCTACTCTTTGATTCCTCTCAGGCTATCCAAGTCCCGGGTTATAGAATCCTATACTGAGTTGAGGACAGGATTCTTGAAGACTCGACAGTGGTGAGCTGACTAGTCCCAAACTATAAATGGGATCTGTCTCCCTGGGTTTGGACAAGACTGGGGTAGCCAGAATAGTTTCGTTGATAACAGCGGTTGGTCAGCAGTCGGAATCAGCTAAATTGTTCTTAGGTGCTGTTGAGTTGGCACCAACTTAGCAGAGACCCTATATACAACAGAACAAGACACTGCCCGGTCCTGCACTAACTTCACAATTGTTACTTCGCTTGAGTCCATTGCTGCTGCCACTGTGCCAAACCATCTTATTGGGCATCTTCCTCTTTTTCTCTGACTCTCCACTTTACCCCAGAACTCATCCATCCATTTGTTATAGTGTAGTGGCTTGATTCATGTTGCTGTGATTCTGGAAACTCTGTCATGGGTATTTTAAATACCAGCAGGGTCACCCTTGGTGGACAGGTTTCAGCTGAGCTTCCCGACAAGACAGACTAGGAAGAAGGAGAGATGAACTACTTCCAAATATTTAGTTACTGAAAACCTTATGAATAGCAGTGGAACACGTGTCAGATAGCACCGGAATATTGAATATTGAAGCATGATGAAGAGCATCAGAATATTGTCAGATATAGTTCTGGAAGATGAGCCCTTCAGCTTGGAAGGCACAAAAAATACGACTGAAAAAGAGTTGTCTCTGCAAAGAATACTTGACCATGATGATGCAAATGAAGTAAAGCCTTCAGGACTTTCATTTGCTGATGCTGTGCAATTCAAGAGAAACAGCTGTAAACATCCATTAAAAATCGGAACATGGAATGTATGAAGTGTGAATCTAGAAAAGCTGGAAATTGTCAAAAATGAAATGGAAAGCATAAAGATTGATATTCTAGGCATTAGTGAGCTGAAATGGACTGGTGTTGGCCATTTTGAATCTGACGATCACATGGTTTACTATGCCGGGAATGACAAATTGAAGAGGAATGGTGTCGCATTCATCATCAAAAAGACCATTTCAAGATCTGTCTTGAAGAATAATGCTGTCTGTGATAGGATAATATCCACATGCCCACAAGGAAGACCAGTTAGTACCACTATTATTCAAATTTACGTACCAACCATTAAAGCCAGTGATGATGAAATTGAAGAATTCTAACTTCTTCAGTCTGAAATTGATCACACATGCAATCAAGATGTATTGATGATTACTGGCAATTGGAATGCAAAGGTTGGAAACAAAGAGGAAGGATCAGCAGTTGGCAGATCTGGCCTTGGTGATAGATACAATGCTGGAGATCTCATGATAGAATTTTGCAAGAACAATGATTTCTTCATTGTAAAAACCTTTTTTAAACAACACAAATGATGACTATATACATGGACCTCACCAGATGGAATACACAGAAATCAAGTTGACTACATCTGTGGAAGGAGACGATGGAAAAGGGGCATGGGCAGACTGTGGAACAGACCATCAGTTGCTCATATGCAAGTTCAGGCTGAAACTGAAGACAATTTAAACAAATCCACAAGAGCCAAAGTATCTTTGAATTTATCCCCCCTGAATTTAGAGATCCTCTGAAGAACAGATTTGATTCATTAGACACAAAAGACTGAAGACCAGAAGAGTTGTGGGATGACATGAAGAACATCATACAGGAAGAAAGCAAAAGGTCATTAAGAAGACAAGAAAAAGGACTCTGAAACTTGCTCTCCAGAGTAGACACACTAAAGCAAATGGAAGAAATGAGGAGGTAAAAGAGCTGAAGAGAAACTTTCAAAGGACAGCTCAAGAAGACAAAGTCAAATATAATCAAATATGCGAAGACCTGGAGTTAAAAAACCAAAAGGGAAGAATACACTCAGCATTTCTCAAGCTAAGGGAACTTAAGAAAGACTTCAAGACTTGACTTGAAATAATGAAGGATGCTATGGACAATTACTGAATGATGCAGAAAGCATCAAAAGAAGAGGGGAGGAATACACAGAGTCACTGTACCAAAAAGAAATGGTCAGTGTTCAACCATTTCAAGAGGTACCATATGATCAAGAGCCAATGATAATGAAGGAAGAAGTTAAAAGTGCATTGAAGGCATTGGCAAAGAAGATGGTTCTGGGAATTGGTGGAATACAAATGGAAATCTTTCAACAAACTGATGGGGCGCTAGAGGCACTCACTCATCTAGGCCAAGAAATTTGAAAGACAACTACCTGGCCAACTGAGTGGAAGAGATCCATATGGGTGCCCATTCCAAAGAGAGATGACTCAACAGAATGTGAAAATCATTGGACAACAGCATTAATATCACATGCAAGTAAACTTTTGCTAGAGATAGTTTAAAAATGACTGCATCCACATATTGACAGGTTGTTGTTATGTGCCATGGAGTCGGTTCCGACTCATAGTGACCCTGCACAGGGTTTCCAAGGCTGTAAATCTTTACGGGAGCAGAAAGCCTCATCTTTCTCCCGCGGAGCAGCTGATAATTTCGAACTGCTGAACTAGAGGTTCGTAGCCCGATTCGTAACCACTATGCTACCAGAGTTCCTTGGCAGGGGAGGCCATGAATTCAAGCTGGATTTAGAAGAAGAGATGGAATGAGGGATATCAATGTTGATGTCAGATGGATCTTGGCTGAAAGCAGAGAATACCAAAAATAAATTTACCTGTACTTTATTGACTATATGAAGGCTTTCGATTGTGTGGATCATGACAAGCTATGGACACCATTGCAAAGTATGAGTATTCCAGAACACTTAATTGTGCTCATGAGGAATCTGTACACAGACCAAGAGGCAGTTGTTTGAACAGAACAAGGGAACACAATTGTTTAAAATTTGGAAAGATGTGTGCCAGGGTTGTATTCTTTCACCATACTTATTCAATCTGTATGCTGAGCACATAATCCAAAAAACTGGAGATTATGAAGAATAACATGGCATCAGGATGGGAGGACAGTTCTTTAACAACCTGCGATATGCAGATTATACAACCTGGCTTGCTGGAAGTGAGGATGATTTAAAATACTGATGAAAATCAAAGACCACAGCCTTTGGAATGGGTTGTACTTCAATGTAAAAAACAAAAACAAAATCCTCACCACTGGACCAATGACAACATCAAGCTAAATAGAGAAAAGATTGGAGTTGTCAAAGACTTCATTTTGCTCAGTTCAACCATCAACACTTATGAAAGCAGCAGCCAAGAAATCAAATGACGTATTAACATTAGGCAAATCTGATGCACAAGACCTCTTTAAAATTTTCAAGAGCCAAGATGTCAGTTTGAGGAGTAAGGTGCACCTGACCTAAGCCATGGTATTTTCAAAAACCTCATTGTCATGTGAAATTTGGACAGTGAATAAGGAAGAGTGTAGAAGAATTGATGCATTTCAGTTATGGAGTTGGAGGAGTATATTAAAACGTTCTTGGACTGCCAGGGTTGCTGACTTCGTCTCTCATACTTTGGGCATATTTTCAGGAGTCCCTGGAGAAAGATATCATGTTTGGTAGAGTGGAGGGTCAGAGAAAAAGAGGAAGACCCCAATGAGATAGATTGGCACAGTGACAGCAGCAGTGGACTCAAGTGTAGCAATGATTGTGTGCAGGATCAGGCAGTGTTTCGCTCTGTTGTGCATAGGATCGCTATGAGTCAGTACCAACTCAATGGCACCTAACAACAACAACCAGTTTACCGAGCATGATGGCCTTCCTGATAATATGTCCGAACTATCAGAAACAAAGTCTGGCCATCCTGGCTTCTAAGTAGCATTGTGGCTGTACCTTTTCCAACACAGATTTGTCTGCTCTTTTGGGAGTCCATGGTACTGTTAATATTTTCCTCCAACACCATAACTCAATTCTTCTACTGTCTTCTTTATTCACTGTCCAACTTTCAAATGTGTATGTTGTTGTTAGGCACCATCGAGTTGGTACTGACTCATAGTGACCCTATGCACAACAGAACGAAACACTGCCTGGTTCTGGGCCAACCTCACAATTGTTGTCACGCTTGAGCCCATTGATGCTGCCACTTTGCCAATCCATCTCGCTGGGAACTCCTTTGGAGTTTCAATGGCCCATGTTTGAGGATCCTGTCTCTAGGTGGACTTGAACCACCAACATTTTGGTCAGCAGCCAGATATAGTAACCACTTGCACCACCCAGGAATTCCTTGGCGTGCACAGCAACTCTGAAAATTACATATATTAAAAACTTAATGATACTTATACGTTATTGTTAAGTGCCATCGAGTCAGATCTGAGTCATAGGAATCCTGTATAGGGTTTATGAGGAGCGGCTGGTGAGTTTGAACCACTGACCTTCCAGTTCAATTGGCCAGTGCTTCTCAGACAGTGACATATCAGGACCCACTTGATACTCATATTGTTGTTGTTAAGTGCTATTGAGTTGGCTCTGACTCATAGCATCCCTGTACAGAGTTTCCAAGGAGCAGCTGGTGGATTTGAACTACTGACCTTGTGGTCCACAGTCCAGTGCTGATCCTACAGCACCACACCAGAAGTCCTGATACTCATGTATGTCGTTATTTTAAAAAAAAGGAAAAATCAGGAGATTTTACACACAAATTGGAATCTCTGGCTTCTGAAACTTGGAATGTCTGTTCATTCAGGTAGCATCTGGCTGGCCACAGTTATTGAGAAACAATCCTCTTTCTAGTTCTGCTCCATCCTGTCCCGCTGTCTGTGCTCGGGCATCTCACCTGTCTGTTCTGCACGGCTGAGAGGCTGAGAGCGGACTCCTGACCTCTGCATTTACGTATCCTATTGGTGGCTATACCATAAGAGTACAAAGCTGTAAATGCCTTAGATATCATCTTTAATTTAAAGAGCAGCCTGCCCTTTTGATAATCAACGTTAGCTTTTTAAAACCAGAATTGTTAATTATTCAGGCAGTCTTTTTCTTGGCTGTAGACCTGATAAAGTCACTGTTAAAAAAAAAAAAAAAAAAAGTGATTATTTGTTGGGTGAATCTCAAAGGTATCCTTCCTTTTTTTTTCCTTCTGCCATTCTCTGTTTGCTCGCACCCTCCCTGCCAACGGATCCAACACACAAGAAGCTCTTTAGGTGTTGAAAGTGGTTGGAAAATATTCCAGGAAATGCTGAAAGTGTGCCATGCCATCACAGAATAAAAGCTCACTGTTCAATCCAAAGGCTTTGTGTAGTTTGTTTTATATATTTATTTATTTTTCCCTTTCTTTCTTTTTTTTTTAACTCAAGTTCCAAGTTTTTGGACAATTATCTTCTCTACATTTTAATGAGAAGAATTTGCTAAGTATATA
>NW_006408541.1:9769608-9775307 GCF_000296735.1 Chrysochloris asiatica | reverse complement strand
TATATATATTTAAACAAAGGCACAAAAGTTTAAACCCTTTACACAATAGCAGTGAGTATTGAAGCAACATTCTGGTTTCATTTTTTTGAAAACCACCGCTGTGCAAATAATAATAAGGCACACGCCTATTGGGCAAGTAAATATGGACAATTACGTCCATGAGCAATTCCTGTGTATTAAACATGCAAACCATGCAGTCTCATATATTTGGTGGTTGTTACATCGTTTTGTAGGTGCATGTAAGATGGGGTATCTAGTATCCAACCTTTGATGAGTTAAATCATTTTTTCCCATTAGTTTTGTTATAATTACCAAGATGCTTATTGTAATTTCGGATTGATCTTCAATTGGTGCTGCCTCATAACACTTTATCTTTAAAATGCTCTGTCTTTAGGCCTCATAGTTGTGCGGTGGATGCTTTATCTATAATCCTTGAGCATACTCGACAGTTCAATATTTAAAGGGATCTGTTTGTAATGTGAAGAATGTTTCTGTAAGGGCAATGGTAGCGTGGCTATGTTTGTATTTCCTAGGTTAGATCTGTTGACCCAGAGAAGCGGGACCTTACCCTTTTCCTTCATAGCAATGTGATATTAATATAGTAGATGTGATATTAATTTCTGGGCTTATTTCAGGGGTATATCTCCCCACTTGACTATAGTTTCTGAGAGGGTAGGGACCATGTGTTTTTGTTTTGTTTTAGAAATAATAGCTACTTGATATTAAGTTGATTCCACGTGTGTCTGAGGACTGTGCTCCATAGGTTTTTAGTGACTTTTTTTGTTTTTTGGAAGGAGATTGTCAAGTCTTTCTTGTACACTGTTTCTGGGTAGACTTGAACCTCCACTCTTTTGGTTATCAGTTGAACGTATTAACTATTAGCACCACCCAGGGACTCTGTTTAAAACTATATCTATATCCAGAATCTAGCACAGTGCCTTGATGTGGTAGTTGTTGTTACATGCTACTGAGTCGTTTCTGGCTCATAGTGACCCTGTATAGGGTTTTTAAGGCTGCATATTTTTGTGGGAGCAGACAGCCTCATATTTCTCTTGTAGAGCAAATGGTGGGCTCAAACCGCTGACCTCATGGTCTGTAGTCCAGTGTGTATCCTACCAAGTCACCATGCTCCCTGGTAGAAGGTAGTTTCTGTTGTTTTTAAGTGCTGTCGAGTCGGTTCTGACTCATAGAGACCTTGTATAGGCTTTCTGAGGAATCTTGGTGTAATGCTGTAGAATAAGCACTGAACTACAAGGTTGGTTGGAACTGCAGTGTTGGTGGTCCAAACTCACCAGCTTCTCATCAGAATCCCGATACAGGGTTACTGTGAGTCAGAAGTGACTTGACAGCACTTGATAACAACATAGGATTGCTGAGACTTTAATTCTTTGTGGGAGCAGAAAACCTTGTCTTTCTTTCACAGGTAGTAGGAAACTACACATTTGTTGAAAGAATAAAAGAAAAAAAAAGTGAGTCAGTCAACCATATTGTATTATTTTCCTACCTTCAGGACCAGGCACACAGCAAATTCAGTAACTCTTTGAGGTATAAAGTAACTACAACTTCCTTTTCTGATGTCTGAAACAGACCAGAGAGGGCAGTTGAAAATACTTCTTGGAACTAGAAAATTCACTATTTCCCTTGCATATGTTGCTTATGAAAAGCAACTTTGTGGCATATTTCCTTGGGCTTGTAATTTGGGTTGCTTTCTGCTCTCTGCTAATTAACCAGTTGGCGTTGTGCTGTTTGTCCTCTTATCTGACGCTAAGCTTGTCAGGAGCCAATGACAAGCTGGGCAAAACTGGGGGGCACTCTGATAATTAAGGTTTGGAGGGCTTCTTCCCGACCCCATCATGTACCAATTGCTTTCTCCGCCTGGACTGAAGAGTAGCTGACACATGACAAAACAGTGGCCCCCCTCTCATACACACAGCAGCGGGGCACTTTCCCACCTTTTAATGGCTGAGTGAATCTCATCCCAAGCAACTCTGACAAAATGAAAGTGATTGTCAAAGTTGCTTGTGAGCATGTCTTCGTTTGGAAAAGAAGAAAAATCTTGAGACATTCAGAATTGTCAGATACACACACACATGCACACATGCCTTTATTCTTAGCATCTCTGCAAAAAGCAAAATGTGCAAAGCTCTATTTGAATATTTGGTATAAAGAGAAGTGGTTTAGCTTTATATATTGATTTATTCCTTCCACCGCATTTACACTTACAAGTCAGAATCATTGTGCCGGGGAGCTCTTGTCGTCCCTTTAAGGAACAAGAGTGATAGAAGAATGGGTAGTAGTTTCCTTACAGCTGAGAAGTGCCCATGTGTCGGGTCCACATCTGTGATATAAAGTCATTGAATAATTGTAGGTTCTGTGGCGGTGCTCTATGCTTTCATATAGATGCATATCTTAGGCTTCTCTGCATCTTTTAAATTCAGGGTGGTCTGTTGCCAACAAGAGCTGTAGCACCCCAAACCTACAGAATCAGAATCTGTACTGAGCAGGATCCCCAGGAGATTCCGGTACATGCAACGTTTGAGGAATCCTGTGAGTCAAAAGGGGCTGAACATCAGTGGGTTTCCTTTTGTCCCTGGACAGCTACTCACCTAAAGGTCAGAGGCTTAAGTCCACCCAGGACTCCTGGTGTGGCACTATAGGGGCAGCACTGGACCGCTACCCACAAGGTCGGTGATTCAAACTCACAAGCCACCCCTTGGAGACCCTTTACAGGGTCGCTATGAGTCAGAACCCATCTGATGGCACTTCTGGTTCCATAGAAGAAACACCCAGTGATCCACTTCTGTAAAGACTAAGCCAAGGAAGCCACAGAGAGCAGGTCTACCATGGAACACATGAACTTACCGGGAGGCGGAATGGAGTGGGTTTTTTTATTTATTCCCCCCCCTCATAGGGTTTTCACTGGCTTTTTAAAAGTAGATTACCAGATCTGTCTTCTGAGATGCCTTGTAAGATATCTAACCCTGTAGTTCTCAGCCTTCACTTTATTCTCACTCAGTTGAATTCCAGTGGGATCTGGGCATGCTTAAAGAAAAAAAAAAAAAAAAATTCCTAGGTGATTCTACTCAGCAGTTGAGACTGAGAACCACAGCCCATAGCTTAATAAACAGCATCAGCACCTCAGAGACAGGGGCCTTGTGTGTTTTGTTCTTGCCTAGAAAGGTGTCTGAAACACAGTGGGAAACTGTCTATTTATCGAATAGATTTTATACAAAACTTAAGACTTTAGACTTAAATAATATATTCATGCATGTGTTCATTCATTCACGGGCCTCTCAGGCACGTAAAATGAAGGCAATGAGATGAGGGTTTGGATTCTAAAAATGAGTGAACCCCCTATTTCATACAGGTTCTTTGACTAGCAAACAATTTACCATCTCTCCAGTTAATAAAGAAGCTCTGGTAGCATAGTTGTTACGAGTTGGGCTGCTAATCATACGGTCAGCAGTTCGAAACTATGAGCAGTTTCGTAGGAGAAAGATGAGGCTTTCTGCTCCTGTCAAGATTTACAGCCTCGGAAACCCAATACAGGCTCGCTGAGTCGGAACCTACTTCACAACACACAACCACCACCGCGACTTGATAAAGGTGCCGCCTTACCTCATTAAAGCGTTATGCTGTATGCTGGCAGTGGTGGTTGTGTGCCTGTGTGCCATGGGGTCAGTTCTCTTCTTTGTTAGAGCTGCAAGAATCCTGACCTCTACCTTTCAAAGAGGAGCTCTGGTAGTGTAGTGGTTATGAATCGGGCTGCTAATCTCATGGTCAGCAGTTCAAAACTACCAGCTGTTCTGCGGGAGAAAGGTGAGGCTTTCTGCTCCCAGACAGATTTCCAGCCTTGGAAACCCTGTGCAGGGTCGTTATGAGTCGGAATCAACTTCACAGCACATAACAACAACAACCTTAAAAAGAAGTATTTCAGGAGCCGAGAAGACCAGGACATTTTTAGCTTGATCCCTGCTGTTTTTGCAGGATACTGGGCCCACTCCAATGGAATCAACTTTTAACTCAGCGATTTGGTGACGTCTTTCAGCTCCCAGAAGGGCTCTAGGAATGCCACCAGCAGGTTGTGTAGTGAAGACGTACCGCCAAGATTAAGCAAGGTTGGTTACATTTATAAATGAGACAGACTCAAAGCTTTGTTTGAACAAATCAAAGCAATAGATCTTAGGAACATAGAACTCTAGCAGAACCGTAAAGTTTCTAAGGAAAACCCCATACCAGTGATTGTTCAAATATGAGGAGTAGCAAATCCCTTTTATGCTAACTCATGATGGTCATGAGGGACTCTCGTGGACCGTGGGTTAAGTGTTGGATGGCTAACCAAAAGGTCGGTGGTCGGTGGTTCGTAACGATGACTGTCTGCTTCCAAAAAGATTTATAGCCCTGGAAATCCTAAGGAGCAATTCTGTTGGGACTATTAGGGTCATTGTGAATTGGAATCTACTCAAGGACAGTGAGTTTGGATTTGTTTTTTGTTGTGGTTCTCATCTTTGGTTTTTCCTCCCCATTCTCCATTCCTCTTTTTGATAGTATACCTTGGACACCTGTATGAATTAAGATTGTAGTCTGCTCTGCATAGATTCCCCCAAAATGGTGGCTTTAAAACAATAGAATGATAGATATATCTGTCTGTCAGAAATCAAAGTCTAGACTGCTCTGAAAATCTGGGTCCTTCTGCCCCGTTGCTATCTGCTTATGTCTTCAAGATGCAGGATTATCATTGCTGGGTTCCAATTTCAGCCAAGGAAAGCAGGAAAGACGGTGGCACTCGGCTTACGTAAGTGAGACTGGCATGTAAGGGCTTCCGGTGGCCATATTGTTGTTGTTGTTTTTAGGTGTCGTCAAGTTGGTTCTGTCTGAGCAGCAAAAGGAAACACTGTCCGGTCCTGCACCATCCTCACAATTATTATTACGATTGCTGCCTCTGTGTCAGTCCATCTTGTTGGGGGTCTTCCTCTTTTTTGTTGACCCGCCCCTTTACTAAGCATGATGTCCTTCTCCAGGGACTGGTCCCTCTGACAATATGCCCATAGTATGAGAGACAAAGTCTCACCATTCTTGCTTCTAAGGAGCATTCTGGATGCACTTCTTCCAAAATAGATTTGTTTGTTCTGGAAGTCCATGGTATTCCTCTCCACCATCATAGTTCTAATGCAGCGATTCTTCTATCTACGGTCTTCCTTCCTTATTCATTGTTCAGCTTCCTGAAAATACCATGGCTGGGCTCAGGTTCACCTTCATCTTCAGACTGATATCTTCGCTCGTAAACACTTTAAAGAGGTCTTTTGAAACAAATGTGCTTAATACAAATACATGCTTTGATTTCTTGACTGCTGCTTCCATGAGCAATGATTGTGGGTCCAAGCAAATTGAAGTGTTTGACAATTTCAATATTTTCTCCATTTGTTATGATACTATTTATTGGTCCAGGAAGCATGGTGGCTATGTAGGATACATTGTTGTTGTTGTTGTTGTTAGGTGCCATCGAGTCGGTAACGACTCATAGCAACCTTATGCAAAGCAGAACGAAACACTGCCCGATCCTGGGCCAACCTCACTATTGTCGTCACACTTGAGTCCATCAATGCTGCCACTTGGCCAATCCATCTCTTTGGGGGTCTTCCTCTTTTTCCCTACCCTTCACATTACCAAACATGATAGCCTTCTCCAGCGACTGGTCC
>NW_006408541.1:9754277-9768598 GCF_000296735.1 Chrysochloris asiatica | reverse complement strand
AGATGAGTGAGTGCCTCCTGTGCCACCTCACTTTCTTGAAAACTTTCAATTTTTATTTCATCAATTCCTGGTGCCTTGTTCTTTGCCAATTCCTTCAGTGCCAATATCATTGGCTCTTGATCATAAGCTACCTCTTGAAACAGTTGAACATTAACCATTTCCTTTTGGTACAGTGACTCTGAGTATTCCTTCCATCTTCTCTTGATGTTTTCTGAGTCATTCAGTAATTTGCGCAGAGAATCTTTCAATAACAAAAGTCAAGGCTTGAATTTTTTCTTCAGTTCCCCCAGTTTGAGAAATGCTGAGCGTGTTCTTTGTTTTTGGTTTTCTGATGTAGGATAAGTACTGGACTGCTCATCACAAGGTTGGTGGTTCGAGCCTAATAGCTGCTCTGCTGGAGAAAAATGAGGCTTTCTCCTCCTGCAAAGATTTATAGCCTTGGAAACCCCATACAGGGTTGATATGAGTCAGACTCAATGACACTTAACAACAATGAGAACAACATTTATTAGTCCAGTTGTGAGGATTTTTGTTTTCTTTACACTGAGGTGCAATCCATACCAAAGGCTGCAATCTTTGATTTCATCCATACGTTTCAAGCGCTATTTGCTTTCAGCAAGTGAGGTGGTGTTGATACGGATGCCATATTCTGTTTCATATAATCCAGCTTCTCAGATTATTTACTCAGTCTAATGATTGAATAAGTATGGTGAAAGAATACAACCGTGGTGCACACCTGTCCTGATTTTAAACCATTCAATATCCCTTGTTCTGTTTGAACAACTGCCGCTTGGTCTAAGGATAGGTTCCTTACGAGCACAATTAAGTGCTCTGGAATTCCCATTCTTTGCAATGTTATCCATAGTGTGAAATGATCCACAGAGTCTAATGTCAGAAACCCTATACAGGTTCGCTATGAGTCGGAACCAACTCAATGGCGCTTAACAACAACAAAGTCTAAGGCATCTTTCTGATGTTCACTGCCTTCAGCCGAGATCCATCTGATGTTGTCAACATTGATATCTCTCGTCCTACATTCTTTCCTGAATCTGGCTTGAATCTCTGGCAGCTCCCTGTTGATGAATCTATTTACTGCTGCAACCTTTTTCCCCCCCTTATTTTTTAAACTTTTTAGTGTAAATTGAGTGAAGGTTTACAGAGAAGATCATCAGTTTTACATTCAACAAATAATACCTTTTGTTTCATCTCAATGATTTCAATCCCCTCCCTGCAAACACAGTTATCCTGTTTTCCTCTTGGTGGTTCCGATTTCTATTTTCAATCGGCTTCCCAGGCTGAGCTTGCGTATGAGCAGTTGATAGTCTGCTCTACAGCTGGCAACTGGCCTTGTTTTGGCTGATGATATTGGGCTTCTTCATCGCCTCTTCCCACAGATGTAGTCAGTTTGATTCCTGTGTATTTCATCTGGTAGGCCAAAGTGTATAGTCAACTTTTATGTTGTTGAGTAAAGATACTTATGAGGAATAAGTCATTGGTCTTGCTAAACTATATTTTGCAATTGTTTCTGTTACCAAGGCCATATTTGCCAACTACTAAACCTCCCTATTTGTTTCCAACCTTTGCATGCCAATCACCAGTAATGATCAATACTTGTTGGTTGCATGTTTGATCAATTTCAGACACAAAAAGTTGGTAAAATTATTCAATTTCATTATCACTGGCTTGTGTGTTTGTGCATACATTTGAATACTATTGGTATTAACTGGTCTTCCTTGTAGGCGTGTCAATATTATTGTATCACAGACAACGTTGTACTTTAAGATAGATCTTGAAATGATCTTTTTGATGATGAATCTAATGCCATTCCTTTTTAATTTGTCATTCCCTGCATAGTAAACCATGTGACTGTCAGATTCAAAATGATCAATGCCAGTTAATTTCAGCTCACTAATGTTCAGGATACCAATATTTATGTGTTCCATTTCATTTTTGACAATTTTCATTTTTTCTTGATTCATACTTTCTATGGAGTCCTGGCTTGGTGCTGTGGTTTTAATGTGCTGGACTGCAAAGTCAGTTTGAACTTCTGGGTCAGTGGTTCAAGCTCATCAACCACTCCTCTGAAACCCTGTACAGGGTTGCTATAAGTCGGAACCAACTCGACAGGACTTAACAACAACATATTTGTACATTCCACATTCTGGTTATTAATGGCTGTTCTTAGCCGTTCCTTCTCATTTTAAGTTGTGCCACATCAGCAAACCAAGGTCCTGAAAGCTTAACTCCATCCATATTATGAAGCTAACTCTACTTTGAAGAGATAATTCTTCCCTAGTCGTATTTGAGTGCTTTCAACCTGAGGGGCTCATCTTCTAGCACTCTATCAGACCATGTTCTGCTGCTATTATAAGGTATTCAATATTTAACCATTCAGAAGTGGTCCATCTCTCCTTCTTCCTACTCTGTTTTAGTCTGAAAACTCTGCTGAAACCCATCCACCATGGTGACCCTGCTTGTATTTAAATTATCAGTGGTCTAGCTGCGGGCATCACAGCAACACACAAGTCACCACAGTATGACAAACTGACAGATGGATGGCAGCCATGTGTCCATCTAGATTCTTTTAACTACATAAAGACACATCAAGAAGAATGGGTGTTCTCCTTTACAATATCCCTTACTTTCCTTTTGAGGGAACGGCCTTCCTTCCTGTTCCAGAATAGGTGACTGGTGACTGTTCCCACCTCTGGACCTAAAGGTAAGCATTTGAGCCATTCTTATTGCATCAAGGCACTATATCACCATGGACACAGGGATTGAAGTCTAGATGCTCATGCCACCAAGCTGAGCCAAAGAGACTCCATCCAAGGTCCTTGGATGTAACTAGTGTGAAGAGCCTACTCTTCCTTCTGAGGCTGGTTGAATGCAGTCCTGTTTTTCTTGCAGACAGTTTTCTCTCCTTTGGGGACCAGCCTTTTCAAGGATGAAGTCCATACAGAGGGAAACAGAGTAGAGGGGAATGAAAGAAATGACTTCTTGATGACATCATCAGAGTAATTGGCTTTCAGTGTGCCTGAAGCCACACTTTTGCCAAGATACGGAAGCTTCCCATTACTTTTTTTGCTTAGACCATTTTGGACTTGGATTTCTGTCATTTACTGTGAAAATGATCCCTAAATAATGTTTAACTCTTTGGAATATAGCTCTTCTTGGAATTATTGAGCTATAACATTCAGATGAGTCCAATAATGCCTGTTGTAACTATTTATTATTCCCCCATCTTAAAATGTGTCCAATCGAGCCACCATCAACACTCATGGAAGCAGTAGGCAAGAAATCCAATGATGTATTGCACTGGGCACATCTGTTGCAAAAGACCTCTTTAAAGTGTCCAAGAGCAAAGATATCAGTTTGAGGACTAAGGTGTGCCTGACCCAAGCCATAATATCTTCAATCCATTCATATGCATGTGAAAGTTGGACAATGAATAAGGAAGACCAGGGAAGACTGAATGCATTTGGATTATGGCGTTAGAAAAGAATATTAAAATACCATTGACTACCAGATGAACAAACAAATCTGTCTTGGGTGGATTGCAATGAAAATGCTCTTTTCAGAAGGCAGGATGTTGAGACTTCGTCTTCCCAGTCCCAGACTTCCCAGTCCCTGCAGAAGGACATCATTCTTGACAAAGTGGAGGGTCAGCGAAAAAACAAGGACGATCCCCAATGAGATGGATGGACAGAGTAGCAGCAACAATGGGCTGAAATTGACCAATTGTGAGGATGCTACGGTACTGACTGGATGGCGTCTCATTTTCATAGTATAGGGTAGCTATGAGTCAGAACTGACTCAATAGCACATAACAACAATAACAACCACCAATGTCTCTATTTGAAATTCTTGTCTAATTATCCAACTAATTTCCTAGATCTTCATTCTCCTTGGGGCGATTTTGATCCCAGAGACATTTTTGCTTGTCTCCCTTGGAGGAGGTGTGTGACTGGCATCTTGTGGGTCGAGGCCAGGGATGCTGCTAGCACAGGATGGTCCCATGCACCTGAGAGGTCAGTAAGAGCCTCAAATGTCAGTAGTCCTAAGACCGAGGCATCCTCCTTTGAGAGCTGCTTCTTTCCTGTTCTTACTTCTGATTCCACCTTGGTACTCTTCATTTATCTGCTCTCATATCCATTCCTTTCTCTTCAGCCCCCTTTCTCCTGGGGCTGAGACTTGAGCAATCACCTACATTCTGTTCTCATCTGAGAGGGTCCATATTATGAAGATGTAGACGCTGAAATTGGCTATATGACCATGCCAACTGTACATGAAAGAAGTTAATTCTTTTAATTTTTTTTTAAAGATGATGTCTCTATAATCACTTAACTGTCGTATCTCTTTTTGGGGGTTTCACCACAGAAGCATGGACATTTTAATATTTTTAAACTTGCATTTATACTTAAAATGTAGACCAAGTACTTTTTCCCCTTCCATGTTGGCCAAATGGCTTTCTACTAATGATGCAATTAGTGAAACCACACCAGACAAAGGGGGGAGATCTTTCAGTTTTATAAAGTCAATGAAGTGGCAAAACTTGCTACATTTGCTGTATGCACAAAATATTTTGCAGAGTTCTACTACAGTAATGGGTTTTTTGAGCAGCTACTGTAGTTGCTGAAACTAAATTGTAATAATTTAACGACTGTTTGCGAGATGAATTCATTGAAATGCTGTCTCTTCCGTGGCTGGCAGATTTGGTCAGCTATGGGAAGAGGTCTTTGTTACTCTTGGTCACCCCTAGAACATTTTGTGCTAGATGTTTCCTTTTTTCAGACTAGCTTCTGTCCATAACATTCCTAATTTTCTCCCATAATTCTGTTTCCTGGTAAACAAACTCAGCGGTGCATCTTTTCCTTCATGCCTCCATTGGACCTCCAAGGCCACTCAGTACCTAGTCAAGGGAAGGTGACTATCCCCACATGTCTTGTGCCCTTCAGGGTTGGGACATTGGATTGGTTTTATTTCACTCCCTGATGCATCTGTCAGAATATTGCTTCTACATCCTCGGTTTAAAAAATCCCTGTTCATTGGAGGTTTGTGTTGTTTGTACCAACCTCTATCCATCCTAGTGGTTTGCTGGAACTGCCCTGTACCAGCTCTGAAGAGTAGGTAGAGAACATCTGTTTCCAACTTCTTCATTCCATGATGCCATGTTAGTAGCTTGAAATTGACCATGGTGGGTGTATTGATGTGTGGAAATTGGCAAATGCTATAAATCAGAGCCAGTTATTAAGTGTTTGCCATCATGCCTGATCCTTCCTCTGTGACTATCTGTCTTCCTTTGATTCACCCTCCTCATTTATTGAAGACTCTGGCTTCTTGCTCACAACCTTCTTTTTCCCACCAGGTTCTGACAGTACTCTCAGAGATTTCAACATGGATATTGAGTTAGTGGGTGAGGGCCAGGGTTAGTTAGCATCTTGACAGGACTTTCTAGCATCTTGTCAGACAATCAGATAGTTGGAAGAGCTGATTATAATGATTTGGTCCTAAAGTCAAATTCCATTTTCTATATAGCACAAAGTACTCTTCCTTCATGGAGTCCTGGTGTGGTGCTTTGGGTTAACGTGCCAGACTGCAGAGCCGTTTGAACTGCCAAGTCAGTGGTTCAAGCTCACCAGCTGCTCCTTGGAAACCCTCTAGAGGGTCACTATGGGTTGGAACTGACTCGACGGCACTTAACAACAACAACAACAACTCTTCCTGCAGTAGTAATATGGAAGTGGTGGTTATGTGCCATGGAGTCAGTCATTCTGACTCACAGCGGTCCTGGTGTACAGGGTTTCTGAGGCTGTAAATCTTTACGGGAGTAGAAAGGCTCATCTTTCTCCCGCAGAACAGCTGGTAGTTTCGAACTGCTGTAGTAATACACATGTAAAATGAAGGAAAATTGTATTCTAATTTGAATTCACCAAGAGTTATTTGCCATTTCAAAAACAACATGTCCTTGGTGGCATTGCCACTGTGATATTTGAGCCACCTGTTCAACACACCTATCAATTAGGCATGCTACATACAAGTGTAGTTCTGGGGTGGCGGTGCTGGATTAATGAATGCGCTGGACCGCAAGGTTAGTTTGAACCTCAAGGTCGGCAATTCAAATTCACCAACCATTCCTCAGAAACCCTATTCAGGGTCACTGTAAGTCAGATCCAACTCGCTGGCACTTAACAACAACAACAACATATAAGTGTGAGCATTGGATTCTTTCATTAAGTCTTCTAATGTAGTTAGAACACTTTTTAAAGTGTTGAGGAGCAAACATGTCAGTTTGAGGACTAAGGTACACCTGACCCAAGCCATGGTATTTTCAATAACTTCATATGCATATGAAAGCTGGACAGTGAATAAGGAAAACCATAGAATAATTGATGCCTTTGAGTTATGGTGTTGGAGAGAATATTGAAAGTGCCATGGGCTGCCAAAAGAACCAACAGATCTGTGTTGGAAGAAGTGTAGCCAGAGTGCTCCTTGGAGGCCAAGATGGCCAAACTTCATCTCTCATACTTCGGACATATATTGTCAGGAGGGACCAGTTGCTGGAGAAGGATATCATGTTTGTTAAGGTGGAGGGTCAGAGAAAAAGAGAAAGACCCCCAACGAGATGGATTGGCCAAGTGGCAGCATCAATGGGCTCAAGTGTGGCTACAGTAGTGAGGTTGGCTCAGGATTGGGCAGTGTTTTGTTCTATTGTGCATAAGGTCGCTATGAGTTGGTCCTGGCTCAATGGCACTTAACAACAGCAACAACAACAGTGTAGTTGTCTACAAACATTTACACATTAAAATCTATGTTATTGTATTACGAATCGCAATTTCTAAAATAACCCTCTTATGTTGCATTAGGTACAAGTTGTTGTTGTTATTGTTGTTAGGTGCTGTTGAGTAGCTTCTGACTCGCAGCAATCCTATGTGCAAGAGAGTGACACACTTGACGGGTCCTGCTCCGACTGTTGGATGTTGGTATGTTTGGGCCCATTACGCTGTCACTGTGTCGTTCCATTTCATTGGGGGGTCGTCCTCTTTTTCACTGACCCTCCACTTTACCAAGTAAGAAGTCCTTCTCCAGGGACCGATCCCTCCTAGTAACATTTTCATAGTATGTGAAGCAAAGTCTCATCATTCTTGTTTCCAAGGAACATTCTCATTGAACTCCTTCTCGGGACAGTTCACGGTCTATACAATATTCTTTGCAACACCATAATTCAAATGTATCAGTTCATTGTCCAGCTTTTGCATGTGTATGAGATGATTGAAAATACCATGTGTTGGGTCAGAACACTTTATTCTTCAAGGTGACATGTTTGTTTGTTTGTTCGTTTGAACACTTTAAAGAGGTTTTCTACAACAGATCCGCCAATGCAATACATTGTTTGATTTCATGATTATTGCTCCCTTGGGCATTGATTGTGGATCCCAGTAACATATATACAAGTAGGTAGTCAATATGCAGTGGGCTGCTGGTTTGGATGGGATTGAGACTTGCTGTATTTGATTCAAGCTGCTTTGATTTCCTCACTTTCGTTGGTTTTTGTTTTCACTCTATCCCATTTCCAGGGACCCATGCTGGGTATTTTCAGCATCACGTCTTTTCTAACTCTGAAATCTCAGATATACCTTTCAGGAGCAAGCAGAACTCTCTTCTTACACCTTTTACACTTGCCTTCTGCCTCTGAGACACTTCTAGAATCGAGACCCTTCTAGTTTCTTCTTCCTATTTTCTTCTTGATGGCAGTATAGTATACCACGAACCCTTCCCATTTGGTTGGATGCTTTAGGTTGTTTTCAAGTTTTCTATGTTGTAAATAGTGTGAATTTGTTATTAAGAACATCAGAAACTTGAAAACCATCTAAATATTCTAAACAGTGTGAACGAGTTTTGGTGTGTGTAGGAAAAAGACTGAACTGCTAACCGCCAGGTCTGTGGTTCAAACCTATCAGCTACTCCTTAGAAACCCTATACAGGGTCACAATGAGTTGGAACCAACTCAGTGGCACTTCACAACAACAACAACCAGTGTGAACAGAGTTCTGGTGGTACAGTGGCTAAGTGCTGGGCTGCTAGCTACAAGTTTGGCAGTTCGAACTCACCAGCCACACAGTGGGAGAAAGAAGCGGTTACCTGCTTCTATCAAGTTTCAGCCTAAGGGCACTTGTGCTCTGTTCTGTAAGGTCACAGGTCACGATGCATCTGAATGAGTCAACAACCAGGAATTCAGGTTCATATGTATGCGAAACAACATGATGAACATCCTTAACTATAATCTTAGAACAACTTCCCAGGACAGGAACTGGATGATTGTTTGAAAGGATTTTGATACTATTTCTCAATTGTGCTTGTTAAGTGCCGTTGAATCAGTTCCTGTAGAGGGTGTCCATAGAGTGGCTGGTAAGCTTGAACCACTGACCTTGCAGTTCAAACCGACCTTGCAGTCGAGTGTATTAGCCCACAGCGCCACACCAGGACTGCATTTCTCAATTAGCCTTCCTGTCTTACCCCCTTTTGTTACCTTTTCTTCATAGCTTTAGAAGCACTCAGTGTGCTGACTGCAGCCCTCAGGAAGGCTGAACTTCCTCTTCTTCCTTCTCTGCTGCTGGTTTTCATCTCTACATCTGGAACATTCTAGCTGAGGGCCGGTATGGTTTTGAAGACTGGATGGTCACTGTTGACCCTTTCACTGTGGCCTGTGGGTTACACTTGAGTTTTTACACATTTGCTGAAGTAGATTCCATGTTTGAAGTTTGCTATATGAATCCCTTTGTCGGTTGAACTCTGATGTGCTATTGCATGCGATCAGCCAAAGAGAATATGTAAACAATTGAATGTGGCTGTGTTCCAATAAAACTTTATTTATGGACCCTGAAATTTCAATGTCATTTCATTTTCACATGTGAGGAAACATCATTCTTTTGATTGAAACACATATAAAACCATCCTTTGCTCATGGAACATACAAAACAAGTGGTGGTGGCTGGTGGCTACATGCTGTTGAGTCGGTTCTGACTCATAGTGGCTCTGTGTAGGGTTTCTGAGACTGTAAATCTGTATGAAAGCAGCAAGCCTCATCTTTCTGAAGTTACCAGCCCAATGCTGCCAGAGGGGACTGAATTTGATCTGCAGATGATAGTTTGCCAGTTTCTGTGTCAGATGCATAAGATTAATTTGTTTCATGCACGAATGAATGACTACATAAAGGCCGTTGTTGTTGCTGTTAAGTGTCGTCAAGTTGGTTCTGACCCATGGCTTCCCTGTCTAGGGTTTCTGAGAAGCGGCTGGTGAGCTTGAACCACTGACATTGCAGTTCAACCTGACTTTGCAGTCTAGTGCATGAACCCACAGTGCCACATCAGGACTCATATAGCTATATTAATCAATATTACAGAGACATCTCAGAAACCATTTTTAATCCTTTGCATGTGAACAGATGAGGCTCAGAATCAAATGCACCTTTTGAATAGATATGCCTTACTCATTCGAACATCCCAAGCAAACTAAACACACAGACATCAAGTCAATTCCAACTCATTGAGACCCCACAGAACAGAGTAGACCAGCCCCATAGGGTTTCCAAGCTTGTAATTGCTGGGTATTTATAAACTTTTTATTGTGATTTGGGTGAATGTTTGCATATCAAATTGGTTTCCCATTCAAGACTTCATCCACGTTTTGATTCGTGACATTGACTGACTTTTCCCAATGTGCCATCACTCTTCCTACTTCCGGTTTCCAGGCTTCTTTTCCTGTCCAGGGCTGTTCATCTTCAGGAAGTACCCTGTCACATCTTTCTCCCTTAGAGTGGCTGGAAGGTTTGAACCATGGCAGCCGAGCACTTTAACCATGGTGCCACCAGGCCCCCTTCTTCAACAGACAAAGGGATTCATATAGCAAACATGGACTCTGCTTCAGCAAATGTGTAAGAACTCGAGTGTAACCCACAGGTCACAGTGAAAGTCATCTGTAATTACATTTTTTTTTTTAATCAACAGAAGGCGAGTGGGAAGAAGGTTCTGTGTATTTTCAGCTGAAATGGGCAGTTCCAGCTTTCTGCTTTGACTTTCAGAGTTGATCTTAACCCATGTCATCACTCCCTGGAAACTCTGTTTGAAAATTATAACTAGACCTCGAGACCCCAGTAAGAGCCCTCAAACTCCTCAGAGCAAATAACTTAAACATAACAAATTGAAGCTTACAAAAGTCGGAATTGTAAAACTAATAGGGTTATTAAAACCAGCTTTCCTGAAAATTATGAATTGGTTGGCCTGTTTCTTATAATGGCAAATAGTGAATCTTGATCGTTCATCAGTGCACAAGTCATAAATTAGGTGCTGAGAGAGGCTGCAAAATTCTTTATAGCGTCGCAGAAAGCTACCGGGGCCGCCTTCCCAGCATGCCCTGAGATTCCATTGGTGCTGGCACGATCTGACAATGAAAGTTTTAAAATTGTAACAAGTTGTCAAATGTTTATCAATGGGATTTTATGAAGGACTAAAAAGTTATGTACGATACTGCACAGACCATTAGGGGAATAATAATAGTAATAAAGAGACTTTATTCTCATCAAGACTTATGTGACAGCTAGCTTTTCTTCCCAAACTTGGTTAATGGAGGTTGGGAGACACAAATAATTCAGTGCTAGGAACTAGAACAGCTTGAAGCATTAGATGAAATGTCTGTATTATGTGTTGGATAGAATGTAATGGATTTGGGGGGCTATATCTCTGTAGGTATGTAGATCTCTCTGTGTATTTATGGAGGAAGATATTAGGCTGTGAAATACAACCATCGTAAATGCCACGTCAGTTGTGTTTTATGGGTCCTGCTTCAGTGTGGAAAGACTGTGGGTGCTGAGATAGGACAGAGCTGGGTTCAGATCCTGGCTCTTCAGATGAATAGCTTTGTGTCCTTTCTAGAGAGACATTCTGTCTCGTGTAAAAGGGGCAGTAATAAAACCCACCTCATGGTCTTGGTCTCGGTTATCTAATGCTGTTGTAACAAAACATACTACAAATGGCTGGATCTATCAAGCAGAAATTGATTTTCTCGTGTATTTGAGACAAGAAGCCCAAATCAGGGCTGTATGTTTAAAGGAAGACCCTTCCTTGTTGGTGACCATGGAGGGATGTGGGGAGATGACGTGCCTAGGCATCTGTCTTTCCCATTGGATCTATGTGGATCCTTTTTTATTTTTTTAAATAAGACATGGCTTAGAAGTGATTAGGTTTAGGACCCAACTTATGCTAGTATGATCGCATTAACATAATAAAAGGAAACCTCTGTTTCCATATAGGGTCAGATTGATGGATATTAAAGGAAAAGCCACCCAGTTGTCCAGACAGTTCTGACCTATAGCCACCCAGTAGGACAGAGCAGAACTCCTTAATGTTTCCCAAATTCTCACCTTTCTTCCTTACAGTGGCTGCTGGGATTCCTTGTGATTAGCAGTCCAATGCTTAATCCATGGCACCACCAGGGCTCTCTATATAGGTATTTGTTGTTGTTGTTGTTAAGTGCTGTTGAGTCGGATCTGATCCATAGCGACCCTGTACAGGGTTTCCAGGGAGCAACTGGTGAGCTTGAACTGCTGACCTTGTGGTTCAAACCAACTTTGCAGTCCAGTGCATTAACCTATAGAGATGAGGATTCCAACACATATTTTGGGGGGTGGGGTATAATTCATTCTGTAACATTCTTCTTGTCATGTGTTCAAACACTTTGCATTTGACACAGTTCTTTGCATATACAGAGCCCAGACCAAACGTCAAAGTCCCACTTCTTCCCTTCTTAACTGCAGGGACTTAAGGTGGTCACCTTACCTCTCTGAGCCTCAGTTTTCTCATTTACCTACTGATGACAGCAATTCTTTCTCGCTCATCTTATGATGTTATTTGAGGATTAAATAAGATATTCTATATAAAAAGCCCAAGGAGCCCTGGCAATGTAGTTAACTGCTCAGCTGCTAACCAAAATTTTGCTGGTTCAAACCCACCAGCCACTCTGCTGGAGAAAGAGATGACAGTTTCCTCCTGTAAAAATCACAGCCTTGGAAACCCTATGGGTCAGTGCTACTCTACCCTAGAGGTTGCTGTGAGTCAGAATCAACTCAGTGGCAATTGGTTTGGTTTGGTTATGTAAAGAGCCAAGGATAGAAATAACCACATCACGTGTTGTTGCTGGTGTCGAGCGCTGTCGAGTCAGTTCCGATTCATAGTGACCCTGTACAGGGTTTTCAAGGAGCGACTTGGGGGTTTGAACCGCCAACCTTGCGGTTAGCCATCCAGTGTGTATCCTAGAGCGCCACACCAAGGCCTCATAGCATATGTCCACATTTCTCTCTTCAATGATCAATTCATAAAAGTGAGACAAAATAAGCTATATCTTAGACGATAACTCAAACCCACTGACGGTGAGTTGACTCTGACTTGTAGCAACCCTCTGCAGGAGTTCTGAGACTGTAAATCTTTACAGGAGCAGAAAGCCTCATCGTTCTCCTCAGAAGTGGCTGATGGGTTTGGACCACTGACCTTGAGGTTAACAGCCTGATACCACATTTCTTCAGTAGGTTCGAGAAGAAGACGAACGTCACACTGTCTGTGTCTAGTCCATTAGATTATATGAAGCAGATGTGATTCTGTAACTCCTCCACTAGTCTGTGCGCTTGATTGAATCAGGGAATTAATGTGTCTGTTCACCTCTGTACCCTGTAGGGGCTCAATTAGTAGATGCTTGGTTAATATTTTTAACAAAGTATATCTCCAGCAGGGAAAAGCAATAAATAAACCCACCAATTCAAGTTCTGTGGGTTCCTCTGCACCAGGGTAGTGCTAGTCTTCTCCAAGATCCCAGCAGGAAGTAGATGGTATGCTGGGATTTGGTAATTTGAGGAGAGAACACCAGTGAGACTTGTCAGATGTGTGGGCCTCATGTAGGGAGCCCACAGGATATCCCAGCATCTTGATATTTGGTGTCAGATGGGCTGTACTCTCTACCCATTGAGCTGAAGGGAAGGGGAGGGGTTTCACTGGACTGAGAAATCCCGTAGGAGAGAGCCAGCTGGGAAGAGAGACCTTCACCACAGACCCACGGTCTTTCTTAGAAGGTTGCCCTGGTTTGTGTGGTTCAGTGGCCATTGAACTACATTTCCCAGAATCTGCTTCTCTATGGGTCACGAGAGCAGGCTTTGTGATCCCTCCGCGGCCATTTCTAGCGCTCGCATGAATGCGACTTGTCGCCTGGCTCAACTCCTTATCTTGAGGCGGTGACTACTTGCTCCAACTTCTCCTAGACCCTTCAGCTTTTCTGACCCAGGGACCTTGGGTGTGCTCAGCTCTGTGATAAAGGACCTCAGCTTTTAAAGGACAACCTCGTCATCATGGGAGTCCTGGGATGGCGCTACAGGATAATACACTGGATCCCAAGATCGGTTTGAGCGGCAAGGTCGGTGGTTCAAACCCACCAGGCGCTCCTCTGAAACCCTGTATAGGGTCGCTATGAGTCGGAGCTCTGGTAGCTAGTGGTTACGAGTCGGGCTGCCAACGTCAAGGTCAGCAGTACGAAACCACCAGCGGTTCCGCGGGAGAAAGATGAGGCCTTCTGCTTCCATAAAGATTTAAGGCCTCAGAAACCCTGTTGCAGACTCACTATGAGTCGGAACTGAGTCCACGGTACTTAACAACAACAACAACATGAGTCGGAGCTGACTTGATGGCTCTTAGCAACAACAGCAACAATAACAACAACAACAACTCATCATGGTCAGAGAGGAATGAGAACTGACACAGGCTGACGTCTGGGCTCCAGTGAATGCTTCCGCCTTCCAGCCTGTCTGCAGTTGTTCCGCTTCACGTCTACCTCCTACCCCAACTTCCTGTTCTGCGGCTAGAAGCGCCAGCACCTTACAGAGGTGAGTACCAGGTTCCCCAGTGCTCTCAGCCAAATCCCCAAAGTCCACTCATCCACCCATCCAGAGACATATGTTCACAGACACAGGCCCGTGTGTGTATATTAGGGAGTTCCAGGGTGCTGCAAATTGTTAACCATGTGCTTGGCTGAAAGGTTGGAGATTTGAGGTGCCTTGGAAGAAATGCCTGGCAGTCTACTTTTGAAAAATCAGCCACTGAAAACCTTATGGAACACATAACAGTTTTGTGCTCTGACACACATGGATTAACCCTGAGTGGGTGTGAACTTCATGGCAACTGCTGGATAGGTAGGTAGGTAGAGAGCTAGGTAGGTAGAGAGTTAGATAGGTAGATCGCTTGGTAGGTACCTAGAAAGATAGATCATAGGTAGGTGGGTAGATAGGT
>NW_006408541.1:9737297-9753748 GCF_000296735.1 Chrysochloris asiatica | reverse complement strand
ACACAACACACAAACACAGGTGTATGTATGTGCACATATGTATTTTGTATATCTCCTAGCGGTTTTTCTTCTATGGTTGAACTCTTACTGAAACAAGGGGCACAGTCAATTCCTGGTGACCCCACAGAAGTTGAACCCATTTGACCATCTAGTTGATTCGGATCCCTAGTGACTTCTAGGGCAGAGTGGAATAGCCCCACAGGGTTTCCAAGGCAGTCATCTTTCTGGAAGCCGCCGACCTCATCTTTCTTCCCCAAGGCAGCTGCTGGTCTCATACCTTTTGGTGAGCATCAAGCTTGCACACATTGTGCCACCCGGGGTCCCTGACCTTGCCCCCCCACCCCCCCTGCCCTGAGGTACTTTCCTGGTGCATCTCATGAAGCAAACCCAGTCATAAGGCTGAAGGGCCACCTCCTGGGGCCCAGAGAAATGGGGAGACAGGATGTGAAGGGTAAACCTAAGGCGGTCATCTTAAAGACAACGTGCCCACTGCCGGTAAATCTGCTGTCTTCATTAAGTCTTGAGTTCCACAAGCATTTGTTCAACACTAGAGTGCTAGCCAATGCACCCCCACACACTCACACATACACCACGGATTCTAACGTGGCAGGTACTGTACTGTGAAATCACCTTGTATTTTATTCTCTCTGCTTTGCAAGGAAGGGAACTGAGACTTTGAATTTGCCTGGTTGAATTTCAACAAGTCTGTTTAAATGCCTCATTTAGCATTTTACAGCAGCTTGTGTGTGGTAGGGCCAAAGGCAAAATTTTCCAAGCTTAAAATTTGGAAAATCTGAAGTTGTTTGAAGGGTATTGTGCTGGAGGGGGGATGAGGGAGGCAAAGGTGTAAGCAGATGAAATAAAGAAATAGAGAGAGAGACTGGGGAACAACCTGGGGGCGGGGGTGGGGGTTGGAGGGTCTGGAGGGATTTGCGTTTGTGTTGGTTGGATGGATCTGATTTCTCTATTTTAGTGCCCCATGAGGTGATGTGTGCATAGTGATTTCTAGAATCCTTGTCTAGGGGTGTGAGTATGAGTATGTGTATGTATTTTTGGAGCATGGTCTGTACCTGATTGTTTCAGATGCTGTAAAAACCAAAGGCCCCTTTCCTGAGGCTTCTACAATGTTCCTACGCTCTGGGATTTTTGCCCGAGTTTAGAAAGGGTGGTAGAACTCCCTCCCAGACCGGGAGAGAAGGTTTAAACCATCCATTCCAAACCTGTTGCTCCTTCTAGTGGATTCCAACTCATAACAGCCTCACACTGTTGTTGTTTTTAAGTGCCATCAAGTTGGTTCCGACTCATAGCGACCCTATAAAGGGTTTCCAAGGAGTGACTGGTGGGTTTGAACCATTCACTTTGTGGGTAGCAGTCCAAAGCTTATTGTATGCCACAGAGTTTTCAAGACTGTAATCTTTAAGGAAGTGGACTGCCACACCTTTTTTCCCATGGAGCACTTGGTGCTTTTGAACAGTTGATCTTTTCTGGTTAGTAGTTATGACTTCACCATTGTGCCTCCAGGACTCATTAATAAAGGGGTTGGAAGCAGATTTAATTGAATCCTGAAAATAAAGAAGCCTGACAATTTATGTGCTAGATGTTGCCAACTAAGAAACAAAAACATTTTTTTGTTCTTTATCCACCATACTACATTAAGAAGTCTTGATAGTGTAGTGGGTTTCCTGTTGAACTGTTAACCACAAAGTCATCAGTTCGAATCTATGAGCCACTCCATGGAAGAAAGATGAGGCTTTCTTCTCCATTAAAGATTTACAGCCTTGGAAACTCTACATAGGGTCACTAGTGTGAACATGGCTTTAAATCTGGCTCCGCCCTTAGTAGCCAAAGAAACTATTCCTGTAGTGCTTTCCTGACTTCTTCCTTACTTTTCTCAACTCCTCTGTAAAGTGTTTTGATACATTTCATGATCATTTTTCTGAATTCCCTCTCAGGCATTTCCAAAGCCTGCCTTCCTTCCAATATGAAGTCTAGTTCTACCTCCAGCTCATTTGTCTCAGTCACTTTATCTTGTTTCTGGACATGTCCAGAGATGGTCATCTGTTTCTTGGGCATATTCAGTAGTTGGCTGTGACCTTAATACTTAGATGAATGTATGTTGATATTTTTATTATGCTTTCTGATTGCCTCCAGGTAGATGTGATCAAGAGATGGGCCTCCCTTTTCCCTCTTCTTATTACTCGACTAAGAGTAACTGTCACAGTTATTGGCTGCCTACCTGGTTTATGGCAGCTGGTAGTGGTTCTTGCCTGGATGGTGGGATTTTATAGGGTGTGGTTGAATCTTGACTATATGACCGCAATTGCAGTCTCTTCTTGGGTAATGTAGGGAGAGAAAGAGCCCCCTAAAGGTAAAGAGGGGACCAAAAAACAAAACAGCAACAGCACATAAGACAGATTGGATACTGCAGTCTGAAATCACAGAAAAGAGAGAAGAGAGAGAGAAAAAAATCTATAGCCAAATTTGAATATGACTTTAATGTCCCTCTTTCAGCTTCTTGCCTTCAAGGCTGCCTGAGAAATGTAAAGATGCCACTGTTGGTCATTATGACATAACTCAGGATTTAATTTTCGGCCTGTTTCCTTTTCGGTCGGTCACTTTCCTGCTCCAAAACCCCTGCCCAGGCCTTTTTCCTAGTGATAAACAGTTCAGGGCTGGCTGTGGCCTTTTTGCGCTGTTGTTTGGTTTTAAGTGGAAACTGTCTCTTTAAATGGTGAGGAGATCTGTGGGCATGTATAGTAGAACCCTCTGGGGGTGGGGTGTCCACTCACTCGGGGACCCCCTCTAGTCACCAGAATGGAGGTGCGCAGCTAGCGAGACACACACACACACACACAAAGGAATGTCTACACCTTTATCTCTGAGGATCTGTCAGGCATCAGGCATCCGTGGCTGCTCTGATCCTTCTCCTGCTCTGTCTCACCCACAATGGCCATCCTGGGAGCTGCTGAGGCCAGAGGATCTACAAGCACTGGATTTCTTGTTTTGGTACAAATTCCACTGGCTGTAAGACTTCAAACTTTCTAAATATTCCTTTATATGTAGATCAGAGTTCTGGAACCATCCCCTGAACCTGCTTCATCTGGTATTCTGTGTTATTGCTGATGGAGCTCCTCACTGCACTTCTCCGTATCTGCCATCAAGCCCCGGCTCCAGTAGAAACTTTTCAAGACGTCTATGAGGCTCAGTCTGCTTTTGGGCAAGATGTAGACAATGTACCATGGAGTATTTTGAAGGTTAAATGTAATAATGTGTCCAAGGCTTAGAACTATGTCTTAGTTGTTGTTAGTGACTACTGCGTTGACGCCCAATGAGTCCTTGCACAGTGCTGAGAAATGCTACTGAGTCCTGTGCCGTCCCCATGATTGGCAGAAGATTGGATCCATGGGACTTTCATCGACTGACTTTTAGAACACCAGTTCTTTCTCCCTCCCTAGTCTGTATTGGTGTGGCACTGTGGGCTAATGCGTGAGTCAGCAAAGTCGCTTGAACTGCAAGGTTGGTGATTCAAGCTCACCATCTGCTCCTTGGAAACCCTATACAGGGTTGTTATGTGTTGGAATCAACTTGATGGCACTTAACAACAACAACAGTCTGTATTAGTCTAGAAGTTCCACTGAAACTTGTTCAGCAGTATAGAAACACTCCTAGTTACGATGCAAAGCATTTCATTTTGTTTTCAATGACCATGAAGCATTAACTATGAATCTGAATTTTGCTGATGAGGCACTTGGGGACCAGAGAGAATAAACCTGAAAATGGAGGTATCAAAGGAAGTTCTTGACTTCCAGTAGTTATAATATGGTTGAGAAGATATGGCCTACTTGGTAAGAATTATATAAAAATAAACCCAGATAATGATTTAAAAGTCCACTACAGTGATAGAAAACGTGATAGGTAATAATAGACGACTGCAATTATGAGGATGTTAGAACCTTGTTGTCCAACTCTAATGTGTAGCAGAATCGCTTGTGGCGCATCGAATGTGCAGAGGCCCAAATACTAGACCTGGAGTCCCGGTGTGGTGTTGTGGGAGGAAGCGCTGGACTGCAAGGTCAGCTTGAACCACAAGGTCGGCAGTTCAGACTCATCAGCTCCTCCTTGGAAACCCCATACAGGGTCGCTATGAGTCAGAACTGACTCGATGGCTCTGAACAACCACAGCAAACACTAGACCTAGAGTTTCTGGTACTGGAGTCAGAAACCAACCCTTTCACAGACAGATGGTTTCTGGTGGTTTTGTATAGGTAGTATATGCCAGCCACACACAAAGAAACAGTTGAGACACTTCAGTCAGAAACTATTTCTTGGAAGAGACAGGCTTTGAATGTTGTTGTTGTTGTTGTTGTTGTTGTTAAGTGCTGTCAAGTCAGTTCCAACTCGTAGCAACCCTGGATAGGTGTCCAAGGAATGACTGGTGAGTTTGAATCACCAACCTTGTGGTTCAAACTTGACCTTGCAGTCAAGTGCTTATCCTACAGTGCCACACCAGGACTTCAGGCTTTGGAGAGAATTTAAAAATCCAGGTAAAATTTAAATGGGCAAAGGGAACAAGAGAGGGTGTTTTTCAGGAGGGAACAAAGTTATGCATATAGCTGCAAAGACAAGAATGGATGGTATCTGCAGAAATAACCATGTTAATATACATAGTAATTCAAGTTTATTGGTTTTGCTGGACTTTAATAAGGTAAGTATTTTCTCATTCTCATGACCTTTTTCCTGCAATGAAACTTAATTAACAAACCTGTTCGTGTCTTGAAGGTCTTCTCTTCAATCACTCTTTTGCTGAGCATCATACTGTGGAGCGTTTGGATATTGATATTCTAATTTAAATTATGCAGAAAGTGAGGCTCTGGCAGCCAGGACGACCTAAGTGGGCACTGATCAATGATGACACATGTGTGAAGTTGCAGCCATTCGAGGTGTGGGTCCCACTGAGGACTCATAGGTGGCAAGCTAGACCATGAGTTGAAAATGAGTGCCCAGCCCTACCCCGTCCCAGGGACATTTTGGGCTTCTTTTCTTTCTTGTTTTTGTTTTGTTTTGTTTTTTAGTCAGAGGGAACAGTTGGGTATGAAATTAAAAATGGCACTTCCCACTTCTCTTGAAAAGTTGGAAGATTGGTATTGTTGCACTTGTTGTTGTTAAGTGCCATTGAGTCTATCCCGACTCATAGCAACCCCGTCTAGGGTTTCTGGTGGGTTTGAACCACCAACTTTGCAGTTCAAACTGACCTTATGGTCCAGTGCATGATCCTATAGTGTCACACCCAGTGTTATTTGGGAAGCTTTTGTCTGAGAACAAGTGAAATGTTACCAAGACTGGCTTAAGCCATAAGAATAGTTACTATTTTTTGGAGTACCAAGTGCAGAGGTTGATTCCACTACAGTGGGCTAAGGATTTGCTGTAGATTCCCCAAGATGCCCTGCTTCTGCTTTCCTCACTGAGTAATCATAGCAAGATGGCAGAAGTGGTCCCTAGCCTCACAATTAGACAGAACACTCTCTCTTCTTCCTTTGGAAATCCAGATGTCCAAGTGGTGTTTCTTCATGCTCTATTGGCTAGCATTAGGTCACATGCCTGTTCTTACCAGTCATTAACAAGGACATTGAAATTCTCCTGATTGGCTTAGACCAATTTGGATCTAGCCCCGGAGACTAGAATGGGGATAGGACCAACTTTTCCTTACTTCTTTAGGGGAAAGGAGTTATGTGAATAAAAGATGGAGACATGGCTACTGAGAGGCCACCAGTAATCTCCGTTTCAATTGGACATGATCAGTTGTACATGCCTTCTCAAGAACTCATAGGGAAAAAATTGGCTGAAATGGAATAGCCATTGCCCTAGGTAGAGGGGTAGCAAGGGGTCTTCAGTTTGCCACAGTACTTGCTTACCTATTATTTTACAGTCGATTTGCCTCTTTATTTATTCTACTTTATTTGAATTTGGTATGTACTATCTACATCCTTTAGGTATTTCGTGCTCTTGTTAAATGACACTTGCCTTTGATATCACCCAACATGCTTTCTTCTCTCCTTTTGCCCGTATGTGAGTAATGTTAACCTTCCAAAGGATTAGTAGTTTCTTTAAGCCTCCCCCGCCCCTCCCCCCCAACACACATCTTTTTGGTGCCGTTCTGATTCAGTGGACTACCAGTCCAACTCAATAGCTGTGAAAAGGTCTTCAAGAACTCAAGTCTTCAAAAAAAACTGCCTTCCTAATGAACTACTCTTAGTAAAGAGAGAAGATTTGCAATGTCAATCAGAGCTAATGACAGGGTGCAATTAACCCAGGATCAGATTGCAGCAAGATGGATGGGGCCAGATGGTTCTGTTATCCTAACAAAGGGATTCTACAGTAAGTGTCCTTCAGAAGGGAGACAGTTTTCTACAGAGAACTCTAGGATGACAGAAAGACCAGGGTGAGTTCTTTACAATTTCCAAACAGATATCACAGAATACGGAAACTAGTAAATGATGTTTTAAATCATTATTCAAGTTCTTAATTGGTGGCTGGTAAGGCATACACACACTGCTGGTTTTGATAGTTCTTGAAATTGTAGCTACTAGAAAACTTCATTGAAAATGTCCTAACCATGAAGGACTTCCACTATGAAACTCAGAATCTGAAATACAGTGGGGGCAAATAATATAACGAAAGCAAATGGAATTAACTTATTCTTTCCCTAAGGGTTTAAATGTTTCACTTATACATTTAAGTGTTTGGGACACAGCAGTGAACAATTTGGATGATGTCTTTACTCTTATGAGCATACATTCTAGTGGGAAGAGAAAGCTAACAAAAAAGACACATAGGAAAGATGATTTTAGAGTGATTTTAGATGCTATGAAGAAACTTAAGAAAGGAATGTGTGGGCCATCTGATGGGTAGAAGCGGGCAAGAGCATGTTAGTAAATGTTTAACCACTTGTTCTCTGATGCGGGAAGGGGAGAACTGTGTTTTGTAGTGCTTGGCAATTTCCATGGTGTAAATACCCCCATCAGAGCTGGTTTTAAGATACCAACATGACCACGAATTGGGAAGAAATGTTCATAGTATGTGACAGCCCCAGAATGCTTCTGGAAGTGCATTTTATTAACTTAAGAATGGATTTTCTGCAAAGGCCTCTTTGAGAACATAGCATCGGAGTCAAAGTGTAAATGATAGTCACGAGGAGGATGAGCCAGGGGAAGAACTTTCCAGAAAGAGGGGACAATGCTAGTAAAGGCCACGAGGTGGGAGAACTTGGCATGTTCTTCAGGTCAGACAGGATGCTGGGTAACGAGAGTTTAAAAACGGAAAGCAGACATATAGGTAGGGGCTAAATAATATAGATGTATGGATTCTTCTTCCTATATGGGTTCTATAAAGAAGAATGTGGCATCCGGGTAGAAGGAAGAGTCATCAACAGCCTTCATGAAGAGGACTTCAAATACTTACTGGTGAAGATCAACAAGACCACAGCCTTTGGTATAAATTATACCTCAATGTAAATAAAACAAAAATCCTCACAACTGGACTAACAAATAACATCATGATAAACGGAGAAAAGATTGAGGTTGTCAAAGACCTCTTATTGCTTGAATTCACAATCAACACTCATGGAAGCAGCAGTTATAAAATCAAATGGCATATTGCATTAGGCAGGTCAGCTGCAAAAGATCTCTTTAAAATATTAAAGATGTCACTTTGAGGACTAAGGTACACCTGACCCATGGTATTTTTAGACACTTCATGCATGCAAAAGTTGAACAAATAAGGAAGAAAACCCAGAAAATAACAGATGCATTTAAATTTTGGTGTTACAGAAGAATATTGAAAGTACCATGGGCTACTAGAAGAACAAACAAATCTGTGTTGGAAGAAGTGCAGCCAGAGTGCTCCTGAGAAGCCAGGATGGTGACACTTTGTCTCTCATACATATCCATGTTATCAGGAGGAACCGGTCCTTGGAGAAGGACACCATGATTGGTAAAATGGAGGATCAACAACAAAAAAGAAAGACCCCCAGCAAGATGGATTGACGCAGTGGTAACAGCTGTGGGCTCAAACATCACAACAATTGTGAGGACTGTGTGGGATTGGGCAGTGTTTCGTTCTGTTGTGCATAGTGTCGCGATGAGTTGGACCCAATTTGATTGCACAAGACAACAACAAATAATATAGGCCTTTTAAGGCCACTTAAAGAAGTTTAGATTTCATTGTAAATGTAATAAGAAATCACTGGGAGTTTAAGCAGGTGATCAGCCTTATTTCTTTAGCAAGAGACTGCCGTTGAGTCTTCCTGGAAGATGTTCAATAGATAGTTATCCCTCAAGGGGAGCTCTGGTAGCGTAGTGGTTACGAATCGGGCTGCGAACCTTCAGGTCAGCGGTTCGAAACTACCAGCCGCTCTGCGGGAGAAAGATGAGGCTTTCTACTCCCATAAAGATTTATACCCTCGAAAACCCTGTACAGGGTCGCTATGGGTCGGAAGCGACTCGACGGCACTTAACAACAACAACAATTGCTAACTTATTTCCCACTCTCCTACCTTCACTACCTAGTCATTGAGGATCCTTTAAAAGAGGGATATTATAAGTATTTTTACTATTGAGACAAGAGTCTTGTTGTTGTTGTAGTTAGTTTGTTATTGAATTGGCTTCAACTCCTGGCAAGCTTAAGTTAACAGAAAGAAATGTTGCTCGCTCCTGCCCTCTCCTCACACTCCATGGCTTGAGCCCATTGCTTCCAGTCCATCTTGCTGGGGGTTTCTCTCGTTTTTGGCTGACCCTCTGCTTTTCCAAATGTGATATCCTTTTCTAGTTGTTGTTAAGAACCATCGAAGTCAGTTCCGACTCATAGTGACCCTGTATAGGGTTTCTGAAGAGCAATTGGTGAGCTGAGCCACTGACCTTGGGCAATGTGCCAAATGCCTTATATATAATCTTACTTAAGCTTACCAACAGCCCTGTGAGTTGGGGACATTTTATGTTTTTGTATAGATGAAGTAACTCGTGTGAAGAAAGGTTGAGTAATTTCCTGACTAATGTTGGAGCAGAAAGGAGCTCTGGTAGCGTAGTGGTTATAAATCAGACTGCTAACCTCAAGGTCGTCAGTTCGAAACTACCAGCTGTTCCATGGGAGAAAGATGAAACTTTCTGCTCCCATAAAGATTTACAGCCTCAGGAACCTTGTGCAGGATCACTATGGATCGGAACCGACTCCACGGTACTTAACAACAACAGCAACAACAATGGAGCTGGAATTCATGTTCTTTGCTGTGGTCTGTCCAGAGCCTCGGTGCTTACCCGTAAAGTCCTCTGATCCTTGTTCTTTGCATTGCCTGTCTTCTCTTCTTGCTGCCACCAGGCATTTCATGATACCTTCCAAAGGGACCTCTGTGTTTTCAGTGTCTGCAGTCCATGCCATCAGATAGACAGCTGTCAGTGGAACTCGTTCAAGGACAGCTCTGGCCAGATCAGCAACCTCAGTGGCTGTATATTGAATGGACACCTGGGTTCTCATTGTGCATTCTAAGTTCCAGAAGCGAGCTGGTGCTGACTGAGCATGGGCACTGGACTCCATCGTGAAGTACTGGCTGCTGTCTGTCCTGCCTGCTCTGTTAGGGTTTGTGCTCCCAGAAGGCAGGAACTGTGCTATGGGTCTTTCTGTAGACAGCGTGGGTTTGCACCACGACTCTATAGAACGTGACGTTCCTTTTCCTTCTTAATCAAACCAATCTGTCCAAATGCCAACCCTTAGGGTTGGTGGGAAATCTCACTGTGTTGTTTTTATTCACGAGCCCCAGCATTCTCTCAGAGAGCCAAAGAGGTACAGAGTGTTCTGAGTATCCCTCAAAGGAGATTTCAGTCCATAGTCACTCGTTTGAGGTTTGTTGCCCATGATGCATGTGCTCATCTGAAAGGATACAGTGTGGTTTCATCTATGCGCCATTGGCTCCTAGACTATCAGGCACGATACTGACTAAGAACGAGGATGCTGGACTGAAACTCAGCGTCCAGCATGAATACTCTTGTCCTCATGGCCCTACCGACAGCTGCTTCCCATCTGGAAAGTGTGGGCACCTGTGATGTCTCCTTATGTTCCTGTTATGAGGACTAGAGAGCACAGTGCACAAGAAGGAGTCAGGACAGTGCCTAGCGGGGGTAAGAGTTATTTTAGGAGTCCTGGTGGTGCGGAGGTTAAGTGCTCGCTTGTTAACCACAGCATTGGTGGTTGGAACCCACCGGCGGTTCTGTGGGGGATAGGCCTAGTAATCTGCTTCTATAAAGATTACAACCAAGGTAGCCTTTGTTGTTGTTAGGTGTCACCAAGTCGGTACCAACTCATAGCGACCCTACGCACAACAGAATGGGCCAACCTCACAGTCATTACTATACCTGAGCCTAATGCTGTCACCACTGTGCCAATCCATCTCATAGGGGGGTCTTCCTCTCCTTCTCTGACCCTCCACCTTACCAAACAATTAGGGCAATTAGGCTGTGTCACATGGGGTAGTGATGAGTTGGAATGGACAGTATTTTTCCCCCACGTAGGGATCTGATCCCTAACTAGACATGCTGTCATTGTATGAGAGCAGTACCTTTGTCAGGGATCCCAGGGGTCTCCTATCTCTGCCACCTTTGTGACTACTTCTCCCTTGGGGCCATTGAGTGACACTTGGCTACTCAGTCTCTCACAGAGTCAGTTTTCTAATCTGTAAAATGGGAGTACAGTGTGACGTGCGTTGGGTGTTGGGAAGGTACTTAACACACCACACAGATCTGAGCACATCAGGAAGGTGAGAAACTCATGAATCAAGGCCCATAGTGTGCTTACACAGCGTCCAGCACAGAGAAAGGACGCAATCCACACCAACCATCAACATCACTACCATCGTTGGTACTCTGGTCATTGACATCATCATCATCTTCCTCATATTTGACCTTAAGCAATGCAGCAGCTAACACATATTGAGTAGCTGAACCCAAAACAAAACCAAATCCACTGCCATCGAGTTGATTCGGACTCATAGCGACCCTATAGGATAGAGGGGAACTGTTCCTTAGGTTTTCTAAGACTGTGAATCTTTATGGGAGCAGACAGTCTCATCTCTCTCCTGTGGAGTAGCTGGTGGGTTTGAACCACTGACCTTGTGATTAGCAGCCCACAGCACCACCAGGGCTCCTCAAGGGAATAACTCATATGATTAATGTGAACATAAAAATGCCAAGAAGAAGGAGGCTTAATTCAATGACAGTCCTTGACTCTTTTGTGTTTTGTGTCTACTCAATTCTTTAAATCCCATTTCTAAATAGTTGATTCCCATGGTCTTGCAGTTACTGATAATTAAATATATTAAAAATATGCCTCATAGGGCTTTCTAAGTGATAGAGGGTTTTGAGCAACCTTACTTATACTGGAAATGAATTGACTCAGTTTAAATACTCTGTCTAAAACTTATTTGGCCTGGAAAATACCAATCTAATTCCCTTACAAGTAAGGAAATTATGAAGAGAGAGATCTAATCAGTGAGTAGAATATAGCCTTAGAAAATGTGTATCAGCATACCTTAACGAAAGTAGAATAAATCTTGAAACTTTAATATCCCCCTTTCTTGGACCTAAATAGGCCCCTTTGGAAAACTATTTTATTGTTTCTCATTAAATTAGAATTGTGCTGAGGTGCCACTATCTACTGTTTCCTATTATTATTAATGTAAAAAAAATCACTGTATATTCAGCATTTTCCCAGTTACAGCCCATGGAAAATCCTCCCCACACTTGTGCTTCAGTCTGTCTCATTTTTAAACAAAGCTCCTTTTTTTGTTTTTTTGTTTACATCTGCATTTAAAGGCAACGATCCTTCCTAGTGACAATTAAGGAAATTTAATGTATAGGTTAGCTCCTGCTCGGTGAAATCAACAGCTCTTATGTAAGTAGTATGGGAAGAGTTAGGGATGCAAGAAGGCTCATTAACCTTAGAAAGATGCAGTAATCTCTGGGTACCAGAACATTGGAAGCATCATTTTTCAAAACATGGGTAGTCTGAGAATCCATTAGAGAAGATACATTCAGAATTCAGCATCACCAGTGAGGTGGAAGGTTTGATGAGGGTTGAGACGGAAGTTCTTACTGTTGTTTCGAGCACCATTGCTGTTGGCAATCCTTCTCAAAAATGCTACACTACAGTGATCTATCTTCTGGATTCATTCATGAAAGAAATGTGAATGACAACAGAGGTTATAAATTAGTTGCCCACCAGCACAGCTGATCCGGAAGTGTGCGGTTAGACCTAGGAACCATGTTCCACATGGCAACATTGCTAGAGCAGAGCAGGACCACCTCACTCAGACCAGCTATCTACTCGCTAATCCTGTTCATATTTCTGGTAGTTTCTTGGCCCCTAGAGATGGTTTGCAATCTCTGCATTCAGTAGCACTGAGTGGATTCTATAGGTCAGATAATGTGTTGGAACGTAATCAACAAGTTATGGAAAGACACTTGTAGTCACTCTAAGACCAGAGTCTTTGTAAAGGCATCTGAGTCCCTGTACAATACCCGCCTCTCCAATCCTTACCTTGCTAGTATTTGTCATAGAGTTTGCACTAACTCATGGAGACCCAGGTTCAACAGAAGGGACCCAGGCCTGGTCCTGCGCCATGTTCATGATTGATGGGTCATTGTGTGATTGTCTGACTGGGGGTCTGTTTCATTTCCACTGGGCCTCCACTGCACCAAACACGATGGGGATGCTCTTCTCTGAATTGATCTGTCACACTGATGTCCACCACTGGACAGTATTCTGGAGGGATCCAGAAGGTGTTTATACTGGTTGTCACATCTTTGATCCTAGTCTGCCTTAGTCTAGAAGCTTCACTGAACCTGTCCACGATGGGAGACCAGGCTGGTATTTGAAATACCAGTGGCATAGCTTCCAGCATCCCAGCAACACATAAGTCCCCACAGTACAATAAACTGACAGATGACTGGTGACCCTTACCTGGTCTTCTGCTTCATTCACTCTGTCAGCCACACGACCCTCCTTCGTGTGGGCTCCATGTCTCTCATTCTCTCACTTCTTTATGTTTTTGCTCAAGTGCTAGCTTTTCAGTCTGTCCTCTGGTTACCCTTTCAAAAATGACAAAACCCTCTTTCCTGCCAGCACTTATTAATCCATTCCTCAGCTTTATTATTATTGTCTTTTTTTTTTTTTTAACCACAGCATTTACTGATGCCTGACATAGCAAATGTTTTCTTTTCTTTTTGTTTACTGTCTGTTCCCAATTAGCCCGTAAGCTTCCTGAGGGCAGGAATTTTGTCTTATGACTGTCTTTTCAGCACCTGCAATAGTGTAGGTGCCTGATAAACGGGTTGAACAAGAAGTATATAAATGATGTTCCCAATAATCCCTCCATGGTACACTCTAGCTGGATTCAGTAATTCACTGCCATGTCCACACAGAACTCAAGACACCGTGCTCACAGTTATGGGGTTTATTAGGGAAGTTAACAAGCTACAGTTCAGGCCCCAAAATGTTCAGGGCACAGTTGTTCCAGCCAGGAGAGCATCTTCCCAGCCGTATCCATAGACAAGTCTCTGCCCAGCCAATGTTACAGGGCTCTTTTAGGGCTGCTGCTGAATGCCCATAGGACACACCAGTCCACCATGAGCCTCAGCCTGAAGACACTCGTCTCTAGCTCTGTGGGTCAGCAAACCCAGCCCCCCAGTTAAGTGCCTGCAGACACCCCACTCTGCAAGCTGTGTTACCCAGCACTACTTGCTCTGTGAGCTGTCAAGTCCACCATTCTGGCTCATGCTCTGATTCCTGGTTCTGCTGCTGTTGCTTCTTTACCACTTCCCCAATGTCACACCTTTCTGTTCCTGTGGTGAGGAGGTGCAGTGCACAGGGGTCTTGAGGTCCAAAGGGCATGCTCCACTCCTGGCTCTTCTTGGATGGTCGGGAGATCCCCCCTCCTGCTTCTAAGGTGGCTCATTTTATACTCATGTTAGAGTTCCAAGTTTTTACTATCACAGTCAACTCTGTTAACAGTCACTTACAACAGCGTCATACCATCCTATTAGTATCTTTTCCTACCGTCTCTTAGCCTGATCCAGCAGGAAGAGTCCTTTTGTGGGAGTCACAAACATTAAGGCTGGAAGAGACCCAGGAAATGAGTCCTAACAGCACAGTGGTATATTCAACAAGAGGTTCAGGATGTTTATGGAAACTCAAGGAGCTCAGTGAGGGCTGGACCTTAGGATTTGCCATCGGGGCAGTGAGCCCCTTGTAGGTGGGGAAGTCTGGGGATGAGGGAAGAGTTAGAAAGGTTGTGAACAGAGAGCAAGGGAGAGATAGACTTAGCTGGAAATTTATAGATGTTGTTGTATACAAACCAAATGGTATATAGCTATTGGTCTCCATTTATCTGAAAATAGGTTCTCTTTAAAAAAATAAAAATAAATTAAAAATAAAACAAAAATTAAAAATGCTAAAGGATCTGCTTAGCTAGAATGTTATCAAACTCTAAAGGATGCACTTTGCCTTGGTTTCCCCCCAAGCTATCGCCTGCTTTCCAGCAATGTCAGGCTTTACAGAGCTGATAAGAGAATAAGGCAGCTCCAGTATGGAGCATACGGTCATCCAGACTGGGTGAAAATCCCAGCATGTGACCCTGGGAAAATCCCAGCATGTGACTTCTACTTTTTTTTGGTCTTCTGTAAAATGGGATTAATACATAAAACATCAGAAGTATGTCAGTTACCGCCTGTCATGGATTGAATTGTATTTCCCCAAAATATGTATCAGCTTGGGATCATGGTCCTCAGTGGTTTGGGAGGTATGTGATCACCCCTCATGATGTGGTCTGATGTAATCAATCAGTAAGAAGATTAAGGGTAGGAGGCACTGGGATGTTGTTGTTAAGTGCTGTTGAGTTGGTTCGGACCCATAGTGACCCTGTATAGAGCTTCAGAGGAGTGGCTGGTGAGCTTGAACCACTGACCGTGCAGTTCAAACTGACCTTACAGTTCAGTACATTAACCCACAGTGCCACACCAGGACTCCTGGGCAGGAGATTCCCAAGGGTGTGACAGGCAACACTTCATCTTACAAGAGATGAAAAGGAGTGAGACTTGAGCAGAGGAAGCGGGACCTGCTACTACCAACACAGAAGAGCCAGGAGTGGAGTGTGCTTTGAACCTGGGCTCCCTGCACGGTGAAGTTCCTAGGTCCAGGGAACTGCTGATATCAGTACTCATGGAGACCTCCAAGGAATGCTGGGCATAGAGATGCTGAAAGGAGACAAGGACATTTCTCTAGCTGGTACCCTGAATTCAGAATTCTAGCCTAGTGGTTACGAGTCAGGCTGCTAACCTTAAGGTCAGCAGTTCAAAACTACCAGCAGTTCCGCGTGAGAAAGATGAGGTGTTCTGCTCCCATAAAGATTTACAGCCTCGGAAACCCTGTACAGGGTCGCTATGAGTTGGAACCAACTCCACGGCACATCACAACAACAACAACAAACTGTGAGAGGAGTGCTAGTGTGGCGCTGTGGGCTGATGCATCAGACTGCAGAGTCATTTAAATTGCAAAGTTGGTGGTTCAAGCTGACCAGGGGCTTCTTGGAAACCCTAGCCAGGGTTGCTATGAGTTGGATTCAACTTGTCAGCACTTCACAACAACAACAAAACTGTGAGAGACTTAACTTTTCTTAAAGTCATCCACTTGTGTGATTTTGCTATAGCAGCAGTAGGGAATTAAGAGACCTCCACGGTCAGTGGTTCAAGCCCACCAGCCGCTCCTTGGAAACCCTAGACAGAGTCGTTATGGGTTGGAACCGACTCAACAGCACTTAACAACAATAACAAATAGTAGCAGTAGCTGAGTGAAAATTTGAAGCCATAATTATGAAAGGAGTCTTGTATTTTTTTATTTATAATTATTCAAAATGAATGCATCTTATTTTTTACAAATGCTAATAGTAGACTTGGAATCCCTGAGTACTACCAACGGTGATGTGCTCAGTTCCTAACCAAAAGGTTGGCTGTTCAGATGTACCCAGAAGTGCCTCAGAAGAATGACCTGCCAAGTGACTTCCTAGAGATCGCAGCCATTGAGACCCTCTACTGCACAATTCTTACCTGACACGTGCGGTCACCGTGAGTTGGAATCAACTTGACAATGACGTTTTGATTTAATGTCTTATTTCAGTGTTGTTGTTGCTAAATGTCATTGAGTCGGTCTGACTCTTAGTGACCCTGTATAGGGTTTCTGAGGTGAATTTGAACTGCCAACCTTGTAATTCAAACCAACCTTGCAGTCCAGTGCATTGTCCTGCAGGTAGATTTAATTTTCACAAGGAAATATAGCTGATGATATAATACTTTGGTTTTTCAGTCTTTCTTTGCTTCTTAGGCACATTGATTAGCATAAAATATGCCATATATATA
>NW_006408541.1:9724468-9736477 GCF_000296735.1 Chrysochloris asiatica | reverse complement strand
CAGTTCAAAACTATTAGCCACTCCTCAGGAGAAAGATGCATCTGTCTGCTCCCGTAAAGATTTACAGCCTTGAAAACCCTATAGAGGGTCACTCTGAGCCAGAATTGACTCTGTGGCAGTGAGTAGGGAGTTCACATATTTTTCTTATTAGCAGATCATACGACTCTATTTTATTGTGCGTATATGGCAATGGGGGACTCAGAACATTTGGGACATTTTCTGTTCACCGCATCTCTGTGCTTCTCTACCTTAGGTGTAGAATGCAGACTGCTACGCCTGTAAAAGTCTTTTCTTGAATTGTAGATTGAGGATCTAAGTAGCTCCCTCTTCTGAGGAGTCAGGTGGATTCCGTTTTGAGGCCAGGGGAAGAGTACCTCATCATTTTTTGAATCCTGTGAGTCTCGCAGCTTACACTTTATTTAATATATACAGCATGTAAATAAGTTTCAGGGGCATAAAAGCTTCAAAACTAAACGAAAAGGAAAATTTAATAACCGGCAGATTTTTAGATTGTGCACTAAATAACTTGCTTTTCAGCTTCAGAAAGGGGAGGAGGAAGATAGAGTTTAACAGGCATATATAACAAATTAAAATCCAGTATCAGGGGGGTGTAAATTACATTCCATGAACCACACAAGGTGGTTCTTATCAGACCTTCTCCAGCTTCTCCGTCTAGAAGCTGGAGCAAAAACCAACCTACTGTAAAACGGGAAAGTGCCCCGATGAAGGGCAGAAACCAGCCCACAGGCTGTGGCTCTGTGAGACTCTGCCCGGTGCAGCTATGTAAACAGCAAATCGTCTGCAAAATGATGGGTTTGGAACTATCCTTAGAAGGCTCCAAGTCAAAGAAGAGAAGAATGTAGAGGGAAGTAAGACATTTACCAACGTTGTCTTCCTGAAGCCCCTGGGTGGTACAAACAGTGAACGCACTCAGTACTAACTGAAAGATTGTGGGTTTAAGTCCACCAGAGGCACCTTGGAAGAAAGTCCTGGTAATCTGCTTTTGAAAAACCAGCCACTGAAAACTCTATGGAACACAATTTTACTGTGACACACAGGAGGTCGCTAGGAGTCAGAATCGATTTGATGGCATCTGATATTGACGAAATGAAGTGGGGTCTAGGCAATGGAACTTAGAACTGGCTGAATCGTACTTCTCTGCAGTGGGTGATCTCGCCCTGCAGAGGACGAAGTTGGGGCAGGTGCAACAACAACAACAAAAACCAACCATCCCAAATGGCAGCCATGCTAGGGTTAAGAAGCACTTGTGTAGAGGGTTCTTGTCTTAAGTGTTGATGAAGATGAGCTTTCATCCACACCACTTAGCTAAAGCCTTCGTGATTTCAAACAGGTGTCTCTGTTAGAAGCCTTCGAGCCCCCGCATTATGGAGGCTGCAGGTTCTGGCATTTTCTTCCTCAGGAGATGAATCACCGATGTGAAGGTCTTGCGTCTGCGTCTTTTCTGTACACGAAGCGGTCTGTGAACAAGTGGTTTCCATCTGTTCTAGTCGCTGAAAGGGCAAGTCAGTTAGACACTGTTCCAAGGCTTGTAACAGGAACAACAGTCTCTCCTCATGTGGGAAATAATTCGTCGTTGTGTGCTGAATCCCTGAATGAATTCTGACTCCTAGCAACTTCCTGTAACAGAGTAGAACTTCCCCATAACTTCTTCTGGTCCCTAAACTTTCCAGGCGTGGATCCCCAGGTCTTTCTCTCGAGGAGCAGCTGTGTCTAGTTCGAACCATCTCTCAGTGAGAAGCCAAGTCCTCAACCATTATGCTATCACATCTCCTTGAACAAGAGCTTCCATCCCCACAAGGCAGCCTGGGAAATGTTCATGGGATGACCCAAGCAGGAATCCCGGGCCCCACCTCTCCCTAAAAGGGTCTCTTCCATAAGTTCAGAGAACAGTGATGGCAATGCCCGGATGATTCCCATCACTCCTGTCTACACCACATCCGGACTGTGGTTGAACAGAAGACTCCAGTCTCCAGGATTGTCAATCCATCACTTGGTAATAGCATCGAATTTGTTTTTTAAAAATTAATACTGTGGGTTTTTGAGGAAATAATTGTAGCTCCAGAAAAGTCAGTTAAAGATTACACTAGTTAGATTATATTTTAATGGATAAGTTTATGTGTTTGCACATTTCTACTTCCTAATAGTATATTTTGGGAAGAGGAAAGGATTAAAGCTTGAGAGTGTTTAAAAGAAATTTCACTCAGCTGTTAGTGTCTTTGCCCAAACGTCTCTGAAAATTTTACGGGAGGCAGGATTTTACCCTTAGTATTCTTGGCTGAATAACTTGTATTAAATTATGTTTTAAATCAGCATTTCTTCAAATTGAAGAGAAACGAATGCTGAAGTTATACTATAGATTATTATACATGCAATTTTACATAAAAGTTAAAAAAAGAAAGTCAGTGCTCAGTCTGGCCATGTCGCTGCCCGGAAAGATTGCACAAAAGTGATGGCTAAGACAAATATTGGTGATGTTCAGACCTTCTGCTATCTAATTATAAAAAAGCAGAGCACAGCCGCCCGATTGAGTGATCTTTTAATCAGATCACAACCATTTGGAATAAAATGGAAGCCCAAAGTGAAACGGCTGATGCAGTGGTTTTAATTAGAGCTCTTTTGTGTTGTGAGCGTAAAGTTCTATATTTCAGTAGTTCAGTGATTTTCAAGCTGTTCCCTGAGCAGACCTGTTGGAGCTCAGGGTACTGCAGGGGTTCAGGATGACCAGGGCCTGAGTGGCTTCATGCTCACCTGCCCTTCTCCCAAACAGCTTCATTCTAAATAACTCCAAATTCTCTGTTTTATTTCTTGGACAAGGCTCTGTGAGAAGACGGGAGTGTCTGGCTAAAATGCATTGGAAAACAATTGGAGTAATTGTTAAAGATTCCTAGTAGAAAGAGCTCTTGTTTTAGGGACATAAAATAATGTAAATGATATCACATCATGAATATACAAGAGCAAATACAAAGATTTGGAAACTCCTAGATTAAAGGTGAAGGGCAACATGTATGGTTAAATTTGTTTAGCTATTAACTAAAACTTACACAAAGTGTATAAACCATTTTCCTTTATTCTCTCCTTCCTTTGTTCCTTCTTTCTTTCTCTCTTTTTTTCCCCCCCCTTTCCTCCATTTTAATACTTACCTAAATATCAGAAACAAAGCAAATACATAAAGAAGATGATTTCAGACAATGATAAATGCCACAAAGGAGATTAAACAAAATGATCTGCTAGAATGGACTAGGCAGAAGAGGGAAGAGGATACTTTTGCGGTAGGCTGTTCCTGTACAGTATCTTTTTAAAGGTTATATTTCACCTGGGACAAGAAGGATGAGAAAGCACCAAATATGCAGAGAGTTGTATGTGTGTGTGTGTGTGTGTGTGTGTGTGAAAGAGAGAGAAGAGAGAGAGAGAGATCCTAACTATGAGGAATGAATAAAAGCATTGAATGCATCTTTTTGGAATGTTTTATTTTTAGGTTTATTATAAGGTGCTTTCGAGTCAATTCTAGCTTATAGCAACCCTGTAACCCGGTATAGAGATTTTGAGACGGTAAATCTTTACGGAAGCAGAAAGCCTCATCTTTCTCCTGTGGAACATCTGGTAGTTTCGAACTGCTGACCTTGAGTTTAGCAGCCCAACTGGTAACCACTACGCTACCAGAACTCCTTAAGTTTATAATAGATAAGGAGCTCTGGCAGCGTACTGGTTACAAATTGGGCTGTGAACCGCAAGGTCAGCAGTTCGAAACTACCAGCTGTTCCGCGGGAGAAAGATGAGGCGTTCTGCTCCTGTAAAGATTTACAGCCTCGGAAACCCTGTACAGGGTCGCTATGAGTCGGAATCGACTCCACGGCACTTAACAACAACAACAATATATTAAATTAAATCCTATTTTTACTTTTAATACATGTATCTATTATAAACCGTTTTCAATATGCAAGGTTTACAATAGATGAAAATAGGATTTAATTTGTATGGGTGTTTATGTATGTATGTGTGCAACTTTTTTTTGAAGACCACTTTCCTTGTCAATGTGTCTAAAACCCCAAACCAAACCCTTTGCCATAGAGTCGATTTTTACCCATAGTGACCCTATATAGGGTTTCTGAGACTATAAATATTTATGGGAGCAGGTAGCCTCATCTTTCTCCTGTGGAACAGCTGGTGGATTTGAACCACCAGCCTTGCGATGAACGTCTAGTGCTTATCCTACAGCACCATATTATTGTTGTTAGATGCTGCTGAGTTGGTTCTTGCTCATAGGACCCTCTGCACAGCAGAATGAGACACTGCCTGGCTCTGTGCCATCCTTACATTCGTTGTTATATTTGAGCCCATTTCATCGGGGGTCTTCCTTTTTTTTGCTGACTTTCCAGTTTACCATATTGTTGTTAGGTGTCGTTGAGTCAGTTCCGAATCATAGCAACCCTGTATAGGGTTTCTGAGGAGCGGCTGGTGAGCTTGAACCACCAACCTCGTGATTCAAATGGACTTGCAGTCCAGTGCTTATCCTAGTGTGCCACACCAGTGTTCCTCATCCCTTTCTAAGAAAGTACTGTAATGCATTTTAGTAATGCTTTGGAATCCTGACCTTGGCATTAATTAGCTGTGTGCCCTTTAGTCAGTTAGGCCAAGACAAGATAAAGAAACATTCTAGGCAGAAGAAATATATGTTCAAAGGTCCTAAAGAAAGAACTAGGTCCATGTAAGGGGTAGAAAGAAAGTCAGTTTGCTGGGACAGTGATAGATGACCGAGGTAGTAGAAGATGAAGCGAGAGAGGTAAGCAGGGCTGAATTTTGCGGGACTTTACATGGTGAGAATCAAGAAGCATGTATGTAAACAATGGAGTGATGTAATCAAATTTGAATATTGAAAATATCACTTCTGTATGCACACGAAGAATGGCCCAGAAAAGAACAGGAGTAGGGGAATATGTTTTCAGCTTGGTCGATGGTTACTCATTTATTTATTCTTGGGGAAAAAACTCTGTGGAACTAAGACTTTACTGCTAGCTATTACACTGAGCTGTGATTTTGTTGTTGTTGTTGTTGTTTGTTTTTAAACCTTAGTACCTGAGGGGTACTTAGCTGTTACACATTTCACTTTCTATCTTAATACCCATGAAGTTTTTGTTGTATCCTGGATGATTTGTTGAAAGAGATCACCAAGACGTGAAGACAGTAGATATCCGATGAAGTGATTTTCCTAATTTGAAATTCCAATTCGTCCCACTGATGTGGATTTGGACCCAGTTCAAGATCTCACATTGCATTTGGTTCTCTTGTCTGTTTAGACTCCTCAAACCTGGGTCCGGTTTTCTTTGTCTTTTGTTATCTTAACATTTTTGAAGGGTGGTGGCCAGTTATTATGCTGAATGTCTCTACATTTGGGCTTGGCTGGAGATTCTTCGTGATGACGTTATGTGCATTCTTGGGAAGGATAACACAGAGGTGATTCTGCCCTTTCAGTGCCTCATTATTAGTGATGCTATCTTTGATTGAGTACTGGTCATGCGGTGGTTTGAATGCTCCTTGGACGCGTGAATGACAAGACTTCGTCTCTCATAGTTAGGATATGTTATCAGGAGGGAAGAGGACATCATGGTAAAATGGAGGTTCAGAAAAATAGAGGAAGACCCCCAATGAGATGGACTGACACAGTGGCAGCAGTTATGGGCTCAAATGTAACAGCAATTTTGAGGATAGCACAGGACTGGGCCGTGTTTTGTTCTGTTGCGCATTAGGGTTGCTATGAGTTGGAACCAACTTGACTGCACTAACACCAACAGCAGCAATGCTGTGGTTAAGGCTCTTGGCAGAAAGGTGTGGCAGTCTGCTTCTGTACAGATCTGCAGTCTTGGAGACCCTATGGAACAGTTGTGCTCAGTTGTAAAGGGTCACTATGAGTCAGAGTTGACTTGACAGCAGTGGGCTTGAGCTTTTCAATCCCACAATTAAGCTGGTGACTGCCAAATGTCACCACTTTTAAAATTAATGAATATTTTGTAGGGAAGCATTTTTGTTGTGGTTTTTAAGTGCTGTTGAGTCGATTCTGACACGTAATGACCCTGTAATCCCAAGGAGCAGCTGGTGGTGGCTTTGAACTGCTGACCTTGTGGTTTGTAGTCCAGTGCTGATCCTACAGTGCTACACCAGGAGGAGGTATTTTTAAACTATGCAAATATCCTGTATTAGTTAACTCTTGCTGCTGTAACAAATGACCACAAACAGTGGCATAAAATAACACAAATTTATTACCTTATAGTTCTGGGGTCTCGCTTGGCTCAAACCAAGCTATTAGCAGGGCTGCCTTCTTTTCTGGGAGTTCAAAGCGAGAGTCTATTTTCCTGCATTTTCTGGTTTCTATAGTTTGTCTGTATCCCTTGACTGATGGCACATTCTCATCTTCAAAGTCAAAAATGGCCCCTTGAGTCTTCCTCATATTGCATCACATGGAGACAGACTCTTTGTCTCCTACTTCCAGCTTTTGAGAACGTTTATGATTACCTTGGACTCCTGGTGTGGTGCTATAGGACCAGCACTGTACCTTGAACCACAAGGTTGGTGGTTCAAACCCACCAACTGCACCTCGGAAACTCTCTACAGGGTCGATATGAATCAGAACTAACTTAATGGCACTTAACAACAACAAAAATGATTACCTTGGGCCCACCTGGATGATGCAGGAAAGTCTCTCCATACCTAGGCCAGCTAATCAGCAACATCAATGCAATTCCATCTGCAACGTTAACCCCCTTTCCACATAGCCTTATATAGTCACAGGATTTAGGGAGTAGGGCATGGTCATCTTTGTGGGCCTATTGTTCTCTGCCTGTCATAATTCCATTTGTCATCAAAATTTTAACTTACTCATTTCCTTTTTTTTTTATTGTGGACTTGTGGTTTTCTTTTTTATTCTGTAGTCTCTCGTATTAGTGTTTATTCTGATGTTCTGATTGACCAGTGGGAGCCTCTTCAAGGTACCATATGCCATCATTATATTGTTACCACAAGATGTTTGATGCTCACCTGGTCCTTAACTTGGTCAGCCCCGGTCATTTCTGGTTCCTTCTGTTGGTGCATGGCATTTAGAAACGAAGATCTGGACACTTGGTGTCCTTGTTGCTGTTGCAGCATCTTTGCTCCTTGGTCCTCTCAACAGACAGAGTTAGGAAATACATAAGTAGTACACTTATTCTCTTTTTCACTGCAATCACCAAAATTGTAAATAGATTTACTGGTTTACTGCTTGTTTCATCAATTTAACTCAGAATTTTATGAGGCAAGGAATTTGTCACTATAGAGTAAAATCACCCTGTAGGTATTCGAAACTAAAGTTAGCCTGTAAGAGAAAGTAGATGATCGTAAAACTTAAATTATTTCTAGTGAAACCTGAGAATTCCTCAAATCCTCCTACAGACTACAGCCCTTCATGTTTCAGTAAATTCAAGATCATTTCAGCGCCTACAGTGAAGACAGTTGGGATTCATTATTTGAGTCACAAGTGTTGTATCTTAAATAATAGGATACAAGATGCTCATACCAAGAACAAAGTAGGAATCCTTCTTCCTTTTCCCTCAAATAACACACAGAACCACATCTCCCATCTCCCAGTTTTCTGGGCAGATGATCACATGGTAGCATGTTGATGGGATATTCCACACTATTTAAATTGTTCGCCCTCTCTCACTGCCTTTTGTTCTGAACATCTATAGATGAACTGAGAACAGTTAAAAGCATCCATGAGCCTATTGCATGCTATTTCAAGGGTCTCAGCAATAGTTCTTCTCTGTGTAGTAAGCGCTAAGGAAATACGTGGGGGCTTCAAAAAGTTTGTTGAAAAATGGAAGTAAAAGGTAATGGGATTTTCCTACAAGCATCTTGAAGCCTACTGGACTGTTAACTGCAGGGTCAGTAGTTCAAAGCCACCATGCGCTCCACCGGGGAAAGACAAGGCTGTGTGTTCCCATGAAGACTCACAACCTTAGAAAGCCTATATAGGGGCGCTAAGAGTCAGAATTGACTCGAAGGCAGTGGGTTTTAGACTTGCTAAGTGAATGAATGAAATTAGTGAGTGAGTCTGTTGTATTCGTTAGGCTCTGACCTTTCCCCCAGGGAGGATCAAGGAGAGGGAGAGAGGAAACGAGAAGCCTTACTTGAGGTTCCTTCCTTTTCTGAAGGACAAATCTTACTGTTCTCTGAACTTTGCTCTTTTTCATTCTACTTGGTGTATTTTTTTTTTTTTTCTAAATAAAACTGGTGATGGAAAAATTCAGAAATGATACTAATGATGGTTGCAGAACATGATAAACATCATGTCTTACATACACTGGGTCATGTATGTAAAAAATGTTGAGATGGCAAACATTTTGTTATATACTTAGTTACAACAATGCAAAAAATATGGCATTGATATTGGGGCCAGAAAAAAGTCAAGGATTCAGACATACCCCCATCTCTGTATAGTATTTTAGAGCAAGTACCATGGTTTTGCAGTCCTGGTGTGGCGCTGTGGGTTAATGCGCCAGACTACAAACCTGTTTGAACTGCAAGGTCAGTGGTTCAAGCTCACCAGCTGCTCCTCGGAAACCCTATACAGGGTCGCTGTGAGTTGGAATCGACTCGATGGCACTTCCCAACAACAGCAACAACCATGGTTTTAGGTGCTTCATTGACATTTGAATTGTTTTTAAAAACTCCGAAGCCCTGAGAAGACTCTTTGGAAGATACTCTCCAAGCTCTATTTGAAGAACTCAGCTTAACTGCTGGCAAACCTGCAACTCACTCCTTTATAAGCATCCCCTTTTAACATGCAGTGAAGACTCTTTCTGCAGACCATTGTCCTGTTTGTCCCAATTCTGGAAATACCTATACAGGTAAAATCAAATGAGCTCTACATTACCTGTACGCAATGCAACATGGGAATATTTTCTCAGTTAAATGAGTAACACTGGGCCAGGATGTTGACCACGCCTCTTGTCTCCATTTTTGTTGTTTTTTTGGCCCAGTTCACATGATAGCTTGCTCTTCTGCCATAATGAAAAACCAGGTCAATGGCAACCTAGGAACTGGAAAGGAGAAAAACAAACAAAAAAATGGGTGGCTCTGGACAGATGTTGAAGATGGTTTAGGAGAGCTACTCAGCTATAGTGTATTCTTTTCAGGGGGACTCAGCTGCTCTCACGCTCCAGGGCTCCCCAGCCAACAGTCTCTTATCTCCAGGGTAAGGCAGTGATGGTCCCAGAGCCCCTTTAGAGGTGAAAGATAAGAGCTTTCTGTAAGTCAGAGTTTGTGGAGAAGAGCTTGAAGAGAAGCCTTCAGCTCGTCCCTGGCTGGAAACCTAACTCAGACTTTGCTGTTCTCCTTTTTCCCTGTGATTTTAATCAATTCTGCTTTGCTACTATTTAGAGTTTCAAAGATTCTTTTTAGAAGGATTGTCTAATCACCACAGGCTCCCTGCCAACCCAGTGTGGAAAAACAAACTGAGCTGCATCACCCACGAAATGCCACCATTGCTATTTTAGTTTGGCTGGTTCCTCTCTCATCCCTACCTCATTCTTTTGTTTGCCAATTGAAATAAAACAAAAGAAGGCACTAAAGTGGTCTTCTGTTTCTCTCTTTTATGTTAGTACCTTATCAATGTCACTTGTTCTGGGAAGATAGTATAGTACAAGATTGACAAACTAGCTTTGTTGTCAGGCAAGCTTGGGGCCAACTCTCAACTGACCATTTATGTGACTAAATATTCACCTGCACCATTTCACCTGTTGACAGGGGGATGGGAGGGTGGGGGTAGGGAGAGGACTCAGAAATGGAGAGTTAACAACAATAAGGATAGAATCAGTGTCACTGAGCTGGACTTGTAGAAACTTCTGGATCAGTAGATGCTTTGCTGTGTGCTTTCTCAACAACAAGAACAAAATCCGAAAATCCACTTTTGTAATTTACACAAAAGCTGAAAGAAAACCGTGGGGCCATAGCTTACTAAGAAGTCAGAGTTTAAATGGAGCCTTGTGTTGCAAATTGAATGTAATTAATATTGTCATTACCATAGGAAACTTGATGCATTTGAGTTCTGGTGTTGGAGACGGATATTAAAAGTATCATGGACTGCCAGAAGAACAAATCTGTGTACAAGAAGTACAGCCAGAATGCTCCTTAGAAGTCAGGATGGTGAGACCTCGTCTCTCAAACTTCAGACATGTTGTCAGGAGGGACCAGTCCCTAGAGAAGGACATCATGCTTGATCAAATAGAAGGTCAGCAAAGAAGAGGAAGACCCCCAACGAGATGAATTGGCACAGTGACAGCAGCAATGGGCTCAAATGTAGCAGCAATTGTGAGGTTGGCACAGAACTGGGCATTGTTTCATTCTGCTGTGCCATAGGGTCGCTATGAGTTGGAACTAACCCAAAGACACCCTAACAACAACAACAACATTGTCATTGAAGAACCCTATGTCATCCAGAAAACAGAATATTTATGGTTTTAGGTGTACATATATAGCATTCCTGAATGACACACCACTCATCTGTCACTTGGTTGTAATGTGGTGGTTTGTGTTTCAGTGGTGCTGGAAGTCACATCACCGATATTTTAAATAGCAGCAGGATCACTCATGGTGACAGGTTTCTGCAGAGATTACAGACCAAGACAAGGAAGAAGGAGAGGCAGATTACTTCTGACTGTTTAACCACTGAAAACCTTATGAATAAAACATTGTCAGATATAGTGCCAGAAGGTGGAAACGGAATAGCAACAGAATAGGATCAGACATAGTGCTGGAAGATGAGCCCCTCAGGTTGGAAGGCACTCAAAATACGACTGGGGAAGAGCTGCCTCCTCAAAGTAGACTAGACTGTGATGACGCGAACGGAGTAAAGCTTTCGGGACACAGGAATCACATTGACTACATCTGTGAGCAGAGACATTGGAAAAACTCCATATCATCAGCCAAAACGGGGTTAGGGGCAGACTGTGGAACAGACCATTATTGTATGCAAGTTCAGGCTGAAGAAAATTAAAATAAGTCCCAAAGAGCCAAATATGACCTTGACCATATCCCACCTGCATTTAGAGAGCATTCTCAAGAATAGATTTGGTACATTACACACTAATGACTGAAGACCTGAAGAGCTATGGAATAACATCGAAGACAACATACAAGAAGAAAGCAAAAGGTCATTATAAAGATTGGGAAGGAAGAAAAGACCAAAATGGATGTCAGAAGAGACTCTGAAACTTGCTCTCCAGCATGTTGTTGTTGTTATTATGTGCCGTGGAATCAGTTCCGACTCATAGTAACCCTGAAGAGGGTCTCCGAGTCTGTAAATCTTTATGGGAGCAGAAAGCCTTATCTTTCTCCCACAGAACAGCTGGTAGTTTCAAACTGCTGACCCTGCGGTTAGCAGCATAGAGACGCTAAAGTAAATGGAATAAATGCGGAAGTAAAAGAGATGAACAGACGAGCTCAAAGAACAGCTCAATAAGACACAGTCAGACATCACAATGAAATTTGCAAAAACCTGGAGTGAGAAAACCAAAAGGGAAGAATACACTCAGTATGTCATAGACCAAGAGGCAGTTGATTGAAACGAGTACATAATGGTTTAAAATCAGACAAGGTGTGTGTTAGGGTTGTATTCTTTCAATATATTTATTCAGTGTGTATGCTGAACAGATGATTTGAGAAGCTGGGTTATAAGAAGAAGAATGTGGCATCAGGATTGGAGGATTGTATCAACTTGCAATAAGCAGATGATTTAACCTTGTTTGCTGAAAGCCAAGACGACTTACTTATTGATGATTCTTAAATAGTTACTGATGAAGATAAAAAAATCACAGCCTTCAGTATGGATTGCAACTCAATGTAAAGAAAACAAAAATTCTCACAAGTAGACCAATATATAACATCAAGATAAATGCAGAAAACAAAACAAAATAAGACAAAAAGCCCCCAGAGGGAATAGAAGAAAATGCTGTTGAAGGA
>NW_006408541.1:9719256-9722093 GCF_000296735.1 Chrysochloris asiatica | reverse complement strand
TTTCAGTTTCCTCTAATATCTATTACAGTAGGATTTTTCACAGTGACAAAGAGGAGGAAAATTCTCAATCTCAAAACAATAGATTCCTTTAATCAGCAAAATTAGAATAATGTAAGAGTGCAGATAAAAGTATAATACTTATATAGAAACATGCAATTTTATCTTTAAATTAATTCTGCTTGAAGGCATCCCAAGTCTAATGTACTCTAACCTACACCTTGTGACTTTGATAGGACTGAACTTTAGCAAAGATACCCAAGTACTTTGGTCTGTATTGATGAGCTAGTCCAGTTAAAACAACATTATTTTGTGGTTATAAGACATCAAACCACAAGGCACTTTCATTACCTAAGTAACTCTTTAAATATTTAATACCATGTTAAAAGAAATGTACCAAAGTAAAAGTGAAGAGAGGGGTTGACAACTGGGAGGGAAGAACATCCCAGCAGATCGAGGATAAAAACTGGTGTGGTACTAATGTCTAGACTGCTAACTGCAAGGTTGACAGTTCAAACCCAACTTCTGCTCTTTGGAAACCCTACACAGGGTCACTATGAATCAGATCCGCCTTGATGGCTCTTCACAACAACAACAACAACAACAACAACAACAGCCACAACCTAGAATGTTGCCCTGGGTCTCCTTTTCTTCACAATGCAAGTTACGTGGCCAAATATTTGGATGATATTTTTAGATAATATCCTAGGTAAAAAACATTATTCTGCAATAATAATACAAATGCACAAATTCAGATAAGATTAAAAAAGTTAATCTAGTCTTTTGAAATTTCCTGGTTAAATATAACGTTTTATCATGTAAATTATCAAAGACATAATGACCCTCTTGTACTCCTCACTTAGCTTCAGCAATTATTGGCATCTGCTAGTTTTATTTTGTCTTCAGTTCACCAGTACCTCTTCCTATCTGCTCCCCCATGCATTTTTAAGAAAATTTAAGATCTCATATATTTTCACTTTAAATTACTCGATATATATATTTACAGAGCAAGACTTTAAAAAATATAGCCACAATTCAAAACTAATTTCTTAATAGCATTTAAAAAATGCTATAGGATCTTTACAAATAGTAACTGTGGGCTGTCGAGTCATTTCCTGCTGCTCGTGACCCTTTAGGACAGAGTGAAGCTTTGAGTTTATCCCCAACGTTTTCTAGGTTGTCATCTTTATGGGAGAAGGTCCCCAGGTTGTTTTTTCCTGCAGGATGGCTGATGGGTTTGAACCAATGATCTTCTTAATAGCTGCTAAGTGCTTAACCATTTTGCCATTGTTGTTGTTGTTAAGTACCATTGAGTTGGTTCTGACTCATAGCAATCTGGTATAGGGTTTCCAAGGAGCAGCTGGTGGGTTTGAACCACCAACCTGGCGGTTAGCAGTCTGGAGCTTATCCTCATTGTTAATTGCCATCGAGTCAATTCCAACTCAGCGACCCTGTACATGGTTTCCAAGGAGAGGCAGGGTGGGTTTGAACTGCTGACCTGTGGTTCTCAGTCCAGCCCTGATACAGCGCCACAATTTAAGTATTTGTTCGTAGATATCATTAAGCTAGTTCTGAATCACAGTGACCCTCTCTATACAGAACCAAACACTGCCTCAGCCTATGCCATTTCACAGTCGTTTCTATGCTTGAGCCTGCTGTTTCAGCCACTATGCTAGTCCATCTCATTGATGGTCTTCCGATATTTCATTAAGCATGAAGTCCTTCTCCACGGACTGGTCTTTCCTGATAACCTGCCCAAAGTATGCAAGATGAAGTCTCTCCAGCCTCACTTCTAAGGAACATTCTGACTGTATGTCTTCCAAGATAGATTTGTTTGTTCCTTTGGAAGTCCATGGTATGTTCAGTATTCTTCACCATTCAGATACCAGGGCCTTTAAAATCAATTAGAAAACCTAGCCTTTGGCAGTAAACCTGCTTTGGTAAATTGGTGTATTGGCAGTTTCACACTGAGCATCCTGACCTCTGAGTTTGGCACCACATTCTCCACCATCTCCATAGTAGACATGGTGTTGACTAAAGTTGGAAAGTTCATTCAGTGAAGGATCAGAGAGTAAATATTTTAGGTTTTGCCATATGGTTTTTGTCACGACTGTTGAGTTCTATAGTGTCAGAGCCATAAATATGACAGAAACAGTCATGACTGTTTTACAATAAAACTTTATTTATAATTTTTTTAAAAGAAGTGTATTACTGGTTACCAGGGACGGAGCGAGGGAGGAATGGGAAGCAATTGCTTTAAGGGGTACCAAGTTTCTGTTTCAGTTGATGAAAAACTTGGAAACAGACAGTGATGATGTTTTGCAACACAGTGAATGGAATTAAGTGTTAATAAATTATATGCTTCAAAATGGCAACTGTAGAATAAGCAAGTTGTTCGCTGGGACACCATCAAGGCAAGCAACCAAGTCCCTTCAGGACAAAGCCCTCTCTAAGACAGAAACTCAAAGGGAACATATAAGCAGGCATGCAAGCATGTTGGTGACCAAATTAGCCTACTGATGAGTGGAAGAGGGGGAAAGGCAGCAATGAAGAAATGGGCTGAGTTCAACCACAGTCCATTGACTCCCACTGACCTGGAGATGAGGGAAAAGAGGAAGGGCTGGTTGGTCCAAAGTGTGGTGAGATCTGGGGACACCTGAACCCATGGATAAGGATGTAGCTACAGAGGGCTAGAGCTGAGAGTGAAGCATCCAGCTGATGTGAAGTGAGGGGAGATGCACAAGAACACCCATACTTGCAGATAGTACCCATCTGACTTAGCTTGATGGCTTGATAATCAGAATTCAACTAGAGGAAAATAAAAAAGAAAACCATTTTTT
>NW_006408541.1:9717840-9718756 GCF_000296735.1 Chrysochloris asiatica | reverse complement strand
TGTCTAGATAGGTCTGGTGAAAAGAGATGGGGATAAGATTCTTATGATTCAATAGTGAGTAATTGTTATCACGACTAACTGCGATGGTCACAATTGTAAAGATAGAAGTTTTGTAACAAAAACTGGGGAGTAGTTAATATTACATTCCCAAAACAGAGGACCCTAGGGCCATCAAGGGAGAAAAGCACAAGTAGAATACAAGACCTTATCCAGAAAAGCAGTGACCCCAGAGATGGAGGCAGAGATGGGGACATGGAGAGAGGGAGCAGCTGAGGATTCTAGATTCATGGGAAGAGAGGGACTAAGAGATGGAGGCCAGGAGGCTGACTTGCAGAATATGCCCTTTGGTGGTGTAAATTATTATATATGCCTGAGTGTTTAAGGAAAAAAATAGCTAAAATGGATAGAAATACTGTTAACTGATGGTGCATGGAAGGGATTATAATCATTTTAATGAAACAAAGTATATGATTTGTAGAAAGTAAAACTGATGATCTGCCCTATAAACTTTCACTCAATTCATAATAAAACTTAAAAAAAAAGCAACGGTTTGCTACATATCTTTTATCACAATAAACAAACAAAAACAAAGACTTTTCCATTTAAAAAATGGCCAGAGGATGTGAACAGATACTTTGCCAAAGAAGGCATTCAGGCAGCCAACAAACATATGAAGAAATGCTCATGATAATTAACCATCATTGTTGTTATTAAGTGTCATTGAATCAGTTCTGATTCATTGTTGTTGTTAGGTGCCATTGAGTTGGTACCGACCCATAACGACCCTATTACAATAGAACGAAACACTGCCTGGTCCTGGACCAACCTCACAATTGTTGCCGCGTTTGAGCCCATTGATGCTGCCACTTGGCCAATCCATCTCGCTGGGGGTCTTCCTCTTTTTCTCTGACCCTCC
>NW_006408541.1:9698472-9717120 GCF_000296735.1 Chrysochloris asiatica | reverse complement strand
TAAGCAAGAGACCTATATGATCCATAGCGACCCCATATAAAGTTTCCAAGGAGTGATTGATGAGTTTGAACCACCGATCTTATGGTCCAAACTGACCTTGTGGTCCAGTGCATTGTCCTCCAGTGTCAGACAATCAAAACAACCATGAGCTATCCTCTTACCCCAGACTTAATAGGTAAGTTCAAAAAACAGAAGACAACAAATGCTGGAGAGGGTGTGGGGAGTAGGACCTACCTGCACTGCTGATGAGACTGTACAATGATGCACCCACTGTGGAAAATGATCTGGAACTTTCTCAGAAGGTTGGAATTAGAAATACCATATGACCCAGCAATCTGTCTACTTGGTGTATGTCCTTAAGAAATAAGAGCTGTGACGTGAATAGACACTTGCACATCCAGGTTCATGGCAGCATTAAAAGACGGAGACAGCCTAGATGCCCATCAGCAGAGGGATGGGTGAACAAGCTATGGTACCTACACACAATGGAATATTATATAACAGTGAAGAATAACAATGAATCTGCAAAACAGTGCATAACACAGAGGAATGTGGAGGACTTTATACTGAGAAAAATGAGTTGGTCACAAAGGGAAAGATAGAGTAAGAGACCACAACTGTAAAAAGTCAAGGAAATGTTTTTGTTCTATAATAAATATTCTCTGGTGGTTACCGAGGGTGAGAGGGAAGGGAGATTTATTCACTGGGTAGAGTCTAGACTTGTGCTAACTTGGGTGATGGAGAAGGCAGTTAAAAGGAATAGGAAGGCAAGTGACGGTGACTGTGAGTGTGGGAACCGTTGCTTTTAAGAGTCGTTCTCTTCCAGGCACTGTCCAGTGGTCAGCATGGCCCGTGGAAAGCAAAGAGAACTTGCCCGCCAGTAAAACATGAAGAAAACCCAGGAGATTAGCAAGGGAAAGAGAAAAGAGGATAGCTTGACTACCTCTCAGAGAAAACAGAGGGACTCTGAGATTATGCAACAAAAGCAGAAAGCAGCTAATGAGAAGAAGTCTATACAGACGACAGAAAAATGATGACTGATGAGATTGGAAAACCTGGGTGCTACTTCCAACTAGGTGTATCATAAGCTCTAAGATCAAAATTGTGTAGAATGAACAATCATTACATATGTTACAATTTATCCTTATAAAAGGGTCTATTTTAAACCTTACCATTTAACCTGACTTAGTGTGATGTTTTAGAACCATTCTTGGAAAAATAAAACACCAACCATGCATGTAAAAAAAAAAAAAAAATTTTTTTCTATTTTCATTTCATGTACTGGAAGGGAAACAATGTATACTAATTTGTCATTAGGAAGTTTCTCTATTGGGAAATTTCTCACAAATAAAAAAAAAAGGGGGAAGGGAAGGAGGGGAAAAATGTGAAAAAAGGAAAAGGATATAGAAAAAAATGAAAAATTTCAGGGGCCAAATTTTTGGTTTAAATTATAAGGTTTAAAAATCATCTCAGGAAAGCAGTTTTGAGGGTTCATCCAGCCTCAAGGGCTCCAGAAAGTCTGGATTCTATGAGAATTGAAATTCTGTTCCACTTTGTCTTCCCCTTTCAATCAGAACTCATCCACTGAAAAACGAAACAAAACAAAATTTTAATTACAAAAAAAAAAAAAAAAAAAGGATCTGGCTCTCAGGCCATTGCTGGCCAATGCTGGTCAGACATAATGCAAACCAACTCCTACTGGATGAGGATTTACAAACCCTGTGTAATCAGTACCTTGGAGAGTTGTGTATATTATGGCTGAAATAGTAATGCATTTAGGGATGAGAACACTCCAAATTCCAGACCTGGCGCCAGCATTTGGATGATCTTGAATAAGTCACTCAATGTCTTTAAACTGTTGTTTTTTTGTTATTACTGTGGCTGCCGGCATAGTAATTTAGGATCCCATTCAACAGTGTCTGCACAAATTGTTCAGTGACATTGGCTACATTGTTCACAATATGTAAACATTCTCACTACTTCCATTCTGGTTGTTGTATCGCCATTCATCTAGTTTCCCTGCCCTTTACATTCTTATCTTTTCTTTAGAAAAAAGTAATAACGTTTTATGATGTTTTTGGTGAGGGTTACTCAGCAGTTAGAGGTCCCTGTCAACAACTTCTGCACAAACTGTTCCGTGACCTTGGTTTCATTTTTCGTTCTGTGTGAGCATCCTTATTATTGCAGTCTGCTTGCTCTGTTTTCAGTCACTTGGTTTTTGATTCTTTTCACTTATTAATTAGATGAAGCACCTGCCCTTTGTGCTTAACGAGGTGTTTGCAGGACTGCACGAGAGCTTGGATGTGGAAGTGCTCACAGAGCATGAGGTGCTGCTCAAAAAGAAGATGCCATTACCATCATCCACGTCATGTTGACGCATCAAGGATCCCTCACCTCCCAATTCCCTGGGTGCTGGACACATAATAGTACAGAGTAAACATCTATTCACAAGCCCTTCCAGATGTGTACCAGCCATGGTCCTAAGGAGTTTACATCCATCATTCTGTTCAATTAATCAACTATGATTTTTTTAATAGTGAGAAAGGTTAGGGAATTGACCTAGATCTTACAGGCAGTGAATGACAAGTCAGGACTCAGATTTCCCTCTGTCTGACTCTACAGCCTTTGATTTGCAGCTCTTTGTGCCCTTAATGATAGACCACCATGTTTCTCTTCTTTGCATTTGTGCCCACATACCCTTTTGTAGTTTGTATGGTACTTACATCTCTCACATCTGCGTATATCACTTCATTTAATCTTCACTACAGATAGGCTAAGCATTTCACTCCAGTCACCAACCTAAATAATTCTTATTTATCTTCCAGGACCCAACATGAGTGTCAATTGCCCAAATAAGACCTTCTCTATCCCCCTAGAGTAGTTCAGGTCTCCATTCTAAATGCTCTCGCTGCTATACCTTGCAGATGTCACTACTGTTGCTGAGGCAATCGTCCTGGAGGAGGCTCCATGAAGGCAGAAATCCCTCTGTTCTTGTTTACAATTCCATCTGGACCTCTAGTCCATATCTGCTGAATAAACGAGTTTGTAAAAGCATGGAGACAGAAGGAACATCATGATAGTGTTTATTGCACTGGGAGTTGAGTTGGATATGGGAATGAGGGAACAGGGAACCTGTTAGGAATTTCAGTGCAGGGACCCTTTACCTGGACATGTGGCCTTGTGGAGGTCAGGAGCACCACTAGCTCACCAAGTGGACGGCATCCTCCTATGAAGAGGAAGTAGGGAGGAAGTGCAGGGAGGGAGATGCTCACGCTATTGCATCCACCTGGGTAGGCAAGAGGTTAGCACTCTTTTCCTGCAGAGGTGTTAGCTGTGTGTGTGCTTGAATATATGGCAAGGACTGGTGGATACGGAGGAGACAAAAACAAAACCAGAGAAAGAGGGGTTGCAAGCTGCAATGTTTTGGGGGGTCCAAGGGTAACCTTAATGGGCAAGGGGCTGTGTAAAAGAGAGGGAATGGTGGGGTTTTAAGCAAACCAGATATTTGTCTTAAAATTAAAGATCTACTCGTCAAATGTGGAGAGTGACCACGTTGTAAACAAAAGTAACAGAGGCAGAGAGCACAGTGCAGCCTATGGGACTCAGCTGTGCAGTTCCCCCAGAAGATGGAGGTCATGGCAGGACAGGGAGGGAAGGGGAAGAGTAAGGGACAGATGGTGAAGCTTGGGGGATCTTTGTCAGCTTCTTCATTTCTTACGTGAGGGCGGGCATCCTTCTATGTTTGAGATGCTGCTATACAGAACACCAACTACTGGATCAGACAAAGCTGCCTATTGTGTACTATGAGTAATAGGTTAGGCCTAACCAAGTGAAACAAGAACATTTTCTTGTCTTGACCATCTGTGATATTTCTAGACTAAGGTGATTGACTTTTGGTGTGGAGGTGGTGGTGGTAATGTACGGACTCATATCCTGCATAGGGTTTCCGTGGCTGTAAATCTTTACAAGAATAGAAAACTTCATATTTCTCCCCTAGAACTGCTGGTAGTTTCAAACTGCTGACCTTGAGATTAGAAGCCGGATTTGTAACCACTACGCTACCAGCAAATTCTAAACAGACCAGGGCAGTAATTCTGATGTTCCCGGTACCTCTGCCCATAGGTTTTCTTCTTCCTTATGTTAATTTCTGATTTGAATTCCAGGGTACTCACGGGCCATTCTGCTCCTATAATCTTTCATCTGTGCCATTTCTCATCACAGGAGCTGGATAAGTGATGCCCTAGTTCCCAGGGACTCTCTGTGGGCCCCTGGGTAATGCAGGGCCCTGAGAGCAAGCTTCACTTCTGGGACCCGATCTCCGTTGAAGTTTAATTATCTGAGACATTGCAAGTTCAGCTCTCTGACTCTCTGCGCTCTGTCAGGTAAAGAGAATGTTGATGACATTTTCTTTAAGTCCCTGCCAAGGGCCAAAGGTTAGACCCGTATGAGACTTGTAAGGCCAAAGGGCCTTGTAGCAAGCTTGGGATGACAAAAGTAGACAAAATGACTGTCTAATCCAGCACCTGCTTTTGCAAATACATCCGGAGGCAGGGAACTCATTAAACCAACTGCTCAGAGACCTGGGTATTTTGTAGGCAGGGCACCAAACGATGCTCACAGCTACAGTCTTCCTTTGGTTTCTTGCTGTACGTGTGTGTAGGGACACATAGATACTGAAGTCCAGTCCTCCCTGGGTGTGATGAATCCAGCTTCAGATCATAAACTAGGGGCTGGAAGACTCCCGTTGCTCTTCTCTCACCACGTGTCCCTGGCTGTTAAACAGGAGGAGGAGGAAGAAGATGTCTTTCTGAAGGAAGAAAAGAATAGGAGAGTGGCGGCTCAGGACGGTGTGTACACGGCACCCTGACACCCGCACGTTCCTAACAGCCCACAGAGCTACAGCCACCAACTCCAGTATTTGTCACTGTCACTTCACAAGTGCCCGGCATTGTTCAGGAAATTGTATGTGTAAGGCAGACCTGCATGCGTCCAACTCCAACAAGGGAGCGGCCTTGCGAGGGGGCTGGAAACTGAAACACAGGCTTATGCGTCCTATTATGTGCCCCAGTGAGAATCATAAATAATTGTGACAAGGATTTTTTTCTCCCCCCATACCATGTGACAGTCCTTGGCTCTGCCGCTTGTCTCCTCTCTGCTCTGCCTTCTCGACTAGACCTGCCAAGCTGCAAGATGATAGATGTTACCCGGCAGCAAATGACAGCTGGATAGATTTTTTAGTTGGTGCTTTAGAGAGAATCAGATATGCTGTATAAAGCAATAAAAAACGCACACTCACAAGGTGGATTAAAAATAGTGAGCGCAGCAGTAACCCACTTTGTTGTTTATCAAAAGTTAAATCTCACATAGGAAGTCCGAGAGATACACTCATTTTTCAGGCTCCGGTCACAGTGATGTTGATGACAGACATGAAAAAAAAAGGGGTGGAGGACAAAATGGGATAAAAGCAGTAGTCCATTTCCTTATTATATTTTTGTTTGTCTAACGGGACAAAAACATCTTCTTTCAATGGTATCCAAGAAAAGGATGGGTTCTTTATGCCGTGTAACTTGGCAGTGCTTTTTTTCTTTTTTGGTAACCTTAATCTGAAATTTTAAAGATGAAATCATAGAGAGGTAAGGAGTGGAGTTAAGGAGCACCTGTGGCAGTCCTGGTGTGGTGGTGTAGGATCAGCACTAGACTTAGAACCACAAGGCTGCAAGTTCAAACCCACCAGCTGTTGCTTGCAAACCCTATACAGGGTCGCTATGAATTGAAACTGACTCAATGGCACTTAACAACAAGAACAACAAAACAATGGCACGGAAGAGACCTAGTGACCCAATAGTTAATCACTTGACTGCTAACTGAAAGGTTGTTGGTTCAAACCCAGCAGCAATTCCTTGGTAGAAAGCTGTGGCAGTTTACTGGAGTTCGTTGGAAACCCATGGAGTAGCTCTGTTCTGTTCTGTAGGGTTGCTGTGGGTCCGAATGGACTCTCCAGTAACGGGTTTAAGCTATGGAATTATCCAACCCTTTTTCAATTCTTTTTTTATTTTTTTTCAAACATGGTTCATCTTCTTCCATACTCTCTATTGATCTGAGTGCAACTTAACAAATAGCTTGGTTTCCCAGCCACCTTGGAAGTGCCACGTAGAAGTCAACAAAACTACTTAGTGTATGTTTTATAAAGAATTACAGCCTGCCCTGAATTACTCAGACTTTCATCTCGGTCGAGCCGGCGTGGTTGCTTCATGTCTCGATGAATGTGTGGAGGTACCGGAACATGATTCAGTGGACTGCCCCGCTCCCCAGTTCATAGCTGTGACAGAGCCAGGTGTACTTATTCACACCATTCCCGTCTTCCCCTGCTCTAGACCACAAGTGGCGGCTGGGTAATTTAAGAGTGTTCAGTATATCAGATGCTGGCGATTTTCCCCCTTGATTTTTTCTGATGAATCACCTTAAGACGGCAGTAGCTTTCACATGGCAGCTTGTGGCGTAGGCAGGGCAACATGAAAGTGTGTATTTTAAAAATACGTCTTTTGAGGTACCAGGCAAAGGGGGTAATTTGAGTTATGTCCCTATAATTCAAATTTGGTGATAATTTAATACGTGTTCCGTTACGTTTCTGGCAATATCAAGTTGTACACATGCTGTTGACTGTTTACTACTTTGGCTGTGGTAGCGTCGTCTCCTTGGGACAATTTCTACAGTAAAACCTGGATTCTGTGGCTTGATCACACTGTCAGTTCAGATCTCTGTTTTTTCTTTCCAATAGACATGAACTGACAAGTATTCAGAGCACTGAGAAAGATGGAATCAAGTGCTCAACGAGGCAGATGTGGGCCTCCTGCCTGGGTTCATATCTTGGCCGATCTTCTCCTATCTCATTGACCTTGGCCAAGTGAAGGCATGTGCCTCAGTTTCTTTGTCTGGAAAATGGGGATGATATATAATAAAGATGTCTTATGGACTGAATGAGATGCATGGATTTAGTATAATCCCTGCTAATACATTCCAAATAAATCTAATTAATTACGCTATAATCATGATAATTAAGGAGCTCTGGTAGCATAGCCATTCTGCGGGAGAAAGATGAGACTTTCCGCTCCTGCAAAGATTTACAGCCTTGGAAACCCTGTGTAGTGTCACTATGATTCGGAACCGACTCCACGATACTTAACAACAACAACTATCATGATAATTATTCTTACTTCAGTATTATACTTATTACTGGAATAGTCCCAATCAACCTGTATTCATTCATGTCTTCACTCCAGATCTTTCTGATTTGCTGAGCAGATGGGACGTCCTCTCAGAAATGAAGCCTTCTTTGCAGTTAAGCAAACAATAGCATTTTACATTGGTTCTACTTGTTTAAACTTTGTTGTCTTTGTTGGTAGGTGCCATTGCTGCTGTGTTCGGTCTACCTTGTTGAGAGTCTTTCTCTTTTTTGATGACTTTGTACTTTACCAAGCATGTTGTCCTTTTCCAGGGACTGGTCCTTTCTGATGTCCAAAGTACCTAAGACAAAGTCTAGCCATCCTTCCTTCTAAGAAGCATTCTGGCAGTACTTATTCCAAGACTGATGTGTTTTTTCTTCTGGGAGTCCCTGGTACTGTCAGTGTTCTTGGCCAATGCCGTAATTCAGATGCATCAATATAAGGAAGTTCTGTAGATGACTGATAATGCTTTTTTGACTCAATTCATCTTTTTCTCATTGAAAAAGAACCTTCAATTCAATGCTCCCCATAAACATGCCTGGTAGGATGCCTGAATTCCTTAGCCAGCCTTTTTTCTTTCTACTCTTTTCTTCTCACCATCTAGCTATCTTATGTACTGGTGCCACAGACCTCCCTGAATTGTAGGCAAATGTCCTTGGAAGGTTCTAACCTGCTTCTGGAATCATTAAAAACATTTCTTGTTGGAATGTGATTTGTCGTAAGGAATCACATTCTACACTGTGACCCAGGTATGCACACACATCTATGAGGTCATTGTGTGCTATCGAGTCAATCCTGACTCATAGAGATCCTGCAATGAGGTTCCTGAGGAGTGGCTGGTGGATTTGAACTGCTGACCTTGCAGTTACCAGCCCAGTGTTTATCCCACAGTGCAACACCTGGCGTCAACATAAATCTGGGTTCTATTGAAGCAAATGTTCCATGAGACACTGGTTTAGTCTTCCCACGCATGCTACATTCTAGTATTCGATTGTTTTCTGTTTCAGTTTTCAAAGGTGTTGCTCTGAACCAGAGGTGGACAGACTTGCTTGCTGATGAGCTTAATCACAAATAGTTTTGACTTTGGGGGCGCCATGTTCTCTGTCACAGTTGCTCAAACAACACAATGGTGAGTGGACAAGCTGAGTGACAAGAACACTTTGCTGATGGGTACTGACATTTGAATTTCATTTTATTCTTATGTATCACAAAATATGCTTCTTTATTTGATTTTTTTTGTCCCCAACCACTTAAAAACGTAAAACCTATTCTTAGCTTGTGAGTTGTACACCGTTAGTGGCCAGATTTGGCTCGTGGGCTGAGCCAACGCCTGCTCCAGTCCCCCAAATTTACTTTATGGCTTCTAGTTTGTAGACTGTTCTTTTTAAGTACTTTCCAAAGTGGCTTGGAAGGGACACTTGTTTGGCAGCAATGCAAATGAGTGTTAATGGAATGGAAGGGTCTGTCTTCCCAGATTTATAAGCCCTGGTGATGGTGTAGTGGTTAAGCGCTCAGCCGCGCACAGAAACCTCAGTACCTGGACCCCAGAAGTCACTCTCTCTGTCTCTGTAAAGATTTATCACGTTGGAAACCCTGAGGGGTGACTCGGCTCAGTCCTGAGGACTTGCTATGAATTGGACTCAACTCCACAGCAGTGGGGTTTTAGTTTAGTATAAGTATAGATAGAGACCTTTCAGTTATCAAACTCCAGGACTGCAAAAAATAAAAAAATAAAATAAGAAGAAAAGAAAGAAAGGAAGGGACCAGCCATCCTTTCAATAGCATGTTCTACTCGACTGGGTGTTCAATAATTCATTGCAATGGCTACACGGATCTCAGACTCGATGCTCCCAGTTATGGGGACATTAACAGCTTCCGATGCAGGATAAGAAATGCCTAGGGCACATTTGTCCCGGTCAGGACACTCTTCTCAGTCGTGCCTGCAGCCATATTTAGTGACGCGTAAGCTCTTTGGGGGCTGCTGATAAATGCCCAGGGTAAACCACTCCCCTATAAGCCTCAGCCTGAAGCACTCGACCCTAACTCCGGGGGTTAGCAAACTTTGCTCCCCAAATTAAGTTCCTGGAGAACACCCCACTCTACAAGCAAGTCTTCTGCCCAAAGTCACTCGGCTTTACTGGCTGTGTGGGCTGGGAAGCCCACTGTTCTGTTGGGACCACAAAAGTCTTATTTTGCAAAACATCTCTGGGACTTGGGCTCTGAGGAGTACTCTTGAGGGAACCCTATTGCTAAGCTTGAGTCCTAGTGAACATTACCTGTTTCAGTGACAAAAGCCTTATGTGTAGGGACCACAGTATTGGTGAGTGAGAAAGGTCTTGATGTTGTTGTTAAGTGCTGTTGAGTCGGTTCCAACCCATAGTGACCCTGTATAGGATTTCTGAGGAGTGGCTGGTGAGCTTGAACCGCCAACCCTGTGGATCAAACTGACTTTGCAGTCCAGTGCCTTAACCTACAGTGCCACACTAGGACTCCAAGCTCCAGAGCAGGGGTCATTGTTGTTGTTATTGTTATGTGCCGTGGAGTCGGTTCTGACCCATAGTGACCCTGTACAGGGTTTCTGAGACTGTACATCTTTATGGGAGCAGAAAGCCTCATCTTTCTCCCGCGGAACAGCTGGTAATTTCGAACTGTTGACCTTGCAGTTTGCAGCCCAATTCGTAACCACTACGCTACCAGAGGTCCTTCCTCATTTTAGGTAGCCAGTGTCTAAGTTGCCTGTGTACAGAGGAGATGGCACTGATACTTGATGTGAAGACTTCTTCCCTGTCAGTATTTAGAGTTACTCCCTCCATGAGTATAGGTCAAGTTCATCAAATTGTAGCAATTTACTCTTGTTTCCTTTATCAAAAGTTGTTTTTTAAAAAATATTTTCTTCCTCTAGTCAAGTTCTGATTATCAAGCCGTTGAAGCTAGGTCAATTGGGTACTATCTACAAGTTTGGGTGTTCTTGTGCATCTCCCCTCACTTCATATCAGCTCTAGCCCTCTGTGGCTATGTCCTTGTTCATGGGCTCAGGTGTCCCCAGGACTCACCACACTTTGGATCAACCAGCCCTTCTTCTCTCTCTCATATCCAGGTCAGTGGGAGTCTATGGAACGTGGTTGAACTCAGCCCGTGTCTTCATTGCTGCCTTTCCCCTTCTACCACTCACCAGTAGACCAGTATGGTCATCAGCAAACTTACATACTTGCTCATGTGTTCCCTTTGAGTTTTAATCTTAAAGGGGGTGTATAGATAATTTTTGACTCACCATTGTGCATGTTTATATATCACACACAATGGTGTGATAAAACTTACATAAAACTTAATTTCCTAACCATTTTTAAAAATCTCTCTCTGTCTTTTTTTTTTGAAAGCTTTGTGAACTGAGTGGTAGTTTACATGGCAGAACATTGGTTTTCAACTTATCCTATCATATTTCATTTCATTGCAATGATTACAATCCCCTCCATGCATAATCATTCAACATTCAACAATATTTGCTTCTTTTCCCTCTGTTTTTTTTTTTTTTGATGTACGCCAGCATGCAGCCTTTCTCTTTTCCATGAATCTAGAGTCCTCAGTCACTCTTTCTTTCCATGTCCTAACCATTTTTAAGGTGTATCATTGAATGGTATTAATTGTCTTCATCTTCATAATATTGTATAGCTGTCACCACTGTGTGTTTCCAGAACTTTCTCATTACTCCAGACAAAAACTCTCTCCCCATTAGGCAATAATTTCTCATTTTCCCCTCCCTTTAGTCCTAAGCAACCACTAACATACTTTTTGTCTCTATGCTGTGGTTGTTAGGTGCTATGGAGTTGGTTCTGTTCCATGTACCCTATGTAGAACAGAACAAAACACTGCCTAGACCTGCACCATCCTTGAAATTGCCACTATGCTTCAGTGCATTATTGCCACCACTGTGGAAGATAAGGCTCTCTGCTCCCATAAGTATTTCCAGCCTCAGAAACCCTATACAGAGATGCTGAGTCAGAACCGACTCCATGGCACACCACCACTAACCACCACTACCAGTACTTTACCAAGCATGATGTCCCTGCTGATAATATGTCCAAAGTATGAACATTGAAGTCTGGTCATCTTGGCTTCTAAGAAGCATTCTGGTTGTACTTCTTCCAACACAGATTTGTTTGTTCTTCTGGCAGTCCATGGTACCTTTCATATTTTATTTCTCCAGATTTCCCTATGCTGTACATTTTATATAAGTGAAATCATGTAATCTTTGTCCATTTGTGCCTGGGGTTTCCATTTTGTTTTTATTGTTTGTTTAAGTGTAGTCAAATCAGTTCTGACTCATAGTGACCCTTTACAGGGTTTCTAAGGAGCAGTTGGTGGGTTTGAACAGCCAACCTTGTGGTTTATAGTCCATTGCATCATGAGTTTGAGGTTCATCCAGGTAGAATGTACCAGACCTTCATTTTTTCCCCCTTTAATTGTGGTGATTCCCCCTTGTGGCCGAGTTGGTTCTGACCCCTGATGATGGTCCTAGTTACATGCTAGAACTGTTCCCCATGGTCTTCTTGGCTGTAATATTTCTACAAAAAGATTACCAGCCCTTCTTCCCATGGAGCTGCTGAGTGTGTTTGAACTGCCCACCTTTAGGATATTACCCAGTACAAAATGGTTGCGCCAACCTAGGGACCCTGTGTAATTATTGTTAGGTGCGCTGGAGTTGGTTTGGACTTTGGAGCACTGGCCCGTGGGATTCTCTAGGATATCTTTTTATGGTAACAGATCACCAGATCTTTCTTCTGTGGAGCTGTTGGGTGGGTTTGAACCTTGGAAGTTTAGGTTAGTAGCTGAGCACTTAACCATTGTAGGACTCCTGTGGTGAAACAGACATCACATTAAAGTTATTGACTTACCCATTTTTACCTGTACCATTAATTATCATTCACATTCATCCATTTTGATGGCTGAAGACTACTTCAACGTATGCACATAGCATACTGTGTTTATCATCCTTTCACCAATTGGCAAAGACTTGAATTGCTTCCACCTTTTGGCTATTATATTTCATGATAAATGATGGCTCTAATAATTTAATGATCAATGATGATTTTACCAAGTCACACAAGGCCACTCAGGTCTCGAACAGGATTCGAACCGGTGCCAACCATCCAGAAGGCAGGGTCTCCCCAAGCAGCGAACTCTTAATGAGTCTCTCTTTTCCCCAAAAGGAACTTTCCCAAAGGGTTCTCTTTTAAAAATAATGCTTTAGCAACTGTGAAAAATAGAGTAAATGTCATTGTCATTGTTCAGCTGGATGTCAGTAAAGGAGACCCAGTCAATTCAAGTTGGTAGTTGGAGAGCCCACCACTGTTTAGCCTCTGGGAATATTGAAACAGGACTGGAAATGACTAAGCTCATGGCACTGTTTCTAATTTGAAAGAAAAAAAAAAAACCCATAGTCATAATAAGATGCCTTTGAAACACTCTGCTGCACATTTAAAACTTGTCTCTCCTGATGACTGGTGAATCGGTGTTCCAGGCAACACCCGGTAACCTGTCAATAATAATAAATTTGATTATTCCTGCTAACCTATGCTTATCTTCCACAGTTTTGATAACAGGGCAAATCAATTGCTTTTATTTATGTATTTATTTTGGCATAAGTGTGGCTGATTTATAGACTTAGTAGTATACTCAGATGTCCAGGGTGACAGGGGCTGCTACCTCTGCCACCTGGGACTCAGAGAAATTCCTGCTTACAGCTCGGTCACTTTTTACCATGTCACTCAGTTTTGTTTCCTTCTTGTCACTTCTTGGAACCGGACATTACCTTGTTCATGCATCCTCTACATCTTTGCTGTCTGTGTCCCATCCAGAATTTCTCTCTTATGCTGCTGGGTTTGAACTGCTGACCTTGTGGTTAACAGTCCAGTACACCACTTGTTATTGTTGTTGTTAAGTTCCTTTGACCCTGTATAGAGTGTCTGAGTAGAGACCGGTGCGCTTGAACCACCAACCTTGTGGTCCAGCACATTAGCCTGCAATGGCACATCAGGACTCTACAGTATCACTAGAGCTCCTTTAAAAAACATGTTTAGAAGATTGAAAAGAACTTTTTTTTTTTTTTAAATGTTATTTGGGGACAATTCATAAAAATGCTGTGAAATTTAAATTGTGGTGTTCATCAATAAAGTTTTATTGGCACACATGTGCACCCATTTGTTGATTCATTCATTGCGTAGGACTGCTTTTGAGCTACAGCAACAGCAATAGGTGGTTCTGACAGAAATGGTAAGGCCCACAACCCAGAAAACAATTTCCTGCCTAGGACTTGCTGGAAAAGCAGGCCCGCCCTGCCGGATGGCCAGCGCAGAGTTTAATACTTAATCCATGCTTCGTAAATGTTTGTGGCTCAACCAATAACATACTGAGCTGGGCTATCTTTCCAGGTGTCTCTTTCCTGCCTCTAATGAGAAGGAACAGATGAACCAAAATGAAATATGAACTTGAGTCTGCCAAACAATCTCAGAATCAAAAGGGAAACGTGAAGGCGGGGTGGGGAACACTCCAAGGCTTTGCTTTTGCATTTCTTTAAAAGAGACAACAAAGTGCCGTTTCTGGAACACCATGGTATCTTGGCCTCCAGTTTCTAGAAACTTGATGTTCTGCTTTCTTTTGACCTAATGTATTTTCTCTAATCCAGATCTCTTCTCACATGCCTTTTCCCTCCCTCTATCTCCCATCTGACTAAAGATTCAATTCTGGTTTTTACCACCCCAAACTTCACTACCCTCTCTTCCAAAAAAATGTCAGCCTCTTTATCTTGTTCATAAGAAGGTTCATGTAACTTGGAGAGCGCATTTGAAACAGTCCATGGTACAAAAAGACACCCTGAAAATAATAAGGGGAGAGAAATATACTAAACGCATCTGCACACACACAAAGTTGCCAGGGAAACACGGCCATTCTTTGAAAACTGGCAGTACCTTCACAGTTGCAAAGAATTGACAATGACTAACCTTTGCTCTTCTCTTCCTGCCTGCCATTCACCAGGCACGGAAGAGCTGCGTGGCTTGAATGATGTTTTTGATGGGCAGATTTTCAGAAATGGTGCTGTCTACCCAGATATGGGGGTGGGCTCCTGATTTGCCCCTCTGTTAAGAGCTAGAAAATTTCTAACTGGTATCACAGCCATTGTGACCCAGATGATGCAACTGCAAGGTGAAGTTTCCTTAGATAGAGGAATTTGCCTGATAGAGTGCTTAGGAGGAAACCGACATCTTCTGATGCATTATTCAAATATCCCTGCCAAACGCCAAATTAAAACTACCCATTAAAGGTTTATTTGATCTCTTCCTAATTATTGCCCGTTGCGCCTTTGACAAATTATTTACACATTTTAATAATTGTGACTTTCTTTGGAAGTGACACAAAAAACAATTACTTTTTCGAAATTCCACTGTGTATATGCTTTTGAAACTACATAGCCATTAAAAACAGTCTGTCGAATTAAAGGTTGGGCAATTAATTAAGTGCAAATTCTGTAAAACTGGACCAAGGAGAAAATTCATCAAACCTATGAAATATGACCTATCTTGTCCAAAAGACAAATATGTTTAAACAAAAGATGAAAATGGATGACAAAATTACGGGCAGCAAAATGCACACGGAGCAAATCTAAGCCAGCTGTACTAGTTCAGAGTGTTGGGTTCAGCCTCACAGAATTCATGATTCATTACCTTCACTGTCTTATAAAACTTTTCATAGTTAATCTCCAAAGAACTGTATCTGGGGTAATAAAAATACTCAGTAAGGGCTTGGAAGGGCGTTATATTGATAATTTTCTGGTCTTTGTTGTCCTTTGCTTCCATGTTGTTGTTAAGTGCCGTCGAGTCGGTTCCAACCCACAGCGACCCTCTTTAGGGTTTCCAAGGAGCAGCTGGTGAGCTGGAACCTCCGACCTTGCAGTTCAAATGGCTTTGCAGTCTGGCACATTAACCCACAGTGCTACACCAGGACTCCATAGTCAGTCCCAAATTCATGGTGACCCCACATCCACAATAGAATGAAAGGCTGGCTGAAACTGCACCATCCCACGATTGGATGTGGATCAGACCATTGGGTTTTCATTGACTGATTTTTGGAAGGAGATCACCAGCCCTTTCTTTCTAGGGTGTTCTAGTCTAGAAGCTCTGCTGAAACCTGTTGAGCAACACAGCAACACGGATGGATTGTTGTTGTTGTTGTTGTAAAGTGTTTTCGAGTTGGTTCTGACTCATAGATATCCTGTAGCAAAATGAGGTGCATTCGCCTGAATTGAACCAGGATCTTCAACATGTTGTTCTTGTTGTTATGTGCCATTGAGCCAATTCTGACTCATAGAGACCCTGTATAGGGTTTCTGAGGAGCAGCTGCTGGGTTTGAACTGCTGACCTTGTGGTTTGCAGTCCTCTGCTGACCCTACAAGAAGAGTGAAAATTCTCCCACTGAACTGCCACGGTCCCCTACAGGCCTTGGCTGTTGTTACTATATTTTTTTGTTACTGTTCCTAGATACCCTTGAGTTGATTTCTGCTCAGAGCAGCCCTATATGACATTGCCCCATACCATTTCGTAGGCTGTCATTTTCCCCAGCCTCTCCTTGGAAACCCTCCATTGGGTCGATATGAGTCGGAACCGACTCGACTGCTCTTTATGTAACAGATTGCCAGGTTTTTCTCCTGCAGAGCCGCTGGTGGGTTCAAACCGCAGACGTGTTGGTTCAAAGCCCAGTGCTCATCCTACAGCACCATCAAGCTTAACCATCACCCCATCAAGACTTTGGCCTTTGTTATTGTTGTAAAGTTTCCGAGGAGCTGTTGGTGGGTTTGAACCACCAACCTTGTAGTTAGCAGTCCAGTGTTTATCCTACACTGGCCTTTGATGTTACTGTTGTGAAGTGCCATCGAGTCAGTTCAGACTCATGGTGACCTTGTATAAGGTTTTCAAGGAGCAGTTGGTGGGTGTTTAATCTTACAGAACCACACTGGCCTTTGTTGTTCTTAAGTGCGGCAGAATCAGTTCCAACTCATAGTACCCTGTCTAGGGTTTACGAGCAGCAGCTGGTGGTTTTAAATCGTAAACTTAACTGTTAGCAGTCCAATGCTTATCCTACAGCATCACACCAGGACTCTACACCGGCCATTGGTGGTGGTGGTTATGTGCTGTGGAGTTGTTCCAACTCATAGCAACTCCGTAGAGGGTTTCCGAGGCTGTAAATCTTTACAGGAGCAAAGCCTCATCTTTCTCCTGCAGAACGGCTGGTAGTTTCAAACTATTGACCTTGAGGTTAGCAGCTCAACTCGTAACCACAGCACTACCAGAGTTTTGTTGTTAAGTGCTGTCGAGTCGGTTCCAACCCATAGCAACCCTGTATAGTGCTTCCGAGGTATAGCTGGTAAGCTTGAACTGCCAACCTTGTGGTTCAAACTGACCTTAAAGACCTGCACTTTAGCGCCACACCAGGACTCCACCAGAGTTTTAGAGGGATACAAGGAGCTCTGGTAGCGTAGTGGTTACGAATCGGGCTGCTAATCTCATGGTCAGCAGTTCGAAACTACCAGCTGTTCCGTGGGAGAAAGATGAGGCTTTCCGCTCCTGTAAAGATTTACACTCTTGAAAACCCTGTACAGGCCGCTATAAGTCAGAACCAACTCCACGGCACATAACAACAACAATAATGAAGTGACCTCATGTCTGTTGGTGATTAGAACCAACCCAGGGCCCTGCATGTGGAGACAGGCCAAGGGATCTACTCCTGTAAGTATTTGTGCCTAGGAAATTCTATGGGGTAGTTCTACTCTGCCACGTGGGGTCACCATGAGTTGAGTCAGAATTGGCTCAGTGGCACCTAACTGTAACATCAGAAGTTGGGAAAGGTAGCCAAGGGAGAGTAGGCCTCCCATGGGCCTCACTTCCTTTTGAATCTCCCATTTTTCCTTTCTGACCTGGCCCACCTTCTGCTTTCAATATCAAAATTCCTATTCCCATTGTATCTAGAAGTAAGTCTACCAACCATAAAACTTCGGCTCTTCCCGTGAGAATCACCTCTGTGTGTGCAGAAGGTATGGGGGACCACAGGCAGTCCAAGCGATGGTTTCTGCGGGTTATCCCTGCAGATGCCCTGTACACAAGCACTGTGAGTTCTGGGTGTTTTACTCCGAGTTCACATTCACAAATCGACCTCAGCCCTGGTGCAAAGTGGGCAGAAGAGGGAGGCTGGTTTGTGGGCTATGGGGACTGTTAAGAATACAAGGCTGTTATTTCCATATTAAAATGTAATGGTCTCATTAAAGTTAAAACCACTGTTAAACTTGATTGAGCAAATTAGTTAATTAACCATAGCATCCAGTGCATTCCTCCGGGGCATACCTCTGTTCCTCCAGACAGAGCAAATGCAGGCTCTGCTTTCAGTATCTGATCCAGTGCCCTGTGATAACACCCATCTTCCGCGGAATTAATGTAGAATCTGAAAACAAAACAAAAATCAAAAGCTAGAGGTGAGGGTGTACTTGGTGTCAAAGGAAGCTGGAAATAGCCCACCGATGAAAGGAGACGAGTTAATTTTTAAGTTGAAATCTCTGAAGATTTTCTTGATTAAAAAATTAAGGGGAGGAGCTTTGATTAGCAATTAGTGCAGTGACGGTGTTAGTCAACTCAATAAAGTACTATCTTTTCCTTGCATATTCTGCCTTGCTTTTCCTTCTCTTGGTTTGAGTATGCAAAGATACCTCCAAGTGGCTGGTTGGAATTTTCAAAAGCTTGGGTGTTTGGGTTGTGTTTGAACGAGTGACTTTAAATCAAGATTACAGTGAATTTCTTCCTTCCTTCCTTCATTTGTTCTTCCCTCCCACCCTGTCTCTCTTTCCTACTCTTTCTCTTTTTCTTTTGATGGGCAGGGGCAGATGTAGGAAATTTACCTAAAATTTGCCTGCACCCAAATCTGCATTCAACTGTTGCGTTTCATGAGATTGGCTACCTCTGCTGCAACTTAACTGCTCTTGAAATTTGAAGAAAGTCAGCCTACCTTTCTAGTATGTCTCAGTTTCCCTAATTATAAATAAGGATAATTGTTGTTGTTAGGTGCCATCGACTCAGTACCAACTCATAGTGACCCTATGCACAACAGAATGAAACACTGCCCGATCCTGGGCCAACCTCACAATTGTTGCCACACTTGAACCCAATGATGCTGCCGCTTGGCCAATCCATCTCTCTGGGGGTCTTCCTCTTTTTCGCTGACCCTCCATCTTACCAAACATGATATCCTTCTATAGCAACTGGTCCTTTATGACAATATGTCTGAAGTATGAGATACAACGTCTGGCCATCCTGGCCTCCAAGGAGCACTCTGGCTGCACTTCTTCCAACACAGATCTGTTGGTTCTTTTGGCAGCCCATGGCACTTT
>NW_006408541.1:9693598-9695172 GCF_000296735.1 Chrysochloris asiatica | reverse complement strand
TAATGCACTGGACAGCAAGGTCGGTTTGAACCACAAGTTTGGTGGTTCACGTTCACCAGCCGCTCCTCAGAAACCCTATACAGTGTCACTATAAGTCAGAACCAACTCAACAGTACTTAACAATGCAACAACAAACCTTACTGCACCTTCTTTGTGCGCACGTCTAGACATCTGAACCAGATTTTGGATGGTCATGCATCCTGTTTCTGCAGCATGGCTACAATCAAAGCAATTCTATTACCGAAAACCAACCAGGAATTCCCTAACATAACACAAGCCTTCTAGGAATCTTCAAGTTTGGTGTTATTTATTAAAGGAAAGATCTGTGGACAGTGGTGAGGGCTCAGGGCAGGGCGTCTGAAGGTCAAGGGAAGAGATTGAGGGGGTGGGTCATGGGGCTGCTGCTGAAGACCGAAGCATAAATCCAGAGAGAAGATGGATTTCCTAATGACAAGAATAAAGAGAGCAATAACACACACATACCTTTTGTTTCAGGAAAGTGTTGTACCTATTTGTACTTTGTAAAATGGGACAGTGTTTTGTGTGAATTTTGAGGTATGTTAATCTAGTGCTGCCATGCCACAAATGGATGGCTTTAACACTTAGAAATGTATATTCTTACAGTTTAGGTGGCTAGAAGTCCAAATTCGGGATGCAGACTCGAGGGGACCATGTTCTAGGGTTTCCAAGGCTGTCAATCTTTACGGGAGCAGAGAGCCTCATCTTTCTCCCATGGAGCTGCTGGTGGATTTGAACCACTGAGCTTGTGGTTTGCAGTCCAGTGCTTAATCCACTACACTACCAGAGTCCCTTTCATTGTTTATGTTGCTGTGAAGTGCCGCCAAGTCTGTTCCAACTCATAGCGAAACTGTATAGCGTTCTGAAGCATCTGGATAGGTTTGAACTGCCGACCTTGCCATTCAAGCTGACCTTGCAATCTAGTGCTTATCCTACAGCGCCACTCCAAATAGAAACAAATAATTCCCATTTTGGTTTTTTGAAGTTTAGAACAGGCTGCCCAAATCCAGGCCACTGAATCAGAATTAATTATATAACTTATCTCCTGGATTTTCCAGCCTTCTATTTTTAACAGTCAAGTGTTGGCATGTATGTGAAAATTCAAAGCAAAGGCTGCTTGCCTCATGATCTCATGAGTGGTAATTTTTATCTTTAATTCAATTTAACAAACATTTTCTCATGTTAGATTCTTAATGGATAATGAGAGAATTCTATTCAAGACTGCAAAATCTAAACTTCACTCTATAGATTTGTCTTTACTCATCAAAGATTCTGCTTAGTGTAAACATTTAAATATAAAAGATGTTCACAGTAAAGAATACTGTGCACCCTAGGTGCTAGAAATAACATTGCATAGATTTATGTATTTAATATTTATTTAAAATGTGAGTAAAGTTAGAATGTTATAAAGATATTTTAATCTCCGAAGTTGCTTTAAGACCTACCCACTCATCCGTACACAGTTTACAGAGAGGTTATTCATGAAAGAGATGCAGATGTAATTGTAAATAGAAGGAAAGAATATTTTGCAATGAGACAAAAAACAAAAACAAAAA
>NW_006408541.1:9692346-9693454 GCF_000296735.1 Chrysochloris asiatica | reverse complement strand
AAAGTCATTAAGAAGACCAGAAAGAAGGAAAAGATCAAAATAATGATGATAGCCATGGTTAATGGGCTCGGCTGCTCACCAAAAGGTCGGAGGTTCTAATCCACTCAGATATGCCTCAGACAAAAGGCCTGGAGATGTACTTCCCAAACAATCAGCCTTTGAAACCATTGTGGAGCCCAGTGCTCTTCTGACACACACAGGGTTGCTGTGAGTCAGATGATACGGGTAGTCTGGAAGGTAACTGGTATCAGCTGGTGTTATGGTTGGTGTGAGATTAACTTTGTGAATGCATACAACCCACAGAGAATGGTGTCAGTCACATGATATACACTCATGTGACTTTACTTGATGTCGTCTTGGCTCTTCTAACTTCTGGGCACAGAGAGAGGGTGTGGACAATGATGAGGGTACCACAGCCAGGCCACTGGAGAAGATTTGTCCTGGACTCTGTGCCCGTTTAAAGGACCAGAGGATCTGCAGACATTGTGTAACTGGGGATACCTGGTTTTATGTGATGTTTTAAAAACCTGCCTTCCTCTACCCCAATGCAAGGTCTAAATTCTGATGCTCAGAAAGGCCAGTCTTCTAAGTCCCTTCTGTAGAGAGCACAGAATCAAACAGTGAACTACAACCTGAACGTAATTTTCTCATCTGTAGTGATTATGAGTCAGGCTGCTAACCTTAATGTCAGCAGTTTAAAACTACCAACTGTTCTGTGGGAGAAAGATGGGGCTTTCTGCTCCCATAAAGATTTACAGCCTCGGAAACCCTGTGCAGGGTCGTTGTGAGTCAGAACTCACTCCACCACGAGCTCATTACAATGACCTCATATGCATGCGAAAACTGGACCATGAATAAAGAAGACCTGAGAAGAAATGATGCGTTTGAATTAGGGTGTTGGTGGAAAATACTGAGTGGGCCACAAACAGCTGGAAGAAGGAACAAATTTGACTTGGAAAGAAGGTAACCAGAAAGCTCCCCATGTCAATTCCTTTTCCTGCTCTCTCAAGCTGTTTTGGAAGCTGCTTGGGAGCCCTGCTACTCTTCCCAGAAAGTCTCATTTGTGAGTAATGAACCTTGCTGGGGAGTCCTTGTGTGGCACCGTGGG
>NW_006408541.1:9679642-9690861 GCF_000296735.1 Chrysochloris asiatica | reverse complement strand
AAAAACAAAAACAAAAAAAACTCCTGAGATGTCCATCAATTGTCTGTCAGTTTGTCGTACTGTGGTGGCTTGCGTGTTGCTGTGATGCTGGAAACTCTGTCCCTGGTATTGAAAATGCCTGCAAGGTCATGCATGGTGGATAGTTTGTAGTGGAACATCCAGATTAAGGCAGAATAGAAAGAAGGAGAGGTAAACTGCTTCTGAATGTTTAACCACTGAAAATCTTATTCATAGCAGCCGAACATTGTCAGATATAGTGCCAGATGATGAAACCATTATGAATAGCACTAGAACATTGTCAGAAGATGTGCCCCTCAGGTTGGAAGGCACTTAAAATACAACTGGGGAAGAGCTGCCTCTTCAAAGTAAGAGTTGACCGTAATGATGTGAATGGAGCAAAGCTTTCAGGACCTTCATTTGCTGATGGAGCTCAATACAGAATGAGGAGAAACAGCTGTTGTTGTTGTTGTTGTCAGGTGCCATCGAGTCGGAACCGACTCATAGCGACCCCATGCACAGCAGAACGAAACAATGTTCGATCCTGGGCCAACCTCACTACCGCTGCCACACTTGAGTCCATCAGTGATGCCACCTGACTGATCCATCTCGTTGGGGGTCTTCCTCTTTTTCTCTGACCCTCCACCCTACCCAGCATGACATCCTTCTCCAGCGATTGTTTCCTCCGGACAATATGTCCAAAGTAGGAGAGACGAAGTTTAGCCATCCTGGCCTCCAAGGAGCACTCTGGCTGCACTTCTTCCAAAACAGATCTATTGGTTCTTTTGGCAGTCCATGGCACTTTCAGTATTCTCCTCCAACACCACAACTCAAAGGCATCAATTCTTCTACGATCCTCCTTATTCACTGTCCAGCTTTCGCATCCATATGAGGCTATTGAAAACACAATGGCCTGGGTCAGGCGCACCCTAGTCCTCAAGCTGACATCTCTGCTCTTCAACACTTTAAAAAGTTCCTGTGCAGCAGATTTGCCCAATGCAATACGTCGTCTGATCTCTTGACTGCTGCTTCCACGAGTGTTGATAGTTGATCCAAGAAGAATGAAGTCCTTGACAACTTCAGTCTTTTCTCCATTGATAAGAATGTTGTTTATTGGTCCAGTGGTGAGGATTTAATAATCGGAATGCAGAATATATGAAGTATGAATCTAGGAAAATTGGAAGTTGTAAAAAATGTAATGCATTGCATGAAGATTGACATCCTAGGAATTGGTGAGCTGAGATGGACTGGTATTGGTTGTTTTTAATCTGACAACCATATGGTTTCTGTGCTGGAAATGAAAAGTTGAAGAGCAATGGCGTCACATACATCATCAAAAAGAACATTTCAAGATCTATCTTGAAACATACATAATGCTGTTTGTGGTAGGATAATATCCATATGCCTACAAGGAAGACCAGTTAATACCACTAGTACTCAAATGTATGCACCAACCACTATATCCAGTGATGATGAATTTAAAGATTTCTGTGATCTTCTTCAGTCTGAAATTGATCAAACTTGTAATCAAGACATATTGATAATTACTGGTGATTGGAATGTGAAGGTTGGAACCAAAGAGAAAGGATCAGTAATCGGGAAATATGGCCTTGCTGATAGAAATGATGGTGGAGATTCCATGACAGAATTTTGCAAGACCAGTGACTTATTCATTGCAAATGCCGTTGTCAAACAACATCAAAGGTGACTCTGCACCTGGACCTCACCAGTTGGACTACATAGGAATCAGATTGACTACATCTGTGGAAAGAGATGGTGGAAAGGCACAAATAGCATCAGCAAAAACTAAGTCAGTGACCACCTGTGGAACAGACCATTAATTGCTCATATGCAAGTTCAGGTTGAAGTTAAGGAAGATTAAAACAAATCCACGCCATTGAACATATCCCACCAGTATTTAGAGACCATCTCAAGAACAGACTTGATGCATTAGACACTAATGCCTGAAGACTAGAAGAATTGTAGGCTATAAGAACACCATACCGGAAGAAAGCAAAAGGCCATTAAGAAGACAGGAAAGAAGGAAAAGACAAAAAAAGGATGTCAGAAGTGACTCTGAAACTTGTTTTTCAGTGTAGAGATAATAAAGCGACTAGAAGAAATAAAGAAATAAAAGAACTGAACAGAAAATTGCAAAGGGCAGCACAAGAAGACAAAGGAGAATATTATCATGAAATGTGCGAAGGCTTGAAATTAAAAAACCAAAAAGGAAGAACACGCTCAGTATTTCTCAAACTGAAAGAACTGACGAAAAAATTTTAGCCTTGCCTTGCAATATTGAATGATGTAGAAAGCATCAAAAGAAGATGAAAGGAATACACAGAGTTACTGTATCAAAAAGAACGGTCGATATCCATCCATTTCAAGAGGAAGCATATGATCAGTTACTGACGGTACTGAAGGAGGAAGTCCAAGGTGCATTGAAGGCATTGGCAAAAAAACAACAACACAAGGTTCTAAGAATTGATGGACTATAAATTGAAATCTTCCAACAAACTGATGCAGCACTGGAGGTGCTCACTCATCTATGCAGAGAAATTTGGAAGACAGCTACTTGGCTAAGTGATTGGAAGAGATCCATATTTGTGCCCATTCCAAAGAAAGGTGATACAATGAAATGTGTAAATCATCTAACAATATCATTAATATCACATGCAGATAAAAACATGCTGAAGATAATTCAAAAATGCCTTTAGCGGTACATTGACAGAGAACTTTTGGAAATTCCATACAGATTCAGAAGAGGATGTGGAACTAGTAACATCATTGTGGACGTCAGATACATGTTGGCTGAAAACAGAAAGATGTTTTCTTTTGCTTCGTTGACTATGCAAAGGCTTTCAACTGGATGGACCATGACAAACTATGGATAACATTGTGAAAATGGATATTCTAGAATACTTAACTGTGCTCATGAAGAATCAAACAGAACAAGGGGATACTGAATGGTTTAAAATCAGGAAAGGTGTGTACCAGGGGTATATCCTTTCACCATACTTATTCAGTCTGTATGATGAGCAAATTATCTGAGAAGCTGGGTTAGATGAAGAATATCATGGCATCAGGATTAGAGGAAGACTCATTAACAATCTATAATATGCAGATGATACAATTTTGCTTGCTGAAAATTAAGAGGACTTAAGATGCTTATTGATAAAGATCAAACTGTAGCCTTCAGTATGGATTGCACCTCAATGTAAAGAAAGCCAAATACTCAAAACTGGACCAGTAAATAACATCATGATATGGAGAAATGGAGAAAATATTGAAGTTGTCAAAGACTTCATTTTGCTTTGAACCACCATTAACATACATGGGAACAGTAGTCAAGAAATAAAATGACATACTGCTTTAGGCAAATCTGTTGCACATGACCTTTTTAAAGTATTCAAGAATAAACGTATCAGGTTGAGGACTAATGTGTGACTGGTCCAAGCCATGGTATTTTCAGTTGCTTCATATGCATGTGAAAGTTGGACAGTGAATAAGAAAGATCGCAGAAGAACCAGTACATTTGAGCTATGGTGTTACTGAAGAATATTGAAGGTACCATGGACTGCCAGATGAACTAACAAATCTGTCTTGGATAAAGTTTAAGAAGTCAAAGAATGCTTCTTAGAAGCCAGGATGGTGAGACTTCATCTTTTATACTTTTGGACATATTATCAGGAGGGAACATTTCCTAGAGAAGGACATCATGCTTGGTAAAGTGGAGGGTCAGCAAAAAAGAGGATGTTCCCCAAGGAGATGGATTGACACAGTTGCAGCAGCAGTGGGCTCAAACACAATTGTAAGGATGTCACAGGGCTGGGCAGTGTTTTGTTCTGTGGTGCCTACCGTCACCATGTGTCAGAACCAACATCACCGCACCTAACAACAGCAAGATGTCCAACTTCTGATACCCTTGCTATAATTTGCAATGTCCATTGGTGAGACAGAATTAAAGAATACAATTATTTTTATCAGTGAGAAAGTGGACAGAGATTGAAATAAAATCACCAGGTATCCTGTCTTTCTGTGGTAGTGGACACTTGTTTTTCACCCAGCTCCTTCAGCCCTCACCCTTCCCATGTCTGCCTGGGGCTTCTGACTGCAACGTTTGTGCTTTAGGGTAGAGTTGGTGCAGAAATAAATATCCCAGCTCCCTTATCCCTTATTTGAGAGAAGCTTGGGGAGTGGGGTATACAGTCTCCCAGAATCCGCAGTAGGACTGAACCCTAGTTACGCACAGCAGTTCTCTGCTCATTCATGAATGTTTTGATCCCTGACTCATTTCCCCAATTCTTCATAGTGCGTACTGTGACTGCTTTCTAGACAAACCTTTGTCTTGGGGTCTGCTTCTTGCTGAGCTCAACCCAACAAACTGTTCTGGAATGATTGGTTGTTTTTTGGTTCCATTTTTGATATCCATTTCTTCCTTCATATTTTCAATCCCAGCTGTTTGTAGACATTGTGCTAGGAGCTCACAGCAATACATAGAGCAGCTTCCAGACAAATAGACATTAGTGAGAAAGGCAGGTTTTTATACCAGATCCTGAGTTTGACTTTTGTGACTTTAACTACACAAAGAGTTTAAAATCCAAAGCAAACCAGACCCACTGCTGCAGAGTTGATTCTAGCTCACTGCGACCCTATGTGAGTTAGCTGGCAGGGTTGCTATTTGCTTTAATAAATGCACTCCCTAGCTGAAATATGAACAGGAAGCTGGAGTTGTCTCTGTGATGCATGTACCCTCGCATAGAACATTTTCTTGCATTGATTCTGCTTCTCATGCTTAAAAATTCAGCATGGTTCTGTTTTTCATGCGCGATGGTCCTTAAATGCTTCCCCTAAGGCACAGTATTGGTTCCAAACCTGAAGGAGAATCTGGCTGTGATGGATTCACTGGGAAACAAAATGTAAGGGACCCTCAATGGTAATTTCCCTTACGTTGTGTTTACTCTGACTTTTTAATTGACCTGCATACCCTTTGATTTCACTGCTATTACCACACAGCCCAGTGAATACTTTCAGGAAAGAGTGTGATTCTGGAGTGCTGAAGGCATACAGAGACAGGCAGAAACTGTGTTTGATGGTCAGGACAGGGAAGATTTCCCCAAGCAGGTGATGTTGGAATGATCTTAAGAGATGAGGAGAAGTTTGACTCGCATTTGGCAAAGACTATAAACACACGCTAGCTCTTAAAATTCTACAAAATGCCAGTTTTGCTTTCTTTCACCGCAGCACAGAGATTGTGTAGCTTTCTTTTCATCAACATTGTGCTCCTCTGCACCTGGGAAGATGAAACGAAGCTTCTAGCATATCTGAGGCTTATTTGAGACATATGATACTTGGACGAAGACACTTGATGGAACTTTCCCCAGCCTGTTTGTTTGGTCTCTGACAGGGTTCAAGAAAATGATACTGAAGACTGGACATGTAGGGGAAACGCCTGCAAAGGAATATGGGAAAGCTCCCAGGGGCTTCTGGGAGAACCATCAGGCCATGCTGTATATCAGAGCCTTGTGAACAAGCAAGGGAAGAAAATTCGGTTGGGTGGAAGCTTTTTGGACCACAATGCAGTGCAAAGGATGTTGGGCAATGCTGATGGGCATATTGAGCCCAAATTGCATGTCACACAAGTACTGCATCTCCCAGAGGCAAGTCTGCCTGTAATCCCTGCTAGGAGAGTCCTGAGGAAGTATGGTTTCCATGAGACCATGGGATTGTCGACCAGGTATTTTCCCATTGTTGGAGATTTGAGAAGTGCATTTTTATGGCCACCACAAAGTATTTCCCACAAACCTGGGACACACACCACAGAGTACTTGAGATGATTTGCATTGAATCATACTAAATGATTTACTATTAAAAGAATTTAATTCTGGTAAATGAAGGAGAGAGACCTGACTCAGGCTTATAACCTTTGTTGTTGTTCAGAATCTTCTAGTTAGTTATAACTCATAGTGACACTGTATAGGGTACCTGAGGATGGAAATCTCCTCTGCGTCCTGCAGAGTGGCTGCTGAGCTCAAACCACCAACCTTGTGGTTCAGAGGCAAGAGTTTATCCTCCAGAGCCACCACACTCCTATTTGTTGTTCTTAAGCTGTTGAGTTGATTCGGACTCGTAGTGACCCTGTATAGGGGTTCTGAGGAGCAGCTGGTAAGTTTGGACTACTTACTCTGTGATTTAGCAGTCCAGTGCTTATCCTACAGTGCCGCACCAGGAACTCCATCCTCTTATTTTGTTCTTGTTCTTAAATGACATTGAGTTGGTTCCGACTCATAGCGACCCTTGTATAGGGTTTCCAAGGAGCACCTGGTGAGTTTGAACTGCCGACCTAGCAGTTCAAACTGACTCTGAGGTTAAATGCTTATTCTGTGGCACCACACCAGGTCACAATTTCCAGATAAAATTGAATACCTTTCATTTGTATTACTCATTATGAATATTGTCGCTTTACTTCTGTTTTTGTTGTTGCTGTGTGCTATCGAGTCAGCTCCAACTCATAGAGATGCTGTTTCTGAGGCTGTAAATCTTTACAAGAGCAGAAAGCTTCATTTTTCTCCCATGGAGCAGCTGGTGGATTTGAGCTGCTGACCTTGCAGTTAGCAGTCCAATGCATAACCTCCTGTGAAGTTGTTAAGTATCACTCATAGTGACCCTTTTTGGGGTTTCTGGAGTGGCTGGTTGATTTGAACTGCTGATCTTGTGTAAGTTCACAGTCCAGTGCTGATCCTATAGCTCCATCCCAGGAGTCTAAGCCTGACTTAGGTCATCTGAAAGTACTTTGGTTGGCTGGACTATGTCATCTCAGTTTCTTAGACAGTTCCATCAGCGCCTCATCATCCTGGACAGGGTCACTAGCCAAGTTTACAGCGTTTCTGTGATTTTGTGGTGGGAGAGGTTGTTCTCTCAGTTACTCATCCTTTAAACATATCCCCACAGGACAAATCCAGCTGGAATTTAGTTCTAGGGGGAAACAAAGTATTGTCTCTGGAATGAAGGTGTATACTTTCTCCTGTCAGAAAAAAACAAGCATACCTGTCATGGAGCATGCATTACCTTCTAGAATCCTTAGGGCGGAATTTACTGCCGTATGTTCTCATCTCTTCGAAGCTGGCACTGGGAAGCACACTTTCCTCCTACTTCCTTCAGAAGCTGTTATTTAAAAGCATCTTAAAAAGTCTCTGCTATCCCTATATCCTATAGTTGTCCTGTAGATATCCACATAGCCTGGCTCCATCTGTCAGGATTAGATAGGATAGACTAGGTGGTGTTGAGGTAATAAACAACCTCCCAATTTTGGGGGAGTCCTGGTGTGGCACTATGGATTAATGCACCAGACTGCAAAGCCATTTGAACTTCAAGGTCAGCGGCTCAAACTCACCAGATGCTCCTCAGAAATTCTCTACAGGGTTACTATGGGTCAGAACCAACTTGATGGCACTTAACAACAACATCAATGACAAAAAGGTTTGTTTCTTGCTCGTGCTGTATGCCTGTGTCAAGTTAGCTGAGGAGGGGGTCTTCTGTAAATCTCACTGAAAGTCTGGCTGACAGAACCTTCACTTTCTAGAAGGTTGCTGGTTGTCATAGTAGGGAAGCAAAAGAACATGGCCTTTTCTTCTAGAAGTATCACTAAGGAAGTGACAGACTTCACTACTGTTTCCATTCCATTGGCTAAAGCTGTTCAGAACTTCAAAGAGTCAGGGACAGACAGGTGTACCATTCACTTGAGAGGAGGAGAATGGAAACATTAGTAAATGTCCTAAATACATATTACTGTACCACCATACCTCACAATGTGGGAGACTACAACACCTTACTGAGATCGCTAAGACTTTCTGAGTCTTTGCTATGGTTTGTTTGCCTGACATTGCCGTAGTTTTAGCCAACACACTGCCTTCCTGTGATTGTAAACCAATCTTAACTAATGTTGTTTAGCTTACATTGTCCCCAGTACAATGATGTTTTTGTTTGTAGTGGAATTGAGTTAGAGATTTGGGAATTGACAACCCAGTGCAGAAAACAACCTCAGATGGTGGAACATATGATCCAGGAGGATAGGTCTTTTTATTATTATATTGACTGCTGTATCTCCATGACTAGAACACACACACACATATATCATATACATACACCTATAAATAATCTGCGAAGTTGGAATATATGAAGAAGAACGTGGCATCAGGATTGGTGAAAGACTTATTAACAGCCTGCAGTATGCAGATGATCCAACCTTCCTTGCTAGAAGCAAAGAGGACTTAAAACTCTTACTGATGAAGATCAAACATCACTGATTTCAGTATGGATTGCATCTCAATGTAAAGAAAACAGAATTGCTCACAACTGGGCCAGTAAATACCATGATAAATGTAGAAATGCTGAAATTATCCAAGACTTCATTTTGCCTGGCTCCACAACCAACTTTCATGGAAAGCAACAGTCAAGACATCAAACAACATGTATTGCATTAGGTAACCCTGCTGTAAAACACCTCTTTAAAGTGTTCAAGACCAAAGATGTCATGTTGAGGATTAAGATGCGCCTGACCCAAGCCATGATATTTTCAGTAACCTCATATGCATGTGACAGTTTGACGATGAATAAGGAAGACTGTAGAAGAATGGAAGCATTTGAGTTATGGTGTTGGAGGAGAATATCAAAAGTATCACAGACTGCCAAAAGAACAAACAAATCTGTGTTGGGATAAGTACAGCCAGAATGCTTCTTAGAAGTCAGGATGGTGAGACTTCGTCTTTTATACTTTGGACATAGTATCAGGAGGAATCAATCCCTGGAGAAGGATGTCATGCTTGGTAAAGTGGAGGGTCAGAGAAAAAGAGGAAGACCCCCAGTAAGATGGAGTGACACAGTGGCAGCAACATCGGGCTCAAATTTAACAACTGTGAGGAAGTGCAGGAGTGGGCAGTGTTTTATTCTCTTGTATATAGGGGTCGCTGTGAGTCAAAATTGACTCGATGGCACTTAACAACAACAATTCATACACAGAATTATTTTTGCTGTTGAGTCGGTTCCGACCCATAGTAACCTTGCACAGGGTTTCCAAGGCTGTAAATCTACATGAGCAGAAAGCCTCATCTTTCTCCCGCGGAACAGCTGGTAGTTTCCAACTGCTGACCTTGAGATTAGCAGCCCGATTCATAAACACTACGTTACCAGCCCTCTTTTATACACAGGGTTGTTGTTGTTAGGTGCCGTTGAGTCGATACCGACTTATAGCGACCCTATGCACAGCAGAATGAAACATTGCCCGATCCTGGGCCAACCTCACTACTGTTGCCATAGAGTAGGAGCCCAATAAGTATTTACTGAACAAAAGCATTTCAATATAAACCATCATGGGTCCTAGACATTTTACAGTTGTTTCCTGCATATGGACTGTCCTGCTCTCTTGACCCCTCTGGTTTCCTAGCATACTGCTGAGGCGCTCTTCTCATTCTTCCCTCAGCCAGATTCCACACCTCACAATCTCTAGTTGTTGTTGTTAAGTTCCTGCAAGTCAGTTCTGGCTCCTAGCAAGCCTGTATGGAGTTTCTGAAGAGCAGCTGGTGGGTTTGAACCGCCGACCTTGTGGTTTGCAGTCCGGTGCTGATCCTGCAGTAGGTACCACAGAGCTGCAAGTAAATAGCTACCAAATTCCATTTTCTTTCCCTCTGTGAAAGCAGTTAGCCATTTTCATGTTGCACTTTGCCTTCCTCTCTGTGACGGACATGTCTTCACTTACCATGTTTGAACGATCCTGTCGCGGTGGTTTCTTGGAGTTTAAAAAAAAAAAAGTGGGAAGAGACTCTGAGGATAAATTGTGCTGTGTCTCTTGAAAGCAGAAACGGTGGTGGTCAGTGCTTATTTTCAACAATAATTTTTACCTTCTTGCCACAGTGTATTTTGAGGAGCTCTGGTAGCGTAGTGGTTACGAATCGGACTGCGAACCTTAAGGTCAGCGGTTTGAAACTATCAGCTGCTCCGCGGGAGAAAGATGAGGCTTTCTACTCCCGTAAAGATTTACACCCTCGGAAACCCTGTACAGGGTCGCTATGGGTCGGAACTGACTCGACGGCACTTAACAACAACAACAACAGTGTATTTTAATTTGAGCCCTTTGTACCAAGTTTTTGTTTTTGTTTTTTTCAGAGTCGGTGCATGAATTAAGTTTATTCCTTTTTATTGCTGGGTGTTCCCCTATCTACCTTGTTCTTCCACCCCCTCCCATTTCTTGTGTATTGCCCTCCCCAACATCCAAACTATGATGTGTCTGCCCCCTACCCTGTACTCTGCCATCGCCTCCCTCCACCTCCCAAACACTGCCATTCCAACCCCACTGGTAACCAACGAAGAAATTTAAAAATTTTTTAATTTTAGTATAGGTATCTTTTCTTAAGTTTTTACAATAATGGTCTTATGCAATATTGGTGCTTTTGTGACTGACTAATTTCACTCAGCATGATGTCCTCAATATTCATCTGTTATATGGTGGCTTGCAGCTTCCTTGTTATTTTTCAAGGTAGCATAATATCCCATTGTGTGGATGTCCCAAAGTTTGTTTATCCATTCTTCCATTGATGGGCACTTAGGCTGTCTCTATTTTTTGCAATTGTGAATAGTGCTGCTATGAGCCTTGGTGTGCATATATCTACGTGTGTTATGGCTCATATGTCTTGTAGATATATACCAAGTAGAGGAATTGCTGAATCATATGATATTTCTATTTCCAACTCTCTAAGGAAGTGCCATAATGTTTTACAGAGTGGTTGGAACATTTTGCATCCCCACCAGCAATGTAGGAGGGTCCCAGGCTCACCACATCCTCACCAGCATTTATTGTCCTCTGCATTTTTGAACTTCACTGTTATTGCTGGTGTGAGATGCTATCTCATTGTTGTTTTCATTTGCATCTCTCTAACGGCTAGTGATCATGAACATTTCTTCATATGTTTGTTGGCTGTCCTAATGTCTTCTTTGGTGAAGCATCTGTTCATGTCCTGCACCCAATTTTTAAATTGGGTTACTTGTCTTTTTCTTGCAGAGGTGTTGTAGTTTCCTATAGATTTTAGAAATTAGTCCCTTGTCTGATATGTCATTGCAAACAATTTTTTCCCTTGTTACTCTTTTCATAAAATCTTTTGATGCACATGAGTTTTTAATTTTTAGAATGTCCCAGTCATCTATTTTGTCTTCTTTTGTTTGTGTAATTT
>NW_006408541.1:9657790-9659681 GCF_000296735.1 Chrysochloris asiatica | reverse complement strand
AATAAGCACCAGACTGCTGACCAAAAGGTTAGGAGTTTAAAGCTACCATCCGCTCTGCAGAAACCCTATACAGGGTCACTATGAGTGAGAACTGACTCGAAGGCAGTTAACAACAAGAGATATCCTGGGCTCCTGGTGTGGTGCTGTAGGATTAGTACTACCTGATAACCACAAGGTCAGTGCTTCAAAGCCATCAGCGGCTCAGTGGAAATCTTATCCAGGGTCTCTATGAGTCAGAACCATCTGGATGACACTTAACAGCAATGACAGAGTATCATCAGCAGCATCCTGGGAACTTGTTGGTGGGATTAGGATTGGATACCCAGAGGAGCTGTTCGTATTCAAGCTCTGATGGTAGCTAAGCTATACAGAAAGATCATAAATATGAGAGAGCTTCAAAGAGTTAGTGGAAAATGGAATTAAGGGAAAATGGAATTTCTCCTCGAGCTTTTTGAAGCTCCCTCGTACTCACTGAACACTTGCCATCTGTCAAGTCATGGTACACACTTTGTTTTTATTTCCATGCTTATAACAAGCCTTCAAGGTGAGTAATAATATGTTCATTTTACTCTTAATGTTATTCATCTTAGAGAGGTTGATCTTGGTTTTTTGTTTTGTGTTTTTTTCCAATGCAGCCAAGCTTAAGTTGTATTTGGAAACACAGAGGGACTATCGTAGTTTAAAAGCTGTGTCTATAATTTTCTCAGTCCACATTTGCTCAGTAGTAGAAACAAGACCCAGTTTAATCATATGAGAGTCAGATCCATGACTTTTGCCCCATCTGTTGGAGGAAGAAAAAATTTTATTTTCCTTGTAGATTTGAATGTGGGTAAAAACAGCCAGGTGGCTATTGCCAGTCATCTTGCCACTGCACAAAGTTTGAGAAAAAAAATATGGCTGCGATCAAAGAGAATAGAGAGATTCAAGTCTGGGTGAAGTTGTTTAACTCTTAGACTGATCCGTACTTGAAGGCAGGTATATCCCCATACTGTTCGATTCCTTGAGCCAACGTATGTTCCATTTGCTTAAGTGATTCCCTTTCTTGAAAATGCAATACCTGGATTGATAACCCCTCCTTTCCCTTTCCTTCATTCAGCATATCTCAGCAAAGGCTTCTTCAGAAAGGGCAGAGAACTGAGATTAAACCAATGTTCTTTGACACTGGAGTTTGAGAACTCTATGTCCTTGGACCAGTCATGTCTTGTTTCTGAGTTTTGATTCCTTCTTTTGAGGAATAAATTCATTTCTTTATAAGCGAGTGAAACTATATCTCTAAAGGCCCTTCTTGGTCTAACATGCTCTGGTTCTATAAATAATTATTTCAGACAAAAATGTTAATAAGTCTAGGAATCAGTGGAGGATTAGAGCTTTCTGAAGTCAGACAGAAATACAGTTGAAACCTGGTTCGGTGGTTCAGGCTTACCAGTCACTCCTTAGAAACCCTATATGGTGTCGTTTTAAGTCTGAACCAACTCGATGACACTTTAACAACAACAGCAACACATTTTTTTGTTTTTAATGTTTTATTGTGAATTATATGATAGTTTACATGGGGGAACTTTAGTTTTACACTCATTGCATCGTATATTATCTCATTGCCATGGTTCCAATCCTCTCCATGCATCCTCAACCACCCAAAGGGTATATCCCAGAAACCCGCCCCCTACACTTCCCCCTCCTCCTCCCCCCCATTTTCGGCCCACAGCCCCTTTCCCTCTCGGGGTCCAAGGTCCCCAGTTACTTCATCACTCCACGTCATCATCTCTGTCTCTATCTCAGGCATCTCTGTTTCTCTGGGTAGGGTCCCACTCTCGGCTCTTCTCCGTTGATAGTCCTAGAGGTCTCCGCTCCTATCCTGGAGAATTAATCACTCCCTTCCTTGTTACAAAAC
>NW_006408541.1:9653524-9656565 GCF_000296735.1 Chrysochloris asiatica | reverse complement strand
GGTCCCAAGGAGTAGCTGGTTGGTTTGTACTGCCAACCTGTGATTAGCAGCTCAGTTCTTATCCCACAGCACCACACCAAGGCTCCTTGCAACTATAAAGGGACCCTAGTTCATGGGGTGGTTGAAAGGTTTAAGTGAACTCGTGCTAAGCACTCATGGAAAAAGAGAACGCACCCCATCAAGATGGATTGACTGAGTGATTACAACAGTGAGCTTAAACACAGGAGTGGTTGTGAGGACAGAGCAAGGCCTGGCAGGGTTTCATTCTGTTGTACACTCACAAGGTCACTCTTGAGTCAGAAGTGATAGGACAGCTCCTAACAGCATCAGCAACAAACATTGGATAAATAACTGTGATTACTTAGTACCCTCTCCTGTGGCGTCATTATCTAAAAATAGCATTTTCCAAGGTGAATTTGGTGGGAAAGAGTCTTGCCAAATGGCTTCACAAAAAGATGTTTGTAGTCAAACATATTTAGAAACTGCGTACACTCTACTTCTTTGATTTTCCAGGTACGTTAACATATTAAAATCTCTAAAAACTCCTCTAGATACATCTGCTTAAATTTGTTGACCTACCACTACCCCAAACATATATTTGAAAGCTCATTATTTTTCCACAATAAGTTTATTTCTATTACTATAGACTCAAAGATAAAAGTTAAAACCTACAAGTTTTATCAGTTGGTGGACGCAGCAGATTGTAGAACCCAGGCCTTCAGCTATGAGCATGTATTAACTTCTCACCAGAAAAGTTAGCTTAATTCAATACCTCAGCCTCAATGAAAGATTAGCAAGTTGTCCCACTTTGTTGTTGTTAAGTGCCTTTGAGTTGGTTCCAACTCATAGTGACCCTGTATAGGGTTTCTAGGAGCCCTGGTGTGGCAATGTGGGTTAATATGCCGGACTACAGAGTCGGTTTGAATCACAAAGTCAGTGGTTCAAGCTTACCAGCTGTTCCTCAGAAACCCTATACAGGGGTCGCTGTGGGCAGAACTGACTCAACGGCACTTAATGACAACAGTATACGGTTTCTGAGGAGCAGCTGGTGGGTTTGAACTATCTCTCTTGTGGTTTGAAGTCCCGTTCTGGTCCTACAGCACCACACCAGAAGCCCACCTACATCTTGTAAATAAAGCTTTATTAGAACACGGTCATATCCGTTTGTTTATGTGCTGCCTGTGGTTGGTTTCATGCTCCAGTAGCAAACCTAAGCAGTGTGACAGAGACCACATGACCCACCAGGTCTAAACGATTTACTATCTGGACCTTTTACAGAAAAAGTTCGCCAGCCTCTGGCTGAGAGGAAAAGACGATCGTTAGAACTGTAAGGTGGCCATGAACTCAGTTTGGATTTTTTTTTTTTTCTTTTTCTTTTAGTCCATCTTCATGTGAGTTTTTGCTTTTCCAGTTTATAAGATGAGATACTACCTCTTCATACTAGCAGTCCTGACTTTGGAAAGGATACCAAAAGAATCTAGCAACTGTTTAACTCAAAGGCAGTAAGCAGAAGGAAAGAGAAACATCTCGAAAAGACAGAAATTTATAGCTCTCTGGAACCTAGTCATCCTTTAGATTTTTAGGCCCTTAAATCTGAGTACAGAATATTTCTCATAGTAATTTCATAGTTGTTAAGTGCAGTCGAGTCAATTCCGACCCATAGTGACCCTGTATAGGGTTTCTGAGGAGCAGCTGGTAAGCTTGAACTGTTGACCTTGCAGTTCAAATGGATTGGCAGTCTGACGCATTAACCCACAGAGCCACACCAGGACTCCAATTGCATACTAGGCCCACTTTATTATGAAAATTTCCCATGATCTCTTCATGTAGTGCCAAATTGTTCTATAGAACAAATGACTTTAATATGACTTATTACTGTACTGTTCATGATGCCTTGTAAGTTCCAAGGGCATTCTGATTGGATTTCTTTTGGGGTAGCAGTGCCAATGAGGGACAAAATAAAACCACTTTCTTGGCTGAGGAGGTTCAGAGAACAACGCACTTTAGGTCCCAGGGATTTGGATTCATCACTGGTACCATATCATCAGCAGTCAGTGAAATAAATGGGACTTCTAAGAGAAGGCACCCACGTTCCTGATTTATATCCTATCATAAGGACTTTTAAGAGACTCATATAAATATCCAGCCAAGATTTCTCTTGCCCAACTTTTGGAAGACTGAATATGCATTATGCATTAAGAGTATTCAGTTGGGTGCTTTACTATACAAAACAAGAATCCCTGTTCTCACAGCAGATTGACTTGTGGTTCCAGAAATTAATTTGGAGCCATATCCATTCATTCTCTCAATACTTTTGTTTAGCACCTACTCCAACAAGTCTAATTACATCGAGCAATCCACGGAATATAGATGGGTGAGAAAATTAGACATGATCTTTACCCACATGATGGTTACAGTCTAATGAAAGAGGAGGATATACAATAAAAAAAAAGTACAGCTAATTCCCCACTTACAACGTATTCAAGTTACAAAGAACTGCAGTTACAGCTGTTTCTGTTTTAATGATTTCTGTATTCTTCATGTATATATGTATGCATTAAAAATATATCTATGGTGGTGGTTATTTTTGATATGCCATGCAAGTAAAGTTTTACTAAAGGTAATACAGAAATGGCTGCAAGTATACATTGACAGAGAACTTTCAGAGGTTCAAGCTGGATTTAGAAGAGGCCGTGGAACAAGGGATATCATTGCTGATGTACGATGGATCTTGGATGAAAGCAGAGAATACCAGAAAGATGTTTACTTCTGCTTTATTGACTACGCAAAGGCTTTAGATTATGTGGATCATGATAAGCTATGGACAACATTGCAAAGTATGAGTATTCTGGAACACTTAATTGTGCTCATAAGGAATCTGTACCTGGACCAAGCAAGAGGCGGTTGTTTGAACAGAACATGGGAACACTAAATGGTTTAAGATTAAGAAATCTGTGTGACAAGGTTGCATTCTTTCACCATACTTATTCAACCTGTATGCTGAGCAAATCATCTGAGAAGCTGGGTTCTATGAAGAAAAA
>NW_006408541.1:9623692-9653182 GCF_000296735.1 Chrysochloris asiatica | reverse complement strand
CAAGCCATGGTATTTTCAATAACCTCATATGCATGCCACAGCTGGACAGTGAATAAGGAAGACCATAGATGAATTGATGCTTTTGAGTTGTAGTGCTGGAGGAGAATATTGAAAGTGTCATGGGCTGCCAAAAGAACCAACAGATCTGTGTTGGAAGAAGTGCAGCCAGAGTGTTCCTTCGAGGCCAGGATGTCCAAACTTTGTCTCTCATATTTCAGACATATTATCAGGAGGGACCAGTGGCTGGAAAAGGATATCATGTTTAGTTAGGTGGAGGGTCAGAGAAAAAGGGAAGACCCCCAACAAGATGGATTGGCAAAATGGCAGCATCAATGGGCTCAAGTGTGGCAATAATTGTGAGGTTGGCCCAGGACTGGGCAGTGTTTTGTTCTGTTGTGCATGAGGTTGCTATGAGTCCGTACCAACTTGATAGCACCTAACAACTACAACAAAATGGTAGTGGTTGTGTGCCACTGAGTTGGTTCTGACTCATAGAAACCCTGTGTATGGTTTCTGAGACTGTAAATCTTTATGGGAGCAGAAGGCCTCATATTTCTCCCTCAGTACGACTGATAGATTCAAACTGCTGACCTTGAGGTTAGCAGCACGACTCGTAACCACTGTGATATGAGGGCTTTAAAAACATATCTATAAGCTTATATATAATGTTTCCAACTCCAAAGACAAATAAAGATCAACCTTATCAAGCTATTGATAATAAAAGGTAATGCTAATGAATAAAAAATGGATTAGACTTTTGTTGGAAACGACCAATGATGGAGTTTGTTGGCATGGAGTCCTGTTGTAAATTGGGGACTACCTGTACTCAGATACATTTGGAATCAGCACCTGTGTGTTATGAGGAATGGAAAGACAGAGTTGGCAGGGACAGGAAAGATTGTATAGACAGTTAAGGGCAATCTGGGGCGATGGGTCTGAGGATATCATCTGACCAGGTCTTTGGGGGACAGGAAGGAACCCTCCAGCTAAGGGGAAGAAGAAGGGACAGCTTATCATCTGGTGGCCACTTTTTAGGAATAAAATCTCGTAGATCCTGGATTCTGGCCTTGCCACATTCTTAAATTACTTTCATTTCAACTAACTTTACCTTTCGTGGACCAAACTGCCCATCTCTTTAAACAGCACTAGCAACTCCAGCACGAATACTCTATGGAAAGCCCTGGAAATCTTGCTACTGTTTCTACCAGAATTCATGGGGACAAGAACAACTCAGATGTTCATTTCAGCTCAGTTGTTAACATCTTGTGCCATAATGGATATTCGTGGTCACTCAAGTTTCTTCACATCCATAAAGGGTCGGAGTGGTGCAGAATCTGAATCGAATTAAAACCAGTAGGTTAGAATTCCACTCCATATTTTTCCAATTTCAGTCAAGTCTACCAAATCTGAGATGACTTCCTTCTGAACTGCTGACTGGGAGAAAAATTCCCAGCAATAGTTTTATAATTTATTGTGAGGTTAAAAAAAATAAAAAGAAAAGAAAATTCTTTTGTTGAACAATTTGCCCTAATCTTAACTGTACTAATTAAGTCCCTGTGGATAAATATATTCATAAATAGTCCTGCTTTATCAAAGTCAAGTGCAGGGCAAATACCTGTGTTCCTGTACTGTCTAAACCTGAGTTATTAAGATAAAATCTGTGCTGTTCGCTTCAAATTAAGATTCCATCTATTAATAAATGCTTAATAAAAATGTAAAGCTGGAATATTGTTGGAAGAAGAAATATATCCCCAGTACTTCCAGTGAATCCAGCTCAGGGAAATGCTAATTTTATCAATTCCAATCCATCAAATAGAAATTTCACTAGAAAAGGTTTTCATGGAAATAATAGCTGTCAACTATCAATTAATGCACACAGTCCCATTTTCCTTAAGTACGGTATTGAACTTTAATGAAAGGTTACTTATTTTATCAAATTGCTTTATACTTCGTAAGATTAAACTTAACCAAAAATTAACATCAGCATTCCATGAAGAGAGCATGCAAACAGAATCCACCTAAATGACAGGGGAGCCTAAATGTGTTTGTTGCACACTGAGAAATACGCTTCCCCACACATTGGAAAAATGCAAAGAATTCATTTTTTAAGCCAATGCTATCAGAAACGTTAACCCATTCTCAACTGCACGTTGCTGCTGCATCTTTTTGCCTCATTCCTGGGAGCCGCACGTGATGTCTGAGCAAGCATTGTTTTTGCCAACAGGGCAAAGCCTGGAGTCCAGACCACCAACTGGTGTGGAAGATATACACTAGCAAGTCTCAAGGGCCTTCAGACCCAGCATGAAACCAAAAGCCCAAATCTGATGCCCCCTCCTTGCCACACACAACAACAACAACAAAATCAGTTGCTGTTGAACCTCTCTGAGCATGATGATTCTGTGCATGTATGTCAGAGGAGACAAGAGCTCCACAGATGATGGTGTTCGGAGGTAGATCTTCAGATCTTCCTCCCGAGATGCCCCTCAGTGGATTCAGATTGAACCTCCAACTTGTCTGAGCACATTAACTGTGTGTACCACCTAGGAATTCCTGAGACCCAACGTGTCCTGGTCCAGATTCTGGTTCTGTTGCTCATGGGTTGTGCAACTGCTCAAATGGCTTCTTCTTTGGGAGCTTTCAAGACTGTCTTTGTCAAGTGAGAAGAATAAACTTCTCTTTGATGATTGCTTTGAATATTAGGGAGAGATGTTTATAGACTTCTTAGAACAAATCAATCTCAAACCAAGCCCACTACCACAGAACTGATTCTGATTTACAGTGACCTGTTGTTGTTGGTAAGTGTTATCAAGTCGGATCCAACTCATTGCGACCGTGTTTATCCTATGTTGGGTTTCCAAGGCTGTAAATCTTTGTGGGAGTAGAAAGTCTCTTCTTTCAACCACAGAGTCATTGGTGGGGTTGAATCGCCGACCTTGTGGTTCACAATCCACTACTTATCCTACAGAACCACTGTACTACCCTAGTGACCCTATGTTGTTGTTGTTAAGTGCTATCAAGTTGGTTCTGACCCATAGCTGCCCTGAATAAGGTTTCCAAGGAGCAGCTGGTAAGTTTGAACCACTGACCTTGTGATTCAAACCAACCTTATGGTCAAGTGCTTCTACAGCGCTGACCTTGTGATTCAAAGCAGATTTGCAGTCTAGCACATTAACCCACAGCCCCACACCAGGACTCAAACCATGTAGAACAGAGTAAAGCAGCCCTCCAGGGTTTCTTAGACTATACACCTTGACTGGAACAGATAACCTCGTCTGTCTCCTCAGTGGTTTCAAACTGATGAACTTACAGTTCGCAGCCCAATGCTTAACCTGCTATACCACCAGGGTCCTAGCTGTTGTTTGATGGATGCTGGTTAGGTGTCATCAAGTTAATTCCAATTCTCAGTGACTTCATGTGACTGAGTATAATGGCCCATGGGGGGTTTTAGGCTGTAATCTTTATAAATCAGCTAGGTCTTCCTCCCGTGGAGGTGTTGAGTGGGTTAGAACCGCTAACCTTTCCATTAGCACTGTTGTACCATCGGGGCTCTGTTGATAGGCAGTGGTGGTATGGGTGTGTAGTCAAGTTGGTCCTGACTCATATTGACCCCGTATAGGGCTACTGAGGCAGTAAATCTTACGGAAGCAGAAAGCTTAATCTTTCTCCCTTGGAGAAAGATCATGTATTCGAACTGATGACTTTTTGGTTAGCTGCCCAGCTCGAAATCCACTACGCTACCAGGTCTCCTTTAATGGGTGGTCATTGTGTGTTGACATATTGCAGAATTGACAGAGGCTTAGGAAAGTATGTCACATTCCTGAGGCAGAAAGTCACTGTCCCCCAGATGAAACCTGCAGGCAGCATCCTGGAGTGGTGTTCTAGGACAGACACTCGACTGCTGACCACAAGGTTGCCAGCTCAAACCCATCAGTTGCTCCTTGAAAACCCTCTATGGGGTCGCTATGAGTCACAACTGACCTGATGGCACTTAACAGCAACAACAACAACAACATGGATGGGCAAGACTTAATGGATTTTAGTCTCAGATCTCCTGGAAGTAACACTATTAAGGCACAACAATAAATTGTTGTTGTTAAATGCTGTCGAATCGGTATAGATTCCTAACAACCCTATATAGGGTTTCCCAGGAGTGGTTGGTGAGCTTGAACTGCCGGCTTTATGGTTCAAAGTAACCTTGCAGGCCAGCGCATTAACCCATATTGCCACACCTGGACTCGACAACAATGAATAGGGAATGATAATAGACTCTGTACCCTTTTTGGAATAAGTTTCCTAAACAGTGGGTTAAAGTATGAAATGGCACTGAATGAAGTAAAGGAAATCAGGCAAAGGAGAACCAGGAGGTTTGGGTTCGAGTCCCTGCTCTGACACATCAGCCTCCTCATCTGCCACAGGAGCCACGCGCAGGTATAGGTGGATGCATGTAAACACTAGGGAGAGGTGGGGCAAGGGCCAAATGGTTCCGGTTCCCCAGGGGCAGGCCCCTCAGATCCAGCTTGCTACTGGCTTGCAGGAATTGGGACTTCCTATTGCTAGGTCTCCAAGAAGTGTTGGAAGCTCAGACTTGGCAAATTATTTAAAACAATGATTTTCAAAAACACCATGCTTAGTCAAAGTAAAGCCGTCTACAGCAGGCTTTCAGGCTCCTGAGCTGCCCACTTAAAACCTTGGATGAGAGGTTTTCTGAAAGCCCTACCTAGAGCCAAGGTCTTACACTTTTAGGGAATTCTGCACTGTGTTTCTCTGTATACTATAATCCAGAAAAATGATTTACAAAACCCAAAGAGATGTTGGCATGAACGAAGCCGAAATTGACTGCTTTCTATCATGAATTAATATTAAGTAGAGCTTGTCAGATACTAAATATTTGTTTTAGGAATATACACAGCCTGTGCTTTCTTGTGGGCTAAACTCTAATCTTTGGCCTGTCAGTTCCAGGATATAGCACGGGATAAATCATGCTCTCATGAACAGATAGATGCCAGGGTGGTTGTATACAAATGCAACGACTTGTCAATGAATACTGGAGTTAGGGCTTCATTACTATAAACATCGACATTCCTCTACAGTGAGGCCATTCGCCGGTTAGGCCGTTACAGCTTCAGAAGTTTGGGTGCTTCTGTGCTTCATCAAGGCCCTAACAATTTCAGATGTTTGCAATTAATGAACCATTAGATGAATTTGTGGAGCACCGTAAGCAGGGTTTAAGAATTTGGGTCAGAACCACAGACAAGCTATTACCAGCAGGGATAGCAGTCACCAGAGGTCAAACTGGGAACTGAATGAATGATTTTACTCACGAGCCCTCAGCCCTCCCTCCCTACACACTTTCTTCCTCTGTAAAGAATTAACATTGACCAGTGTTTCCATCCAGCAAACACAGCCAGGGAGGGGAGGGCCTGGAGGAAAAAGAGAAACAGCTATTGACTCAAGACTGCATCTTCTGAAGACTGGGATTTCTATTGAATCACAAAAGAGGGATACTGTTGCTCAGTGTTTGCCCAAATCCCTTTCTGGGCTTTCTTTGTAAACTCCTGTGTTTTATTAATTATGGAACATATCGGCCATCCTAGAAAAATGATGAATGGTGCTTCAGAAACATGGAAATAAATAAACCCCGTTTCAATATATGATCCTGGGGGCTGGCTTCAAACCCCAAGGTGGCCATCTTTTAGAAGTGAGAGTAAGGAGTTTCACACAGTCCGTTGCTACAGCACTTAGGATGTGGCAGTGGGGTGAGTTATCACCAGGCGGTGGATAGCGCTTTGGATGAATTTGTAATTTGGAAAGTTAACTTAACCCTGAAATGTAGTATTTGTGGATTGTTTGCCTCACAGGTCCAAGACGCTCACATAAACAGACTCTCCCTTGCTGCCCCACGTGCGGAGTCATTCTGAGGTGAGGTGAGCTCACATATTCGCTAAATTTATCATAGCTGCTGTTCTTCCTAACACAGAATGTCAATTTTTGGAAAAGGACAACCACCACAAAAACACATTTTCAAAGAAAATTCTGGCACTTTTTATGTAGTTTGCGTTGTTACCAGACATTTTGTCATTTTTGGTGTCCAAAGCGAGGCCGAGGAATTTTGTCTGCCATTTGGTTCATGGTTCTGTCTCCACAGACTTCAAGAATTTGGCACATAGTAGGTGCTCAAAGGAGTTCCAGCCCACCAGCCACTCCCAGGGAGAAAGATGAGGCTTTCTGCTCCTGTAAAGATGTACAGGGTCGGAACCAACTTGAAGGCACACAGACAGACCACCGCCATCAGGCGCTCAGGGTGTGCTGAACGAATTCAGATGGGATTTGTTGACAAAGAGAAAATGACTGATGTTGTGTTTTGTAGTGGAGGAACATTGTAGGGTGCAGGGAACGTCTGGGCAGACTTGCATTTTGTTTCTTCATCAATATTCATGGAGGCCCTAGAGGAGTGGCTGGTGGGTAAACAAGGTCGGCGACTCAAACTCACCAGCCAAGCCATGGGAAGAAGATACTTACGGGGCCGAAAATATATGAGTTAAAATTGAGGTCAGTGGGTTTATGTGCCAGACGGAGCTCTGGGTTAAGCGCTGAGTGGTGAAGTGGATTAAGCTTTGGGCTGCTAATGCTACCTGCAAAGCTAGAGGTTCAAACTCACCAGCCAAGCCCTGGGAGCAAGATGAGGCTGTCTGCTCCCATAAAGATTGAAACCCTAAGGAGCAGTTCTAGCCTGTCCTGGGAGATCACTGTGAGTCAGATTCCACTCCATGGTTTTGGGATTTAGTTTGTTTTTTGGTGCATGAGACAAAAGGAGCCCTGGTGACTCACTGGTTAAGTGCTTCACGGCTAATGGAAAGATCAAGGTTTGAACCCATTGGCTGCTCTACAGGAGAAAGATGAGGCAGTAGGGTTCTGTAAGGACTGTTTCTGTTATGTGCTGACTCACAGTGACCCTGTACTATATAGGATTCCCAAGGAGTGGCTAGTGAGTTTGAAACGCTGATCTTGCAGTTCAGACTAACCTTGCGGTCCAGTGCATTATCCCTCAGCGCCACATCTTAAACACTCTGTGGACCTGATCTTCTGTGTCCTATAGCGTCACTGTGAGCCAGGATCCACTCAGTCAGTGGCTTTATATGAGGCAGGCTCTGTTCTGAGCGCCATACCTACCACACAGTTCTCTAACCTCGTGGGACTTACCTTCTCGTGGGACAGACAGAAATTGAACACTTCATTATACCAGGGATACACTGGATTCAAAGCTTGATGGCTACTTTGAAGAAACACTGATGGGGTCATGGTAAAAGGATGTATGGGAGATTCATCTGGAGAGACAGGGAAACTTTCCTTGGGGTTATGGATTGAGTTGCATGCTCTCCAAATGATATGTTACAGATCCTAACCCTTAGACTGGCGCTGTCTTGGCTATGTTAATGAGGGTTTATCAGTTTAAGTGTGTTGAAGCCAATCACCTTTGAGAAATGAAAAGAGTTGATTAGGCACCGAGAAGGAAGCTTTTTTGTTATTGCTGTTAAGTTATGTTACGTGCCGTGGAGTTGGTTCTGACCCATAGCGACCCTGTACAGGGTTTCCGAGGCTGTAATGCTTTACGGGAGCAGAAAGCCTCATCTTTCTCCCACGGAACAGCTGGTAGTTTCGAACTGCTGACCCTGAGGTTCGCAGCCTGATTCGTAACCACTACACTACCAGAGCTCCATGTTATTGCTGTTAATTGCCCTCGAATCGGTTCCGACTCATAGTGACCTGGATAGGGTTTCTGAGGAGCAGTTGAGGGTTTAAATCACCAGCCTTGTGGTTCAAATGGACTTTGTGGTCCAAGTGCTTATCCTACAGCGCCGCACCAGGACTCCGGACAAGCAAGCAGAGACAGGGACAGAGAGATGCCATGCCAACACGTGTCACCAAAGGTCCAAGGAAGCTGAAGCTGAAAGGAGATAGGGGTCTTCCTTTAGAGTCAACCCAGAAAACCCTGCCCCAGAGCAGGCATCCTGAATTTGGGCTTCTAGCCTCTGACACGGTGAGAACACACATTTCTGTTTGTGAAAGCCACTCACCTGTAGTATTTCTGTTAGAGCAACACTTAGTAACTAAGATCCCTGGGGAAGTGACATTTTAACTTGAGGTTACAAAGGATGTATTGGCATTGGAGAGCATTTGGTGCAAACTGTAAACATGCGCAAGGGTCCAGAGGTGGAAGCTGCTTTGTGTGTGAAATACAGACAGGCCTTTCTCTAGTTATCCATACCTCCATTCTGTCCTACTATGGGATAGTTTAGTCTGAGCCTACTTCAAAAAGTGATGTGATTGTTGGAGATTTTATGAGATTGATTGGTCTCATTTTGGATAGAGAAGGTCTTGCAGTCCTGCTGGGTGTTCACAATGTGTGCTTCCCCTCATTCTATGTTTGCATGAATAGCTCCTGTCATTTCATTAACGTATTTGCTTGATCTATGCTTCCTTCATTTGTACAGCACACAAAGCTTGAGTGCCTTGTGTATGTCGTGCTTGGTTGCCAGGGACAGAGATGAACATGGACATGTTCTCCATATTCTTGCTCTCTCTCTTTCTGTATAATAAAACCTAAAAAGCCTGAACCTGTGCAAGGCACACAAGGAAAACTCAGCTATTTCCCACTAATACGAAAGCTAGGGAAATGGTAGCACTGTGCCCTATAAAAGGTGGAAAACTTGTGAGCTCTGAAAAGTAAAATAGTTCTTCTGAGTTTTGGCTACCCTGGGTCTCACTGTATGCAGATGGATGGATGGATGGATGGATGGATGGATGGATGGATGGATGGATGGATGGAGCTCAGCAACTGTTTGATCAATATGTAACTGATAAATAGGGTGTTCCCCTCAGGAATGGATACATAACTAATACAACATGGTTATAGTGAAGCTAAATCCAAGAAAATGTGGTGGGAGAAACCCATTGTACCTGAGAATCAAGAGAACAGAAGGGCATGGGAGATGCTTGTGAGGATATTTGATTTGGGCTTTGACGAATGAATAGGCGTTCCTAAGCAAAGGCAATAGCGTGAGGGATGGTCAAAGCATACAGCATTCTCCAAATCTGAATCATGTCACCAGTTAGTCCTTTGTGTTGACACTCCAGTTTTTGCCATGAGGACCTGAGGCAGAGTTGGCTGCCACATCTTCGATTGATCTGGCTGGTTTAGTGGGTGTTCCCCTCCATGTGTGTCCTTCCGGAAGCTCTGCACTCAGCTGAAGAGGACCACCTTCCCTGACAGAGGAAGCCCATCTGTTGGTCAAGGGTATATGAGTGGCTGCACTTCCTGGCTAGAACCTCCAAACAAGTTGTCTAGGTCTAAGGTTCCTCATGACCTTTTCTCTTCTTCCAAGCTCTTAGTATTGTTATTTAAACATAGTTTGCACAAGAAAAGTTTAGTCTCACCCTAAGTAGTAAGAGGTATTAAAGCATGGATCTAATGTGCTAATTGTAGTTTTTTCTTAATGCACATTTAAAGAATAGATGAACATGCTATAAATTGCCTACCCTTCCTCTTTTCTCACAGAAGCTCAATGTGTTGGGTTATTCGTCTCTCCTCCATTCAATCTTGTGTTTTAAAGGAGGCTGACCACATTCCCAGATCCAGGAGCTAGAATCTAATTAGTGTAAGCCAGTTATCAAAATCCTGCTCCATCTCCAATGACCAATTTCAGGATGGGCATAGAACCAAGTCCTAGTCGGTGGAAAGGAAGAAGTCTGTTAAGGATTTCTGGGAAAGGTTTAGTATGGGATATTTATGCCATCCTTGGAGCTGCAAAAACTCATCTTGAGACCACAGAAGAAGTCATGGACCATGCATTAAAGGTGACAGAATGGAACCTAGTGAGGTACCATCAAACCCATTCTGACTCATAGCAACCCTATGTGCAATATAACAAAACAGCCCCGCACCTGCCTCACCATTGTTGCTATATTTGAACCAGTGTGTTCATCTGTCCCCTTTTTTACTGACCCTCTACTTGACCAGACATGCTGGCCTTCTTCTCCAGGGACTGATCCCTCCTGGTAACATGTCCAAAGTCTGTGAGAAGAAGTATTGTCATCCTTGCCTCTCAGAAACATTTCAACGGTACCTCTTCCAAGACAGATTTGTTTTTCTGGCATTGCATTGGTATTGTATATCCAATATTCTTCACCAATGCTACAATTCAAAGTCAACAATTCTTTTGTCTTCCTTATTCACTCTCCAGCTTTCACATGCCTATGAAGCAATTGAAAATACCTTGGCTTGGATCAGGTGCACCTTAGTTCTCAATGTGACATCTTTGCTCTGTAACACTTGAATGAAGTCTTTTGCAGCAAATTTGCCCAATGCAATGCATTGTTTTATTTCTTGACTTCTGCTCTCGTGAGGTGAGCATCGATGGTGGATTCTAGTGAAATGAAATCCTTGGCAATGTCAGTTTTTTCTGCATTTATCCTGATGTTGCTTATTCGTCCAGTTGTGAGGATTTTTGTTTTCTTTACATTGAGTTATAATCCATAATGAAGGCGGTACTCTTTGATTTGCATCAGTAAGTGCTTTAAGTCTTTACTTCCAGAAAACAAGGTTATGTGATCTGCATATTGAAGGTTGTTCTAAGTCTTCCTCCAATCCGGATCATGATCTTCAAATTTATGCACTGACCCCTAGTGTCAAAGATGAAGAAACTGAAGATTTCTATTAATTTCTGTGGTCTGAAATTCATCAAACATGCAGTCAAGATTCATTGAAAATTAGTAGTGATTGGAATGCAAAAGTTGGAAGCAAGGCAAGATTGTTGTTGTCATTGTTAAGTGCCATGGAGTTGGTTCCAACTCATAGAAAGAAACCCTGCTTAGGGTTCCCAGCAAGGTGCTGGAGGATTTGAACTGCTGACTGTGTGGTTAGCATTCCAGTGCTTATCCTAAAGTGTCACACCAGGACTCTATAAAGGAAAGATTAGCATTTGGAAAATAGGACCTTGGTGATAGAAAAGACATTGATGATCTCATGAACGCATTTGTAAGACCAAGGAGTGATTTATTAACAATGCAATATAACAACAAAATAAACAATACAAACAGCAACTATGTATGTGGCCCTTGCTGGATGGAATATACAGGAGTCAAATTGACTACATATGTGGAAAGTAATGATGGAAAACCTCAGTATTATTAGTCAGAATACAACCAAGGGCTGATTGTGGATTAGACCATAAATTGCTCATATGCAAGTTCAAGTTGAAACTGACAATTAAAACAAATCCACAAAAGCCAAAGTACTTACCTTGATTATGTTGTCATTAAGTGCCAACGAATCAATTCCAGCTCATTGCGACCCCAGATAGGGCTTCCAAGGAGTGACTGGTGAGTTTGAACCACTGACTGTTCAAGCTAGCGCTTCTCCTACGGCGCCACACCAGGACTCCATCTTGAGTATGTTGTTGTTGTTAAGTGCCGTCAAGTTGTTACCAACTCATAGCAACCCTGTGTAGGGTTTCTGAGGAGTGGCTGGTGAGCTTGAACCACCAACCTTGCAGTTCAAAGCGACCTTGCCTACCTGAATTTAGAGACCATCTCAAGAAGAGATATGATGACTGAAGACCAGATGAGTTGTGGGATGACATCAAGGACATCATATATGAAGTAACCAAAAGGTCATTTACAAAGACAGGAAAGAAAGAAAAGACCAAAATAGATGTCAGAAGAGATCCTGAAAGTTACTCCAGAGGGTAGAGTAGTTAAAGTGAATGGAAGAAATGATGAAGTAAAAGAGCTGAACTGAAGATTCCAAAGGGTGGCTGGAGAAGACAGAGGGAAGTATTTATAAGGACATGTGCACAAAGGAAGAATCTTGGGGTTGATGAATCATAGAACCCCTTTCTTAACCAGCTATGAGCTTCTCTATTTCAGGACTTTTACTATATGAGAAAATACATTAAGGGCCAGATAGGAGCTATTTTAGACTTCGCATGCCCAGGATTTTGTGTTGTTGTTATTAAGTGCCATTGAATTGATTCTGACTCATAGCGACCCTGTATAGGGTTTCCGAGGTTTGAACTGCTGGCCTTGTGGTTAGCAATCCAGTGCTTATCCTACAGTGCCACACCAGATACTTATATAAGAAAGAAAATAAATTCCCAGCATTTTATCTAGCTAAAATTATAATAACGGAGTACTTTTTTTTTTTTTTTTAAATACAGGCCAACTAGTCCCGATGTGGCGCTGTGGGTTAATGCACCAGATTGCAAAGCCATTTGAACTGCAAGGTTGGCGGTTCAAGCCCACCAGCTAGCTGTTCCTCGGAAATCCTATACAGGGTTGCTATGGGTCGGAACTGACTTGACGGCATTTAACAACAACAACAGCAATCCCTCATGAAAAGAATGGGAGCCTGGTGGCGTAGTGGGTTGGGCGTTGGACTGTTTAGACAGGGTCGCTATTTTGAATTCATCAGCTGCTTCATGGGAGAAAGATGAGGCTTTCTGCTTCCTTAAAGATTTGTAGCCTCGGAAATCCTATACAGGTTCAGTAGGAGTGGGAACTGACCTCATGGCAGAAAACAACAACAATGAGAAGAATGGGATTGCTTTTTGTTTTGTTTTTTTAAATGTAGAGTCCTGGTGTGGCGCTGTGGGCTCATGTGTCATACTGCAAAGACGTTTGAACTACGAGGTTGGTGGTTCAAACTCACTAGCTGCTCCTTGGAAACCCTATAAAGGGCCACTATGGGTCAGATTTGACTCGATGGCACTTAACAATAACAACAATCGCTGTAAGATAAGGACTGGACTGCGAACCACAAGGTCTTCAGTTCAAACCCACCAGCTGCTCCTTGGAAACCCTATTCAGAGTCCCTAAGAGTCAGAATCGACTCGACAGTACATAACCACAACGTCACCAAATCCATGACAACTGTCCACCTGTAAAACTGTCCATCTTATGTGTGGACAGGACAAAAGCAGGCAGCGGGCCAGATCCGTCCTATTGGCTGTCCTTGGCCAACCACTGTCTTAAGACAATTTTAATTTAAACATTTTCATTGGCTGAACATAATGATTCACCAGCCACTTTTATTATTCACAGTCAAAGTCCTCCTCACTGATACACATTAAACATTAAAATAAAAATTCGTCTGGGAACTTCCTGAAACTATCTTACTTCTATGACAGAATTGCTTAGTCAGCTTTGGGAAATGCTAGTTTACATTCATTAAGCACTTACTATGTGCCAGGTATTGGCTTCTAAATATTTCATATGTATGAACTAATTTACTCCTTACAAAACCCCATCAGCTAGGCATTATTATCATTGACATTCTGTGGATGAGGGAGTTAGGTCCCAGAGCACTTAATAGTTTTCTGCTAAGGTGATATTGAAGGAGCGCTGGTAGCCTTGTGGGCTGCTGACCACTCGATTAGCAGTTCAAATTGACCAGCCACCCTACATGAGAGAGAGGAGGAGGCTCTCGGTTTCCATAAGGGTATACAGCCTCTGGAACCCTAGACAGGCACACAAGGTGATGGCGGTTCCCGTTTCTTAGTTTGAGCTATTAGCGTGCTCAGCTATAGTCTTTCATCCGTATTTATGTGCAAATGAACCACTTACATAAACTAGTTTCCAATTCTCCAACTTCCCAAACTAACAGGCACATCACGCAGGGAAGTCAGATATGAAAACAGATGATGCAGCCTTAAAAAAAAAATTATCATTACATTTTTTTATGGTTAAAGAGCATCTGGAGCAATTTAAGAACTTAGAAGGGGGAATAAGATATTTTACAACTTAATATGCCCCAGGATTGCCATACTAGTGGGAAATGTGTTTGTTGAATAATGACTCTGCCTCCACCTTCTTTGCTTGGCTTTGCCCAGGTCTTTAGAATACTACAGTGGCAACATTGTTTCTTTATTTATTTAGTTTTGAAAGATACCCCTTAATTCTAAAATTCCAGGGAATAATGTAGCACACTCCAAGTAATAATTCACCATAAAAAAAAAAAAAATTGTATTCTTTCCAGGGAGAGAACAAAGAATAAAAATGTGAATCATTAAAAACCAAAAAAAAAGGAAAAAAGAAGAAAAAGACTCTAAGTAAAAAGCACTGTAATTATGCATCACAAAAAAGCCAAGTCCAAATGATCCCATAATCTCATCACCATTTTCAGTCTCTCCCTTAAGGTATTGAGTAACAAAACACAGTATAAACACCAGCTACAGTTTCTAATCTAAATACACAGCAACAGCAGAAGAGAAATGGAATAGCTCACCTTAAGGTTTGCTAGGGAAACCCTTGTTTTGTTGTTAAGTGCCTTCTAGTCAGTTCCGACTCATAGCAACCCTGTATAGGGTTTCCAAGGAGCAGTTGGTGAGTTTGAACTGCTGATCTTGTGGTTTTAAAACTGACTTTGCGGTCCAGTGTTGATCCTACAGTGCCACACCAGGACTCCCAGGGGACTCAGGTACAGTATTTAAATTTACAATCCCATCCCTTCAAAAAATAATTGAAGGGGGAAATGCAATGAAACTGGCAAAGTTGCCTTATTGATGAAGCAGTATGTTTCACCCTGACCGCCCCGTATGGTGGTCCCATCCAAAATGAACCCAAGAGCATGAATGCTTTGACAACCACCTGAAGTTAAAGGCAATAATTAGTAAACAACTTTGTCATCCTCAAAGCAGGATGGCCGCCATTAACATTTCTATAGTCCTCCAATTACATTATAAATCAAAACTAATACAAAAAGACAATGCAATAATGAGAATGCCCAGGCTGCATCAAAAATTCAGATATCAGCTTTTTCCTCTCCCATCCTTCTGTTAATTTATTTTATTTTCTCAGGCAACCGAGCCACAAATACATCATCATCATAAATGCCCCCCCCCCCCCGACTTACCTCAGAAAATGATTTTTGTTCATGTAGCCAAGAAATGGTATGGAGTGCAGGGCTTATTTATTTGATATGTTTCCCTTTTCTTCTCTAGACTCTCCCAGCATTATACAGAAGACATGTAAAGCAATGTTTATTGTATCACATACTACTTGTTGTTGTTAAGTGCCATTGAGTCGGTTCTGACTCATAGTGACCCCGTATAGGGTTTCCAAGGAGCAACTGGTGAGTTTGAAACACCAACCTTACAGTTCAAATCGACCTTGCAGTCCAGCGCATTACCCTGCAGCACCACACTGGAACTCCCACATACTACGATTCAGACCTTATTGCTGTCTTTTTTTTGCTTGTCAAGACAATCTAGGTTGTTCAGCATAAAATTGGAGCATCTCAAATATATCTACTGGGGTAGAGAAGGGAAGATAAGTCCGCCGATTATTTTATCAGATGATATTTTATCTGTTGGAGTGGGTTGAATTGCTGTACTCTTTGAGCACATTCTATTTTCCAGCTCCTTCAAGACATCATTAGTGGCTCTGCATCTTGGGTAATGCATCGCACTTCATTGAAGATGGAGTAACTCACTCTCACTCTCCTTGCATATACATGGGCTTCTGGAGTGCGTACCTGCTTGTCTGTTACTCTCAATTCCAGGGTTCCCTTTGAGGACACAACAGAGTCATTCACATGTTCCATTCCCAGCCATTCACACGCTCAGGCCAGCATGTCCTTTAGGTGCAGGAGTTGTTGATTGTGAAGATTTCAAAATCTGTTTAAAATTTTCAAGAACGTTTTGCATCCCAATCACACATACCCTCACCTTCTATCCTGAGTGGTCCCAGCATTCATATTCTGTCATCTACAGGGAATAAATAAAATAGAATACAATAAAATGTCCTTTCTTTGCCTGAGGTTCTCACCTTCTTTGGAGCTTGAGGACGATTCTCATCAGACCCACTGGTTCATGAGTTTACTCAGGAAGTAGCTATTGAGTCCTTAAAATGTAGGAACCCTGGTAACACAGTGTGTTGAGCTGGGCTGTTAACCATCAGGTCAGCAGTTTGAATACACCCATCACCCCACAGAAGAAAGATGAGGCTTTCTGCTCCCATAAAGATTGATAGCCTTGGAAACCCTATACAGGGTTGCTATGAGTCGGAATGGACTCAGGGGCATGCAATACACCATTTACAATACAACATCACCACTTACAAAACAGAACTCCAGTATGGCACTGTGAGGTAAACACCGCACTGCTAACTGAAAGGTTGGCAATTCAAACTCACCACTCACTCTCGGAAACTCTGCACAGGGTTGCTGCAAGTCAGAACTGACCGGGTGACACACAACAACAATTTACAATCTACTAGGCACTGTTATAGGCACTGGGGACAGAGCAGGGACCAGGACAGATGTGCCACCATAGAGCTGGCATCTTACAGGCAGGTACCAGGGACAGCAGCTGCCCAACATCTGTGCAAGTGAGAGACATTTTATTGAAAGCTTAAAGGGCGCCATAGCTAGAAATGGAAAATCTGTAAGGTGTTTGGGGCTACAGACTCTTATTTTGACCCTCTCTGAGGTCACATTATTTCTGGTCTTCTCCTTTTTCCCTGTGTCTGCTCCAATAGTTTGCATGTCTGCATAGTTCAGCAATTTTTGAATCCCCCATCAAGTGTCCAGCCTCCCAGACTGTAAAGCTATATACAAAGGAGCTTCATAAAGTTCATGGGAATATGAGATTAAAAGACAATGGTATTTTTCCACAAACTTTTTGAACAGCCCTCATATGTGTGAGCATTCCTACAGGTTGATCTTCCATATCATTTCAAACTTCAACATAGTATTCTACTAAATGGATGTCTTATTGGTGTTGTGGGCTTGTAGAGTTGATTCCAACTCATGTTGACCCATGTAACAGAGTAGAACTGCCCCTTATGGCTTATCTACACTGTCATCTTTATGAGGAGTCCTGGTATGGTGCTGTAGGATAACCACTGGAATGCTAACCACAAGGTCAGAGGTTCAAACCCACCAGCTGCTCCTCGGAAACCCTATACCAGGTTGCTATGTGTTGAAACCAGTTTGACAGCACTTAACAACAACAACAACAACAAAATAGAGTCACTGAGTTGGAATTGACTCGATGGTCACTATGAGAAGTTTTTTAATCATTATAGGAGTAGATTGCCAGGTCTTTTATTCTGCAGAACCTCTGGTGGGTTCAAACTACCGACTTTCAGTTAAGAGCCAAGCATTTACCACCCATTATGCCATCAGGGCTCCTTATTGGATAAATAGACTATAATTTAATTAAACTTGTCTTTCAATGAACATTTAATGTCTTTCTCATTTTTTTTCCATTGTAAATCAATATTGCATAGTAGCCTAAATATTTTCTTAAGATACAATGCTGTATCTGGGCCAAGAAGTGCTATTTCTAGCTAAATAGGTGGTAGTTTACCTTGGATAAAGTATCAAAGAGAAAAACAAAAACGAAATAAAACAAGCAAACAAAAATCAAGACCTTCAAGGCCTGGAAGTCCCTAAGGAAAAATTAGGATCAAGAATGAGATGATGAAGCAAAACAAAACAAAACAGAGAATTGCTTTTTAAAGGCCATCTGGAAACAGAGATGAGAAGGTGATTTCCTACAGGTTTCGGCAGCATCTGTAAGGGAGGGGCAGAAGGAACTGCCCCGCAAGCCTAGATTTCCCAAAACCTATTGGTTGCTGTAGGTCAGTGCATTTGGGTTGCAAGGTCACTTGAATTGCAAGGTCCAAGGTTCAAACTCACCCACCAGCTGCTCAGAAACCCTATACAGGGTCGCTATGAGTCAGAATTGACTGGACGGCACATAACAACAACATTGGTTGCCTCACATGGCGGTCTGCATGGGGACATGAAATGTGATTCTTGGGAGAAACGTGGCATCTGAGTTAAATAAAGTTCATGCTGCAGCGGGGAACAGGTCTGCCCAAGGGAGATCCATACACTTTGAAAAGCAGATCGGCTTTGTTTTATGAAAACTCAAAAGATATCAATTCTAACTTGAGACCAACGTCTAGGCATACCTTGGAGATGCCAGACCACAGCAATAAAGTGAGTGTCACCATGAAGTGAGTCCCATGCATTGTTTTGGTTTCCCAGTGCAGATAGAAGTTATACTGACACTACACCGTAGTCTATAAAACGTGCAATCATGTTATGAAAAAGCTTGAAATATTGCGAGAATTTCCAAAATGTGGCACAGAGACATGAAGTGACCACAGGCCGTTGGAAACATGCTCTATTCAAGGCGGCCACACGTCCTCAATTTGTAAAATAAATTCTTAAAAACCTGCAGTATCTGTGGAACACAATAAAGCCAAATGCAACAGCACACGGTGTGGCTACACAAATCTGAAGAGACAGTGCATGTGGTATAAAACTTGGGGGCTTATAAGCAGAAGCATTGTTGTAGGTAAACAGATCTTTGATGCATGTGCAAGAGAACTTGATTTTTAAATCACTCTAATAAGATCTGTGGACAGTGCTTTAAAATTTTTACACTTGTGGGTTGTTACGTGCCGTCCAATTGGTTCTGACCCATAGTGAACACATGTATAGGGTTTCCGAGGTGAGCTTGAACTTCTGACCTTGCGGTTCAGACCAACTTTGCAGTCCAGCGCATTAGCCCACAGCATCACTCTGGGATTCTTAATATCAATTCAGCAGCTACACAGACCTACACCTTGAGCGCCATCTTTTTTGACCTACAAAGATTTTTGGTCCATCTGAGTCTGCGAGTCGGCCTGGTGGTGGCCCCATGGAGTCAGTTCCAACTCACAGTTGGAACCCCGCATAGGGTTTCTGAGGGTGTAAATCTTTACTACGGGAGCAGAAAGCCTCATCTTTCTCCTGCAGAACCGCTGGTAGTTTCGAACTGCTGAACATGACATTATAGGCCCAATTGGTAACTATTACGCTATCAGAACTTGTGGGGAGGGGTGGTAAATTTTTTTCTTTTTGACAAATAGAGTACAATGTTGCGTATTTTGTGTCTTCTTCCCATGTAGTGCTTTTCCCATGATTTTAAAACATGTTGTTGCTAACTGCTCCGACTCCTGACAAACCTAAACACAAACACGTTAGGAGTTGCTATCTGTAAGCTTTTCATTGGCTGATTTCAAGAAGTAGATTACCAGGCCTTTCTTGCTAGTCTATCTTATTCGGGACGCTCCACTGAAAACTGCTGTTCATCACAGCAGCATCCGAGCTTCCACTGATAGATGGGTGATGACTTAAGGTGCCCGGGTAGGAATTGACCCTGGTCTCCTAAGTGGAAGGTGAGAATTCTACAACTGAAAGCATCCTCTGCCCTCATCTTCATACAACAAGGTGAGTTATTAACAGAAATTGATCCAGGCCAACTGACCTAGTTTGATTCTGTGATCTTGTTCCAAAGCCGAGCAAAGTCTAATCAATAAGGGTCTTGAAAACTTGATTATTTGTTCGTTCCATCCATCACTCCTTTTCATACCTAGGTAGAACTGCTCTAAGCCTACTGAATCTATATACTTTCTCTGAGACTTTATAAATTACAGGAAGCTCCTGAGAAAACAATATTATAAAAAAAATATTAAAAAGAAGGGAAAAGAAAGAAGTTATACTTATTAAGAAATCCCTTTTACCCATTCGGACTCCAAAAGAAGCCTGCGGCATCAATAGTTCCTGAGCTAGAAAACCATTTCCTGGTCTTGTGAATTCAAAAAAAGAATCTCTAAAGCCCAATGTGGACCCCAAATACACTGATAGGATTAGACATAGTATTTTCAATAAAAAATGAATAGTAGAAGAGGACATGAAATACTGTGTTTCTCTTTAAAACCATGAAAGAGCACCATGTCTGTCTGAAAAGGTAAATGTGATATTTAAACCCCTGAAGAAATAGATCAAATTTTTTGGGGGGGATAAGTTTGTTTTCAACTGAAATTCTCCTTTCTCCAAGTTTGTGCTGTCAGCTCTCAACTTCACACTCTCCTTCTCTTCTGTTTCCCTCAATTTCCTTCCATTTATGACCCTTTTTGGTCGCCTCCCTTGATTGATGGTCATTTTTGGGACTACACTGCGTTGCTTTATGCCGTCTTGGTCTTGTCGTAAATGACTACCATAAAGTGAAGTAAAATATCATAAAACATTAGTGAGTCCCTGATCCTCAAGGTTCTTCAGGAGAAGCCCTGACAGGTACCAACCACAGAAAAGCAGAGCTGGCCATTTGAAAAGTGCAGCATTTGTAAAAATTACAGGAAAACAATCACAGAACCGGCTATTTTGCTGAGCTCTTTCTGTGTGCTGGTCACTGGGTTCAGCTCATTTCATGCATTATCTCATTCAATCCTTGTCAGGTGGCATCGGCGGGCTCTGACTCATGCTGACCCCCATGTGAAACAGACTGGAACCAGTGCCTGACCCTGGGTCACCTTCACAATCACTGTTGACGCCACTGGGCACGTTGAGTGTCGTCAAACTTAGGAGACTCACCTTCTAGGACTGTCTCTGACTTGGTCCTGTGTGATCCATTGGGTTTCCGTTGGCTGATTTTTTTAGAAGTCAAATGCCAGACCTTTTTTCCTCATTTGTCCTAGTCTGGAAGCTCCACTGAACCTGGTCACCATGCGTTGTTGTTAAGTACCGTTGAGTCAATTTCGGCTCATAGCGATGCTGTATAGGATTTCCAAGGTTGTAAATTTTTGCAAGAACAGAAAGCCTCGTCTTTCTCCCTTGGAATGGTTGGTGGGCTCAAACAGGTGACCTTGTGGTTTGCAGTCCAGTGATCATCCTACAGAGCTACCATGTTTACTGCTCACCAAGGGTGGTCCTGGTGATACTTAAAATAGTTTTCAGCATCATAGCAACACGCAAACTACCATAGTATGGCAGGCTGAGAGATGGGTGATGGGTAGCCCTCATTACCACTCTATAGTGGCAGACAAGAAAAACTGAGGCACAGGGAGGTTTAGTACCTCACACAGGGTCCACACAGCCAGTAAGTAATGGAGTTTCTGTACAACCCACACCTTACCGGGAGCCCATGGTCTTAACCCTTATGTGCTTGTTGTTAGGTGCCATTGAGTCGATACTGACTCATAATGACCCGATGCACAACAGAATGAAATACTGCCCGGTCAAGGGCCAACCTCACAATTGTTGCCACACTTGAGTCCATCGATGCTGCCACTTGGCCAATCCATCTCGCTTGGAGTTTTCCTCTTTTCTCTGACCCTCCACCTTACCAAACATGATATCGTTCTTCACTGACTGGTCCCTACTGACAATATGTCCGAAGTATGAGCTATGACGTTTGGCCATCCTGGCCTCAAGGAGCACTCTGGCTGCACTTCTTCCAACACAGATATATTTGTTCTTTTGACACCCCATGGCACTTTCAATATTCTCCTCCAACACCAGAACTCAAATGCATCAATTCTTCTAAAGTCTTCCTTATTGATTGTCCAGCTTAGATGTTACGTGCTTTGTTGTTATTATGTGCCGGGGAGTCAGTTCCAACTCATAGCGACCTTGTACTTTACGGGAGCAGAAAGCCTCATCTTTGTCCCGCGGAACAGCTGGTAGTTTCAAACTGCTGACCCTGAGGTTAGCAGCCCGATTCATAACCACTATGCTACCAGAGCTGCCATTTACCCTGCATGCAAAGAAGGGATCAAATCGATGTAAGTGTGTGGTTTAGCATTTAGCAGACAGTCCTCATGACCTGGAAGCCACTCTGACTCTGCCCTTACCCCCAGCTCACACAGCCCCCCAGCATGTTAGGATCTGTCCACACTGGAATACATGTACGTATGAGGGGGCTTCAAAAAGTTTGTGGAAAAATGGAATGAAAGGGTAATAGAATATTTCTGCAGATTTTATGAAGTACCACAGTATTTTCCAACCTCACCACTTACTCTGATCCCCTAATGTTTGCACATCCTTTTCAAGTCACTGAGCTCACTCCTGGACTTTCCTTCAATCTCTCAACTTCACTTTTGTGAAGTGCCACTGAATCCTCTCTGACTCACGGCAATCCTGAGCAGCGAGCGGTGAGCTTGAACCACCGACCTTGTGGTTCAAACCCACTTTGCTGTCTAGCGCATTAACCCACAGCGCCACACCAGGACTCAGCTTCACTGGTACTTCCTTAAACTGAGACCCAAGGCTTACCTTTCTTTTCTCCTCATCCTAACCAGCGCACATCACACCTGTTGGCTCTTCTTTGTCTTACCTTCTGGAAGCTGCGGACTGTGAGGCGATCCTGTCTCTGTAAACACTGTTGTCTCCACTCCTTTTCTCTTCTGCACCCCACACAGCTGCACAAACTGGAATTGCGAGGCTGGTGGTCCCACTCAGCATGGTCATTGGCTTCCTCCTGAAGCTTGTCTCATATCCTTCACTCACCCTGAGCCCCTTCCCTGAAGTCCCCCTGGACCTGGCACATTCTTCTCTAACTAAGAACCTTCACACAAGCTTTTTTCTCTGCTTGGAGTCTCAGGCCCTTGACTCTGATGTCCTTCTCAGTTTATGGTAAATTGCTTCCTCAAATAGATGTATCTGCTGGCCTTTCCCCTAATTCTCTACCATTGTAGCTTTTTCCTTCCTAGCTCTTACTGTTGTTCAGTGATTTCTTTAAGTGCTGATGGCCTGTTTCCCTGCCTGGAATAGAAGCTCCTTGAAGATAGGGAACAACCCTAATGATGAACTTCACAGCCCTTCTCCTATCACTTGGCACAGGGTCTGGATGGGGGCATAGTAGTCATTTACTGAGTGACTGGGCATGGGCTTGCATGATTCCTGAGCCTGGCTGTGAGGGCTGGAAGGCCATGCATGTACCTCTGCTTCTGTTATGTATGTAACAATACACATGTTCTAGACATGACGTGGGTGGTTATAGAATAGTGCTTGCCTGAAATACAGCACTTCTCACCAAAACTTGGTTCTTATAAGATTAACCCAAACCCAGTTGCCATGGAGTCCTTGGAGAAGGACATTATGCTTGGTAAAGTGGAGAGTGAGTGAAAAAGAGGGCGACTCCCAACAAGATGGGTTGGCACAGTTGACAACAGCAGTGAGCTTAAGCATGTGAGATGCACTGGTTAGGATGAGGAGAAATGCAAGGTAAAGCTCGGGTCTCGATTAAGGAAGTACCAGGATGGGACAGGACCAGCTGGTGATTCATTCTGTTGTATGTAGAGTGGCTACGGGTTGGAACTGACTGGACAACACTTAACAGCAAGAGTCAGTTCTACCTCATGGCAACCCCACTAGTGTCAGAATAGAACTGTGTTCCACAGGATTGTCAATGGAAGATTCTTTTAAAATGAATCACCAGGCATTTCTTCTCAGGCACCTTGGGATGAACTTAAACATTCACCCTTTCATTAGCAATCAAGTGTTTTCACTGTTGTACCACCCAAGGGATCCCTCAGTGGACTAGGACAATGTATTGTACTAGATTTGTAAAAAAAGAAAAAAAAGTGTAAAGAAAGCAGATAGGTCATAAAGTAAATTAGGAAAGATTTTCTATCCATTCATTACGAGAAATATTTGAGCATTTTTACTAAGAAAAAAGGAAAAGAGGTACCAGAAAAAAAAGGAACCAATGTTTTGGGGTTTTTTGGTTTTTGTTTGTTTGTTTTTAGTTTTTGCCCCCTCATATACTGTATTTTCCAAAATTCTTTCTAGGTTTCCTCTGTCACATCCATGGTGAAGTGTAAATTATAGTTTCCAATATAAATGGCTATTTTCAGCAAGGAACAAATTTTTATTTGAGACTGAAATTTGGAATCTCTTAGCCTCTTCATACTAGGAACTATTTTTTGTCTTTGCAAACTGTGATGAGGCATAAATCCTGCTGCTCTTGTTTCTAAATGGTTCTATATGATGCTGAAAAAGGGCCAGGAAAACGGGAGCTTCTCCAAGCCAGGGCCAGCCAGCCTTTGCGATCCTAATTTATCATGCGCACCATACTAGCAGGGAGAAATCAAATCAGAGCTCTATAGAAACATGAGGCGGTTCCCAATGGGACTCACTGTTTACAATTCCTGTCCCCTCCTTGCAGATTTCTCTGTACCCTGGCACTCCTAACGAACTAGATTACCACCTACAGAAAAGTGGAGTGTGCCCAACAGCTAAGCTTTGATTTGGTGCCATTTGGAAGGCTGGCCACTCAAAGAGCATATGCATGGATTCAGATGAGTTTCAAGGGACATGTGGCTCAGAGATTCTCATGGCAGGGGGTACTCTTGGCACATGGGGAGGACCACTTCTCTGCTATGGAACTTTCCTGTGCACGATGAGATGTTTAGCACCCTCAGACTCCTGGCATTCCATGCTTATTGTTGTTGTTGTTAAGTGCTGTCAAGTCGATTCTGACCCATAGCAACCCTGTATAGGGTTTCTGATGAGCAGCTGTTGAGCTTGAACTGCCGACCTTGCAGTTCAAACAGCTTTGCAGTTTGGCACATTAACCCATAGTGCCACACCAGCTAAATGGATGTCTCCAAATCATTGTGACAATTAAAAGTGCCTGTTTGCCCCGTAGTTCTAAACGTTACCATTGGGGGACCAAATGTGCTTTGGCCGAGAAGAACTGAAAGGCTTTAGAAATGTTTTCCATTCATCACAAGATAAAGGTTCTATTTGCAACCACAAAAACTACAACAAAAGACAACATCAAGAACAAATCCTTGGATGTTCTTAGGTGATGCTAAGTACAACATCAACAATAATAAATCTACACCGAACGGTCATTATATCCTAACTTGTCAAAATGCTGCCAGTCCAGTTTGCATTGGCTGATTCTCAGAAGTCGATCACCAACCTCCACTGGCACCTGTTAAGCCCCCGCTTACAGACAAGTGGTATTTGTGCACGTGGTGGGTTGAACCTGGTCTTCTGTATGGAATTCAAGAATCCTTCTAATTGTCCACTACTGCTCTTACTACTGCATGTTGTTGTTGTTGTTGTTGTTGTTGTTGTGAAGTGCTGTTGAGTAGATTCCCACCCATTAACAACCCTGTATAGGGTTTCCAAGGAGCAGCTGGTGAGCTTGAACCACCGATCTTGCAGTTCAAATGACTACAGTCTGGTGCATTAGCCCACAGCACCACACCAGAACTCCTCACTACATATTGTTGTTGTTGTTGTTAAGTGCTGTCGAGTCAGTTCCGACCCATAGCGATCCTGTACAGGGTTTCCGAGGGTGTAAATCTTTACGGGAGTAGAAAGCCTCATCTTTCTCCCGTGGAGCAGCTGGTAGTTTCGAACTGCTGACCTTAAGGTTTGCAGCCCGATTCGTAACCACTACGCTACCAGAGCTCCTTATTAGGGATCTTCAAAGAAATTTGTATGTGTTTTCTCACATTGACCCACCATTCCATAAAAATGGTGTCCATTGCAATGAGGGATGACCTCCTGAGGTACAGGTATTGTTCTCTCAATGTGTGGAAGAAAGAAGAGTAATGAGAATTGGAAGATGTTTGGAATCAGCTAGTCCAATGGACCAATGGAACATGTGGACATCAGTCACCACCACTGTAAGGCCTGGTCATCACTACCAACTACTCTGAGAGAGAGTGGGAGAAAATGTGGAACAAAACACACACACACACACACACATAAAAGGACTGGGTTTACTCGTCAGAAAGAGACTGGAAGAAACCAAGACTGTGGCTCACAACCACCCTTCAGGTCTGGAACGGAGCCTTATGGCTCAATTTTCAGCTACGTGGTGAAGCGTTACATGGGGGACAGTAACACTAGTGACACATGGTCACTATGGAATGCCAATCATTCAAGATAAACAAGGCCACATTTCCCTAAGGACAAAGTTGAGAAGGGATGGGAAGGTGGGTGGAAGGAAAGTACGAACTACAGAGAGAAAGCGGGATGATGGTTGTTACTTAAAGGGATTGCAAGCATTGAGATGAAACGAAGTCTGTTCCTGAAATGCAAGAAAACTACTCTGCCCTTTTAGTTACACATCTTCTACAATGACAGTTGTGACAATCACAATGAATCCTACTAACAATCAATCACGATTGAAATACAATCCTATCAAATCATCCACTACCCTCCTTTCACCTGACCCATCTGGAAAAGAGGAAATCTAGTCAATGGGGATTCTACCATATTCCCTTCATTCTGAATCTAAGCATCCTGTTAAAGCTTGTAAACCAGCTGCTTCATTTCATTATAACCCTTCTCCGTGAGTGGTAGCACAGTGGTTATGAATCGGGCTGCAAACCACAAGGTCAGCGGTTCGAAACTACCAGCTGCTCCTCGGGAGAAAGATGAGGCGTTCTGCTCCTGTAAAGATTTACAGCCTTGGAAACCCTGTAGAGAGTCGCTATGAGTTGGAACCGACTTCACGGCACATAACAATAACAACAGCAATGTTATTCGAAACTACCAGCTGTTCCGCGGGAGAAAGATAAGGCTTTCTGCTCCCGTAAAGTTAAGCCTCGGAAACCCTGTACAGGATCACTGTGAGTCAGAACCAACTCCACAGCACATAACCACCATCACCAATGTTATAAAGGAGTCCTGGTGTGGTGCTGTGGGTTAATGCGCCAGACTGCAAATCCATTTGACCTGCAAGGTCAGCGGTTCAAGCTCACCAGGTGCTCCTCAGAAACCCTATACAGGGTTGCTGTGCGTTGGCACCGACTCGACAGCACTTAGCAATAATAACAACAACAACAATGTTATAAAACACATTACCAGTGAGTCTATTCCAACTCATAGTGACCCTATAGGATAGTGTAGAAATGCCCCACAGAGTTTCTAAGGCATGCACTAGGATTGTATTCTTTCATCATACTTACTCAATTTGTATAGTAAGCAAACAATCCGAGAATCAACAATGTTTGGCATCAGGCAAATCTGCTGCATGAGACCTCTTTAAAGTATTGAAGAGCAAAGATGTCAGTTTGAGGACTAAGGTGTGCCTGATCTAATCCATGCTATTTTCAATTGCGTTGTATGCGTGTGAAAGTTGGACAAGGAATAAGAAAGACCATAGAAGAATTGATGTATTTAAGTTTTGGTGTTGGAGGATTATATTAAAAGTACCATGGACTGCCAAAAGAACAAACCAATCTGTGTTAGAAGAAATACAGCCAGAATATTCCTTGGAAGCCAGAAAGTCCAGGCTTTGTTTCTCATACTTTGGACATATTGTCAGGAGGAACCAGTCCCTGGAGAAAGATAACATCTTTGGTAAAGTGGAGGTTTGGAGAAAAAGAGGAAGACCCCCAACAAGATGGATTGGGCTTGGGCTAAGCAGTGGGTTAAGCAATGGCTCAGGTTTAGCAACGATTGTGAGGTTGGCGCAGGACCAGGCAGTGTTTCATTTTGTTGTGCACAGGGTCACTATGAGTCGGTGCCGACTTGATGGTACCTAACAACAACAACAGCCTCCCTAAAGGATGGGCACCTATGAGAGCATTGTTCCTCAATGCATAATTCTTCATTCTGTATTTCTGGCCATTAAAAAAAGATCCTCCTGTTTTACTGGTTTCCTGCCTCTGTTCTGAAATCCTTTAATGTATAGAAACAGACTCACTACAGCAAATGAAAATAGATGGCTCTTAGCCACAAGGGTAGAAGTTGTAATAGTTGGCCTAGGCTTTCCCATAGAGAGGGTAAAGTTCACTTTATGGTAGCATGTCTTGGTGCCCTAGTGGGCTGTAACACAAATACCACAAGTGGATGAGTTTAAAGAATGGAAATGCATTTTCTCACCATTCTTGAGGTTGAAAGTCCAAATCAGGTTCTCAGCCTTGCCAATTCGCTTCTTGTCGATTCCTTTCTCCTAGTGTCTGTTGTGTCTGTTGTTGGCTAATGGCTCCAAGATCCTTGGGATCTTTTTGCCTTCTTTTTTTTTAGAGGATCTTTGTATAACATCTGTTTTCTCTTGTGCAAGTCTGTGTCTATTCTGGTCTTCTTATAACTCAGAAAAGACTTGATTTAGGCCTTACTCTACACTGGTATCACCACAGCTGATTGAGTTGTTCTATATTATGTTAGATTAGAGAAGGCAATTTGCATGGTGAACAGATTTAATCACAGGTAACTAATCCCTGGTAGCAACTAGACTAGTGTTTGGTCAAACCACTGAGAACCACAGCCTAACCAAATGGCACATAAATTAACCATCACCTGGTGAGAAGAAATATGAACTGATGAATGGATGGTCGTGTTCCAGATCCCACAAGAGGTCCACATGACTGACAACCAGAGGAGAGATGGTTCATATCAAGACCATGTGTTCAGAGGTAACAAACAGTGCTTGCTCTGAGCTCCAGTCCAAATGGTGCAAGAGGAAATGTTTAGATTACATGAGTGGGTGGCACAGATGAGCTGCTGTTTGGTGTGCAGGTCTCTGTGGCACCCTCCTGATGAGGACAGCGGGGATTTCTCTAGGTTATGATGTTCACTGACTTTCCTATGTATATGTATGCCGAGATGTGTTCTATACGGAGGGAGGGGGTGCAAAGGTATGACCCCGGTTCCCCAGGAGTTCACAGCCTGGTGGAGTTGATGAAAACATTAATAGCATCATGCACGTTAAAATTAAGCAAAAGTGCTCACCCTGGGCACTATTAACAAATGAAGCTGGGTAATTCTTTGCGGTGGGACACTCTGCGGTGGGATACTCTGCTGTGCACTGCAAGGTGCTAAGCAACATTCGTGGCTTCTATTTGCTAGATGTGGATGATACTCCTTCCAATGTGACAGGACATTGACAAATTTCCCTCGTGGGCAAAACCACTCCTGCTGAGAACCTCCATAATAGAGTTTTGTGGGTTTTTTGCAGCTCAGTGCTCTTTGATTCTTAATCAAGTACTCTGCTAACGTTTTAATGTTTAACCATTTCTGATGCAAACTCCTATAGGTGTGGCCAGCCCAACATGGGTAGAAAGTCAAAATAGATTATTTTAAAAAGAAATGCAGTTGTGCTTACAATTTAAATATCAACAAAGATAAACTTAATGGTACATATTAATTACTTAATGCATATGAACAATTTAAGAATAAGTAAATGGGATATGGTCAATGTACATAGAAAATCAGTAGTAGTCATCAATATAAATAAATATAAATTTCCTATCAATGTGATTATAAAACCTAAAGTTTCACAGATTTTTCATTTGTTGTGCTAAAATTTCTTCTTTCAAACTTAAGAAACATTTGTAATTTGCTTATTTATTTATTTTAATGCTTTGTTGTGAGCTCTGGTAGCGTAGTGGTTACGAATCGGGCTGTGAACTGCAAGGTCAGCAGTTCAAAACTACCAGCGGTTCCGTGGGAGAAAGATGAGACATTCTGCTCCCGTAAAGATTTACAGCCTCAGAAACCCTGTGCAGGGTCACTATGAGTCAGAACCGACTCCACAGCACTTAACAACAACAACAATTGTGAGTTATGTGATAGTTTACATGGGAGAACATTAGCTTCACATTGATCCCATCATATACCATTTCCTTGCCATGGTTACAATTTCCTCTATCCACCAATCACAGGGTATACCCTGCAAGCCTGCCCAC
>NW_006408541.1:9610490-9616591 GCF_000296735.1 Chrysochloris asiatica | reverse complement strand
GTTTGGCTCCTTGAGTGTTTATCTTCTCATCTTTCAAGATGTTAGAGTAAATTTCTTCCAGAAGCTCTTCAACTCTCCTCTGTGGACTTCTCTGATTCTTCCTGTTCTGGAATGCCAATAAATCTTAAGTTGTTCCTCTTCATGTTATCCATCATGAATTGTAGACTCTCTTCAGACTTTTTTATACTTTTTTTCCGCTTGCTCTTCTAGCTTAGCAGTATTGAGAGATTTGTCTTCCAGCTCATTAGTTCTGGCTTCCATCTCTTCTATTCTGCTCCTTTCCCCTTTCAGTGTATTGTCCATTTCTGATATCTTATTGTTAATCATCTGGACCTCTTTTTTCAGGTTTTGAATTGTTTCCAATGCTGTATCAATCTTATTTAATTGCTCTTGTAGTCTTACTTGTTTTCCTCCACCCCTTTTCAGAGCATTTGAATTTGTTTCCATATCATTCTTCTGAATTCTTTCTCAGACCTATCCAAAACCTGCTTTTCCTCTTCTCGAAAGCCCTTTTCTGTCTGCAGCTCATTTGCCTCAGCTACTCTCTTCTGGTTTTGGCCATGTTTTGATATCATTTGGTGTTTCTTGTTTGTCATTTCAAATAATTATGTGTTGTTGTTTTTTTAATGCTTAAGTGGATGTTTGTTATTAGACTTATTGGGTGTTTCCTGGTGAATATGATCAAGAGATAGGCTTCCTTTTTAGCATATAATGTTTAGCAGGTGTTGTTGGCTCTTGTCTCAGTGGTGGAATATTATGAGGTATGCCTATAGCTTGGCTATATGGCCATGATTGCTGTCTCTTCTTGGGTAACATATGGAAAAAAAGCTCCCACCTCTAGGAATGATGTGTGATCAAAAGGACCCAAAGCAGAAGTGATATAAATGCAGAGACAAATACCACCACTTTGGAACAGAAATAAAGCTGTGGTCGACTGTCCCGTGCTACACAGGCAGTATGTGTACAAGGTAGAAGCCTCCAGCAGTGGGTGGGGGTGTCCACTTGCTCAGGCCCCTCCTCTAGTCACTACAGTAGAGGTGTGCAGGTAGATATTGAGAAGTTAATGGGAGAAAGATTGTCCACTGTTTTGTTCTCTGAAGGTCAGTTAGGTGTCTGTGTGTGCACAGCGCAATTCTCAAGATGGTTGAGTCCTTTTATGTTGGGGTTTTACAGATTGTATTATAATGGTCCTGCACACGGAGCTCAGGTAGTGCAGTGGCCATGAATGGGACCGCGAACCACAATGTCTGCAGCTCAAAACCACCAGCTGCTCCAAGGGAGGAAGGCGAGGCACTCCACTCCCACAAAGACCCACAGCCCCGGAAACCCCACACAGGGTCACCTGAAGTCAGAACGGACTTCAAGGTGCACAGCAACCAAGGGTCTCACACAAATCAACCTTAGGGCTGTGTCTCTGTGGCTGACATCATTAGAAGGCTGCCAAGCTCCTTCTCTCTGTACCGTGGGGAAACTGCAGGGTCAGTGCTGTTTTTTGGTGGGTGCACATCCAGCCATCTGATGGCGTCCTGGCTGAGCAAAGAAGGCATGACAGGTAAGATGCAGGAGAAATGTGTAGAGTCTCCCGTGCCTCTTTTTGCAAGTGTCTCGGCACCACTTTTAGAGCTGGTTCACTGAGCCAGAATGGTTGTAGCCCCACCCTCTAAACTCTGCCAGGGCAAGGTGGCCACAGAGGGAGTCCCATCTCAAGATTCCTAACTCACAGTATTTTCCTTAAAATCTTGATTTTTTCACTTGTGAGTGCGGGAAACTGACATCCTGGACCTTAGATCCGGAGCTCTGGGGTTGTTCTGTGAGCGCTTCCTGCGTGAGATCCCAGTTCTTCCAGCACGGAGACTTCCCTACCTGACTTTCTCTACGGCTGCCAAAACCGGAAGAAGAATTCCGTAATAGAGTTTTGAGTCAAATCATAGCTGGGCCTAGAAGGATTACTGGCTCCTCAGTCAGGGACTGGTGTGGTGTTGCCAACCCCAGCATCCTGTGCAAATTGTTGGTGTTCAATGTGAGTTTGAGGGTTCGCTGACTTAATAATTCTGCTTAAGGTTGTTGTTGTTGTGACGTGCTATCAAGTCGGTTCCGACCCATAGCGACCCTGAATAGGGTTTCTGAGGACCAGCTGGTGAGCTTGAACCACCGACTTTGCAGTTCCGATGGCTTTTCAATCTGGCGTATTCACCCACAGTGCCACACCTGGACTCCCTGATTATGGTAGAGGAAGACTATTTGGGGAAGCCATGCCAAAAGAGGTAATGTTCGAATTAGAGCACATAACTTGATGAATGGTTAGGAATTCATCAGAAGGATGGAGAGAGTAAGGCTTTGGTGGGCACGTACTACCCAGCACTCTGGTCATTCTCAAGTTATGGTACATGAGAAGCAGTAGTGGGGTAGCAACCTGAGAAGGAAGGTTTGAGTCAGGTTTTGAGGATACAGTTCAATATACCCCTGGTGCCTTAATTAAGGAGCCCTGGTGCCACAGTAAGTAAAGCACTGGGAGAAAGAAAAGGTTGTCTGCCCCTATTAAGAGTTAGAGCCTTGGAAACCCGACGGGACAGCTCTTATAGGCTCTTACAGGGTCACCCAGAGTTGGAGTCGATTCTATGAGAATGGCTTTGGGTTTTGATTTGGTTGGTTGTCTTCATCTGGATTCTCTAAAGGGTCAAAACCAGTGAAACATATATAAATATAGAGATTTACTTCAAGGCAATGACTCACGCAGTTGTGGAAACTGGCAAGTTCCCAAACCATGGGTCATGCAGCAGGTTGGAAACATAGGGTGTGGGGCTGACAGATTCAATGTGTGTAGGTCAAGCTGCCAGATGAGCTTTTGTAAACTTATGTCCAGAAGAACTGGAGGTCAGTTGTTGCATGGAAAACTGATTTGCTCTGCAAACCTTCACCCAATTCACAACAGTCAGGTGATGAGAAGAGGTCAAGGTGGAGAGAGTATGACCTTCTCCAGAACATCCATTTAGATACCACATGCCCAAGGGAAACTTCCCTTTCAGCTAACTGGCCAATCACATCAGCTCACAGAATGGAAGCTCATTACATGATATTACGCTAGGGAAGAGTAATGGTTCAATGTCTGCCAAACTAGTGTGAATCACAGCCTAGTCTTCTTGGCACATAACTTGGTGATAATAGCAACATGTAACAAGCACCAGGACGGCAAAACGCATGCCAACTAGAAACAACTAAGGAGGTGGGACAAATTGCAAGTCTTAAAACCTTTACGTTTTTATTAAAAATATTATTATAAAATGTTGTTGTTGTTGTTAAGTGCCACCAAGTTGAATGCATCCCATAGCCACCCTGAATTGGATTTCCAAGGAGCAGCTGGTGATCTTGAACCACAGACCTTGCAGTTCAAATGACTTTGCAGTCTGACACATTAGCCCACAGCACCACACCATTAAAAATGTTATAAAACAGACACATATTAATTGGGAAGGAGTCCTGGTGTGGTACTGCAAGATAACACAGTGGACTGCAAGGTCGACTTGAATCACAAGGTTGGTGGTTCAAACTCAACAGCCACTCCTCGAAAATCCCACACAGGGTCTCTATGAGTCAGAACCAAGTCCGTGAACATCAACACCATATGTTTAAGGAGCCCAGGTGGCACTACCAGAAAATGCCCAGCTGCTGGTGGCTGACTTTTAATAAAAAGTTTGGCAGTTTGAGCCTACTCATTGATTCCACAGGAGAAAGAGCTGGTGATTTTCCTCTGCAAAGATGAAAGTTGAGAAAACCATATTGGGCAACTCTACTTTGTCACATGGGGGTCCCTGTGAGGCAATTTGGTGGCACCTAAAATTAACAACCTATATACATTCTTTAAAAAATGAAAATGCTTCAAATAAAAATAATGGTAACCAAGGTAAGATAGTATTGTGCTAACATGGTCTTCTAGTCAGAGTACTTTTAGTAACAAAGACTAGAAGCTAGCTTGAATCAAACGATTAAGATAGGTACACAGAGATGGCCCCCAAATCCAACAACCAAACCTGTCGCCATTGAATCCATTATAACTCATGGAGACACTATAGAACAGAGTAGAATCATCCACTGGGTTTCCAAGGCTGTCTTGGAAATAAATCTTTATAGTCGCAGATTGCCACAGCTTTCTTCCAGGTGGAGCAATTGGTGTCGGTTCGAACCATTGACCTAACACTTAGCCATTGTGCCAGCAGGGTTCCTTGACTCTTGGCCAGGAGGATGGAAATGTTGGCACTGTCGGCACAGACAGAGCGTGGGGGATTCTAGCTTCAGAAAGCACAGTGTTTAGTGTAACATGGTGTCCTCAGGTTGGGTAACATTGGCATCTCTTCGGGCCTGGGTATTAAGCCATGCCTGCTTTCCCTACCCCTTCTCTTTGTAGCATAAGCACATTCCTGTGCCTCCCACCCAGGACAAGAGACACCTGCTTGCTTCACTGTGCACTATAGCATTGTGGGGCTGGAGAAAGGCCTGATGGGAGACGCTAGCTCACCTTTTGTGCAAATCCTTGCTTTGCTGAGGTTCAGGAAACATTTGAAAATTAATCTGTTCAAGGAACTGGGATTGTCTGGATGTCTGCCAAACCACAACCAAGAGGTGGCCTAGGATGGTGTGAGAAAGTAAAATGGCTTACAGGAACAGGTTTGCTTCTAAATCCATAAATGGGTGATTCATGATAAGATAATCAAGGCTTAGCCAAGACAATTGGAAAATATGTACACATCGAAAAGGATTCATTTCAAGCACCAGTTGCCTTTTCAGGAAAGATGGTTCTGACATCCTGCCTCGCCAAGTGAGCTGATTTGGTCTCTTGCCTCGGGTCTCCTCTAACATTCTTGTTCGTGCCGCATTGGATTATTGTGATCTGTTTATGGTTCTGTCTCTCTACCAGGCTCTGAGGCCCCAGAGACAAAGCCTGTGTCTAATTCATCTTTATATCCAACCTCCAAACCACAGCACGAATATAATAGGCGCTCAGTAAATTGTTGAATGGAGCGCATTTACTCCTAAGGTTTGCCCCATGTGCTTTTTGAGGAGGGGAAAATAATTCATTTGAACTTGAAAATAGGTCTTCTTCGCCAGAGAGCATGTTGAAATAGGACAACGAGTGATTTCTTCAGAGGTTAAAAGAAAAAAAAAAAATCCCCCCAAAATAGACCAGGCCTCCGTGCTATATTTCAAACTTCTGTCAACTTTTCTTAAGAAAAAAAACCAAAAAAAGTGTCCATCCACCAACACTCATTTCATTTTTCAAATTTCATGTCGTCCTTTTTTATCAGATGCTGCCCATCCATCATTTTAGGCAGAGACTATCTATCATGATAGAAGCGGGATGATTTTCAAAACTGTCGGGGAGCAGACACAGAAAGGGTCCGTATCTTATCGCAGCTGAGTGAGCTCCAGTTGCTGGTGAGGACGCTTCCGGGACTCGAGAGGTGGCACCCTGGGAGCGCCTTTCAAATTGGTTTCAGATGGAACAACCGAAAAAATTCATTCTGGAAGTGAGACCTCAGTTCTCTACCTCAAAAATCACCCCAACCCCACAATATCCGAGTTAGGGAGAGTTTTCTTACAGAACAAACTTACGTGTAAAAATGAAGCCCATATTGTTTTCTGTAAAGGCTGTGCTTTCATGCAAAAATCAGGTTTATGTATTTAAAGGCAAACGCAGTTGTTGAATCCGTTCTGACTCACTATGGCCCCATGTGTGGCTGAGTAGAACTGGGCTGTATTCGCTTTTCATGACTATTACCTTTCAGAAGCAGATTGCCTGATCTTTCTTCCACTGTACCTCTGGGTGGGTTCGAACTACCCACCTTTCAGTTAGCAGCCAAGTGCTTAATCATTTGTGCCACCCTGGGACACACGTGTGTGTGTCTGTGCATACACATGCATCCTTGTCTAATTTTAAAAGAAAGGCATAGTTACTTGGAAAATCTAAAAAAAAATACAGGGAAAACAATGAAAATCATACTTTCTAACACAGAAATAATTACTGCTAATCTTGTCTTTGGTGCATTTTTCCTCTATTCTCTCTCTCTCTCTCTCTCTCTCTCTCACACACACACACACACACACAC
>NW_006408541.1:9585397-9610190 GCF_000296735.1 Chrysochloris asiatica | reverse complement strand
CCATAACTATTTTTGACAAATTTGGTGTTACATATTGTTTATGGAGTTTTATATCTTGCTCTCCTCACTAAATTCTATCTAAAACATTCTCCTATGTCATTAACTCTTCTTTGAAAACATGATTTCTCAAGGCTACATCTATTTGATTTTATGGATATACCGTAACCTATTTATCTTTTGTTAGACACGCTGATTGTTCTGGCTGTTTACAATGTGGTATTTTATTTATTGTATTTTCCCTGTCTTTTAGCTCTTCTGTGTTTATCATCTATATAATTCTCAAGAATCATAATCTTATCTTTTTATTAGAATGTCAAAGATACGTAAATGGATTTTTTTTTATAACTCACCAAGATTCTACCTACAGGAGGCTTTTTGGTTGTCTCCTAAATCAATAAGAGTGATTAGATATGTTCACTTTTATAATATAGATTAGATTCTGTCAATTAAATGAGTGTGCTTGTATTTCTTTCCTGTTTACCGATTTGTTGTAAGTTGATGTACACATCCTCATTGTATGTCTGAAAAGACTACAAATATGTCCAGGATAGATGCCCGGAACTCTTCCTTAAGAAAGAGAATAAAATGAGGGTGTAACTGTCAATGGGGAGATTAGAATCCCAGCTTTGTCACTTGCTTCGTGTTCTTTCCCTGAGTCCTAGGTTGTTCTATTCATCCAAGATGGATGGGAGCAAAAAGACTCAAATGGAGGTGGGGATGAGGCACCTATATAGAAGGCAGCTGGATTGGTTTAGTGTGCTCCTGTCCCCCCGCCTGGGACCAGTGCCCAGTGCCCAGTGCCCAGCCTGGCCTCTTGTTAGCTGTGAACCCTAGTTTCCTCATCTGTAGATGAGGGTGAATAACAGCTTGTGAAGATCCAATGGATTTAAAGGGCTGGATATTGCATAATGAGTTAGTGTTAAGACTGGATCATGTCTCCGCCAAAGGTAGATTGAAATCCTAACCTTTGGTACCTGTGAATGGGACCTTACATGGAAATGGGGTCTTTGAAGATACTATCAATTCAGTTTGCATGATAACTTTTATTCTTGGTGGATTTCAGTTGCTCATGGAAGTCATTCAGTCACCTTATCTTTTCTTGACTACACTTTCATCCTGAATATATGTGAAACCTGTTCCAGTAGGCAGGAAGTCTGGGAAATATATTTCTGCCATTCTTTCTGCTGATTGTTCATGTAGATTTTAAGGAATGCATCGATAGAGAGATTGCCCAAATCTTAAAACCAGATGTTATTGTTGTTAAATGCCATCAAGTCGGTTCTGACTCATAGCGACCCTGTATAGGATTTCTGAGGAGCCTCTGGTGAGTTTGAACTGCTGACTTTGGGGTTCAAGCTGAGCTTGTAGTCCAGTGTTTATCCTACAGTGCCACGCCAGGACTCTTAAAACCAAATTGTTGGTGTTGTTAAGTCCCATTGGGTTGATTCCAATTCATAGCAACCCAGTATAGGATTTCTGAGGAACCGCTGGTGAGTTTGAACTGCTAACCTTGGGGTTCAAGCTGAGCTTGTAGTCCAGTGTTTATCCTACAGTGCCATGCCAGGACTCCTAAAACTAGACAGAAAGCAGTAATAAAAACTCTAAGTGCCACCTTAAAAGCTGGCTCTCTTTTGGAACATTTACGATGATGTTTTGGTTATCTATTGCTGCTTAACACACTGCTCCAAATCTTCATGGATCAAAACAACAAGAAGCATTTATTCTATGCCTATCCAGTTTGGATAAGGAGCTCTGGTAGCGTAGTGGTTACTAATCGGGCTGTGAACCTTAAGGTCAGCGGTTTGAAACTACCAGCTGCTCCGCGGGAGAAAGATGAGGCTTTCTACTCCCGTAAAGATTTACACCCTCGGAAACCCTGTACAGGGTCGCTATGGGTCGGCTCCGACTCGATGGCACTTACCAACAACAAATCCAGTTTGGATAGGCCCCTGTGGGGAAGAGTGGATTGCTCCTTGTAGTGTCAGCAAGTGTGGCTTGATGAGGACAGGAAGACCTACAATTAAGTCAGCTCACTCCCAGGGTTGGCAAGTTGGGACTGACAGTCAGTAAGTTGAACGTTCACCTGGGGCTGAGGGTTGTAAACTTACCCTTGTCCATGTGGGTCTCTTCATGTGACTTGGGCTTCCTCACAGCATGTGGCTGGGCTCCAAGGGCCACTGTCCCAGCAGAAGAGAGCCAGGTGGAAGCTCTGCTGTCTTCTTGAGCTAGCCTTGGGGGGGCCCACAGCACCGCTTGCATTGGGCTGTCTCTCCGTTGAAGTAGACATAAAGGCACGCTCAGGTTCAATGGGAGGGCACACTGATGCTGTCTTTGCTGAGGTGGTCTCTAGTTCTGGAAGAGCATGCAAAATGGGAAATGTTATTGAGGCCAGTTTTAGGAAACACAACCTTCTCAGCTGGAAAGAAAAAGAGGGGCTCTTCCCAAAGCACTGTGTATTCCTGATTTCATGTTTTGTGTCATAAATCAGTAAGACATAGTCCAGAACTAGTTGGAATTACAACTTGTGAGGAGGATTGAGCAATTAGGTTCAAATAAGGTGAAAGTGTAAATGAATGCCTTACAAAACTTGCTATTTTCACTGGGAGTTCATGACAACTCTGATCATTTAGAATAGTGTATAGGGACATGAACCATTGGAAGAATGTGTTAGGGAAAGATGGAGAAAAAGGCAATGAGAATATGGAAAAATAATCACTGTAATCCACTTACAGAGAAGTGACTGTAAATTGTTGGTAAACCCATGTCTGCAGTGAATTCTCCACCGTTGTCTGGAGGCTAGAGACACTGCGATCAGTACCAGCTCCTTTGAAATGGATGCAGGGAGTTGTTCCCATAAAAAATTCAAATGTAATGTGCCAAAGATAAAGTACTGATGTCGGGCAGGGATGAAGTTCTGGCTGCACAACCCCCTTTAAATCCTTCCCTTTTTTTATTTTTTAAATGAGAAGAGACCAAATGTTGGGTGGATGCTAAGATACATGGTGGTGGGGTTGGTTATGTGCCGTGGAGTCGGTTCTGACTAATGTTGTTGTTGTTGTTATGTGCCGTGGAGTCGGAACCGACTCATAGCGACCCTGTACAGGGTTTCCGAGGGTGTAAATCTTTACGGGAGCAGAAAGCCTCATCTTTCGCCCTCAGAACCGCAGGTAGTTTTGAACTGCTGACCGTGAGAGTAGCAGCCTGACTTGAAACCGCTACGCTATCAGAGCTCCTTAAGATGCAAGGCAAAGGGATGTTTTGTGTTCAATAAAAGTAGGTACCACTCTCTTTATTGGTTTTGTCAGAGGAACTGTCTTAAATAGTCATACATTAGACCATAGAAGGGGGTCTTTGATTTTATGAAAAGCACTTAGAAGACATAAGCAGTCGCATGTGGTACACACCTGAACTTGGTTAAAAAGGGGAGCAAGTAGGACTGGGTGTCTTTTATTGTCTGTTTGTGGCAGGTACACCTGGGTGTGGTGCCTGCCGTGGGGTACACATGAACACCCCCAGCTCTGCTGCATGATCTCTCATCTCACTGTTTGGGAGCCAGGCTTAAGGGAACCAGGGAAACACTTGCTAGAGTATTTTCTGGTTTAAGGAACAATGATCAATTAAGAGTCAAGACTTTTTAATGAAATGAACAGGTGAAAGCTCTTCCATGGTTTCCGGTCGGAAAGGGTCTGAAGATAATCTCATTATGGCTAACTAGTAGCGGAAAGAGTGAAGCACCAACTCCAATTGCTTGAGGGAAGGAGTAAATTAATGCTGATGACATTGACCAGGCAGAAAACTACATTCATTGATTATTTTAATATTCTCTCTTTGGCACTCAGTTAAACAACCATAGCAGCGGATCTCAAGGTAACTAAAAGGTTGTTTAGCACATTTTTAAAAGAGTCACGGAGAAGCAGAACATAAAGATCCCTCGCAAACCAAAGAAAGAGTAACTGAACTGAGCTGCTGTTTGTCCGCATACGGGTGTGTGTGTGTGTACACAAATGATGATTGCCACTCTGTGTCTGTTCGTCAGAGTGGGGCATGTGAGTTTCAGCAGAGGGAAAGAAACAATGAAAACGGACAAGTCAAACATTTAAATTAAAAAGGGAGACATGATCTATCCTAGCTGATTCTGAGTTTGTACAACATTTTTAAAACCGAGGCAATATCTAGTAGGAAAAAATAAAACTTTAGAAGAGAATCCTAAAGCGAAAGGAAGAAGGTTAAGTTCTGTCTTCCAGCCTCTTAAATATCTAGTACCCTCATCTGGAAAAGAAACTCGGCCTGCCTGGAAGTTTATGCTTCATCCATGCCCTAACTCACACCACCCTGCCACACCACACCACACCACATCACACCAAAACCCCCACCACATTACACACACCTCACCATAGCACATACACTCCACACATCCCATACCCTCAGACCCCACCCCATCATACCCCACACCACGACACCTCACCTATACCCTCCCACACACCCCACCTCACCATACTGAACATATCCGACCCCACCCCACCCCACAAACCGTACCCCACTACACACACCGCGCACGCCTCACCCCACCACACATACCTTAGCACATCAAGCCATACCTACCACACCACATCAAACCTCATCTCTTAAAGATATTTTCAAAATGACTAACTGATTATTGAGTTTTCCTGGGGATTACATTAAATAAGAAACAAGTGAAAAAAAGAAAAGAAAAAATTAAAAAGGAAATGGTTTGGGTTGTGATAAAGGGTCTTTCCAAGAGACTATATCTAAACATGTGCTACTTTTATTTTCACTGTTTTACGATGTGCAGGGATTAGTTTGTTGAAGGACTAAGGCTGTGATATGAAAAGTGGTTATTTGAACACAACAAGTTTGTGCTTCTTGAATCATGGGTAAAACGAATTAGTTAGTCCATCATTCTGGCCCCTGAACTTTAAGATGTAGAGGAAATGTCGAAATGAACCCCTAGCATGAAAGGATACATATTAGAAAAATGTTACTGCCAAGAGGAAGGGTTAGCAATGACACTGTAGTTGTACCTGCATTAAGTAATTTCATCCCTTTATGGAAAGTACAAGCAAACTCCAAGAGGTCATCCTATTCATCTTTCTGCATACATTTCTTAAGTCCTCTGAGCTCTGTGGTGAGGTGTAGACAGCAGAGTTAACATATGGGCCCTCCTCCATTCCCACAAGAAAAATAGCCTTGGTTGACTCCGAAAGATCATTGGATTTAGGACTACTCCATCACCAAATTCCACACTGCCTTTGAGTAGAACCTGTGTTTTCTTCAGGAAAGACTCCCTGGACTTGAGGAATGATAGCAACATACCATGAGAACTGCCGTTGTTAGTTGCAATTGATTAGAACTATTCCAGAAGGTTCCCAAGCCTGTGACTATCAAGAATACACGGTCAGACCTGCCTTCCAAAATGCTTCTAGGTGCGTTTGAACGATCAACCTTTTGACTGGTTGTTGTTTGTTGTTGTTAAGTGCCTTAGACTTGGTTCCGACCCATAGCAACTCTGTTTAGGGTTCCCTAAAAGCGACTGGTGAACTTGAACCGCCAACCTTGCAGTTCAAACCAACTTTTTACAGCACAGTGCATTAATCCACAGTACCACACCAAGATTCCTTTTGGCTGGTTGTTGTTGTTGTTAGGTGCCATTGAGTTGGTATCGACCCATAGCAACCTTATGCACACCAGAACGAAATACTGCCTGATCCTGGGCCAAACTCACTACTGTTGCCATGCTTGAGTCCATCGATGCTGCCACTTTGCCAATCCATCTTGTTGGGGCTCTTCCTGTTTTTCTCTGACCCTCTACCTTACCAAACATGATATCCTTCTCCAGTGACTGGTCCCTCCTGACAATAGGTGTGAAGTATGAGAGGTGAAGTTTGGCCATCTTGGCCTCCAGGGAGCACTCTGGCTGCACGTCTTCCAAAACGGATCTATTGGTTCTTTTGGCAGCCCATGGCACTTTCAATATTCTCCTGCAACATCATAACTCAAAAGCATCGATTCTTCTACGGTCTTCCTTATTCACTGTCCAGCTTTCACATGCATATGAAGTTATTGAAAATACCATGGCTTGGGTCAGGCACACCTTAGTCCTCCAGCTGACATCTTTGCTCTTCAATACTTTAAAAAGGTCTTGTGCAGCAGATTTGCCCAATGCAATATGTCGTTTGATTTCTTGACAGCTGTTTCCATGAGTGTTGATAGTTGACCCAAGAAGAATGAAGCCCTTGACAACTTCAGTCTTTTCTCCGTTGATAAGAATGTGGTTTATTGGTCCTGTGGTGAGGGTTTTTGTTTTCTTGACATTGAGATGTAATCCATACCGAAGGCTGTGCTCTTTGATCTTCATCAGTAAATGTTTTAAGTCCTCTTCACTTTCAGCAAGCAAGGTTGTATCATCTGCATATCACAGGTTGTTTGGCTGCTAGTCTAGCATTTAACCATTTGTGCCACTTGGACACATTGTGAGGGCTAGTCTGCTAATAAACTCTTGAAGGACATGGCTTCTCCCATCTCCCCAAAAGCTCAGTGAAACTGACCAAATGAAGATGCTGATCCATTCTGTCCGCTTGTCCTTGGGTTGCCATGTTGTTGTGTGTCATCAACTGATTCCAGCTGACAGGACAGAGTATAGGGTTCCCTAGGCTTCAGTCTATTGGAGCAGAAACCAGGGTCTTTCCCTCCTAAAGCAGTTGGTGGGTTCAAATTGCTGATTTTTCTTTTATGTTTGCAGTGGATCACTTCACCACAGGGTCACCAGGGTTCCTTTGATGACCATAGGACCAGTACCAGCATTTACTGAGCTGCAGGGTTTAGAACGTCCTATGACAAGCTCCGACCTGGACATTTTATCTGTGCTAACAATTCTCAGATTTCAAACTTACACAATGATTTCATACGCTAGTGAAACAAAAGAAGGTGCTGACGTGGGTTACCATATTGTTGTTGTCAGGTGCCTTTGAGTCAGTCCTGATTCATAGCGACCCAGTTCACAGCAGAAGGAAACGCTGCACAGTCTTATGCCATCCTCCCAATTGGTAGGTTACTTATATTCTGTTGCCTCTCCCCTTTCTTTTTACAAGGATTCAATCTGAATCCTGGACCAAGGCCTTTCCTTCAGAACTCTGCTTCCTCCCCCTTTGTGTTTCACAAGTTGATGTTTGTTTTGTTGCTGTTAAGTGCCATGGAGTCTGTTCTGACTCATGTTGTTGTTGTTGTTAAGTGCCGTGGAGTTGGTTCCGACTCATAGCGACACTGCACAGGGTTTCCGAGGCTGTAAATCTTGACGGGAGCAGAAAGCCTCATCTTTCTCCTGCAGAACAGCTGGTAGTTTCGAACTGCTGACCTTGCGGTTCGCAGCTGGATTCGTAACCACTACGCTACCAGAGCTCCTTGTTCTGACTCATAGGGACCCTGTATAGGGTTTCCGAGGAGCAGCTAGTGAGCTTGAACCACTGACCTTGTGGTTCAAACCGACTTTGCAGTCCAGTGCATTAACCCACAGCACCACACCAGGACTCCGTTTCACAGGTAATATCCCTGATAATGGACTCCTGATGTGGCGCTGTAGGATCAGCACTGGGGTGGAAACCACAAGGTCTGCGGTTCAAACCCACCAGCTGCTCCTCGGAAACCCTATACAGGGCCACTATGAGTCAGAACTGACTCCATGGGACTTACCCACCAACTAAACAACATCCCTAATAAAAGAATCCCTAAAAAAAATGAATAAATAAACTAAACACCCACCATTCTTTTTTTAAAATGTATTTATTATTTTCTATTGTGTCGGTTTCCTATGTTTATCTCTGTATCTGTATCTGTACAGGGTCGCTATGAGTCGGAACCAACTCCATGGCACATAACAACAACATCTGTATTGTAGTAATTTCTACATTTATTACTCGACCTTAAAGAGAAATGAAGTCCTGTTACGTGCTACAACTTATGAATTTTGAAGGCTATTTTAAAATTAAGTACATTTTATTTCATTAAAATCACTGTTGCTATATTTTTCCTTGTTTTATGTTGGTGGTGGTAGTGGTGATGTGCTGTGAAGTCAGTTCTGACTCACAGCGACCCTGTATAGGGTTTTCAAGGCTGTAAATCTTTATGGGAGCAGAAAGCCTCATCTTTCTCCCACAGAACGCCTGGTAGTTTAGAACCGCTGACCTTGAGGTTGACAGCCCTACTCATAACCACTGTGCTACCAGAGCTCCTTCATTTTTATGGTGGTTGTTGTGAAGTGCCATTGAGTTGATTCTGACCCATAGCGACCCTGTATAGGGTTTCTGGAGGATCAGCTGGTGAGCTTGAACCACCAGCCTCATAGTTCAAACGGCTTTGCAGTCTGGTGCATTAACCCACAGCGCCAGGTGGACCTATAAAATTTTGAGAATTTCAACATATTTTCTGAAGTCAGCATGGGTCTGTGAGTTGGCATTTAGAATGGATGACATACAGGATAGTTTTTTTTTCCTGTCTTTACCAGGAGGTTATGGGGGCGGCGGGGACCCTATTCACCCCACTAGCTCTCTCTTCCACTTTACAGGTTGTGACATGGAAGGCTCCCAGTGGGCAGTGATGGATTTGGAATTTACTCTTAGCCTGCCCTTAGCGTTCTTGCTCTCTCCACTAGCAACTCTGCACCTCTTCAAACTGCCCTCCGACTAGAGGAGTTTTTAATGAACTACATAAGGAAACTGACAAACAGTGGGATGCTGCCTGGAGACTGTTTTCTGAGACCTTCCTCCCATCTTCCATATTGGTTGAATCTTTTCCACTTGGGTTTTCCCTGTCACTTCCTTTGTTGAGCTGAAACTTTTCCTTACACCCTGGTTTGCAGACCTCCCTCCCTTTTACCGTTCAGCTTTCAAGTTTGATTTACTGATACCTACTTGTCTAAATGATAAAATCGAGAAAGCTTTTACCAGGTAACTTTATCATTGAAATGTAACTATTACGTGTATCGCGCAGAATGGTTCTTCGTCTTCTATTTCTTTCTCTCTCTTTTTTTTTTTTAAATTCAGGCAAATACATTGGAGTCATTAATTTGAATACTAAGTACCAAGTTCTGTATAAAAATCCACAAGATGAATAACAAATCATAACTCTGGCAAGCAAAGGCATTCTTCAAAGCCATCCTTTTTCTAATCCATTGAAAATACTCCGCTAGTAGCTTGTTGTTGGCTGATTTAGAGCCTAACACATGGGCCATTACCTTTCTGGGGGGCTATATTTTATGCATCTTCGAATCACAAGCAGTTCCTGGCTCCAAAATGGATTGGGTTACAAAAGTTCATCTTAAGTATATTCTTTGGAATTCAGAATGTATAGCACATCTTGGTGGAGTACCTACTGTCTACCTTTTCTGACATGCCTTTGGAGATAAAGTACAGGTAGCACCAGACTTAAGACAGATTCAGGTTATGAGGAACCACACTTACAACTGACCATTTATTTGTTTGCTATTTGTTCTTATCGTATCGTTAGAAATGCAGATTACACACAATGTTAAAATATATCTGCAAATTTAAATGTACTGTTTCCAATCCCCAAAGACAAAGATTTGATTTATAAAGATCCCGATAATAAAAGGCAATGAAAATGAAAACTAAGCAAAGAAAGCAAAATATTAGACTTACATCAGAACTGGTTTACAATGGAATTGGACAAGGGAACCTCATTGTATGTCAGGGACTGTCTGCAGTGGAGAAGCAGATATGACCCCTGCTTGTAGAGAATTTAGACTTGTAGTCCATTGAATGACTGGTCTTGGTCTTCACTCCTCCCTGTATGCCCCTGCTCTTGGTCATGTGACTTATCATTTCCTCCCATGGAGGTGAACTTCACTATCCCTTTCCTTAGTTTTGGGGTCTTGTTTATGTGACTTGGTTTTGGCCAATGACATGTTGGCGGATACTTCACCATGGGATTTGCAAAGCTGCGCTGGGTTTGTTCTCTACCTTGGTCATGAGTAAGGTTTCCTCTTCACCCTGAGCCTCAGAGTGTACACACGGGCCCCCAACTTCTCCAAGGACTTGTGATATTATTACAGTCATCCTACTCAACCCAAAGAAGGGGTACCAAGGCTGAAAGCAGAGAATACCAGGAAGATGTTTGCTTGTGCTTCACTGACTATGCAAAGGCATTTGACTGTGTGGACCATAACAAACACTTGATACTGTTGTGAAGAATGGGTATTCCAGAACACTTAATTGTGCTCATGAGGAACCTGTACGTAGACCAAGCCACAGTCAGTCAGGCAGAACAAGGGGATAGTGAATGGTTTAAAATCAGAAAAGGAGTGTCAGGGCTGGACCCTTTCACTGTATTTATTCAATCTGTACGTTGAACAAATACTTTGAGAAGCTGGATTCTGTGAAGAAGAACTTGGCATCAGGATTGGAGGAAATGTCATTAACAATCTGGGATATGCAGACGACACAACCTTGTTTGCTGTAAGTGAAGAGGACTTGTGATACTTACTAATGAAGATCAAAGACTATAGCCTTCAATATAGATTGCATCTCAGTATAAAGAAAACAAAAATCCTCACCACATCATGATAAACAGAGAAAAAGAAGTTTTTAAAGACTTCATTTTACTTGGATCCACAATCAACACTCATGGAAGCGGCAATCAAAAAATCAAACGATTTATTGCATTGGGCAGATCTGCTGCAAAAGACCACTTCAAAGTGTTAAAGAGCAAAGATGTCACTTTGAGGTCTAATGTGTGTGTGACCCAAGCCATGTTATTTTTAATCACCTCATATGAACCTTAAGTTCAGCAGTTCGAAACTACCAGCTGCTCTGCGGGAGAAAGATGAGGCTTTCTGCTCCCAGAAAGAATTACAGCCTTGGAAACCCTGTACAGGGTCGCTATGGGTTGGAACTGACTTGACGGCACTTAACAACAACAACAACAACATATGCATGTGAAAGTTGGAAAATGAGCAAGGAAGACCTTATAGAAGAGTCAATGCATTTGAATTTTGGTGTTAGTGAAAATATTGAAAGTTACCATGGACTGCCAGAAGAACAAACGAATCTGTCTTGGAAGAAGTAGAGCCAAAGTCTTCCTTGGAAATGAAGATGGCGAGACTTCGTATCTTGTACTGACTGCTTTTAGGGGTCACTCCATAGAGAAGGACATCCTGCTTGATAAAGTGAAGGGTTAGCAAAAAGAGCAAGACCCCCAGTGAGATAGATTGACATGGTGGCAGCAACATTGAGTTCAAGCACAACACAAATTGTGAGGACGGCATGGGCCTAAGCAATGTTTTGTTCTGTTGTGCACAGGATTGTTATGCGTAGGAACCGTCAGCACTTAACAACAATTGTTTGGCTGAAAGTTGAACCCTGGGGTTCATTTCCAGACTTGAAGGATTACTAAGGGCCACAGTCTCTATCCAACAGGTGAGCCTGGGCATTTTCAAAAAGAGTTGCTACTAGGGTTCCAGCTCATACATGCAATGGTTCGTTGCAAATAAAATGTGTTTAGACATGTCTCTGTCATTAGTGGATAGCTGAAAACAAGTTCTGTCAGTAATACTCTTGCTAGGGTGCCTTCAAAAAAACCCCCCAAAAAAACAATTAAAGCATTGGCTGCCAAGGAAATCTGGTGGGTCCATTAATTTCAAGGCAGAGAGTTCAGCTCAGAAAGTTATAACTACTGAGCTTGAGGAATTCACAGGGGTAGTCTTGATAAGCGTTTTCTTGAAGGATATAATGCAATCATTGTGTTGTTTTGTTGTTATGTGCCATCGAGTCGGTTCCGACCCATAGCGACCCTGTATAGGGTTTCCGAGGGTGTAAATCTTTACGGGAGTAGAACGCCTCATCTTTCTCCTGCGGAGCAGCTGGTAGTTTCGAACCGCTGATCTTAAGGTTCGCAGCCCGATTCATAACCACTACGCTACCAGAATGCAATCATAGGTGCTTTTAATGAAACAGTTTTTAAACGTTTAAAAACTACACTGGTTAGAGAAAGGCCAGGAATGTTGTGCTGAGAAATTGTATCCGGTTCATTCTTTGAAGGTATCAAGGGCTGTCCTCGGGTAATTTCATGATTGGGAACCCTCACCCCATCCACCCTCCAGCCCTGATCTTGTCCCTTCAGACTTCTTTTTTGTTCACAAAACTCAAAAGAATATTTAAAAGGAATGCAATCTGAGTCCCTCAGTGGTCCTCAAACTTTCATTTTGAAGTGTGTAAATCGAAGAGTGAAGAGTTTTTTGGACAAGAGTTGTTATTGTTGTTAAATGCCATCAAGTCAGTTCCTACTATTAGGGACCTTGTATAGGGTTTCTGAGGAGCACTTTGTGGGTTTGAACTGCAGGCCTCGTGGTTCGCAGTCCAGTGTTGATCCTACGGCACCACAAGAGGAAAAGGGTTAGAAAGATGGATGCATCACCTTCAGAAGTATATAGTTCTAGATGAAGGATATGCCAAGAAGCAATAGCTTCACATTTTGTTATTTTTGCTTAATAAAGGTTTCTATGATTTTGGAGCAGTACTTTCTGACTTACCTTTCTATATTCATCATTGTTGTTGTTGTTAAGTGCCATTCAGTTGGTCCCACCTGTATAGAGTTTCCGAGGAGGGGTTGGTGCCTTTGAACTGCCGATCTTGGGTTTAGCAGTTCAGTGTTTATCCTATATTAGAGTTGTAGATACGTTTCCCAGCTACCTTACTCCTGGAGCCACAAAGGAGAACAAGCTGAGGCACAGATTCCATCTCAAAGCCATCCAGCAGGATTGAGCCCGCCTTGCCAAGAGTGTTAGTATGCTTAATAATTCATGTTTACCAACGACCTTTCCTTCTCCGTAATTCCTTATTCTACAAGTGTTTCCATGCCACTTCTCACAAATATGTGCCTGTACTCATATCCTTGTTTTAGGATTTGCTTTTTGAAGAACCCAACCAAAGACAGAAAGTTACATTGTTGTATATTTCCACTGCACATGACAGAAACCCCAAAGTAAACTGGCTCAGGCAGAAAAAGAATTGATTGGTTCACGGAATTGACCAGTCCAGGCCAGTAGCTCTTGCTTCCCGCGTGATTGATTCCATTTCCTTCATTGATGTTACCAGGACTTGATTTCTCTTTTCCTATGTCTATACTGACTTCTTTCTCAGGGAGGCAAGCTTCCCAGTAGCTCACTTGCTCCCATGTTCACATCCAGTAGAAAGAGCATCCTCCTCCACAAAACTGCAGTTCAGGTACATGCATAGATCTCATTGGCTCCAACTGGGTCATGTGCCCATCTTTGAACCAATCACTGTGCTCAGAGAGCTCTAAATGGCTGGCCTGCATCATAAGGCTACCCTTGAAGCTGTTGGGATTGTTGGCTGCAGCCAGTCTCTGGGCAGGGATGTGAGTGAGGTTCCAGTGAGGAAGGTTCCTAGGAGGAAAATTCCAGGTCTTTTACCAAGAGAAGGGGAATCGATGCTGCACAGATTTGAATCCATATCTCCTGACTCTAAACGCCTTAAGAACAGGTGCTATTCTTGTGAGAAAACCACTCTCTCTTAGTTTCTGTTAAGTTCCAGGACATATTGTGCCATGGGCTAATGCGCTGGACTGCAAAGTTGGTTTGAACCACAAGGTTGGTGGTTCAAGCTCACCAGGCACTCCTTGGAAACCCTATACAGGGTTACTATGGGTCAGAACTGACTTGATAGCACTTCACAACAACAATTATTGGAAAAGGGATGAGATTCTTCCTATTGTCATTAAGTAGATTCCAACTCTATAGCAACCTATTAGGACTCAGCAGAACTGACCCATAGGGTTTCCAAAGCTGTAATCTTTACAGAATCAGAAAAGGAACATCTGATGGGTTTGAACCTCTGCCCTTGTGGTTAGCAGCGAGCGCGTAACCACTGTGTCACCAGGGATGCCAAGATACAGAAAAAGTGTGTGATCCCTTCAAAAATATTTTACAATGGGCATCACATGTTTAGTTCTGCTCTCCAGGAGGATTATGGGAGATTACAGGAAAGCATGTCACCAAAGATTCAAAGGACAGAAAACAGTATCTTGGATGGCACTGTTTCCTTGTTACGGGATCAAGGCGTCTGGCAGAGCTTGGAACAGAGGCCCTGAAGGCAGTTGATTTGTTGCTTCTAGTTGAGTTTCCACATAAAAAAAAAAAAACTTGAGAAGAAAAAATGGCCACATATCATTTCTGCCGTTAAAACAGACTGTCACTTAACATGATTTTATTTGCACATCACAGAAAACTGAAATATAATAGCTTACTCTTACAGAGGTTTCTGTAAATGGCCAGAGAGTAAATATTTTCAGTCTTCTTGGTCAGCAGGCTAAATTCAGGATATTATGATGTAGGCACGTATGTAACAAGATGACAAAATTTCTCAAGATTTCTATTGATGAAATTCAAAATGTAATCAGTGAGTACAAGGTTTTGCAATGCGGTCTGCTAATGAGAAGAACAGAATTCTTTGGAGAGGAATTTTGATGGCATAAAGCAACAAATTTTCCTTAATTGGGGGTCGAAGTTAGGGTTCCCTGTCATCAACCTGATTGCAAATATTCATCAGTAAAATCCATTTTTTTTTTCATTATAGTGAGCCATACAGAAACATGGTGGGCTGGGTTTGGCCTATAGCCTTTGGTTCATGGTCCCCTAGCGTTACCTATAAAAGGGATTTATCAACTCACATCATATAGAAATTTTAGTGGAAGGGTAGGCCTGAAGCCTGATTAATTTAGAACTCCAGTTTTCATATCTTTCAGATTCTCTTGGTTCTACCTTCCCTTCTGGGCTGGCTTTATCCTGAGCTCGGAATTCTTTAAGACTGCCAGGAGGAGAACTGAGAACTGCATGTTCCCTTATTCACATCCAGGAGAGGAGAGAATCACTTCCCAAAATCACTGAGCAAAGATGCCAAGGCAGACTTGGATGGGAACTGACCCATACCAATCAGTGTGAGTAGGGTACATGAGACCAGTCAGCGAGTTCTCCTGGGTCCCATCATTGTGAGTACATGGGACCAATCAGCGAGTGCTCCTGGGTCCAACCCTTATGACTCAGGAGCATGGCATGGAGGATGGCAGACAATATCAACATCCTCCATGAATCAACTGATTGTGACGAGGCAGCCCAGGCACCAAAGGCAAGGAATTAGAATAGTAGTCTTTGGTCCTAAGATGCTCACCATTTTCTGGGGGTAGAAGTTGTCATTTCCCCCCAGTTTATTCAGCCTCTTCCTCCCTTTGAAATCATCTGAAGTATCCGAGGGGACCCAAACAAGAAAAACATGAAGGTAAATTCAACATGGCGCCTTCAGAATCGTCCCCAGTTAAATGCTAGGGCCCTGCGAAGGGAATCCTTGAAGCCAAACCTGCTTCTTTTCCATCATCACAACTCAAAGTGTGCGACCCTCCAGTGCTGGGTCAGGAGTGCCATTGTCCCCCACAAAGGACAGTATGGCTTCTCTCTTCCCACTTAAAAAAAATATCCCAATTATAAGCACAATGCAGATCTGTGGAACCCCACCAGTGCTAACAAAGTAAAACACTTAGCTCACACAATCTTGTCTCTTTATTTTCAATATCACTTACAATGCAAGCTTTTTACAAAATCAAACCCTTTCTCACCAATGATCTGATTTCCCCTGAAAAGCCTTTGAAGTATCCTGCCGTTATCACTTCTGTACACAAACATTTAGCAGAAGCCCCGCTAGGCGGGAGGACAAAAATAATTGTTCAGCCTTTGTTTTAATTTAACCTTTGGCAAATTCCTAGTTTAAAAAAGTTCCCCTTGACTTACTGGCATCATACTGAGATAATTTATGAGGTAGTCCATTTTTGTTAAGACAGCACATCTCCATGAATCTTTTACCCTAGGGAAGACCTTCCTGGCCCCTTCACCCCTTTTAATTTAGGCATCTTGCTCTCTTTCTTTACCATTTGCATGGGTTGCTTTGTCACCTTAACACTCTTGTCTAATGGTTTCTGTACAATTAAGATATTACGGAGGTGAACGTTAATATGTCTCTGAAGATTTATGGACGCTGTATATCTTGATGTTGCAAAAAGATGTGCCAGCAATTGGCTAGGAATGCAGGTCCACAGCTTTTTCAGCTGGTATGAGAAATGGTGTTCATCATCGGTCACGCTGGTGGTGGGACCAGGCAGAGACCTTTGTCAGGAATGTGTATAAAGAAAATGGCTGGCCAGCCTGGTATAAATCAGCAGGAGCAAGAAAGTTGAAGCTAGTTTAGTATCAGGTGTGATAGAATAGTGATTAAAAACGTGGGATTTGCATTGATGTCTCCCTGTTTGTGGATTGTCACTCACATCCTTACTAGTTATTTGGTTTTGCACAATATAACCTCTCTAATCTCTATAGCATGAAGAGCTCTGGTAGCATAGTGGTTACGAATTGGGCTGTGAACTGCAAGGTCAGCAGTTCTAAACTACCAGCTGTTCCGCAGGAGAAAGATGAGGCTTTCTGCTCCTGTAAAGATTCACAGCCTCGGAAACCCTGTACAGAGTCATTATGAGTCAGAACTGACTCCACGGCACATAACCAACCAACCAACCAACCAATCTCTATAGCATAAGCACTGGACCATGAACCACAAGGTTGGAGGTTTGAGCGTTCTACTCCTATAAAGATTCACAGCCTTGGAAACCCTGTACAGGGTTACTATGTTGCTGTTGTTGTTGTCAGGTGCCATTGAGTCAGAACTGACTCATAGCAACCCCATGCACAGCAGAACAAAACAATGTCTGATCCTCTGCCAACCTCACTACCGCCGCCACACTTGATGCCATCAATGATGCCACCTGGCCAATCCATCTCGTTTGGGGTCTTCCTCTTTTACTCTGACCCTCTTCCACCTTACCCAGCATGACATCCTTCTCTGGCGACTATTCCCTCCTGACAATATGTCCAAAGTATGAGAGACGAAGTGTAGCCATCTTGGCCTTCAAGGAGCACTCTGGCTGCACTTCTTCCAAAACAGATCTATTGGTTCTTTTGGCAGTCCATGGCACTTTTAGTATTCTCCTCCGACACCACAATTCAAAGGCATCAATTCTTCTACAATCTTCCTTATTCACTGTCCAGCTTTCGCATCTATATGAGGTTATTGAAAATACCATGGCTTGGGGCAGGCGCACCTTAGTCCTCAAGGTGACATCTTTGCTCCGCTATGAGTTGGAACCAACTCCACGGCACATAACCACCACCACCACTCACTACAGTCTTCCAGGTTCTGCTTGATCTGGGCCTGTCTGGGTCTTCAGCACTATGTCATGTGGCTCACTGTGTGTCATCATATTGGTCCCATTCTAGGCCCTCCAGTGTAACAGCTGTTTCCCACCTCAGGTCCATTGGCCACATGATGGTTTCCTCTTCCAGACATCCATACCATGGGCTCCTTCTCTTTCTCCAAAGGCCAGCTTAACTTTTACCTTCAGATAGCAGGTCCTGATTGTTATAGCTTAGCTTTTCCAAAGGCAGACCTATGTTGTTTATTTGGGAGATGACCACAGGAGCCCAGCTAGGGAGTAGGGAAAAGAGGAGACTCAGAGAAAGGTGGTATTAACAAGAAGTTTCTTGTTATGGGCAACTGGCCCTTCCTCCTGTTGAGTGCTCTGGGCCACTGAATAGAGCAATCCTTAGAGTGGGCGAGCTGGCTTGTTTACCCACCAACTCTCATCGCTCACTGTCTGAGAGTTTCTCCAGCACTTTGACTCTGCTCCCCTGGGCTGAGACAGGCTCGGCATAGGAATAAGCCCTCTGATGGAAACATAGGCAGTCAAGGGTGTGTGAGGAAGCTGCCCAGCATGCTACAAGTGACATCCTGGAAGGGTTGGGTTCTGACAGTCCTCTACATGCCTCCGTGTCCTCTGACCAATATTATGACCATTTCTCTGAAAGAACTTGCCCAAGCGTAATCCTGTTTTTATTTGTTGGTTGTTGTTGTTAAATGCCATTGAGTGACTTCTGAGGAGCAGCTGGAGGGTTTGAACTGCCGACCTTGTGGTTTGCAGTCCAGTGCTGATCCTACACAGCCACACCAGGAGTCTTTATTGATGTGGATATTTGCTAAATTAGGTATAGGCTCCAAGAGCATGGGGTTAAGGTTGTTCTTGAATGCTTCCTTAGTGATTACCCAAATCACCCAACAGAGCGGTAGTCAATGTACTTTAATGGCAGCATGGCAGGGAGCCGGCCACTCAGACTTTTCTCCATTCTGCTTTAGACTAAGTTCCTAGAAGTTGTGTTGCTATGCCTAAGGCACCTTTGAAAAAAACAAAAAAACAAAAAAACAAAACAGTGGGGCTGGCCTTAGTATAGTTGCTGTTGTTAAGTGTCATTGAGCCCATTCTGACTCATAGTGACCCTGTATAGGGCTTCTGAGGAGCAGATGGTGGGCTTGAACTGCCGACCTTGTGGTTCTCAGTCCAGTGCTGATCCTACAGTGCCACAATGAAGTCTAGTAATGGGGGCAAATTAAAATCTTGTGATTCTCATTCACCCATGTATTGATAATGAACGTGGAAGAATTTTATTAGTTTTTAAAAGAAGCATAAACCAGATGATGTTGATTGTTTAAAGCTATGGTATTTTTTGTGTGGTGGTCGTTTCATTAAAAACCTACTTGAGTGCTTTTTCATTTGGTTAAAAAGTGTTCAGAATAGCAGGATAAAAACCTCAACTTTAGGTAAGTCAGTTCTACCCTCTCCTCCCCACCCCACCCTATCAGGTGTTTTGACTTTAGGATGCAAGCTTAAAAACCAAAAAAAAAAAAAAAAAGGGAAACTTCATTTTGACAAATGTGCTCCCTACATTGGGAATATGCAGACAAGCTTCCCCTGAAAAGGTTAACTGGAGACGATAATTGCTTTCTCCAGCGATCACCAAGTGACATGCTGCTGTCTTGATTTCATTGCTGTTTTCTGATGTGCATTTCTTGCCACTTATAAATGAAACAAATGAGGTTAGATGGCAAAGATTATGAGAGGAATTAGCAATAATGAGCCTGGTAACAAAAAAACATTATTATAGAAAATTGCGTTGACCTTACTTTCATAATTATTCACCTTAATTGTTGGTTTTTTGGGGTTTTTTTTGTAGTGTAATTTGAATGAAATTAAATAATACGAACATTCCTCTTTGTTACTAACTAGGAATTTCCTATAAAGATGAATAGCTTCCAAAACTAAAAGTTGGGCTGCCATCTTGGAGGTTATCGTTGCTATTCCAAGAAGCTGCAGACCACAGATGTCAAGACCATACTTCACTCTTCAAGTGTGTTGGTACAGGAAGTAGGGTACCAACTTCCAACAATCATGGGACTTACTGCTCTTCTGATTCTGGGCCCACATCAACTCTTTCCAATTTGCCTGCCACAATGTTGGTCTTGTTGAATTAGCCAAAGTTGAATCCACTAGTATTTCAAATGATAACAAGGTCACCTTCATGGACAGGTTTCAGTAGAGAGTCCAGACTAAGATAGACAAGGCAGGAAGGCCTGGGGAATCTATTTCCAACACTTAGCCAATGAAAATTTTATGGATCACAATGGAATGATGTTTGATACAATGCTGGAAAACGGAAAACAAAAACAAAAACAAAAAAACTTGGGAAAAAAAATAGGTAGAAACCACATGATAGTTGTAACAATGGACTTAAAACCTAAGAAACTGTTGCTGTTAAGTCAGTTCCAACTTATAGCGACCTGGAATGACAGAGAACGGCCCTAGAGCGTTTCCAAGGCTATAATCTTTATGGATGCTTAATGCCCCTTCTTTCTCCTGCAGAACAGATGGTGGGTTTGAACCACTGACCTTTTGGTTAGCAGCCAAGTGCTTTAACCACCACGCCACCAGGACTTTTTAATGGCTTCAAAGATACCAACAATCGTTCAGATGATCCAAGACTTTTGGCAAGCAACGTTGGTTCTGTAACACGTAAGACTGCCATGGGTTGAAACTGACTTGACAGCAACCAAAAGAAACCACAATTAGGAGGCAGATGCTACTCTTATCCCCATTTTCTAGAGAGCCAGAGATGGATTTGTTGTTCTTGATAAGTGCGGTTGAGTCAGTTCTGACTCATAGCAACCCTGTATAGGGTTTCCAAGGAGTGACTTGTGGTTTGAACCACCGACCTTGTGGTTAGCAGTCCAGTGCATATCTAACAGTCCCACACCAGGACTCAAAGGCAACTTAAAAGGTTAAATGTTTCCCGGGTTCAGGGATTTCAATCCTTACACCTGACACCTGCATCAGGTCTTTAGACAGTAGGATAGGATACCAGAGGGCCACTGGGAGGAATTACAATAGTAACATCAGGCAGTTTTGTGTATCATTTCAGTTCTCTCATTGGACATCTTTACATGTACCTAACTTCTCTCAGGTCAGCAGTTCAAGCTCACCAGCTGCTCCTCAGAAACCCTATACAGGGTCGCTATGAGTTGGAACTGACTCAACAGCACTTAACAAAACAACAACAACTTCTCTCAGTTTCAGTTTTCATCTACAAATCTGGAATAATAGCACCAGAATATTGTCAGGTATAATGCCAGAAGATGAGTACCTCAGGCTGGAAGGCACTCAAACTATGACTGGGAAGAGCTGCATCTTCAAAGTCAAGTTGACCATGATGATACACAAATGGAGTAAAGCCTTCAGGACCTTCATTTACTGATGGGGCATGACTCATAATGAAAAGAAACAGCTGTAAGATCCATTAAAAATCAGAGCATGGAATGTAAAAATATCAATCTAGGAAAATTGGAAATTGTAAAAAATGAAATGGAATGCATAAACATCAATATCCTAAGCATTAGTGAGCTGACATGAACTGATACTGGCCATTTTGAATCTGACAGCCATATGGTTTACTATGCCTGGAATGAAAAATTGAAGAGGAATGGCATTATGGTCATCATCAAAAAGAACATATCAAGATCTGTTTTGAAGAACAATGCTGTCTGTGATAGGATGATAGCCATATGCCTACAGGGAAGACCAGCTGATACCACTATTACTCAAATGTATGTACCAACCACTAAAGCCAGTGAGGATGAAATTGAACAATTCTAACAACTTCTTCAGTCTGAAATTGATCAAACATGCAATCATGATGTATTGATAATTACTGGTGACTGGAATGCAAAGGTTGGAAACAAAGAGGAAGGATCAATAGTTGTAAAATATGGCCTTGGCGAAAGAAACGATGCTGGAGATCACATGATAGAATTTTGCAAGACCAGTATCTTCTTCATTGCAAATATATTTTTTAAACAACATAAAAGACAACTATTCACATGAACCCCACCAGATGTCATATACAGACATCAAATTGAGTATATCTGTGGAAAGAGATGATATAAAAGCTCAATATCATCAATCAAAACAAAGCCAGAGACAGACTGTGGAAAAGACCATCAATTACTCAACTGAAGAAAATTTAAACAAGTTCACGAGAGCCAAAATATCACCTTTAACATAGCCCACCTGAATTTTGAGATCATTTCAACAAGTTTTGATGCATTAGACACTGAAGAATGAAGACCAGAAGAGTTGTGGGATGACACCAAGAACATCATATAGGAAAAAACTGAAAGGTCATAAAGAAGAGAAGAGAGAAGGAAAAGACCAAAATAGATGTCAGAAGAGACTCTGAAACTTGCTCTCCAGCATGGAGATGCTAAGTAAGTAGAAGAAATGAAGACGTAAAAAAACTGAATAGAAAATTTCATAGGGTAGTTCAAGAAGACAAAGTCAAATACAACGAAATGTGCGAAGTCCTGGAGTTAGAAAACTCAAAGGGAAGGACATGCTCAGTATTTCTCAAGCTGAGAGAACTTAAGAAGTAATTCAAGACTTTACTTGTATATTGAAGGATTCTATGGGCAAAATATTGAATGATGCAGAAACCATCAAAAGAAGATGAAAGGAATACACTGTATTCAAAATGACTACATCTGTGGAAAGAGATGGTGGATAAACTCAACATTATCACCATTTCTTTTTGGTACAGTGACTCTGTACCAAAAAGAAATGGTTGATATTGAACAAGGTCACGAGGTAACATATAATCACGAGCCAATGATAAAGAAGGAAGAAGTCCAAGGTGCATTGAGTCATTGGCAAAGAGTAAGGCACCAGGAATTGATGGACTACAAACTGAAATCTTTTAATAAACTGATGCAATACTGGAGGCACTCACTTATCTTTGCCAAGAAATTTGGAAGACAGCTACCAGGCCAAGTGACTGGAAGAGATCCATATTTGTGCCCATTCCAAAAAGAGGTGACCCAGTGGAAATCATTGGACAATATCAATATTGTATACAAGTAAGATTTTGCTGAAGATAATTCAAAAACAGCTGCAACCATACATTGACAGAAAACTTCCAGAGGTTCAAGACAGATTCAGACGAGGCCATGGAACGAGGGATATCATTGTTGACATCAGATGGCTCTTGGCTGAAAGCAGAGACCTGTGCTTTATTGATTATGTAAAGACTTTTGATTGTATGGATCATGACAAGCTAGGGACAACATTGCAAAGTATGAGTATTCTGGAACATTTAATTGTGCTCATGAGGACCCTGTACATAGAAGTGAGGACTCAAATGAACTACAGTAGGTGCTCAGCAAGTGGTGGCTTTGTTCATTACGCATGGCTATTATTTCCCATGAGGCTTAGTGACCATTTAGTACATTGCCTAGTACATAGAAAACACTCAAAAATTATATTGACTAGTATTTACTGAGTATCTGTGGTATTCCATACTCCACTCCAGATTGTCAGGTAACATCTCCCTTAGCATGAGAACAGTCCTATGTTCCAAATGCCTCTTTTGCCCTCAGTTTAGAGACAGTGGTGCATGATTGCCTGCTGATAAGCCATGGAGCTGAATTCTCGTTCCAGTCGGAACTCTGGGGCCACCCACTCACTTGTGTCAGCTATTGCAGTGCATTGTGCTATCATTATCAAACTCCAGGAGCCTCTGGTTGGCCTGTAATGTCTTTCTTTCTCATTACACACGAAGTGATATCTTTCCTTTTCGAACTCCAGTGGTCTTTAGCTGTCTCTCTGAATCTGCAGGCAATAAATCATGACCTCCCATGCTTTCCTGAGGTGTTTCAAGCACTATTGCCTTTATTCATGCATTGATTCAGTCAAGCAGTCACTCAGCAAACATTACTATGTGCCTGTTATATTCCAGGAGACCTGGTGTGGCACTATGGGCTAATAGTGCACTGGACTGCAAAGTCGTTTGAACCACAAGGTCAGTGGTTCAAGTTCACCAGCTGCTCCTTGGAAACCTTATGCAGGATCGCTATGGGTTGGAACTGACTCAATGCCACTTAACAGAAACAACAACAGCAACATTATATTTCAGGCATGGTGAGTGGTGCTGAGAATGCAAAGACCAGAGGAGACATGGTAATGCCAGACTTGGTGGGACCCAAAGTCCCCAGTTTCGATTCCTTTTTTCAGATAAGAACATTAAATTGCTTAAACAAAAATAGGTACAAGGCTTTGGAAAGACCAGTGCAAAGGAAACCCATGAAACTTAAGCTTCATTATCTTTGTAGTAAGTTCATTTCTGGTGCTTCTTGCTATGAATCTTAGAACTGGATGCTCTGGTGTAATTCATATACAAGGGAGATGGATCGAGGCCCCCGTTACTACCAACAGATGACACCAATACTAAATAGAATGTAAGTAGGATTATAAACCTTGAGGAATTGTTATAGGTTTCCTTGAAATGCTAATATAGCACCTGAGTTTACACAATGTAAATAAAGATTCTTCAAGTCCTTCTCCCCAAAATATCCTGGTTGGTCACAATAAATCTCTCTCATTCTTGCATATATATGTGTGTGTGTGTGTGTGTGTATGACAGAGCTTTAGAAGTTCACGGAAAAATCCCATTATCTTTTCATTCTATTTTTCCATGAACTTTTTGAAGCCCCCTCATCTATATAAGGAAACCTGGTGTGGCACTGTGGGTTGATGCTCCATCCTGCAAAGCTGTTTGGACTGCAAGATCAGTAGTTCAAGCTCACCAGCTTCTCCTCAGAAACCCTATACAGGGTTGTTACGGGTCGAAACTGACTTGACGGCACTTCATAACAACAACAACAACAACAACATCTATATAAAGAACCCTGGTAGCATAGGTGGTTACAAGTTGGGCTGCTAACTACAAAGTCATCAGTTCAAATCTACCAGCTGCTCCATGGGAGAAAGATGAGATTTTCTCCTCCCTTTATGATTGACAGCTTTGGAAACCCTATACGAGGTCTCTATGAATCGGAACTGACTCGACAATACTTGAAAACAAAATGCATATACATACCTAGACACCCTGGATTATATGCATGCTATATGGTGTAGATGCTTCCTATGCTACTCCACTCTCTGTTCTCTGTTTACCTCTCTCCCTCTTGACTTACATTCTCCAGACTCCAGGGAACCTACACACTCGGACACACACACATAGTCTGTCTTCTATGCTGAATGCTTTCACTGAGAGAACTGGAATTCTCTACAACCTCCTCTCAACACACACATACATTCAATTTTGGAGAATCAGCTTCTCCTTAAAGTTACTTTTATTTAAATTTTCACACCTTTATGTGTGAAAACGATGTTTCCCAAACTAGCATGTAAGACAGCTGATGTCTGGCAGAATTAGCAGAACTCTTCCCCACCAAATATTTTGAAATTGAGTTAACAAAGTCACAACTATAAT
>NW_006408541.1:9580405-9585265 GCF_000296735.1 Chrysochloris asiatica | reverse complement strand
AATTATTTATATATGATGTATCTTACAAATGTATAATATAGATATGTTGTTGTTAAGTACCATTGAGTCAGTTCCAACCCATAACGATCCTGTATAGGGTTTCCGAGGTGTGGCTGGTGAGCCTGAACTGCCAACCTTGAGGTTCAAACCGACTTTGCATTCCAGCACATTAACTAATGCACAGCACCACACCAGGACTCCTAATATAAATATGTTTGTTGTTGTTAGGTGCCATCGAGTTGGTACCAACTCACAGCGACATTATGCACAGCAGAATGAAACACTGCCCGATCCTGGGTCAACCTCACTACTGTTGCCACACTTGAGCCCACTGATGCTGCTCACTGGGGGTCTTCATATATACTACATATGTTGTTGTTAAGTGCCGTTGAATTGGTTCCCACTCTTAGTGACCTTGTATAGGGTTTCCGAGAAGTAGCTGGTGAGCTTGCCCTGCCAACCTTGCAGTTCACATGACTTTGCAGGCCAGTGTATTAGCCTGTAGGGCCACACCAGGACTCCATATGTACATATAATCATATATGTGTGTGTGTGTATATATATATATATGTTGTTGTTGTGTGCCGTGGAGTTGGTTCTGACTCATAGTGACCCTGAACAGGGTTTCTGAGGCTGTTAATCTTTACAGGAGCAGAACGCCTCATCTTTCTCCCGCGGAGCAGCTGGTAGTTTCGAACTGCTGACCTTGAGGTTCGCAGCCCGATTCGGAACCACTATGCTACCTGAGCTCACTATATATATATAATCATATATGTGTGTGTGTGTGTGTGTGTGTATATATATATATATTGTTGTTGTTAAGTGCTGTTGAGTGTGCTCTGGCTCTAAGCAACCCTGTATAGGGTTTCCAAGGAGCAGCTGGGGTCCTGATGTGGTGCTGCAGGTTAATGCACTGGACTGCAAGTTTGGTTTGAACCATAAGGTAGGCCATTTAAGCTCTCAAGCTGCTCTTTGGGAACCCTATACAGGGTTACTATGAGTCGGAACCAACTCGACAGTATATGTTGTCAAGTGCCCTTGAGTCAGTACTGACTCATAGCGATCCTGTAAAGGATTGCCAAGGAGCAGCTGGTGAGTTTGAACTGGGGACTTGTGGCTCACAGTCCAGTGCTGATCCTATACTCTCTCTATATCTATATATAGTTGTATGTATGTGTACACACACATGTGTATATATATATGTATAGTTGTATGTATGTGTACACACGTGTATATATATAGTTGTATGTATCTGTACACACGTGTATATATGTATAGTTGTGTGTATGTGTACACACATGTGTATATTATATGTGTATAGTTGTGTGTATGTGTACATACATGTGTATATGTATATACACTTGTATGTATGTGTACACACATGAGTATACATATGTATAGTTGTATGTATGTGTACACACACACACACGTATATATATTTAGTGCAGTTGAGTCAGTTCCAACTCAGCAACCCTGTATAGGATTTTCAGGCTTTAAAGCACTGCAGGAGCAGAAAGGCTCATCTTTTCTCCTCAATTTATATATTCCTGGTGTGGTCCCATAGAATAAGCTTTGGAGTAGTAACCACAAGGTCAGTGGTTCAAACCCAGAAGCCACTCCTCAAAGTCCTATACAGGGTTGCTATGAGGTGGAATGACAACATATGTTTACATATATTTAAAATGTTGTTGTTAAGTACCCTGGAGTCAGTCCCAACTCACAGCGACCCTGCGCAGAGTTTTCGAGGCTGTATTCTTTACAGGAGCAGAAAACTTGATCTTTCTCCTGCGGAACAGCTGGTAGTTTTGAACAGCTGACCTTGAGGTTAGCAGCCCGATTCGTAACCACTATGCTACCAGAGCTGCTTTAAAGTAGCTTTTGACACTTTAGTCTTATGTTGATAATTTTTCTATATCTGTGAGATGTCTGTATTATAATTTTCCTGATTTTAAAACTACTACAACCACTACTAATATATTTATAGCCTCTGCATATATATAGATTCCAACTCATAGCCACCGTATAGGAAAGAATGGAATGGGTTCTGAGGGTTTCCAATGTACTATTCATGGGAGCAGACATCCTTATCTTTCTCCTGAGGAGAGGCTGGTGGGTTTGAACCAGCAACCTTGTGGTTAGCAGCCCAATGCCTAAGTCACAGTGCCACTGGTGCTCTCTCTTTCCACTTCTCTCTCGCTCTACACACACACACATGCACACACACTATTGTTGTTAAGTGCCATCAAGTCAGTTCCGACTCATAGTGACCTTGCATAGGAGCGGCTGGTGGGTTTGAACTGCCAACCTTGCTGCTAACTGTCCAGTGCTTATCCTACAGTATCACATCAGGACATAAAGTCCATAATCACATTAATTGTTAAATTCATGTGAAGATATCAGAAATCATGAAGGTTAGGGGATGTAGGAAAATGAGATTTTAAAAAGACAGTAGATTGGGGAAAATTGTATTAACTTTGATGTGAATAATTTGGAAAGTTGAATTAGGGGGAAAATTGCCTTCCCTCTGCCTCAAGGACACTTGGAGATGTCTGGAAACATTGTTGTAATTTTGTGGGGGTGGGGGTGGGCATGCTTCTGGCTTCTAGTGGGGAGTGGGCAGCATGCTTTTGGCATTGAATCACGTTACCAGCCTACACAAGACAGTTGCCACAACCAAGAATTCTTGTATCCCAAATGCCAATGATGCCAAGGGTTTTAGACCTGTCTGGAGCAACTAGGCTTAGAGTAAGTAATAGTCAGTTACCTACATCATTAATCAATTAACTAATCAACTCTCTAACAGTATGGTCCATGTTTGACTGAAGTTGGGTGGAGAAAGCTTGTAAATACGATTCTTTTTTATAAAGCCCCTTTGGTTCAGTTCAAATGTCTATGTGTGTGTCCAGTGACAAAGCTTGACAAAGTAATACTTTCTTTCTTTTTTTTTTTTCCTTAGCCTGAAATTTCCTGTATGTTTATATATCAGGCATAGTCTTGCACTCTTCACACGGATTAGCTGACTTAATCCTCAGCACAACACTCGGAGTGGGATTAACCCCATTCAAAGATAAGAACCTTGGGGTTAGAGAAGATCCGGAAACTTGTCACAGATTACGTGAACACAGGTAGGTGAGAAAGACAGATCTGAAGTCTACACGGACCCAGCCCCTTTGCTAGGATCTGCGTGAGAGACTCCTGTCTTCCCCACAGCCTTCCCTGAGGCTTGAGACAGCCACGAAACACTTCCAGTGTCCCCGAACTTGTATTATTGTTTTATCTTTGGAGAAAATATACACAGCAAGGCTCACTTCCCTGCCACGGTTTCTAGGAGGAATGATTAGGGCCACTGAGTACATTTCTCACATGGTGTCAGCATTCTTGTTATTTCTTTTCTTGTTGTTTTACCTCCACCCAACCTTTTCATCTCTGCTTTCAAATAGCTGTTGACACTTTGGTGTTATATAGATAATTTTGCTATTTCCATGAGATGCCTGCATTATTACTTTCCTGATTAAAAAACTAAATAAATTAGCACGATCCCCTGCAGTACTCTCCTAGTATCATGAGTTCAATATATATATACACATATACAAATATGTATGTATATATATATTTTTTCTAATAAATTTTGAGAAAGTTCTGCTTTGAAACAACCATGTGGAGATACTTCACGTCATCACGGTGAGGGTTTAATGATCCAGCATTATATAAGTAGAAATTAGTATTACAATTAATTAATTAATGCATGTGAAGGTTACAGAGTACTCTCTAAAAGTTCTGAATGGCTAAATTAAGGTAAGATCAGCAAAACAAAGAGTGATGATAAAGAAACTGATTAAAGGAACATGCTTTCAAGGGGCTCCTGTGATTACAGGCAATCAAAGGAAAGGGCTAATGGGTTAACTCATTTCTGTTGAACACAGTTGCATTGTGTGGGGTTTGACAAAGGGCCCAGCAGTAACTTTCAAATGGAGAAGTGGGAATTAGTGGCGTTCCTCCTCCAATTACTAATTTTACAGCAACGCAGACAGCTCAGTAAAGGGACAGATTGTTTGTTCCAAGGTTTACCGTGAATTAATCCATTTGATAGTTGGGATGGCACACCAGTGAAACACGCCCTGGTTTTCAGTGTACTCCTGAGTTCTTTCATTTTGTTGTCAATAGGTTTAATAATTGATTGTGGAGGAAAAACACAATAGTGTGAGAACAATACCAGGGTTACCTCGAGAGAGTTCTAGAGGAATGATTTGTGTAAAATCAGTTGAGGGCTTTTAATTTTTTATTTCTATACAGTGCTGCTCACTAGCTATATTTTTATGGATTTCATCTCTCCCCTACCATCTTCAGTTAGTTGCTCTAAACCCTTATGGCAAATCTTTTGTGAATAAAATTGCCGATCTCTTTTAGGAGTGAGTCAAGCTATGAATTTGTAGATTTCAAATGGGAGTTGCTGGTAGTGAGTAACGGACAAAGGGGAAAAGGACATGGATTCTTCCACCTCAGTCTCAATGAATGAATGCACTTTCTTAGCCTTTCTTGGTCAAGATCTGTAAAAGTGATTGTTTACACGAATTGAATTATTTCCTGTAATTTCTAGGACATGTTCTGTCTTTATCCAGTCAATAAGAACATAAACTCTAGTAGAGCAAATGCAGATGAATCTCACCTTTTTTATAATCAGCATCACCTACATCCCCCAATAGCCTTGTGGAGTAGGAAAGACATATGTCTTGGATTCTCACCTCTCTTTGATAGCTTCATCATGTCACTTATGGGTTCTACCAAAGTTAATTATGTTATTATCATTTAAGTTAATTATTTCATTAAGAAATTACTATCTGGGAGAACAAACAAGATGGC
>NW_006408541.1:9575888-9578755 GCF_000296735.1 Chrysochloris asiatica | reverse complement strand
CCAGCAAGAACACATAACAACTGCAGAATGATGTACATGGGAGCATTAACCTGAACTCAGTCGACAAATGAAAGAATCAAGCACAGAATAAAATTATAAGAACAGAGAAAAAAAAAAAAAGAAATTACTATCTGCTTTCCCAACTGCACGGTGGCCTTGTGGAAAATGTTCAGTTTGTGTTCCACTTTGAAGGCCTCCCATAGGACCTATAATAGAAATTCGGTGACTATTCACTGAGTAGATGAATTATTCGGTCTCTAGAGCAGTGGTTTTCAAAGTCTGGAGATATTTTTGGTTGTAACACTGGGCAGTGCTACTGGTATTGAATGGGTAGGGGAACAAGGATGCTGCTGGACATTCTACAGGGCACAGGGAAGCACATATTAGAATCCTTTTTTTTTTTATCTTATTATTACTTTAACGTCTAGCTTTCCTACTCCTAACACGAACTTTTTTGCTTGCCTCTTTGCTAAAAACAGGTGACAACATGGTGAATCAGACACACTTAAAACAACAAAGCGAAGGTTAGAAACAAACACCAACCTCAAATGACACCCACAGCCATCACACCAATTCTGACTCACAGAAACCGTATAGGATCGAGGAGAACTGCCCCCTTTGGATGCTTTATTGTTTGGTACACATAGGTTTATGCTTTTTATATTTTCTTTGGAAAGTATGCTTGGCATCATGACATTATATTCCTCTGTATTCTATTGTCACTTCAAACTCCAGTGGTATTAGCAGTGTCTTTCCTTCTTGTTATCTCTTTGCCCATCCTTTTATTTAAAATCAATAAGTAATGTTGTGTTTCTTGTAAATGACGCACGAGGGTAATTGCCCTCGTGCGTTCCCCAAGAGTTCCAGTTTTGCCCTAAGAGTTCCAGTTTGTTCACGTATAGGTTTATTCCAAACAAAACGTGTTTAGACATGTCTCTGGAATTCATGTATGACTACAGACAAGTTTTCTCAGTCATACACTTACTTTTAGTCTTCTGACGGTGCCTTCCCCCCAAACAAGATGCTTTTGGACCATGGGTAAAAATGATTTTGAGGTCAGAGCTAATATCAAAATTTTAACAAAACTCAAGTGAACATCTTCTCAAAGCATTGAAACTTTACAGTAAGTTTGTGGGAATGATGCCCCACTGAAAACAAAAGGTTTTAGACAGAATGAAGCATTTTTTAAAGAAGGTTAGAAACACCTCAGCGTAGTGGTTATGAATCGTGCTGCGAACCTTAAGGTCAGCAGTTTGAAACTACCAGACGTTCCGCGGGAGAAAGATGAGGCTTTCTGCTCCCGTCAAGATTTACAGCCTTGGAAACCCTGTACAGGGTCGCTATGGGTCGGAACCGACTCGACGGCACATAACAACAACAGCAACAGAAACACCTCAAAGATGAATTTAAACAGAGAGGCCAGCTCAGAAGGGATGGCAACTGTTTTTTGGGATCTCCAAGGGATCATTTTGATAGATTTTCTTGAAGGACTCAGGGTCACCATAGGGACCTATTAGGAAGAAGTTTTAAAAACATTGAAAACTGCATTGGTGAGAAGAAGGCCAGGAAAGTTATACCAAGGGATTTGTTTCCATCACAACAAAGCACCTGCTTATTCTTTGATGAGTCCGGGTGTGGTACTATAGGATTGGTACTGGATTACTAAGCACAAGGTCGGCAGTTCAAATCCACCAGCTGTTCCTCAGAAACCCTATACAGGGTCGCTATGAGTCAGAACCGACTCGATGGCACTTGGCAACAGCAACATTATTTGAAGGAAATCAGGGCTGTCCTGTGAGAATTTCATTGGGAAACCTTACCCCATTACCCTGAAGACTTCTTTTTGTTCCCCAAACTAAAAACAAAAACAAAAAAAACACATTGAAAAGGAACACAATTTGATTCCTTCAAGGATGTTAAAACTGCTATTTTGATGGGATATAAACTGAAGACCGCAGAATTCTTAAGGGAAGGATTAGCGAGACGGAAACATCATCTTCAGAAGTGGTGTAGACCTAGAAGGAGATGATGTCGAGAAACAATCGCTTCACATTGTGATATTTTTGTTTAATAAAGGATTTTATGATTCTGTAGCAATATTTTTGACTTGCCCTCATATATCTAAGCTAAATTATCCCATATCTCCTATTTAAGAAGGTAGGGAAATGTGCATTCCATTTAGAAAGATTTCCATCAAAATTTCTAAAATGAAATTGTCTCGGTACTAAAGAGACACTTCCATTATCTGAGCATGATTTACATATACAAAATAACTCATTTCCTGATGAGTTTAAGTAATTGAGGTATTTCTGCACATGTCATTCAATATCTTGAAATTTTAGCATCTCTCTCAATATACATGTGTTTTTAAAAAAATAAAGTCATGGTTCATTCAAGCCATAAAGAGTGCTGTTAAAATTTATGGAGTGTAGGCAAAAATTGTTAATTTGCCCAACTGATAACAGTGTTGCTCTTTATTTATGTCTGTAGGTACACTATCAGTACTAATGCATTCTGAGTTGTCCTAATAGTGTGTATGGGATTACTGTGATTTAGGACGACACTCCCAACTGCACTTACAACCGAGATGATGTTTTTGGGAGGGGACCAGCTGTGGCCCTGGTCACAGCCTGTGAATCTGGAACGAAGCATCGAGTTTCATCCCAAGAGGGGATTGAACCTCTGACCTTGGTCTCATTAGTACTACGTGCTAGCAAAATGTTCTAATTGGTCTTACGTGATAAAAATTTTAGAGATGCAGGAAAAAAATGTCAGCTCATAGGAGTCTTAGTTTGAATGTGTTTGTTTTGATCTGATGGGAAATCTTGAAATGTTGGAGTGAGGTCTGGCTTGGTTGCATCTCAGCC
>NW_006408541.1:9574416-9575218 GCF_000296735.1 Chrysochloris asiatica | reverse complement strand
TTCAAGTTCATCAGCTCCTCAGAAACCCTATACAGGGTTGCTGTGAGTTGGAACTGACTTGAGACCATTAACAACAACAACCACAATCTTTACCAGCAGATCCCCAGGTCTTTCTACCATGCAGTTACTGAGTGAATTCGAACTGCCAGCCTTTTGGTTAGCACCCCAGTGTTTAACCTTTGCACCACCGGGGATCTTTTCCTTTCATGTATACCTATATTTTTTTCATTCTCTTTTCCACACTCCGTCACCTTCAATGACACGGCTAGAATGTGAAGAACACCGTTCAATTACAAAGTACAATATTAATGCAATAAAAAGAAATACTGCACAGATTAAAACACAAAATCACGGGCGTCCGTTGACTCCTAAGACAGAGTTATACTGCTCCTTAGGGTTTCAGAGACTCAATGTTTCTGGAAGCAGACAACCTCATCTTTCTTTCCTAGAGCAGCTGGTGGGTTTGAACCACTGGCTTTGGGATAAGCAGTCCAACACGTAACCCACTGTGCCACCAGAGCTCTGACAAGACAGAGTGACCATGGTGGGTGTGCACTACAAAGTCGGTTCTGACTCATAGCTACCCTGTAGGGTTTCTGAGGCCATGAGTCTTTACCGGAGCAGAAAGCCTCATCTTTCTCCCCAGGACTGACCAAGGAGCAATTGGTAGATTCCAATTCCTGACCTTGTGGATAGAAACCCAACTCTTTTTTTTGTTGTTTTTGTTTTATTGTGAATTACATGATAGTTTACATGGGAGAACTTTAGTTTTACATTCATTCCATCGTATATCATCTCATTG
>NW_006408541.1:9550671-9568401 GCF_000296735.1 Chrysochloris asiatica | reverse complement strand
GCCCAACTCTTAATCCATTACGTTACTAAGGTTCCTTCTAGACAGAGTGGTGGCGGTATGCCACCGAGTCTCAGAGTGACCCTGGACAGGATATCTGAGGTTGTAGATCTTTATGGGAGCAGAGAGCCTCATCTTTCTCCCTCAGAACAACTGGTAGATCCGAACTACTGGCCTTAAGGTTAGCAGCCCAGCTTATAGTCCACTATGCTAGCAGGGCTCCTTCTAGGCAGAGGAGAGCCAGATGGTTTAAGCATTCTAAGTGTGATTGGCCTTGGATTGAGCTCAGTGAGTTCAGCTCCCTTTCTTGTGCAGTGAAAGGCTTGCTGAGTACTCACAGCACAGGAACCCAAAGGACCAGCTCTAGAGACTGACTGTTGTTGTTGTTGTTAAATGCAGTCGAGTCTGTTGTGACTCATAGTGACCTTATGCACAATACAATGAAACACTGCCTGGTCCTATGCCATCCTTATAAGCATTGTTTCTCTTGAGTCTATTGTTGCTGCCACTGTGCCAATCTATCTTATTAGGAGTTCTCCTCTTTTTTTTTTGCTGACCCACCACTTCACCAAGCATGATGCCCTTCTACAGGGATTGGTCCCTTCTGATAAGATGTCCGAAGCATGAGAGACAAAGTCTCGCCATCCTGGCTTCTAAAGAACATTCTTGGCTATACTTCATCCAACACAGATTTATTGGCAGTCCATGGCACTTTCAATATTCCCCTCCATCAACATAACTCAAATGCATCAATTCTTCTACAGTCTTCCTTATTCACTGTCCAACTTTCACATGCATATGAGGTGATTGAAAACACCATGGCTTGGGTCCGGCACACCGTAGTCCTCAAACTGACATCTTTGCTCCTTGAACACTTTAAAGAGGTCTTCTGCAACAGGTTTGCCTAATGCAATACATCGTTTGTTTTCTTGAATTCTGCTTCCATGAGTGTTGATGGTTGATTCAAGCAAAATGAAGTCTTTGACAACTTCAATCTTTTCTCCATTTATCCTGATGTTGTTTGTTGGTCCAGTGGTGAGGATTTTATCTTCATTGTGTAGGGGTGCAGCTTCAGTCCAGGCATTTAACTTCTCAAAGACTTGGTTTTCTTATCTGTACAGTGGTCATTATAATTGTTCCTACCTCAGAAGGATGTTGTGTAGATTTAATGAGATACTACCTGTGAATCATTTAGCTTGGCATATGGAAAGTGCCCAGTAGATTCACGTGACTGACATCAACATGGAAATGACAAGTAATTTTCTGTGGTTGACACCCAAGGAAAATATCACCTGCCTCAGTCATAGACCAGGCCTGTTATGGTCAGAACTGGCTTCGTCATGTTTTCTGTAGCTACCACCTTTTTTCAAGGAGACTTTGGGCTCCTAAAAACTTACTGAGCATGTAGAACAACTTTACTATGTATATGGATTGCATACAGACAAGGTACTTAATTGTATTTGTCTCAAGAATGAGTGTATCGTATTAGTCGCTCGAAAGGTGAGTAGTCAGAATCTCACCCTGACAACAGCCTTGGTCCTAATCCAAGGATTCCTCAGCCTCTCCTTCATAATCGCTAGCTCTCCCCTGTAATTCCACATTGGATTATTCCTCTCTGCAGTCTAGTGCTGAGCCAGTGGTGTCGACCACTCAAGGAATCCACAGAAACATTTTTCTCATTTCCTCACTCTGCGTTTCACATTGGTCTCTGTTGACTTCTTCCAGGTGTTACTCACGTTGTGCATTCTCCAAGATAAGCTGTTTTTACCTCAAAGAGTTTCTAATTTATTCGTTCCACTGCCAAAATGTCTTTTCCCCTCTGTGTCTTTCATGACCCCTGTGTCTCACATTAATCACCTTTCCCCAACATGCATGAATTATTCCTTCCAATTCCCCATCCTCACTCGCCCCATCAATCCCTTCCTTATGCTGAGCCCTTTCTTCTCCACTTGGAGTAGAGATTTCTTGGCTTCATTGTCTTTTCGTCATCAATAATAACATTTGAAATAGTTAGGATTACATTTGCCTGGGCTGAAAAAAAGATTTCTCTGTTGTTGTTGTCAATTGTCATCCTGTCAGTTCTGACTCATTGAGTCCTTGTGTAGGGTTTCTGAAGCTGGAAATCTTTGTGGGAGCAGAAAGCCTGATCGTTCTCTTGGGGGCGACTGGTGAGCTTGAACCACTGACTTGGCAGTTTGCAGTCCAGTATTTATCCCACAGAGCTGCCACGCTCCACAAATATTCAGATATTCACTATGAAGCTGGGATTCTCAACTAGTAGCCATTTTGCCACCAGGGGACGGTTATAAATATCAGAAGATGTTTTTGGTGGTCTTAACTGTAATAATACTACTAGGGGAATTATCTGCCTCTAAGTGTCAAGAATGCTGAGGTTGAGAAAGTCCAGTATAGTTTAGGAAGAGTAATTACTTTCAAAAGCAAAATAAAAGCAACAGCAGTCAGAGGGAGAATGAATAATAATATGACAGTAACTAACATTTTTGGTCACTAGTATGGTGCTGTAAGGAGCTCTGGTAGCGTAGTGGTTACAAATTGGGCTGTGAATCTCACGGTCAGCAGTTCAAATCTACCAGCTGTTCCATAGGAGAAAGATGAGGCTTTCTGCTCCCATAAAGATTTACAGCCTCGGAAACCCTGTACAGGGTCGCTATGAGTTAGAACCGACTCTATGGCACATAATAACAACAACAAGTGTGGTGCTGTGGAGTCTTGGTGTGGCACTGTGGGTTAATGCGCCTGGCTGCAAAGTCCGTTTGAACCACAGGGTTGGTGGTTCAAGTTCACCAGCTGCTCCTTGGAAACCCTATACAGGGTTGTTATGGGTTGGAACTGACTCTATGCCACTCAACAGCAACAACAAGACTGTGGCACTGTAGGATAAGCACTGGACTCCAAGGCTGGTTTGAATTTCAAGGTCGGTAGCTCACATTCACCAACTGTTCCTCAGAAGCCCTATACAGGTCACTTTGAGTCGAAATCGACTCCATGGCACTTAACAACAATAAGTTATATAACAGGGTTCCAGTCTGGTGTGGTGCTATAGGATAAGCACTGAGATGCTAACCACAGGTCAATAGTTCAAACCCCCCCAGCTTCTCCTCAGAAACCCTATACTGGGTTGCTCTGCGTCAGAACCAACTTGATGACACTTAACAACAAGTTATATGATAAGAATTCTTAGTGGTGCAATGGGCAAAGCACTGAACGGTGGTTCAAACCCACCAGCCTATCTTCAGGAAAAAGCTGAGGCTCTCTGCTCCCATAAAGATTTACAGCCTTAGGGACCCTATGAAGCAGTTCTCTTCCATCCTAACAGGGGGACTATGAGTTTGAAATAAGTTGATGGCCAAGGGTTGATTGGCAGTTAGTCATATGGCAGATATTGGGTGAGTTTTTGATTTTTAGGGGAGCAGAGAGCCTCAGCTTTCTCCCACGGAGTGACTGCTAGATTCGAACTTATCTTGTCTCATTTGATCCTCATAATAATCTTATAAAGTAGGAAGTGTTATGATCCTTGTATTGCAGATGATGAAACTGAGGCCCAGAGTGATTACATAATGTAATCAAGGCCACACAGCTGATTAAGAACCAAGCTCATGAGAAGGATTATATTTAGGACTGCAGTGATGAGTATGAATGCTGATGCATCAAGGAGTAGATGGACCATATAGTGCTGAGGAAGATGCTTAATGTGGGGTCTCTTAAGACCTAAGTTCTCATAGGTACGCTTCCAGGGGTCTTTGAACCCCTTGGAAATATCTACAATATTTCCATCAGTATGCATTTTCCTGAAGAAAGGAGATACGGCTCTGTTCACATTTTCTCTAAGGGGTTTGCTACCAGCAGTACACACACACACAAATCCATGATCGTCTGTTCTTGGTTTCCAGGAAAATGAGTGGAGTCTGGGCCATGCAGAAGCCTGCCTTCATGGGAAGTGCCAGACTTCCATGGTGTGACCCTTTGCTATTAGGTTGGACAACTCTGGTGGGCTCTGGGCTGCCAGTGGTTGAATTTGAGAAATTACTGGGTACTATTGGACTTCCCATGGATGGTTAAACTAAAGGCAAAAGGCACTTGGCAAATTTAATACAATCTCAAACAGTGAGGTGCCTTCCGGTGATATTTAGCTACAGATTATGGAACGCAATGACTTTAGCTTTCATTGGCCTCACAGTGTAGACGTATTTGACAGGTAGACAAGGCATTCGTGAGCTTGTTCTTGGTGAATGTCTGTGCCTGAAGTTATGGTACACTTATTCCCCGACTGGAGATCTGGTGATGCAGTGGTTAAGTGTTTGGCTGCTAGGCAATGATTTGAATCTACCAGTGGTAGTCTGCCTCTGTAAAGATTTCAGCCTTGGGAACCCTATGGAGCATTGTCATTCTGTACTGAACTGGAATCAACCCAGCAAGTTTGGTGTTTGGGGTTTTGGTGCCTAAATAATCACATATTTACTTATCTGTGCTAAGACCTTGAACTTAGTAACTTCTACCAGCTTTTTCTTAAATTATCCAATTGATTACACTTGGGGTCTAGGAAGACTGTTGCTTTTAAATGTCCATTTTGGGTCTTTGATAAATTTTCTTCTCAGTTGTAAGCATTTGTTGAATCTCTTGAGTGATGATCTTATCAATGGCAAATGATCACGTTAGTGTCTTCATTTCCAATCCTATAGCTCTTGTGTGCACTGGCTGCTGGGAACTTCAGTGCAGTGTTGAGACAGTGTGTGCTTGGAAGGAGCCCCAGGGACGCAGTGGTCACGCACTCTAATGTCTGTTACTTAGAAGCTTGGTGGTTTGAGCTCACCAGTGACTCCATGTGAGAAAGCTGTGGAGGTCTGCCTTCATAAAGATTACAGCCTTGGAAACTCTCCTCTGTCCTGTAGGTTTGCCAGGAATTGAATCGGGTTGCTATGAGTTGGAATCACCTCAGCAATGGGTGTTGCTTATTGTATTGTTAACCTTGGTAGCAATTCTTCTGAAATTTCACCACTAAGAATGAAGTTTGCTATCCATCCTCTTAAGGGCTATCTGTTGCTTTGAGAAGTTCTTATTATTTTTAAAAAAGCATTTTGTAATGGTTGAACTTAATCTATTATGCAGCAATTAACAAAATAAATGTGTTTATAAATTACATTTTAAAGCAGACTTTGCAGTTCTCTTCCCAGATATACTATTTTCTTACTTCTTACTTTAGCTTTCTGAGAACAATCCTTTTTTCCCAGAATTCTGACATGGAAAGTATTAACTGTCATCATCCATGTGCATCCCATGACTACAGTCAACATGCTCTTGGTGACACATTGGCTGAAATGTAGAAACTACTCAACATATTGCCAACATGACCTACTTATACACAAGGTAGGGGAGAAAACATATTTCACATTTTCCATAAATATATCTGTCTCCAGATGTATGAATTCACAGGGAGTCTGAGCAAAATAGCATTATAAACACAAAATGTTCCATGAGGTCTCTAGGGTCATACGTCACCTGAAGCAAATAAAGCAGTGTATCTTCTTCAGTAGTCTACCTTTAGTACCAGTCTGCCCATGACCCCAAAACAGAAAAGGAACAAGAACTCTTTCTCTTTCACAAGTTTATCAAGTTCATCTTTCTAGTATAAGAGTAGAGCCCATCCTCACTTTGCACAGTTGTTAGGTGTAAATGATGAGTTACCACGTTTTAGTGAAATCACACCAGTGTCTCAGTGAAATGATTAGAATTTTGGTAACCATGGTGTATCTGAATTGGCAGTGATTACATGAAGCACGCACTTTGCTGCTAGCTCTTCACTTTACAAATTGCTGCATAAATAATAGGTAAACATCACAACCAACCATGTCACTTATTCTCTCTGTTGGTGAGTGGTTACTGCGTACCTTTTATTGGTGTGTAGACAGCAAACATGTATCTATGCTGCCTCCTTTTAGTTCTGTTGTTCTCCTATAAGAGGAGTATTAACCCTAGTGAGGTGTGTGCATCTCAGAACAACCAACTCTTTGAGATCAAAAGGACGCAATTCAGAAGGGTTCAGAGAGAAGAAGGAATGGAGACAAGAAAAGCAGGGAGCAAGTGGAATAAGTGATGTTACATGGAGGGGATTGCAGTCAGTGAGATGAAACAAGATATGTATAAATTGTCAAATGTAAAATTGATGAGCTGCTCTGTTAACCTTTACCCAAGTCACAAGAAAAAGTTAAAAAAAAAAAAAAAAGAAGAAGAAGAAGAAAGTGAGAAATCAAAAGAGAGAATTGTTCAATAATGATAAAAACACAGCCAAGGAATGGAAAGAGATCCTGCTGGAAGTGAAATTGACACTGAGCATCAATGAAGTTATCAAAGAAACAGCTGATGGTGAGAATGCTGACACCACCCAAGTTAGGGAGGGGGATCTTAGCAACCTCAATGAGAAAGATGGCAGTGGTGCAAAGGATGAAGCTGTCCCAGAAGAGTGACACTTGGCAAAAATAAAACAAACCTTGTTGTTAGCTGCCACTGAATTGGCCCCCTGACTCATAGCAACTTCATGTACAATGGAACTTCTAGGTGCGATCAGGCTAGACTCCTGGAGCCATCTTCTCTCTGATGTTCGTTCTACACTCAGAGAAGTTTTCTTTTGACACATGAGGGTTTTCTTGGTGCATCAAGTATTCAGATTTCTTGGGAAAGGAGAAGGTGGGGATACATAAAGGAACCAGAAGATCAGGGATGCTTGGTCATTCCTGGAATTCTTATTACTAAATAATTTCTACTTCCTGAGAGGGTTTCATAAATATTACATTTGTTAGAATTATGTTGAGCCACAGTAATAAGAGCAGTTTGATTCTGCTGCGCATAAGGTCGCTATGAGTCGGTACCGACTTGATGGCACCTAACAACAACAGCAACAATGTTTTCCTAACAGAATAACAAGTGCAGAGGTGGTGTTTAATAGACTGCAATGCAAGACCATCACCTATAGTTTTCTTGATGTTTTCCTCATGGTCAAAAGATGGCTGCTTTGGCACCAGTCTTCTCAACTGCATTCAAAGCAGGAAAAAATATATTATATATAGTGAGTGGGGTACAGGGGAATCCTGCAAACTTTACTTATCTACCTTTATTAAGAAAGTAAATGCATTTCTAGAAACAAACTGGAATATCCTAGTTTAAGTCTTATAGCCATGTTGCCTCCAACACGTACATTTGGTTGAAGGGAGTCCTATAACAGAATATTTAACATTTTTGTTCAAATTTGCTGCAAATTATTTCTTAAACAAGCAATGAAAGAGACTAGAGGGGAAGCTTAGGGGCAGTGAGTTTAAGATCATGGTATTGGAATAATGTATGAAAAAATAGTGAGAATCGTAACACAACTTGAAGAATGTGAGCAATACCAATGGAAATGAAGAACTCGTTGAAATGGTGTATCTTTTTGGCAGTCTGTGTATGCTTTCACAAAAATTAAATAATTCAAAAAAAGGAATGATTAATGGCAGGCAAGAACAGAGTCATATAAACCAATGTCAGGGATTCCCAATGCTAACATTCTGGTTTTATCCTTTCCATTAAAATCAATTACAGTATTCCTTGACCCTCCATTCTATGTAAGATTCTTCTCTGTAAGATCTCTCCATGCTGCGGATATGAAGATCCCCTCTCTTAACACAGAATTCAACTCTCTCTGTAAATCAAACTTTGACACTACCTTTCTTAGACAAGCAAGTCATCAGGAATTTTTTCTAAGCAAAGTGCTAGCAATTCTGATATAAATTAGGTAATTACCTAGCATGGGACTTGTTTTCAATACTCTCTTCCCCCACTCCTTCATCGCAAATGAAAGTCAACATTTTCAAGTTCTGGAAATTAATGCAGTGTAGAGCTTAGACTTCAAATGGTGAGGAATCTCAGTATCAGAAGATGCACAGAAAAAACATGAAACCATTGAAACATGTCTCTGCTCTGCTTTAATCTGCACCCTAAGACGCTAAGTTCAGTGTGGTCATGTAACCATTGTTTCTGTAGTTTCAACCTACTGCCTCTGTCTTTTGGGGTCATGAAACAATATTAGACACATAAAATCGGGGGAGAGCATTTAAGTTATTTTTAAGACTTCTGGTGATAAACTAGAACCAGCCTGTATCATGAATAATGGTCCTATATTTTGGCCGCTCAACTGTATACAGGTAGTTGCTAACTTACGACTGATAGAGTCCCATTCGGACACCTCTGTTGTAAGTCAGTTCTAACAAAAGCACAATACTTCATTTTTTTTTTCTTTTAGTTTTCATTATTATGTTATTATCAATATCTTTATAAATATGATCTTTATTTGCCTTTGGAGGTTGGAAGCATTAGTAGCACATATTACAAATGATAGATAATAAAATGTACCAACCATCAAATAAATAAAAGACACCAAACAAACAGAACCAAATGGGTGGCTGTAGTATGGTTCATCACAACTGGAATGCATAGTAAATCCAGGATTACCAATACCAATGCTAGTTGCCATAGAGTGACTTCTGACTTATGGTGGCTCAAATGGGTCAGAATACAACTGTATCCCTAGGAATCCAATGGCTGATTACTCACAAATATATAACGTCTTTCCTCCAAGGCGTCTCTGGCTGAACTTGACCTTCCAGCCATATTTAAATTGCCTAACGATATGTAAACTTTCTGTTAGGAACTTGTCATTTACATTCACAGTTTCTCAAATGGTGCTGTGGCTGAATCTTCTCTCAGCTCCAGGAGTGGGTTCAGATGAATTTAGCATATTTCATTATGCTTTGTGATTGGCCACTTCTGGAATGGTACCCATCCCCTTGTGTCCTGGTGCCCACATCCTGTGTAATTCCCTTCCCCTTGAGTGCAGCTGCACCTATGACTTGGCTCTAATGAAGAGAAAATAGTAAAAGTGATGGGATATTTCTTCCACGATTCAAGTATGAAAGAGCATGACCTCCACCTGTTGGCATTCCCTTCTTTTGGCACTCGGATAGAGCCAAATGCCACATTGTTAGCTTCCCTATGGCAGAGTCCAGACATAGCCAAGGACCGCTGGTGACCTCTGACCAACAGCCAGGGAGAAAGAGAGTCCAGTAGCCCATGAGGAACACAGCACTGCCATCAATCACTGAGTGAACGTGGACCTGGATCCTGTCCTCACTGAACCTTCAATTCTGGGAATCTTGGCCAACAGCTTGATTGCAGTCCTGTAAAAGACTCTGAGTTGAAGAATCTAGTTAAATTGACCGTGGATTTCTGACCCACAGAAACTGAAATGTGTGTTGTTTTGAGCTCCCAATTTTGGGGAAACAATTTGTTATGCAGCAATACATCATTCATACATCCCTGGTTACAATGGTTGGTTCAGGAGTTATGTTCATGTGAGTTATTTGAGCCAATGGTGGACAGACCCTTGCTTTTTGTTGAGCTGGTGGGGTGATGTGAGGACGGGGAGAGAGAGAGAAAGCTAGAGAGAGGGAAAGACAAAGAAATGGACTGGTTCAGTTTCCTTTTCCTTCTGGATATGAAATTAAGACGACATGGGTTCTGGAGCAATTGATAGCTTTGACTTTGAGGAGGACCTATTTGGAAATGAAGCCAACACAAACCAGAAGGTGAATCAGAGAAATAGGAGATGCCAGGCTCTGGTGCAATGATTTGAGCATCTGCATTAAGCTGGGTCTGAAGCTTGCTTGCTATACTTGTCACTTTGACAAGCTAGTGGGTACCCTTTCATCTTCAGTGAGTGTCTCTGTTTTTCAACCTCAAGAGTTTGACCAGATACAGACTGTAATGATCTAAGGACAAGAACCTTAGCTGTCCAGAGAAGGACTTGTCCTTCAGAGCAGATGTTCCACCTGATGCAACTTGGAGCATCTCTTTGTAGCTTTCCAAGAAGGGTGGGGATGGTAAGGGTGTGTGTGTGTATGTGTGTGTGTGGGGGGGGGGGTTGAGATGGAGAATGTATTAGTAAGTTTCTGAGCCCAGTTTTTTTTTTCTTCTTTTTTTTAAGTAATTGGAAACTAAATAAGGACAAAAACATCTTCAATCAAAGAAACATTTTGTAAGGTGAAATATTGTTCGTTTTATGATGGTGCATGTATGTCTTCATATATAAAGCTTCACTATCATTAGGAAATGTCACACAAAATAACAAACACACCTTTTCAATCTGGTTAGAGATATGTGGAATGGTGTTTATTTCACCAAAGCATCTCATGCTTCCAACTGATAATAAGTCAATAAAAGCTCTCACTCCAAGATGTCGTTAAAGCCACATTTGTTCATTTCTATTTATTATGAGGAAAAAAACAAACCAAAATGAAAAAAGTGGATTTGAGTCATATTTCCTGTGACTTCATCATTTGCTGGCATATAACACTTGTGAATTTTATTCAATTCATTTAAAATGATTTCTAGCATGCAGCCAGAAAGTTAAGGGCGGCAAGAAATTCAAAATGATCAGCCGTCTTCCAAGATTCCTCAAGAGACAAGTTTAGAATCATAACTAACGTACGTTTTTTTTTCTTAAGGAACTGTATCTTAGAAAAATTAGCTCTAATGAACAAGATTTATTTTTTTCCTGAATAAATTCAGCTCGTGTGTGTTTTGAAATGAGTAGATTCAGATGACCTTCTTAAGTTAGATTTCTGTCGAGTTTTCTTTCTTAAGAAATGGCCAGTGATAGGCTGAGACATGCTCACTTTGAATGCTCTCAGAATTCATTTTTTGCTTGTTTATTTTGTAACTGTGTTTGTTTGCTTACAAGGAGGTCAGTATGGGCTAAAGTACAAGGAACCTCCCCCCAGAATATGAACAAAACATTTCAGTGCTTAGGGTTATCTAGATAAATTTAAATAAGAATAAGAAACAAACAACCTTGAACCACTAATTGTTCTTCCAGCTCTTCCAACACTTTGATAACCAATCCAGAAGTCATTTGATTAGGGTCCAGGCTCTCATTCCACCTGTATTCATGCTCTTCCACACTTACAGTTCTAATAGGGCAGCTGACTTGTCCCTGTTTTTTCTGCTTTTAGCATTGAAGTTTCACACCTAGAAAATTCCTCAAGCCCTGGAAAACCTGGATGGATGCCCACCCAAAGGTAAGGGCTGGCCTCTCTGCTCTTAGCCCATGTCTTTGGGCTGGCCTATGGACTTGTCACGTGCTTTGGCCAATGAGAGATGAGCAAACATCACTCAAGCAGAGGGCCTCTTAATGTCTGCATCAGCCATGAGGACATCTCTGAGCTCTCCTATGGAAGAATGTCACATCTGGATCAGTCACACCAGCCAATAGCCAGACACAGAGTAAACCTAGCATGAGCAGAGAAACCACCGAGCTAAGCCCAGCCCAAATCACTGACCTGCAGACCTGTGATTTAAAACATGCTCATGATTTAAATATAGGCTATAGGGTCAGCACTGGAGTGCTAAGTGCAAGGTTAGCAGTTCAAACCCACCATCTTCTGCTCGGAAATGCTATACACGGTCGCTATAAGAATCTACTCAGTGATACTTAATAAGAACAGCATTATGGCAACAAATAACTATTGGCCATCTAATACCCTAACCAAATCATTTTGTGCTTGGAATGACTAGTGTTTCTTGCACTGAATGCTAACTAAGACAGAATAGTTTCTCATTTAATTGTCCCAGCCACCCATTGCTGTTGGTGTTGTTAAGTGCCATCGAGTCAGTTCCGACCCATAGCGACCCTGTATAGTGTTTCCAAGGAGCAGCTGGTGAGCTTGAACCACTGACCTTGCGGTTCAAAGCGACTTTGCAGTCCAATGCATTAACCCACTGCACCACCCCAGTAGATACTGCTTCTCCTATTTTATAGATAAAGAGCTCTGGTAGTGTAGTGGCTACGAATTGGTTATCTCCAGCTGTTCTGTGGGAGAAAGATGAGGCGTTCTGCTCCTGTAAAGATTTACAGCCTCAGAAACCCTGTACAGGGTCGCTATGAGTTGGAACCGACGCCACGGCACATAACAACAACAGCAAAACAGTTTACAGACTAGGTTCATTGATAAGCTGACAAAAGGCCCTGGTATCTCAATGACTGGAAGGTTGGAGTTTAAACCCACTCAACAAATCCAAGAGAGAAAGGCTGATGATCTGCCCCTCTAAAGACTGTAGTATAGAAACCATATGGGGCAGTTGTATTCCGTCACGTGTGGTTGCTATGAGTGGAAACCAAGTTGACAACACGTAACAACAACAGCAGTAACAAATAAACCAAACAAGGCCAGAGTTAGGGGATGGGAGAACTGGAACACAAGCCAGGGCTGCTGGTCTTCAAAGCTGATGTTCCTAACCATGAGACGGACACTTACTGACTAGGCTTCTATGTATGGGGGAAAGTAGCAAGCTTCCTCTGGGAAGGATCTAGAAGACAGGTGGACAAGGTCTACATTGGATGAAAACTGTAAAGGATGCAGCGATTTCCCACTGAGCCTCTGCAGCTCTCAGCTTACTTGACTATCCCAGAGTGATAGTCTTGGGGGTGTGGGGGGTGTGGGGGAGGTATCCTCTTTGTTTCTTCTGATTGAATTTAGCCCCGTCTTCAGATCTGCTCATTCCATATTAAATGGTGATACCAATTAAATTTAATATGATATCTACTGATACCATATTAACTGCCAGTTTCACAGAGAGACTCATCTGTCCCACTTAGGCCCTGCTTTGATTTAGAACACATTCTCTTTTTAAAGCAACCCTGGTGGCGCACTGGTTAAATAACTCGGTTGCTAATGAGAAGGTCTGCCATTTGAACCCACCAGCTGCTTTCTCCGCAGGAGAAAGATAAGACAATTTGCTTCTGTAAAGATTTACAGCCTTGGAAACCCTATGGGGGCAATTCTACTCTGTACAATAGAGTTACTATGAGTTGGAATTGACTCAAAGGATGTAGGTTTGGTTTGGATTTCTCTTTTTAACATGTGGACCCAACAAATGGGAGATGGTTGACGAGCTCGAACAATGAACTTGTTAGTTAACAGAATTAACAGTGTGTTGTTTCACTGCGATGACAGTAATAAAACAGGAGACGTGAAGCCGATACAGTCACAACTGAATCGTAATGGATGAGATATTTACAGCAAAGCTGTTAAAACATTGAATAAAATATGGGAACAGCAAAAGCAGATGTGTTTTTATTCTTCTGAGTTGAAGCTTGTAAGGTAAAAAGATAGTTTGAGTAATAATCACAGGTTCTGATTCACAATGCATTAATAAATATTCATATGGTACCAGCCGCTGAAACTTTCCAGATACAGAAATAAAGTGAGAAAGGCTGCTCTTGCCTCACACTTTGCTAAGTTTAGATTCCCAGGCACACATGTCAATATCTTCATTAGGTAAAGTTCTCTTTCATTTTCTACAGTGTTCCAAGTCTTCCTGGTGAAACCCTCTTCTTTCTCTCCCACCCCCCTCAAACCCCCCATCACCCTCACGACCCACCTTAGCATCACGGTATTTCCTCCACTCAAACTAAAAGAAAGTAGAAAGAAATGATGGCCTATGAATAAAGATGAAGCCTGTAATTTACGTAGAAGGCAGAGATGGAAGGAAACAAAGCATCTCTTTTCAGTGACTAGTGCCAGTTGCTGTCAGGTTATTTCTGACTCATGGCAACCTCATGTGTGTCAGTGTAGAACTGCGCTCCATTGAGTTTTCAATGAATGGTTTTTTTTTTTGTTTTTTTTTTGGGGGGGGGAGTCGATCACCAGGCCTTTCTTTCTAGGTGCTTTTGGGTGGACTTGAATTTCCAACATTTCTTTTGCACCAAGAACTCCTGTCTTTTGAATGATTGTTGTTGCTAGGTAACAATGAGTTCGATTCTGGCGCATGGCAACCCTAGGTGATGGTAGAGCAGTCTTGTAGCGTTTTTGAGGCTCTGGTAGTGTAGTGGTTACAAATTGGGCCGCAAGCCTCAGGGTCAGCAGTTCGAAACTACCAGCTATTCTGCGGGAGAAAAATGAGGCTTTCTGCTCCCGTAAAGATTTACAACCTTGGAAAGCCTGTACAGGGTCGCTATGAGTCAGAACCGACTCCACGGCACATAACATAACAAGTCTTTCTATAAGCACAACACCAGGCTTTTCTGTCATGGAGTCAGTCCCTGGGTGAGTTCAAATTGCCAACCTTTCCCTTATCAGCCTCTTGCACACCATGGGACTCCTCTCTTTGAATGAAGCACAGGAGAAAGAGACCTGTATCCTCCCTGATGGTCCATAATCCCAAGTGAACCTCAACAGCAGGGTGCCAGATTTTGCAAGGTTGAGCAAAGTACATTAATATGCCTTTACCCACCCCCACCCCCCAATTATTATTGTCATCTTTGTTATTAATTTTTTTGAGAGCACGTGCCTAGATAAGGAACAGCTTGGGAAACATAATTTGGTGACATGAGTGTATCGGGACTCGATTGCTCTTCATGTCAAAGGAACATCTGTCCCGTGAAGGGGGAGGCCTGGAGCACACCTGGCTGGGCTTTGTTGTGGGGAGGAAGGAAGGGAAGACGCAGGTGCATAGCTGGTCTGGTCCCCTCCGACGAATGGCTGGCCCCAACCTCCTTGTATGAGCAACGTGTCTGGCTGCTGGAGGCTCTGATGGATGACCACATATACAGTAAGCAGTGTTTGGCACAACGGGACCCATTTAGGTTGCTATGACATCTTTTGTTCCTGATTTCCCTGCTTTTACTGGCGTGTGTACGTACCTTGGCTTGTATGTGGATGTGCTGGGCTTTGTGCTGGCTTTTCCTTTCTCCCTGTGCTTTATGAATGCCTGGGCCCTTTTGTCCCTTCACGCATCTTGGTCCTCCTCCCCAGACTTGCTCCGAATCGTTCATGTGGGCTCCGCTCTTTGCTTTCACTCAGAGTATCTCTTGTTGGCTCCAAATGAGGTTTTCTTGTTGTCCTCCTGCCTTCCCTGCCCTGCTCTTATTACTATTATTTTCCTTTCAATGAATTCCATCCCCACAGACTTAGATTGAGTATTTCATTTCCTTGCTCTGCTGTTTCCTCCTGAAATCTGAATGCAGTATTCTGGACTCTTGCCTGTGGTCCCAAGCTACACAGAGAAGGGAAGTTTTGGGGGTGAGTAGGCTGCCCAATGGGTGAGGTAGGGTGGCTCAAAGTGGGGGTTCAGTAGAGCAGTCTCATCTTGACCAGTACGCTGGTTCACTTTCCAAGGTTTGAGAGTCTCACACCTCTTCTGTCTTAGAGACTTACCAAACCTTTGAGTCAATTCCACCTCATAAGACTCCATGTGTGCACAGTTACAAAGGTTCCACGTGGTTTCCTGCTGTGACCTTTCTAAAGATGATCACCAGGCATTTCTTCCAAGGTGCCTCTGGGTGAATTCCAACTGGCAACCTTTTGGTCAGTAGCTGAGTGCTTAACTGTTTGCTTTTCCCAGGGATCCTTGAAGACAAGCTGGAGGAGGGCTAAAAAAAAAACTGGTATGTTTTATAATTTCACGCTTAACAAATTAACACTCCTAGCACAAATCTAAGGCTATGTAATTGTGCTGTTTGCAGGAAAATTAGTGGATTTATAAACAATATTTATTCAGTAGGCACTACTGATAGCTTTGCGAACAAGACTGACTACCCAAACCAAATAAGATGCTATCTTCGAAAGCATGTGATGTTAAGAGACTTACATTAGTCTAGGTTATCTTCCTTAACTCTTGAAGTTGTATGTCACTTCCCTAGTTCAGTGCACAGTTAACTGATTCTCTAGTTCTGTGCATAATTAACAAGGTGTTTATTTTCAATGGAGGGGAAATATGCATTTTAGAAGGCTCACATTCTTCTAGTAACTTTTTCAGAGGAATTAATTATTACTCTGCAATTCCCTTTTTTGGAAGAATATTTGGAACGTGTTTCGTATCTCTTTTCCCTTCAGATTTTTTTTCTCCTTTGAATTTGGAAAGCCTAAATGTTAGCTTTACCAGAGCTAAGCACACTGGAACACTTACCCCAGGTGAAAAATGACTGCTTGCCAATGACTTTTTATGTCTGTGTTACATAGCATGCTGAAATATACTCTGTCTGGAATCCTGGTGTGGCGCTGTGGGTTAATGCGCTGGACTGTGAGGTCAGTTTGAATCTTAAGGTCGGCAGTTCAAGCTCACCAGCCACTCCTTGGAGACCCCATACAGGGTCACCATAAATCAGAACCGACTTGATGGCACTTAACAACAACAACAGCAAAATACAGAGTGCGGTGGACCTAGACCTTAATGAAATGCTTCCCTTGAAAACACAAGGATTGGAAAATGTAAGCCAGGTACAGATACTTGGAAATTTGTGCAAAGAAGAAAAACATATGTATTACTTTTTGAATGATGTCACTTTTTTTGAAAGATAACACTGTGTTGGCATTATGTATTCACTAGCTAATAAACACTTTGAGCTGTAGAGAGGGGTTTGTTTTACTTTTTCCCCCCAAAGTAATTGGTAAATGAATAGAGCCAGATGCTAATAAGTAAGCGATGTTTCTGATCAATGCGCTAAATAAGCAATTCAATACTGTTGGCCTTAATAGTCTATAATTTTATCCCAGTCAAATGTTCAGTATACTATTCTCCCAGGACCTCATTCTTAAGATAAGACTTCTTTTCTTTATGAATGAAATTGAGTTCCAAAAAATGAAGGATTCGGCTGACTTTGTGACTTATTCAGCAAGGCATACTGAGTCTGAATCAAGGCTGTGTAGCAGGCTCTAAGTTATGGTCCAGCAATTGGATGATTCTCCCTAGATTCCTGGAGAATTCATTGCTCATTACAATACACATGTTCTTCCGTAAACTCAGCATACCACTGCTGATAAGCTCATATCCTAACAGAGTTCAAAGGTCCAGACGAGCTCTTACATCTTCCCCAAAGCAAGGCTAGGGACGTTCTTTGGGGGCAGAGGGGCTGCAGATGTTTTGCGGGACCACGTGCTGCTCCCTGCCCAGCATGTCGTTGTAGCTGTGGTTATTTAGCATGCACACATCCTCCACTCAAAACTGGGCCCACGGCTCTGACAATGAATCTGACAATCTGGCCAATCAGATCCCAGTCTACCATGTTGCCAAGGTAACTAATACACACTCACAAAACCAGAATCATCACAATAGGAAAAAAAAAAAAAAAATCCAAAATGCAGTATTTCCATGCTTAGTGTAAACGAGAGAGAGAGAAACCTCAGGCTGCAGCCTCATAATTCAGGTCAACATGCAAAATGTGTGTGTGCCCATGTCTGTATGGCACGTGCTGAGGAAACGTGGTCATCACTTACAATATTGTTAGTGGGTTCATGACAGGAGGGAGATGGTAAATGACAGCTTTTAAAATATATATTTAGTTTTATTTTTGCTGAAACTCTGTGGTGTTGTAGTATCCGCACTAGACTGGGAAACCACAAGGCCATAACGTCACACCTACCAGCTGCTCCTCAGAAACCCTATACAAGGTCGCTGTGAGTCAGAACCAACTCGACAACGCTTAACAATAGCAACAATGTTGTTGTTGTTGTTGTGTGCCGTGGAGTTGGTTCCGACTCATAGTGACCCTGTACAGTTCTTTCCAGGAGCAGAAAGCCTCATCTTTCTCCCGTGGAACAGCTGGCAGTTTCGAACTGCTGACCTTGGGGTTCGCAGCCCGATTCGTAACCACTACGCTACCAGAGCTCCTTAATAACAACAATATATATA
>NW_006408541.1:9500819-9550316 GCF_000296735.1 Chrysochloris asiatica | reverse complement strand
ACAGGGTTTCCGAGGGTGTAAATCTTTACGGGAGTAGAAAGCCTCATCTTTCTCCCGCGGAGCGGCTGGTAGTTTCGAACCGCTGACCTTAAGGCTCGCAGCCCGATTCGTAACCACTACGCTACCAGAGCTCCTTCTATATATTGTGTCAACACTCATTTACATTCTGGTTATTTTGCTTTCATTGACTATAACTCCCTGTCTCCCCATCTCCTCATCTCTGTTTCAGAATAGCTCTTGTCCATTTGGTCTTAGAGATCATTCTAAAGAAGCAAAAACAAAACAAAAAAACTCAATACACAATACTCAAAAGGTGACAATCTTTATTCTGGGTGAAAGTGTTCCTTAGTTTAAAGGTGACTTCAGGGGTTAGTTTCAATTCACGGTTTGAGCAGAACTCAGGACCGTAGCCTCAGGGTCCCCTTCTGATTCAATAGGCTCAGTAAGTCTGTATATTTTAAGAGTTTGAAGTTAGCAGGTTCAAGTTTAAGGATGAATTTAGCACCGGAAGTTTTCAGATATGCTGCTGGCTCCACAGGTTGCGTTCTTAGCATACTTTTCAGCATGTAAATGATGCTGCCTACCAAGGCAAGGTCGATGGTTCAAATCTACCCGTTGCTCCTTGGGAATCCTATACAGGGTGGCTATGAGATGGAACCTACAACAACATCAAGGCATGAAAACCCACCCTGTGCTCTTTGGCAGGGATAACATCACTAGGCTAGTTACTGTGCTATGGGCCCCCATAACGTAGATGCCCGAATGATTTTGAAAAATGCCCTTCCAATGCTTAACATCCCTCCTTAGACTCCCATCACAGAGAAGCAGGGGAGTCTTTATTGTGCACCCCAGTATTTAAATATTTTGGACACGTACCCTTAATATATGCATTTGCACAAATTATATATGTGCACTACAGTATTGGTACGTTAGTCTACTAAGAAGCATAAATAAACAGTTGAAATTTCAGATGGATAAGGAAGCTCTGAAATAAACTATTTATGACCTAAATATTTTATTCATTAATGGTACTGCTTTGCTCTTACTAAGCAAAGTTGGTATTAAAAATGAACTGTATGCTTAGCTTTAAAAGTTTCATGACTTGGGAAGACTTTGCACTATTATAAAAAATATATATATATCTCAAGGCGTTCTGTGCACAAGGGATGAGGTTCAGTCTTCTGGTCATCTAAGGTAGGGGCTTACAACAATTTTATTTTACTGATGATTTCTTGCTTAGGAATTAGGAAAGGGTTCAACTGGGTGGTTCTCCCTTGGAGTCTGTCCATAGGCAGTCAGATGCTGGCTGAAACTGAAATTAATTGAGGTGCAATGAGTTGGATGCCTAAGGTGTCTCATTTTCTCCTTCTGGGAGCTGAGTTGGGGCTCAAAGCGTGTTCACATGGCTTCTTCATCACAGCAGTCTCAGTATAGCTGGGTGTCTCTATCATGGTAGAGCATGGTACTTCCTCAGAGCAAGTATCCCAAGAGAAGCAAGTGGACAAACTGCCTGGCTCAGAACTCACAGAGCATCCCTTCAACCAAAACCCATTTGTCTAAGCAATGATCAACCTGTCCCAGGTTCTACAATTGGGGAATTTAACCTTAAATCTTGATGAGATAATGGTAAGATCACGATGTAGCCCAGCAGATGGGAAGACCGTCTTTGGAAAAAATCATCTGTTCTATTCATCATTGCAGACTCCGCCACTGGTACTTTTGGAGAATCTACTATGTGCCCAGGGGCCGTGGTCAACAGTGTGAAACCGCTAGTCATTCAATGGGAGAAAGACATGGCAGTGTGCCTCAGTAAGGTTTGTTGTTGTTGTTGTTAAGTGCCATCGAGTCGATTCCGACCCATAGCGACCCTGTATAGGGTTTCCAAGGAGCAGCTGGTGAGCTTGAACCACTGACGTTGCGGTTCAAACAACTTTGCAATCTGATGCATTAGCCCACAGCACCACACCAGGACTTCTCAGTAAGGTTGTTGTTGTTAAGTGCTGTTGAGTCAATTCTGACCCATAGCGATCCTGTACAGGGTTTCCGAGGCTGTAAATCTTTATGGGAGCAGAAAGCTTCATCTTTCTCCCACGGAACAGCTGGTAGTTTCGAACTGCTGACCTTAAGTTTCACAGCCCGATTCATAACTACTATGCTACCAGAGCTCCTTTCAGTAAGGTTACAGCCTTGGAAACACCATGGGACAGTTCTACTCTGTTCTACAGGGCCGCTGTAGAGCTGACACAGTAGCATTGAGAACTATTTGCCAGACTAGAAGCATCGGAAAAAGTAATGTCTTGCCCATCTAGAGTCTATATTCTAGTTCAGAAAATATATGGCCATAGATCTAAATGTAAATTTATATTTTGAACAGTCTTCATGATAACCTCACTTTTTCCTTTGATTTCTTACAAGAGCTGAGTTGATCACCACCATGTTTTTATACCACAACGTAACTGACAACGTAATTGACAATGTAACTGGTGAGGTGCTATAGGATAAGCACTTTACCATAAGACTGGTTTGAACCAAAAGGTTGGCAGTTCACACTCACCAGCCGCTATACAGGGTTGCTATGAGTCAGAAGTGAACCAACAACAACAACAAAGGAGTGGCAGAGGTCTCAGCTCCGCTATATTCTTGTATGCGTATGCTTGCACTTTTGCGATTCTCTCAGTTCAGATATCTTTGCCTGAATCCTTTCAGCCATGAGTTCTTTTTTGTGAGAGCTGCTATAGTTAAGAGTAGATAATGCAATCTGTAAATCCACGTGACTGGGCAGGAATAACTTGCCAGGAACCTCAGTAAGCTTTAGGCTAGTTTGAATAAGCCCCCTTCCCCTCCTCTCTCAGCTGTGGAATCCCCAGCTTCCCTCAGGACTCCTGCAAGACCATATACCACCAATGCAGACTCAGGGAGACGCGTGTCAAGCTGCTTATTAAAATATGTTGTTATTGTTAAGTGCCGTTGAGTCGATTCTGATTCATAGCGAACTTGTATAGGGTTTCCGAGGAGCAGCTGGTGAGCTTGAACCACCAACCTTGCAGTTCCAACAACTTTGCAGTCTGACACAATTAGCTTAGTTTCTTCCTTATTTTTAGTATGAAAATAAGTATAAATAGAAGGTCTGCACTTTGGAGACCACCACTGTAGATAACACCAGACAGCATTTCTTTATTTCTCACAGTCAAAGAGGGCGATGCTTCTAGAAAGAAAGAAAGGCTGCCCCTCAGTATAAACAGCTCCCACATCTTTTCTGGTGTCTTTATCTTGAGGAATGAAGATAAAGGAACAGAAATAAGTTGGATCATATAGAAAATAGCCTGACATGCAACGTTATTCACATTAAAGAGAGTGTGAAGAGAAGCTTACCTCTTGTGTGACGTCATAAGGGCAGTGTGGGGGACGCAAACCACACCAGGTGACCCTGTCAAAGGCTATGACACCATAATGACCATTTATAAAATCCTCATGCAGAGTTTCAGCAGAAATTGATGATTTTGAAGTAAAAATATCCCTGTTACAACAACAAAAACATGTTTTCAGAAGCTAGGCTTACATATATTAACATACCTACAAGGTTAACCCTCTTTGGTGATTTACTCATTGAACATTCTAATGGAGTCCTGGTGTGGCACCTAGGGCTAATGCACTGGGCTGCACAGTCAGTTTGAACCACAAGATCGGTGGTTCAAACTCACCAGCTGCTTCTTGGAAACCGTATACAGCATTACTATGGGTCGGAACCAACTAGATGGCACTTAACAACAACAGTAACATTGCAGTCTGTGATTGTTACCCAATTGCAAAGGTGCTTGGAATCATGTGGTTTTGTCTGTTGTTGTGGACTGTGTAAAACTGGTCAGAGGTTCAAGGCCCTATAGGCCCGAGTGTAACAAATGAAGCCACTTGGCAGTTAATAGCAAATTGTTTTTCATCAAATTGTTTAGTCATATTTATTTAATTCCAAACATGAGCCCTGGATGTCCACAGAGAAATGCAATATTCCCCTAAGTTTCTAAGGTCAAGATTTTCCCCCTAGAACCAAGGCAGTAAAACTTCCTCAGAGGATGAACAAGGACAGGTTTACTGGGATTAAGCAGGGAGGCTCTGGAGAGGAACTGCCTGGGGTATATTCACTTGGGGTGGAGCGGTAAATTCTGGGAATACGGGATTCAGGACAATGGGGACAACGCCCTCGGACCACCCTGGGTTCAATCAGTTTGATCCAAGTGAAGGTTAAACCCAGTAAGGAAGAAAGGAATATTGGTTTAAGTAAGGTTTACTGGCTTAACTTATCTTAAAGATTGTCTTGTCTGAATAATCCCATTCTTCTTCTGTAAAGATCCCTCCCCGCTTGGTGTGAAGCTCCTCCCCTGAATAAAGCAGAGGCCCGAGCCTCCCCAGGTGTGCATTACTGGTTGGAAGGCATGGAGTAACGATTGCAGTGCATTGCTGGTTGGGAGGCATGGAGTAAAGATTGCGGTGCATTACGGGTTGGAAGGCATGCAGTAAAGATTGCAGGGCAGTGAGTCGCTGCCTGCAGAGGCCATGATGCCTGTAGTCCCAAGCCTGCCCACCAGTGATGTATCCACCCTGGCTTTGGGGTGCCTCATTGTCTCCCTTCTTCTGTTTGTCTGTGTATTCTTTCGCTATCCCTATCGCCGCTGGATCTCCCCTCCTCGTGAACCAAACACTCGTGAACAACACAACTATGTCGAGGGCAGACCCCGGCAGTCTGTCACACCCTGTAGTTTGGGTGGGGCTCACAGTTTTATAGTTGCTGATTTTGTCAAATTTTCTGGTATTTTAGCTACAATATTGTGGTAAGTTGTATTTGTAAGCAATTTGGATTGCACCTCATTTTAAAGACAATGAAAATCCTCACAATTGGACCAGTAAAAAAACATCATGAGTTTTTCTGAAGCTGTCAGTACATTGCTTGGAAACACAATCAACACTCATGGAAGCAACAGTCAAGAAAGCGAACGACGTATTTCATCAGGCAGATCTGGTGCACAACACCTCTCTTCAGTGTTCAAGAACAAAGATGTCACTTTGGGGACTAAGGTGCACTTGGCCCAAGCCATGATATTTTCAATTGCATCATATGCATTTACAAAGTAAGGAAGATTGGAGAACAATCGAAGCATTTGAACTATGATGTTGGTGAAGAATATTGAAAGTGCCTTGAACTGCTAACAGAATAAACATATCTTCCATGGAAGAAGTACCGCCAGGCCAAAATGGTCCTTTAGAAGCATGGATGGCGAGACTCTGTCTCCCATGCTTTGGGCATGTTATCAGGAAGAAACAGATCCTGGAAAAGAACATCATGCTTGGAAAAGTGGAGGATCAATGAAAAAGAGGAAGACCCCCAACGAGATGGACTGTCCAGTGGCAGCGACAATGGGCTCAAACACAACAACACTTGTGAGGATAGAGCAGGACCAGACAGTGTTTGGTTCTGTTGTGCGGAGGGTCACTGTTAGTCAGAACCAACTCTTCAATAGTAATAACAACAACTGCTGCTGTATTTGTGAACCTCTATCAATAACTCATTTGAGAACACAATAGTAATTAAAAGAAATTCTCACCGTTGTTGAGTTGATTCCGATGCACAGACTCTCTGGGCCAGAACAGGACTGTTGCCCAGAGTTTCTGAGACTGTAAACCTTTCAGGAATCAGACAGTCTCATCTTTCTCCCTTGGAGCTATGGGTTTGAACCACTGACCTTGTGCTTAGCAGCCCAATTCTTAACTCACTGTGCCACTAGGGCTTGTTAATTAAAGGAAAAGAAAGAGAAGAATCAAAAAAGGCTTCTGCTCAGTTACTAATATTAAATTGTAATTAATCATGTTGGAAGGAGCTCTGGTAGCGTAGTGGTTATGACTCGGGCTGCAAACCGCAAGGTCAGCAGTTCGAAACTACCAGCTGTCCCGCAGGAGAAAGATGAGGCTTTCTGCTCCTGTAAAGATTTACAGCCTCGGAAACCCTGTGCAAGGTCGCTATGAGTCGAGACCGACTCCACGGCACATAACAACAATGGCAAGGAGACCTGGTAACTTAATGGATTATCAGTTGGGCTACCAACTGCAAGGTCAGCTGTTTGAAGCTACCAGTAGCGTTGCGGGAGAAAGATGAAACTTTCTGCTCCTGCAAAGATTAACAGCCTTGGAAACCCTATAGAGAGTCGCTATGAGTCAGAACCAACTCCAGGGCATGCCACCACCACCAATCATGCATGTCGTATTTCCATTACTGAAAGATTTTATAAAACAAATTTGTGCTTAGGAATCTTGGTGTGGTGCTATAGGGTAAGCACTGGCCTATGAACTGCAAGGTTGGCAATTCAAACCTAGCAGCTGCTCCTCAGAAACCCTACATAAGGTCGCTATGAGTCAGAACTGACTCGATGACACTTAACACCAACAATAATTCATATAATTTGAGAAATATTTTATTTAAGTAACTTGCAATTATGACATGTTATTCTACAGTTAACATGGATAATAAACATTGCTCAGGATTCTGTATGCTTATTACTACAGAAACCTTACAGAAAATTACTAAGGATTCTATATAAGGAGCTCTGGTGGCGTAGTGGCTTACACATTGGGCTGCTAGCCACAAGGTCAGCAGTTCAAGTCCACCATGTGCTCACAGGAGAAACATGAGACTTTTTGCTCCTGTACAAATTTACAGCATCAGAAACCCTATACAGGGTCACTATGAGTTAGAACCGACTGGCAGACACACAGCCAGCCAACCAAGGATTCTGTATGGCCGGGTGCAGGAGGAGGTGTTGACGCTATGAACAACTGCAATGGGAGACCCCAGCCGTAATGACGCACTGATGACATAAATCGATAGAAGGGGCTTTTCCCCCCAGTTGTTTGTCCACGTTGGGTGGAGATTTATATGGCTGGAGAATCTTGCAAATGTCTCGGTTCAGGTCTTAGACTGTGTCAGACTGTCTCCTCTGAAAGGCTTTGTGCTCTTGTATGAGGAATCTACAAAGAACTCCGAGCCATCCTGCAAATGGAGTCGGGAGCTGGGATGCTCTTGTTCCTTTCTTGCCAGAGACCACTTTCTTTTATTCCTGAGCTGGGTTATTGCTCCCAGAATCCATGTTAAATCACTGAGAATGTCTCAACTATGGACTTCTTTCAGCCTTGTTGTAGTTCTGATTAAATAATTTAAATGTGAATAGCAATAAAGATATTAATGCTAATGTGAATATTAACTTTAATAGTTAATAGCTATCCAGTGGCTATTCCATGTCAGGTACTGTGCTAGGTATGAAACAAGGATTTAATCTTGAGTCCTCACAACAACTTGATGAAGTATATGGTAGCATGTGTCAGACACAGCTGTGTTGGAAGAAGTACAACCAGAATGCTCCTTAGAAGCCAAGATGGCCAGCCTTCATCTTTCTTACTTTGGACGTATTATCAGGAGGGACCAGTCCCTGAAGAAGGACATCATGCTTGGTAAAGTGGAGGGAGAGCAAAAAAGGAGGATGACCCCCAAAGCGATGGATTGGCAAAGTGGCTGCAGTAATGGCAGCAATTGTGAAGATGGCCCAATACTGGGTTGTGTTTTGTTCTGTTGTCGCTATGACTCGGAACCAACTCGGTGCCTGATAACAACAAATCTGACATTAGAGGAAGAAACTTCTCTGAGTTTCAGAGAAATTAGACAGTTTGAATTAGAATGGCCAAGGCTAAGAAAGAGCCGCATAGTCTTGTCTCCAAGGTTGCAAAGACACTGACCTCAGTGCACAGATGATGAAAAGGCCCCCTGTGATCTTCCTGTGCTAGAGCACTGCCAGGTGGGAGAGGCAGGATCCTTCCCCTTGAGTGTGAGCCCCACTATGGTTCTGTGATGAGGCTATTGACAACTGTTGACAACAGTCTTCTGTGGATGTTAAGAAAGAGACACTCCTCTAGGCGGAGCTGACCAGATCCAATGAGCCCTAAAAGGGAACCAGTTTCTTGCTGAAGAAAGATGTTCAAAGAGTAAGAGAATGCCCCATTGCTGGTCATGAACATGGAGAGCCATGTGGCAAGGAATGTGAGTGGCCTCTAGCACCCCTGAGTCTACAATCAGCAAGAAAATGGGGACTCAGTCCTATAAGATGTGGAGCAGAATGCTATCAACAATCGGAATCATGAGCTTGGAAGCATGTCCTCCCACAAGTCTTCCAGGTAGGAATGCAGCGTGGCGAACATCTTGGGCTCAGCTGTGTCAGACCCTGAGCTGAGGACCTAACCTTGCCATGCCTGACCTTCAGACCTACAGAACTATTATTGTTGTCTGTTTTGTGAGGTAATCAAACGGGTGTTGCTTTAGACCACTAAGTTTGTGGTCATTAGTTATAGACAAACAGAAATAATATACTACATGTGTCCTTTCCATACTCTGGGCTCACAGAGGTGTCACAAACCTGATGCCTGTTCTTTCATCTTTCTTTTCATTTTCTGATTCTTTTCTTTCTTTCTTCATCTTTCTCCTTTCCTTTCTTTTTTCCTCTCTGTTCTTCCCTATTTCCTCCTTCCCTCCCTTCCTCTTCCCCTTCTCTCTTTCATCTTCTTAGCATTCAACTTTCCACCTACAGGTACTGCGAGAGTAGGTCAGAGAAGCTGTGTCTCTGGGTAGGGGCACAGGCTGTGGGCAGGGACTTCTGGGTTTAAAACTAGCACTGAGTCTTAACTGCTGATGGGTCCTCGAGCCAACTGCTGAACTGTCTCATGTTAAATGAGAATGAAAACAATCATCGTAGCTCCTACAGTAGGAGTGAGGAGAAAGGAGTTGTTACATGTGAAGTTCCTGGTTTGTAGTTGTTGTTGTTGTTGTTTAAGTGACCTTGAGTCACTTCTGACTCCTAGCGACCCTGTTATAGGGTTTCCAAGCTGTAATTCTTTTCAGGAGCAGAAAGCCTCATCTTTCTCCCACCTAGTGGCTGGTGGGCTTGAACAGCCTACCTTGTGGTTTGCAGTCTGGTGCTTAGCCTACAGTACAACCACACTCCCTAGCACCTGGTAGGAATGCAACGCAACACCAGTTATTATCATTGTGTGTTCTGTGAATTAGCAAGTGATGTTTAACCACTGTGTAAAGAAACCTCATAAAATATCCCAAACATGTCTCTACCTGCCTAAGAAGAGTTTCTGTATTCTTTGTAAGCTTTTCTCTTAAATTATTAAACCATCATGGTATCTTTAATAGGATGTCTTCTGGCACCATGGAGAATTGTGCCCCTACCTTCAATCTTTCCAATCCATATGATTTTGTATTTGAATTTTTTGCTTGCTTTGGGGAGAGAATATATATTCCTTGAGTGAACCTTGCCAAACTTCCCATCCACCTATTAGAATGTCTAGGCATCTGTGCATTAGAGTTGCTATCAGATATTTCTTCCTGAGCATAACTGTGTTTGGCATCTGGTTCCCCCATATCTGCTGAGGGCTGAGAAACCTACCATCACTCAGCATCTTCTGTTTTGACCCTCTGGTAGCATAGTGGTTATGAATCGGGCTGCAAGCCGCAAGGTCAGCAGTTCAAAACTACCAGCTGTTCCACAGGAGAAAGATGAGGCTTTCTGCTCCTGTAAAGATTTACAGCCTTGGAAACCCTGTACAGGGTCGCTATGGGTTGGAACTGACTCCACAGCACATAACAACAACAACATCCCCTTGCTAGCCCCTTTCCATCTTGCTGTCTGCCTAGGAGATCACCTGCTAAGGCTGTGTCCACTGGTACCCTTGCTTCTCAGCTTCCAGTCGGGTGTAATCAATGGATGTACCAATTGGGACTAACCAATGGGTGTAAGCAGAGGGGAGCCCTGACGAGAAACAAGAAGGAAGTGAGACTGGGATGCTTGTTTCCCTGGCTTGCTTCCTCTGGGCTGTCTTGTTTTGGCTTTTATGCTGGACCGCCTATTACTGTTCCCTGACGTGCAACCTGTTCACTGTAGCTCACTGTTGTTCCTGATTCTGGAATCTGCCCCTCCCCTTACCCTTGTGTAGGCTGAGGGGTGGTAACAGTTCCCTCCACTTCCCTACTCCTTGTTGTTGCTGTTAGGTGTCATCAGGCCAATTTCTATTCATAGCAGCCTCGTGTGACACGGTAGAACTGCCCATAGGGTTTTCTTGACTGTAGTCTTTATGACAGCAGATGACCAGGTTTTTCTCCTGCAGAGCTACTGTGCAAAGTACCCGTGATCCTTTCCCTACCTCATACTCCTTTGTAGACTCTCCCTGTCCTACACTATCCTTGAACTGTCCTAGTTATCCTGTGCCATCTGATTTCTGATAGGCCCTTGTGTGGTACACTGAGATTGTGAGATTTGTACGAATAGTTAAATGAGGCTTCAAAGATTCTGAGGGTAGCTCTCACTGAGTGTTGGCTATGGCACCATGTTGGCGGTTCTTGAAAGGTTGTTTGTGCATGTCTCTAGCAAAACTCCATTGTCCCTGGGTTTCCATTTTCTGCAGATTATTTTGGGATCCTCCAGAAATGGAGAATACATTCTGCTCTGATAGAGAATGTTCTATAGACAGACATGCATTTTAACAAGAAGGTCAGCAATGGGACCAGCGCAGCTCATTGGTGTGATAGCTGATAGTTATTGCAGTCTTCTCGATACATGTCGTTTAAAAAATAACTTAGTAAAAATAAAAGAATTGTCCTGATTGATTTTTATTTTCTTCACGAACCCAGAGTTCACCTCCCAGGTTCTTGAGCTAACTAACTTTCAGAAACTTACATTTCCTTTTGATGGAAATGCGTTACTGAAGTTCTGGGTAGATGACAAACTTTGACTAAAATCACAAACTCTTTTACGGTCTGCTGGCAAAAGCTGGTGAACCCGACTGGTGACCTATTCTTTGACTAAAGTATCTGTTCATTGGGTGACATCAGAATGACAGAAAATGAGCAACTGGAAATTTGGAACCATAACCCTGCAAAGCATGCATTTTCTGAAGACTTGGGTGGGCGGACATTGAAAGAAAGGTGGGCATTTAAAGATTGTCACCAGAGTAAGAACAGCAATGTAATTTTATGTGAGAAGTCTTTAGCCATCTGGGGGAAGGAGACGAAATATGTGTGCATTTGACTGGTTAACTCTCTTCACTGATGAGAAAAGTTAGGTCAAATGACAGAAAGAAGTGTCCACCCCTAAAGAAACAACCCAAGGGCTGTTGACTTGTTGATTCATGGCAATCCATAGGATCGAGTAGAACTGCCCCAGAGGGTTTCCAAGGCCACAATCTTTATGGAATCCAACTGCCACATCCTTCTCCCGCAGAGGCACGGCTGAATTTGAACCATTGGCTTTTTGGTTAGCATCCAAGTGCTTACACACTGCACTATCAGTTCTCCTTGTTAGGTGCCATCGAGTCAGTCTTGGCTCATAGAGACCCTATGCACAACAGGATGAAACACTGCCCAGTCCTAACACAGCCTCACAAACATTATTATGTTTGAGCCCATTGCTGCTGCCATTGTGTCAATCCATCTCACTGGGGGTCTTCCTCTTTTTCGTTGACCCTCCACTTTACCAAGCATGATGTCCTTCTCTAGGGACTGATACTTCCTGAAAACATGTCCGAAGTATGAGAGAACAAATTTCACCATCCTGGCATCTAAGGTGCATTCTGGCTGTAGTTCTTCCAACACAGATCTATTTGTTCTTCTGGCAGTCCATGGCACTTTCAATATTCTTCTCCAACCCCGTAACTCAAATGCATCAATTCTTGTCCAGTCTTCCTTATTCATTGTCTATCTTTCATATGCATATTAGGTGATTGGAAATTCCATGACTTGACTGAGACTACCACAGTTCAACAAACTGGCAGATGAGTAATGGAAATATTCACAGAGGTCCCTAAAATTTACCAGAAACAAACAAAAAAACCCCAAAAACTTCAGTTCGATTTAAGAAACATTTATTGATCATCAGTAATATGCCAACTTCTTCAATCTGAAATTGATTAAACATACAATCAAGATGTATTGATTGATCATTTTTGGTGATTGGAATGCAAAGGTTGGGAACAGAGAGGAAGAATCAGTAGTTGGAAAATATAGCCTTAGTAATAGAAATGATGCTGGAGATTGCATGATAGAATTCTGCAAAATCAATGATTTGTTCATTTCAAATACTTTCCTTAGACAGCATAAAAGACAACTATACACATGAACCTCACCAGATGGAATACACAGAAATTTAATTGGCTACATCTGTGGAAAGAGTTGATGGAAAAGCTCCATATCATCAGTCAAAACAAGGGTGGGGCAGATTGTGGAATAGACCATGAATGCTCATAAGCAAATATAAACAAACTGAAAAAAAAAGGAAAACAAGTCCACGAGAGCCAAAATATGACCTGAATTTAGAGATCATCTGAAGAACAGATTTGATACATTAAACACTAAAGACTGAAGACCAGAAGAGTTGTGGAATGACATCAAGAACATCATACAGGAAGAAAGAAAAAGTCATTAAAAAGACAAGAAAGAAGGAAAAGATCAAAATGGATGTCAGAAGAGACACTGAAACTTGCTCTCCAGCATAAAGAAGCTAAAGTAAATGGAGGAAATGAGGAGGTACAAGAGCTGAACAGAAAATTTTGAAGGTCGGCTCAAGAAGACAAAGTCAAATATTACAATGGAATGTGCAAAGATCTGGAGTGAGAAAACCAAAAGGGAAGAACACGCTCAGCATTCCTTAAGGTACAGGAACTGAAGAAAAAATTCAAGCCTCGATTTTCATTATTGAAAGTCTCTGGGGAAATTTTTGAATGATGCAGAAAGTATCAAAAGAAGATGGAAGGAATACACAGAGTCACTGTACCAAAAGGACATAGTTGATGTTCAACTGTTTCAAGAGGTAGCATATGATCAAGAGCCAATGATACCGAAGGAGGAAGTCCAAAGCGCATTGAAGGAATTGGCAAAGAACAAGGCTCCAGAAATTGATGGAATGAAAGTTGAAATCTTTCAAGAAAGTGAGGTGGCACAGGAGGCACTCACTCATCTATGCCAAGGAATTTGGAAGACAACTATCTACCAACTGATTGGAAGAGATCTGTATTTGTGCCCATTCCAAAAAGAGGTGATCCAACGGAATGTGGAAATCATCGGACATTATCTTTGATATCCAATGCGAGTAAAATTTTACTAAAGGTAATACAGAAATGGCTGCAAGCATATATTGGCAGAGAACTTCCAGAGGTTCAGAAGAGGACATGGAATGAGGGATATTATTCCTGATGTCCAATGGATCTTGGCTGAAAACAGAGAATACCAGAAAGATGTTTACCTGTGTTTTATTGACTACACAAAGGCTTTCGATTGTATGGATCATGACAAGTTATGGACAACTTTGCAAAGTATGAGTATTCTGGAATACTTAATTGTGTTCATGAGGAATCTGTCCATGAACCAAGAGGCAGTTGTTCAAACAGAACATGGGAACACTGAGTGGTTTAAAATTAAGAAAGGTGTGCAACAGGGTTGTATTCTTTCACCATACGTATTCAACCTGTATGCTGAGCAAATAATCCGAGAAGCTGGCTTCTGTGAAGAAAAACATGGCATCAGGATTTGAGGAAGACTTACTAATAACCTGCAATATGCAGATGATAAAACCTTGTTTGTTGAAAGTTAAGAGGACTTATTTATTTACTGATGAAAATCAAAGACTACAGCCTTTGGTATGGATTGCATCTCAATGTAAACAAAACAAAAATCCTCACCAATGGACTAATAAACAACATTCTTATCAACGGAGAAAAGACTGAAGTTGTCAAGGACTTCATTCTTCTTGGATCAACCATCAACATTCATGGAAGCAGCAGTCAAGAAATCAAGCATCATACTGCATTAGGCAAATCTGCTGCACAGGACCTTTTTAAACTGTTGAAGAGCAAAGATGTCAGCTTGAGGACTAAGGTCCACCTGACCCAAGCCATGGTATTTTTAATAACCTCATATGCATGCTGAAGCTGGACAGTGAATAAAGAAGACCATAGAAGAATCGATGCATTTGAGTTATGGTGTTGGAGGAGAATATTGAAAGTGCCATGGGCTGCCAAAAGAACAAACAGATTTGTGTTGGAAGAAGTACCACCAGAGTTTTACTTGGAGGTCAGGATGGCCAAACTTCTTCTCTCATACTTTGAACATATTGTCAGGAGGGACCAGTCGCTGGAAAAGGATATCATGTTTGGTAGGGTGGAGAGTCAGAGAAAAAGAGGAAGACCCCCAGCGAGATGGATTGACAAAATGGCAGCATCAATGGGCTAGAGCATGGCGACAATTGTGAGGTTGGCCCAGGACTGGGCAGTGTTTCTTTCTGTTGTGCATAAGGTCGCTATGAGTCAGTATCAACTCGATGGCCCCTAACAACAACATAATATGCCAGATGCTGTCTCTGGTGCTGCTTGTCACAGAATCAGACAAGATGGCGCAATGTTTCTGATTGATGTGCTTAGCACGTCTTGGAAAAGAAGGAACAGAAAATGTTCTGTAGGTTAATATCTGCTGTCTCTTTCTGCCCAACATCGCTTCCTCCCTCTGATTTCCCATGATATCATTCATTGTTCTTTTTCATTCTCAGATCATGAGTTAGAGAAAAGGTTGACCCCACCCCATTCTCAAGTCCAGACATGAGCATGTGACCAGGCTGAGTCAGTCTGCATGGCAACAGGTCACAGTCTCTAACCCAAAGTATTTCATAAAGATCAAGCTTCCACTTGAGAGGACCCACAGGAAGAGCAGTTCTTCTTGTCTGCTTTCACCTGCTAGAGATTCTTTGTGTGAGGGTGACGTAAGTCTGTGGTGGCTGTAGGCCATCTGTCTTACTGTGGTGGCTCACGTGTTGCTCTGTGACTGGAAGCTATGCCACTTGCAATTCAAATACCAGCAACTCACCCATGTTGGATACTCATCGGCAGCACTTCCAAATTAAGACAAAATTGGAAGTAAATCTTGGGCATCAGAACACCTTATGGATCATGAAAAATACTGTGGGATCCAGTGTGGGAAGATGACTTTCCTGAGATGGAAAGCATTAACACGACATCTGGTTTGAACCACAAGGTTAGCAGTTCAAGCTCACCAGCGGTTCCTCAGAAACCCTATTCAGGGTCGCTATGAGTTGGAATGGATTCAATGACACTTAACAACAACCCAACAATGGGCACACACATACCAAAATCATGCAGATGGTACAAGGCCTGACCATGTTTCCTTCTGTTGTGTGTAAGGCTGCCATGAACCAGAGCTGACTTTACAACAGCTAACCACAACCACCACAGCCACATAGAGAGAGAGAGCATGCCCGGGAATGAAGCCACAAGCACTGGCAATCAGAGACCAGAGGCTGAGCAAGCTGATGCCTTTCACACACTGTTTGAACCCCTGCCTCCACCTAGACCTGAAGTTGCATTTACGCCTGAGGAAATGAGCCCTGGACTCCTGGTATGGCGCTGTGGGTTAATGAGCCAGACTGCAAAGCCATTTGAACTGCAAGGTTGTTGGTTCAAGCTCACCAGCTACTCTTTGGAAACCCGATACAGGGTCAATATGAGTCAGAACCTGACTCGGAGACACTAACAACAACAACATGCATATAGAGGAGTCCTGGTGGTGCAGTGGATTAAACATTGGGCTGCTTATGAAAATCTGGCAGTTTGAACTCGCCAGCCACTCCACAGGAGAAAGATGAGGCAGTCTGCTTCCGTAAAAATGACAGTCTAGGAAACCCTGTGGGGCAGTTTCACTCTGTCCTATGGGGTCATTAGGAATAGGATTCACCTCCATGGCAGTGGGTTTGGGTTTTTGGTATATAAACCAATAGTCTCCTTTTTTCACTTAAACCAGTTTTGTTGGAGTTCTCTCATTGTCTTTTCAAATAATCTTTTCCAGCACATTTAATTATTACAATAGCTGTGAAAATGAAATGCCTGGATGAAGGTCTTAGGGGAGTGGAGGCAAGAATATGACTCATCCTGATGGGAAAGTGAAAAGGAGTTTAGAAAGTTTCCAAAAGGAAAGTGGCCTGGCACTGGCTCCTCAATGACTCAAAACAATTAAACAGGAGACCAGCGAGAGGCATGTCCTCAACAGAGGAGTTCATGGTGGAGACCCACAGGGAGGTGGGCATTGCTTCAGCAAGACTGGACATGGACATTCTGTGTGGTGCAAGACGTGATCTCGTGGACTAGTATCCATCTCTTGGGTTCTTGATCAAAATGTTCAGTCATGGGAGCTAGACATCGGCACACTCTTCTGGTTTTATGAAGATGGCGGCTGTAGTTCACGCAAGCAATTAGTCCTGCAGTCCAGTTCCTTCTAGGATTCCACAGTCTCCTTCTTCCTTTGCTGCTGTAGGCAAATCAAGACTAATTCCTGTATCTTGGATGCTACTCCTCCAACTAGGAGGTAGATCTATTGTTGTTGTTAAGCGCCATCACTTTGAGTCTTAATGGACTCATAGAAATGGTAATTAACAAGAAACACCAACCAAGTCTTCAAGGTGTGAGGCAGACCACAAAAGGCTTTGTGCTTCCCTCTATGGAATTAAAATTTTTTTTTTTTTAATTTTTTTACTTAATGTTTTTATTTTGGATTGAGTGAAAGTTTACAGGGCACATCATCAGCTTCACATTCAACCATTCATATAGCTTGTTTCATTACATTGATTATTATCCCCTCCATATATCTATCATCAGTTAACAGTGTTTCTCTCTATCCTCTTTAGCTTTTTTTTTTTTTTTTCGGGGGGGTGGGCAACTTGCCTTTTTGGAATTTACAGTCTCGGCTTTTAGGGAAGGTTTTTACATTTGTCTGTGGATATCCAGGGCTCATGTATGAGATTACTAACAAGCATTACTGAATAATCAGATGAGGGACAGTTTGCTATGTCTACTAGGTGGCTAAAGTCTGATCCTCAGAGCCTATGGTTTGGACGGTCAACAACGCTTGGGTCCACAGGGTCTTGACCTCCTGACCGGGTCTGCACGGTCTGCATCAGATTCCCCCTTATTTATTGTTTGTTTAAGGGATGCTGCCTGTCTTAGGCGGTCAGTGCGAATTCCTCAGTCTTACCCGTCATCGAAACTCATTGCAGCATGGCAATGGCTCTGTCTTTGGTTGCCGAGGTTCCATGTGATCCTTACCTGTCTCTGTCCACACGTCCAGCATAAACAGCCGCCATCCGAGGAAGGCAGTTGGGGAGGAAATCGGCTGGGGACCCCATACGCAAGACATTGCCAGCCCACCACCTGCTCTAAGGTGACCAAGCAGGATGGAATTTAAATCTTGATGGGAGGACAATGAGGTTTCATCACTTGCTAGGGTTTTAGCAATGACTTGATTGGTCACAGGGAAGAACACAGTTTGCATTCAATAGTCCAGGTGTGGTACCATAGGCTAAGTGCTAGCCCTCAAGGTTGATTTGAGCTGCAAGGTGGTGATTCAAACTCACTGCTCCTCAGACACCCTACACTGGATTGCTATGAGTCAGAACGGATTTGAGAGCTCTTCACAAAAAACAACAACGAACCTAAAAGTTGGTGTGCACACCCACTCAGCGTCTCTGGAAGAAAGGCTTGGCTAACTGACTTCTGTAAATATTACAGCTGAGCAAATCCTATGGCACAATCCTACTCCGAAACACATGGGGTGGCCAAGAGTTGTAATGAAGCTGATGGCAGTGGGTCCCTTTTCTTGACGCTGTTGCGTGCCATTGAGTCAATCTTGACTCTTGGTAATATTTAGGGCAGGGCCGAACTGCCGCACAGGGTTTCCTAGGTCTTTACGGGGGCAGATCACCAAGTCTTTTCTCCCAGGGAGTTAAAGATGGGGTTAACTGCGAACATTTCACTCAGCAGTTCAGCATTTTACCCATTGTATCACCAGTGCTCCTTTTTCCAAACAAAGCTAGAATTCTTGGTTCCAAAAACTGTTAATAGCATAACCTAGAGCAATGTTTATCATTAACCTCAGCACTGCTGACATTTGGGGTCAGGTCATTCTTTGTTGTGAAGGACTTTGTAGGGTTGTAGGATTCTGAGCAGCTTCCTAGTCTCTCTCCCCTAGATGTCCGTGGTACCCTCACTTAGGCTGTGATCATACAATTTCTCCAGATGTTGCCACATGTTCCCTGGTGGGTATGTTCTGGACACTGATGCACTCAAGAGTCATTCCTCACCTGCAAATATTTATTGATGCCTTTGAGTTATGGTGTTGGAGGAGAATACTGAAAGGATCATGAGCTGCCAAAAGAACCAATAGATCCGTGTCGGAAGAAGTGCAGCCAGAATGCTCCTTGGAGGCCAGGATGGCCAAACTTCGTCTCTAATACTTTGGACATATCGTCGGGAGGGACCAGTTGCTGGAGAAGGATATCATGTTTGGTAAGGTGGAGGGTCAGCGAAAAAGAGGAAAACCTCCAACAAGATGGATTGGCCAAGTGGCAGCATCGATGGACTCAAGCGTGTCAACAGTAGTGAGGTTGACCCAGGATTGGGCACTGTTTTGTTCTGTTGTGCATAAGGTTGCTATGGGTTGGTACCGACTCGATGGCACCTAACAACAACAACTTTGTGCCTATGAGATCCTTGCTGCAAAGGAACTTCAACTCTAGCAGGAACGCCTCCCTGTTACCTTGCTGCAGCCCATGGCAGACAACAGTCAGCAGAGAGATAAGGTCCCCATGTTTGTGGCATCTACATCCAGTATTTTGCTTAGTCATACACCTTTGTTTTGAGAGGGACACATGCCTCCTGGAATAAAATGTACCATTTACACAGTGCTCCTCTCTATTTCCTGTGACTCTATGGCCACGTGACTAAGTCTAGCCAATGAGATGCGGTGGCAGTGTTGTGAGGCTTCTGGGAAAATTCTTTAAAAAGATGGGGTGGTGATGCTTTCCACTGCCTACTTCCTGGAAGGTGGATGTGATACCTGGAGCTCTAGCAGCCCCAATGGAGAATGTGGTATAGATCACCCCTGTTATCTGAAAGTAGAGACTGCCTATGAAAGTCTTTCTAAGCTGAAAAGGCCTAAAGCAAATAAACGATTGCCGTTCATTTATATGGGGAAAATTTTTGAGTGTTCCTAGACTCAATAAAGAACCTATCAAATCATACCAAACAACCCATAAAACATGTTTAAAGACACAGTTTGAAGCTATGTGGCTTGTTGCTGTAATGCTGCGCATAGGTTCCAAGGATGGAGCTTGGCAAAACCACTTTGACTGCTCAGGTGCACGCTGTGTCTTCAGTGGTGCCCTAGAAAACCAATGCCAAATGCTAGTTTTTCTTTTCACCTTTTTAAAACAAAAGTGAAAAATCCTCTTTGGATTTCTTTCATTTAGAAAAAACAAGTACTGATGTAGGCCTTTCTTAAAAGCAAACTGTCAGAAAAATGACCACCCAAAGATGTCTACATTCCAATCCTCAAGACATGCACACAACTGTCAAAAAGAACTTTTTGTTGTTGTTGTTAAGAGCCATCGAGTCAGTTCTGACCCATAGAGACTCTGTATAAGGTTTCCAAGGAATGACTAGGGGGTTGAGCCTTGAACCTTGTGGTTAGCAGTTCAGTGCTGATCTTGTGGTACTACATCAGGAGTCCTGGTGTGACATTGTAGGATCAGTATGGGATTGCTAACCACAGGGTCAACAATTCAAATCCATCAGCCCCTCCTTGGAAACCCTATGCCGGTCACCACGAGTCAGAAGCGACTTGCCAGCACACAGCAACAGGAACTTTGTTGTTGTAATTACATTAAGGATTTTGAAACATGAAGGTTATCCTGGATTTTTCAGTAGGCCCAATGCAATCACAAGGGTCCCTGTCAGAGGGCTGCAAAAAGGTTTAAACAGCCAAAGGAGATAAAATGGAAAGAGAGCTTGGAGTGATGAGCTTTGAACATGGAGGAGGAGCTGCAAGCCAAGGGATTCAAGTGACCTGTGGAAGCTTGAACAAGCAAGGGAATGAATTCTCCAGAAGGAATATAGCTTTGCTGATACCTTTAACACCACAAGGCATTCTGGTGGCACAACAGTTAAGCACTGAGCTGCTGTAATAGTCCAGGATTTGTGTCAGCTTGATTGGACCAGGATTCTCAGTGGCTTGGCAGTTGAGATGTAATTGACCCCCATGAAAAGAACCGATATAATACAATTAACTCTCTGAGGAGGTCTGCTCTGGGCAGCCAATCAGTAGAAGGGAAGCTTCCTCAGGGGTGTGGCCTGCTTCCAATAGACTGGACATTCAGTCATGACTTGCTTGCTCTCTGCTAGGTCTGGATCTTGCGTCTTGCTCATCCTGTGACCTCTGGTTCTTTGAGCTTGAGCCTATAGTCTTCTCTGTTGTCTGCTGATCTTGGGAGTCCACAGCAGCCTGCCTTTTTACCTGCCGGACCTGCCTGCCTGCTGTCTCACCTGCTGATCTTGGTTCATCAGGGTTGCAGCTCCATGAGTCAGTTACCTGATGTTGAAACTGACCACCTCTGCAACTGTGTGGACCATTTCCTTGATAGAAACCTCTCTTTATACATACATATATAAGTTCACTAACAACCGGCGATATGCAGATGATACAACCTTGCTTGCTGAAAGTGAAGAGGACTTAAAATACTTACTGATGAAGATCAAAGAGCACAGCCTTCAGTATGGATTACATCTCAATGTAAAGAAAACAAAAATCCTCACCACTGGACCAATAAACAACATTCTTATCAGTGAAGAAAAATTGAAGTTGTCAAGGACTTCATTCTTCTTGGATCAACTATCAACACTCACGGAAGCAGCAGTCAAGAGATCAAACGATGTATAGCATTAGGCAAATCTGCTGCGCAAGACCTTTTGAAAGTGTTGAACAGCAAAGATGTCAACTTGAGGACTAAGGTGCACCTGACCCAAGCCATGGTATTTTCAATAACCTCATATGCATGTGAAAGCTGGACAATGAATAAGGAAGACCATAGAAGAATTGATGCAGTTGAGTTATGGTGTTGAAGAAGAATATTGAAAGTGCCACAGGCTGCCAAAAGAACCTACAGATCTGTGTTGGAAGAAGTGCAGCCAGAGTGCTCCTTGGAGGCCAGGATGGCCAGACTTTGTCTCTCATAGTTTGGACACCTTACCAATAAGGTGCAGGGTCAGAGGAAAAGAGGAAGACCCCAGCAAGATGGATTGGCAAAGTGGCAGCATCAATTGGCTTAAGTGTAACAACAATAGTGAGTTTGGCCCAGGACCAATTGTGCATAGAGTCACTATCAGTCAATACTGACTCAATGGCATCTAACAACAACAACAAATATAAGCTTCAGAGTCCTGGTGTGGTGCTATAGAATAAGCACTTGACCACAAGGTTGGTGGTTCAAACTCTACAGCTGCTCCATGGAGACTTTATACAGGGCCGCTATGAGTCGGAACCAACTCAGAGGCACTTTAACAGCTTTACTGGTTTTGCTTCTCTAGAGAACCCAACCTAAGACAGCTGCTAACTGAGACTTGAACCCTCCCAACTGCTTGGTGGGAGAAAGACCTGGTGATTTGTTTCCATAAAAATGGCAACCTAGAAAACTCTAGGAGGCAGTTCTACTCTGTCACATGGGGTGGCTGAGAGTTGGAATGGACTCAAAAGTACCCAACAAGAACAAGAAGGCCAAGACTCAGGGTAGACGCTAGTCTTCCAAACTGTAGTGTAATATGTTTGTGTTGTTGAAGCCCATGGATTAGTCAGTCATGTGTCCAGCAGCCGTAGCCATGAGTGCAGAGTGACCTGGTGGCAGGAGCATTTTGCTGGACCAGAAAGAGGGGCATCACCCTGATGTCATGGCCTGGCTTGACAAGCTCCCAATTTGCTATTTCCGAACTTCTTTTTTTAAGAGCCAGAAGCCCACTTTCTTCTTATTTAAATAACTCTTGGTCTTTAGTTGGGGGGTAGGTGCAGCCAGACCAAATTCTAAGCAATACAGACACATGGACAATTTTTAAAAATCAAGTAGATTAAACCCACCGTTTCCAAGAATGATAATGATTAGAAGAAAATGACCAAGGCAGTTTGATAGAATGATTAGCTAAGTGTGGGGAATAATCAGAGGGTCTTCTTGTGTTGGTGGGAAAACCTGAAAGGAACAAGTAACCCTTTTGGGAAGGAGTTCCTGGGTGGGGCAAATGGTTTACATGCATGACTGCTAACTTTAACATTGGAGGTTCGAGTCCACCCAGAAGAAGTCTTCAATTGGCCATTGAAATTCCCATGGAACTTCAATTCTTCTGACACACATGGGATTGACTAGATGGCAACTGGGGTGTGTGTGTGTGTGTGTGTGTGTGTGTGTGTGTGTAGGATGGGGCTTGCTCAAGTATTTCTGGAGAAGGTGTAGCAAGGTAGAGGTATCGGGTGCATAGGAGCTCTGTGTGGCTGGAATTTCATAGAAAGAATATCAATAGAAAGGCAGATGGTACAGCACCTATGTAATAAACCTGGTCTTCTAGGTATTGTGAGACACCTTCAATGGTTTTATATGGGAGTCATTGAACCCAACACACGTTTTTAAGAAACCCCTCCTGATATTCCTATCATGAGCATGTAAACACTGACCCATCATATGGCCTGCTCCAATTCTGTCATGCTCACTTCCATTGGTCCCTCCTGGGGCCTTCAAATGATCCTGCATCTGACCGGCAATGTTCATGTGAATTATGATCCAAGACAAGAGTGGCTTTCTACCTTTTGTGTGTGTGCATGTGTTAGTGTGGTTTCCACATCAGACACTCTTTCTTTGAGGCTGATAAATACAAGCACTTGGAAGTATTTTATGGATCAATGAAATATTAATGGGCCCGGAGGTGTTTAAGTTTATTTATAAAGCTGGGTCATTCAGAGGTCAAATACCATTATAGCAAATGCAATTGTAATGAATATCTTTGATAAATGAGGTTCTTAAGCCACAGCCCATGTTCCACTTATTTCAAACAATATATGCTCTAGGCCCACAATTTCTTCAATGCCATGCTGAAATTAAAAAGAAAAGAAAGAAAAAAACCCTAAAGACTAAAGTTGGCTTACTTTTTAATATTTTTATAATCCATTTGATGGCCAAAATTGAACTCCATTGATGTGACTCTATATATAGTCCTTATTTATCCTGCTGTGTGGGAATATTCATACATTCCACAGCAAAACTATTAGGTTTGATTGCAGGGATCTGTTCCTTTCTCCTCTGGGAGAGTTACTTAATATAGCTGCACTGAATTATCTTTCTAAGATCCAAGTATTATCTGAATTCCAGAATACATTGGGCCAGAAATCTTCTAGATGGAGGACCATGGACCTTCACCAGCATCCATGGCTGCTTCTTCGGAACACATTAGTCATTTGATTTGGAATTGATTATATTCGAAAGTAGATGGAGACACTTGAGAGACTATGGGTAGAGAAACAGCAAAACATACCAACAATACCTTACCTTTGTCTATTTCACCGACTTCACAAAGCGTTTAGAGCAAAATTCTATTGTGTGATACAAACAAGGTGGGAATTCTATCGAAAAGTCATCAGTTCAAACCCACCAGCTGCTCTCGACAACCGTATACTGGGTAGCTGTGAGTCAGAACCAACTGACTCAACAGCACACAACAGCACAACAGTAAACTCTGTAAGGAGCCCTGGTGACACTGTGAGTTAAGCATCAGCTTGCTAACTGCAAGGTTGGTGGTTCAAAGCCACCTACCTGCCACTCGGTGGGAGAAAGATAAACCTGTCTGCTTTCTTAGAGATTTACAGTCTCTAAAGAGTAATTCTACTCTGTTCTAGAGGGAGGGTCTCTGTGACTCAGTATTGACTTGATGCAGTGGGTTTTGGTTTTATAAACTCTTAGAGATCAGACACTACGGTGATCCATTTCATTATTGTATCTACAACACCATGCTGGCTCAGCAGTTAGGCGCTCAGCTTCAAACTGAAAGGCCAATGGTTCAAATCCAGCAGACACTCCATGGGAGAAAGATCTGACAGCCTGCTTCCATAAAGATTGTTGTAGTTGCTAAATGCCGTGAAGTTGGTTCCAATTCATATAGGCCCTATCCAGGATTTCTGAGGAGTGACTGGTGGGTGTGAACTGCTGGCCTTGTGGTTAGCACTCCAGTGCTTATCCAACAGTGCCACACAAGGACTTTATCTATCTATCTATCTATCTATCTATCTATCTATCTATCTATCTATCTATCTATCTGTTGTTAAGTGCCGTGGAGTCAGTTCCAACTCATAGTGACCCTGTATAGGGTTTCCGAGGAGCCACTGGTGGGTTTGAACCGCTGATCTTAAGGCTCAAACTGACCTTGCAGTGCAGCACATTAACCCACAGTGACACACCGATATATAGATACTATAGATATATGCATTTTTTGTAAGAAACAGTATATTCATTCACATTGTTGTTGTGTGCTATCAAGTCAGTTGCTACTCATGGCAGCCCTATGAGGCTATAGGGTTTCTGAGGAGTGACTGGTGGGTTTGAACCACCAACCTTTCAGTTAGCAGTGCAGTGCTTTCCTAGAATGCCACACCAGGACTCCTTGGAAACCTTATGGGACAGTTCTATTCTGTCGTGTAGGGTTTCTAGGAGTTGGAATTGACTTGATGGTATGGATATGGTGATTTTGGTTTTACCTATGATACATAATTGAACCAGGCGGTTAGCAGGTGTTTAGTAAACATGAGGAGACAGGTAGGTGAGAGTTCAAGGGAAGAGAATTCCAAACAAGTTAATTGTAGCTGAGATATGGGTAAAGCCAGTGAAGGAGCTGTCATGAAAGGAGGTAGGGTCAAGAACACAGAGGACATTGTGGGGCATGGTGCAGGGTTCAGACTGTACCCTAGGAGGAGCAGTTCCAGGTTCTGGGTCACCTGTCACCTGGATAGGTGCTCTGTGTCCCTGAGTCATCCTAGCCTTTGAAAGAAAATGAAGTCCTTTCTGAAGTGAACAAACGGACTAGAACACAAAGGAGTAAGAGGAAGGCAATGGGCCTTTGTTTTCATTGGACCAAGCTAGCTAGTCTTTCTAAGTGTCCTGGGGCCTCGCTCCTAGACAATAAAAGATTCTCGGATCAGTTCTAATCCAAGAACGTGGCTGGTAATGAGAGACTGTAAAAGCAAAATATTCATTTTGAAAAATGAAACCTATTAAATTCTGGGCATTGTAATTTCTCATTGTGAGACTCTGGAAGCAGAGATTATGTTCCATTGTGAGTCTACAGCCCTTGTTACCAATGATGTTTGGTGTTATTAACTGAGAGTCTGAGAATATCAGCTCTCCATAACTAAAGTGGTACTCTGTTCTTCATGGGGACTGATTTGCATACATCTAGGATTCGTCCTTGATTTGTTTCTTCCCCTCATTTCCTATATCCGATTTAGAAGCTAGCCCTGTAGATACCACCTCGAAATATATTCTGGGCATGTTCACTCTCCTCACCTCTTCGTCCATGTGGTTACCAATGGACAACTCCTGAAGCTTCCTAAAAGATCTCACTGTGATCCATCCGGTCTCAGCACAGAAGGCAAATTGCTCTCTTCAAAGATGGAAACCGTGATATGTTGGGTTCCCCAGAAGCAGACCCTGAGATGAGGATTTGTGTGAGCAGTTTGTTAGGAAGTACAGCCAGAAGAGTCCAGAAATGGAGTGAGGACAAGAAGTCAGCAAAGAAAGGGGCTAGGCCAGTGTGTGACATTAACGAGGCCAATGGAAGGCAATCAGGGGAGCTTGGAAGACAGTGTAGATCTCATCTTAGGTTGTTTCTATCAGGAGTAAGGAAGCAGCAGTATGTATACTCCTTGTACCCAGTATTCATTTCTAAGAGTCACAGCCCTGGGGCTTAAGTCCCCAGATGATTCTGGCTCCTCAAATATAGGAGGATGGGTTTGGAGCTGGCTGAGAGTGAAAACACACTGGTAGCCACATTCATGAAATGAACAAGCATCCAGGGAATCAGGATGGGGTACTAAAGGCATCAGCTACAATCCATCCATGTATTTTACACCTGAAACTGCTCCTTCTGGGGTGCAGTCTGAACTCTACATCATACCCTACAAGGTCCTCTGTGCCCTTGCCCGCCCCCCACCCACCCATGGCCTTTAATCCTTTCTCAGCTACACTGAGCTTGTTTGGAATTCTCTTCTCTGGAACTCACTTGGCTGGTTCCTTTGTGCAGTGGAGATCTGAGCTCAGCCTTCTCTTTCTTGATCTTGCAGCTCAGAGGATAATGTCTTGTCACCCTTTGACATGTCACTGTGCCTTTATCCTCTGCCTATGCTTAGCCTTCCATGTTGTCTTTCTCCATTGATTTGGTTCTTGACTTCTCTCTTGCTTCCCATTGCTTCTCCCTGTCATTCTTGATGCATACAGTAGATGCTCAGTTTCACACTGGTTGAATCAAGGCTGAAATCAAGTGACTGCACCAATTTGAGGGTTGTTGTTGTTAAGTACTCTCGAGTTGGTTCTGACTCATTACAAGCTTCTAGAGGGTTTCCCAGGCTCTAAATCTTTGCAGGAGCAGAAAACCTCACCTTTCTCCTGAGGAGTGTTTAACCTTGTACTTCGAAGTCCAGTGTTTATCCTACAGAGCCACCACACTCTTACTATGAGAGTTAGGACGTAGCAAGCCTCACTTCAAGGAGTCATTCATCTGATGCTCACAACACTTCACTTCATCAGTGACCAACTGTTGGATTTTGCTCCAGTTCACAGAACCCAGAAGTCTAACTTTGGTACCTCTCTTCCTCTTGTTTCACCTGTTACATTAAGAAATGTGCTTGCACGTGGTCTCTTCTCCAGTACCTGTGTCAGTTCCTCAAGTCACCCATGATTGGGGGCAATGTCATCACTTGGGGTTTAGCCTATGGTTAAAATGAATTCTCTCTTTTCCCAGAATTTAAAAATGGACTTCACAGTTTATTTAAGAAAGAACCTTCAAGTAGCCACTTAAACTCTGTAAGGCAAAACCCATAAACCACATAGTACTTTCTAGACATCGGGCACAGTTCTAAGGGCTTTATGTGTGTTAAGTCGGGCATTCTCCCAGCAGCCCAGAATACCCCAATTACTACTCTTTCTGTACCATCGGAGAAACGGAGGCGCAAAGTGTTAACTGAATCAGGAGTGGCGAAGACAGGCCATGACCCTAAACTCTGTCTTAGGGTCTGTCCTCTTAACTATTCCTCAGATGGTGCAGTGCTATTTCAGACCCTATAGGTGGATGCCATGGATTGAGTCATATTCCTCCAAAACATGTGTTAACTTGGCGAGGTCATGATTCTACATCGTGATGTAAATATGGCAATTATGTGATGCTTCCCCGTGATGTGATCTGATGGAATAAATCAGTAAGAGGATTAAGTGTGGGCCACAATACCCTCACTCCCATCACAACCCTGATCCAATGTAAGAGGTTCCCAGGAGTGTGGTCTGCACCATATTTACCTGACAAAGATAACAGGAGAGAGACATGAGCAGAGAAAGAGGGACCTACCTCCACCAAGACAGAAGAGCCGGGAGTGGAGTGTGTCCTTTGAGCCTGAGGTTTCTATATTGTGAAACTTGTAGATCCAGGGGAAGATTGATGCTAAAATCCAGAGAGATCTCCAAGGAATGCTGGACCTGCGATGCTGAAAGGAGGCAAGGAAGGACCTTTCCCTGAGCTGATGCTCTGCGTTCGGACTCCTAGCTTCTTGAACTGGGAGAGAAAAGATTTGGTTGTTGGAGTTATCCCCTTGTGTTTACAGCAGCACTAGAGAACTCAGACAGTGAGTGACCACAGAAATGCCAGAGGGATTTTGGAAAATCACTGCCTTGTAATTTTCCAAAGTGTCAAAGTCAAAAGAAGTCAGAACATTTCCAGATGGAAGAGGCTGAAGCCATGAGCACTTAGTGTATGTTACTACAAAGGGCATAATTAGGACAAGCAAAGAAACATGAATGGGATCTCAGGACTCCATGGCAGTAATAGGTCATACGAATTTCCTGATTTTTATGGTTGACTGGGGTTATGTAAGAAAGTGGCCTTGTTTGTAGGAAAAACCCATTAAGGTATTTGGGCATCAGATCAGCAATTTATGATTATAGTTCAGGGGGAGATAAAAGGGCCTTTTTACTATACTTACAACTTTTCTGCAATTTTGAGATAGTTTCAAAATTCAGAAAAAAAATTTTTTTAAATCCTCAAGCAACACTTATTGCAGTCTAATTACCCTAATTGAAGCTCTTAGCTTTGAGTTTTAAAGTAGATATTTAATAAGAAGATACAATCTTAAAAGCAAAGCTACTCCAGGAAGCCCAAGTTATTCTGGGAATTCCCACAAACTTGGCTTTTACATCTCAGGAACCAAGGCTTGGCGGACAGACCACAGAGTGAACCAAATGATGGGAAAGGTGACATTATGAATTAAGAAAAATCCTGATCCCACGAGAGGGGAAAGACCCTGGTGGGACTGGAAGGGTTAGTTCAGAAATGTGTCCAGCGACGAGAAGGCAGGGAATTCTTACAGGAATATCCTGGCTATAGGACATTGGGTATGCCATACCACTTTTTAGGTCAAAGACTGGGGAGAGCGTAAGTCCCTTGATGAAGCACTGTGTTGAATGGTCTATCTGACATGGCTTGGGGAAGGAAGACACTGTTGGATGAGACCTTGGCTGGGCACTCACACAGGGCTCCACATATCCCAGAATGAAGGGGGAACAAGCAACTGCATGTCCCCGATAAGGTTGCCGATATGCTGTATTAATCATTTGCCTGGAGGATGACTGGGCTCAAATAGAAGAAGAAGTTGAGGTGACATGTGTGGTTATTAGACTCAGATGCCAATGCAGAGCCCAGAAAACCAGGGAGGCACACGTGCATCTTGGTTGACACCAGCACAGAATGCCCATGAGCAAGAGATCATTCTACAAGGCCATAACAGTGGATGGCAATGCCTAAGGACCATGAGCAGAAGAACAACGCGAGGGGAGCTCATGGGCCCCATCTTAGTTCTCTGTTGTTGTTGTTGTTGTTGTTGTTAAGTGCCGTTGAGTCGGTTCCGACCCATAGCGAACCCTGTACAGGGTTTCTGAGGCTGTAAATCCTTATGGGAGTAGAAAGCCTCATCTTTCTCCCACGGAGCGGCTGGTAGTTTCGAACCGCTGACCTTAAGGTTTGCAGCCCGATTCGTAACCACTACACTACCAGAGCTCCTTCATCTTAGTTCTCTAGCGCTATTATAACAGAAATCCACAAGAGTATGGCTTTAAGAACTAGACATTTATTCTCTACAATTTAAGTGGCTGTTGTTGGTGTTAGGTTCCATTGAGTTGATACTTACTCCCAGTAACTCTATGCACAACAGAATGAAACACCTCCCAGTCCTGTGCCAACCTCACAATCGTCGATAGATTTATGCCCATTGCTGCTGCCACTGTGCCAAACCATCTAGTTGGAGGTCTTCCTCTTTTTTCTCTGACCCTCCATTTTTCCAAACATGATGTCCTTCTCCAGGGACTGGTTGCATGAGAGATGAAGTCTGGCCATCCTGACCTCCAGAGAACATTCTGGCTGTACTTCTTCCAACACAGATTGGTTTGTTCTTTTTGAAGTCCATGATACTATTAATATTCTCCTCCAACACTATAACACAAATGCATTAATTCTTCTGTGGTCTACCTTTTTCACTGTCCAATGTTCACATGCATATAAGATGGTTGAAAATACCGTGGCTTGGGTCAGGTGCACCTTAGTCCACAAACTGACATCTTTGCTCTTCAACATTTTAAAGAGGTCTTGTGCAGCAGATTTGCCTAATGCAGTATGTCATTTAATTTCTTGACTGATGCTTCCATGAGTGTTGATGGTTGATCTGAGCAAAATGGAGTCTTTGACAATTTTAATCTTTTCTCCACTTATATGGATGTTGTTCATTGATCCAGTGGTGAGGATTTTTGTTTTCTTTACATTGAGGTGCAACTCATACAGAAAGCCGTGGTCTTGGATCTTCATCAATAAGTATTTTAAGTTCTTGCTTTCAGCAAGCAAGGTTGTATTGCAGGTTGTTAATGAGTCTTCCTCTATCCTGATGCCATGTTTTTCTTCATATAATCCAGGTTCTTGGATGATTTGCTCAGCATACCAATTGAATAAGCATGGTGAAAGAATGCAGCCCTTTCCTAATGTTAAACCATTCAGTGTTTCCTTGTTCTGTTGGAACAACTGCCTTTTGGTCTATGTACAGGTTCATCAAGAGCACAGTTAAGTGTTCTGGAATATTCATTTTCCACAATGTTGTCCAGAGTTTGTCATGATCCATACAATCAAAAGCGTTTGCATAGTCAATAAAGCACACCTTTCTGGTATTTTCTACTTTCAGCCAAGATCCAGCTGATGTCAGCAATGATATCCTTCATTCCACATCCTCTTCTGGATGTGGCTTGAATCTCTGGAAGTTCTCTGTGAATGTGTGCTTGCAGCCATTTTGAATTATCGTTAACAACATTTTGTTTGCATGGGGTATTAATGATATTGTTAGATGATTTCGACATTCCGTTGGGTCACTTCTCTTTGGAAAGGGTGCAAATATGAATCTCTGCCAGTCAGTTGACCAGGTAGTTGTCTTCCAAATTTCTTGGCATAGATGAGTGAGTGCCCCAGTGCTGAATCAATTTGTTGAAAGATTTCAATTTGTAGTTCATGAATTCCTAGAGCCTTGTTCTTTGTCAAATCTGTTCCTAAGATGATCTCTAAATTCAGGTGGGATATGAGCAAGGTGATATTTTGACTCTTGTGGACTTGTTTTAATTTTCTTCAGCCTCAGCCTGGACTTGCATATGAGCAATTGATGGTTGGATCCTCAGTCTGCCAAGAGCTTTTCTACTGTCTCTTTCCACATGTGTAGTAATTTGATTTCTGTGTATTCCGTCTGGTGAGGTCCAAATTCAGAGCACTGGTTCCAGAAAAGGCCATTGTTCCCTGTCAGCATCTGTGGGCCCAGCACTCCTTGGAGTTCTCCATGTCTTTTGTCATCATAGTGAAGGTACCGCAGTCCAAAGAACACACTCCATCCCCGACTCTTCTCTCTTGGTGATAGCAGGTCCTTCCCCTGCTCAAGTCTTTCTCCTTGGATCTCTTGTAAGATCAGAGGCATGGCAAGCCACACCCTTGGGAATCTCCATAAATGAGATCACGATGGTAATGAGATGGTAATGGTGGCATATCACAGATAATCCCATCATGGGGGATAGATCTGACAGCTATATCTCAACTGCTACACCACTAAGAATCCTGGTCCAGTCAAGTTGACACAAAACCTTAACGATCACAGACCTGATACACCTCCCACAGCACTGTGATGACATCACCTTTCTCCGGTGCCCAAGCGCATCTTGAGAATGGGGAGAGAACCTTGGTGACTAGTGACAAACTCTGAAACATTGGGAAATTACCCCCACAGAAAAGTCAGCAGGAGTAGTGATGCCATCATAGACAACGTAGGGGATTTCTGTTATCAGTAGGCATGAAGCTTGCGAACTGAAATGTCGAACTTAGATAAAGTGAGTTATGTACTCTCCCTCTTTTGTCGCACACTGGAGCCAGAGTTGTAAATGCCAACCTCTTCACAGAAAGAATGAAGGTGATGAAAAAGATTAGATGAAGAGTAGGGGGAAAGTGAAAGGTATCCTTTGAAACTGTGCTCAAAGGAGACTCTTCCAGAAGAGCTGATAACTGAATAAAGAAAAGAAGCCAGTAATGAAAAAGAAAAGTATGCCAGAGAAAGAAACAGTGCAGACCTTGAAACCAGAGGCCTTGCAACGTTACTACATGTTCTAGATTACAAAAGCAGGTCAGTGGACCTGGAGGTTAGAAAACTAACAGTGGTGTGGCCAAGGATGGGGAAGGAAAAGTGATCAGGGGCTAGATCATGTAATACTTTCAGAAACATTATAATGTGATTTGGCATCCTTGTGTGTTGCTGTTGGATAAAGCATTGACCCGCAAGGTTGGTTTGAACTGCACAGGTCGGTGTTTCCAATAAACTAGCTGCTCCTTCAAAGTCCTATACAGGGTCACTATGAGTTGGAACCAACTCAGTAGCACTTAACAACATCAACCATGTAATATGATTTAATTTGTGTTTTAAAAGATCATTATGGTCTGATGGGTAGAAAATGGACAAGAGAAGACCAGGAAAATATGGTGGCTTGGACCATGGTAGTGACGTCAGAAAAAGATTTAAACAGATGGAGTTGAGTTATAATTTTGAGGTAGAACTTCCAGAACTTGCTGATGAATTGACAGTAGAGAAGAGGGAAAGATAAATTAATGATAATTCCTAAAGTTTTGCTTGAATAAGTTGTTGTTGGGGGGTGGAGGGTGGGCGTGATGGTGCTTTTGACTGAAATGGGGAAGAAGTCTGGGGTATATAAATTTGGTGTGGGTTGGGGTTGTTAATTCCATTGTTAATGCTTGCCTACTTACTGATATCCCGATCAATACTAAAGGACATGGGTCAAGCAATAATAGCTCCTTCTAACATTAAGAATGATTAAAATGCATATGGCGGTTCTGTGCCGTGGAGTCAAACAAGCCTGTACAGGGTTTCCGAGGCTGTAAATCTTTGCGGGAGCAGAAAGCCTCACCTTTCTCTTGCAGAACAGCTGGTAGTTTCAAACTGCTGACTATGAGATTAGCAGCCCAAATCATAACCACTACACTACCAGAGCTCCTTAAAATGCATCTAATATAGCTAATATAAACCATTTTCAAGTCCTTGAGCATCCAGTATAGTTTTTATGTAGTTGCCAATTTATTAATGGAACGATTTACATTTGCAGTTGGTTGCTTGGCTATAATTAAAATAACTCCAGAATATATCAACTGCACCCTAGATTAAAGACTCATCAAGAACTCCATGTAGTGGAATAAGTCTCCATATTCTGTCCCATTAGATAGGAACAACCATATACATTTATTCAACATATGTGATGTTTGACATCAGTCAAAAAAACAACAACAACAAAAAAAACCCCAGCAGAAATAGTCCATGTTTTAAGCAGAGCTAAAAAAAAAAAAAAAAGGACTGAAAAAAATGTCATATTGCATAAAAGAAAGCGTTAGATTGCCACCAACGTGAAAGGAAATCAATGGGACGGCTTTGGAGACCCATTTCAATCTGTTGTTGACATTGTTTTCTGGTAGTAATTTTCTCAAAATGTTAACAGTATTGAGTTTGCCTATTGATTCTATTATTTTTGACCTTGCATTAGTGTGGACTAATCTTACATGCCATAAAATTTCCTTTCACAGCTAAAATTATTGTATGACTCTGGAGGAAACCTCCAATCGGGTCAGACTCTCCCCCCCCCCCCTTGGAATCTGATGGGTATATAAGCGGCAATAATGAGTTATGTTGACTTCCGATACACTTCTGTGTTGTTTACATTTTATTAACTGGCTTAAGCGGGGGTCATCTTATAAATGATCAACATATCGATGGAAACACTCAAGCCTAAATGAATTGAAGACCAGATCGGTCGGCTTGAATTTGAGTCAATAGCGTAAGTATATATTTGACTACAGAATGGGAACCAATGACATATTTATTATTCTGAAGATCGCCTTAAATAAACAGGTACAGAGAGTCCCATTGGAAGATGTCCATTTCACCCGGTGACCCTCCAGCTATGCCCCTTTCTACAACAAACAGTCCAAGCAGAGTGTATTCAGCTGAATTGAGAAGAGTTTATGAGAACCAAGTGAGAGGGCCCTAAATGCTCCAGAATAGTTTTCCAGGGAAAAGAAGAGTTTGAAGGCCTTTGCTGTTGTTGCCATTAAGTGCTGTTGAATCATAATGATTCATCATGACCCTGTAAAGGGCTTCCAAGGAGCAGCCAGTGGGTTTGAACTACCTACCTTGTGATTAGCGGTGCAGTGCTTAACCTACAGCGCAACACTAGGACTATTGTTGTTAAATGCCATCGAGTCGATTCCAACCCACAGCAACCCTGTATAGGGTTTCAAAGGAGCAGCTGGTGAGCTTGAACCAACGACCTTGCAGTTCAAATGGCTTTGCAGTCTGGAGCATTAACCCAGAGCACCATACCAGGACTGTAGGGGAATTTTGGCAGCTAGGTTTTCAAAGATCCCTAAGGAGATGTATTGACACAGTGGTTATAACACTGAATTCAAACATGATGACAATTGTGAGGATGTCGCACAATTGGGCAATGTTTTTGTCTGTGGTGCATAGGGTCACTATGAGTCAGAACCGACCCAGTGGTACTTAACAAAAACAACAACACTTTCAGAAGATTTATGAACTATGGTCAGCGCATGCCATTAGTATCCCATCATTTCCCCACCCTTCTCCTTCCTCAGAGCTCAACAGGAGGTCAAACCACCTGTGTCTCACACTCCTCACCTCACCCCTTGTCTCTGATGCGGCACTTACTCAGCCCGCATGCGCAGACATTTCAGAATTTACTGGCACAGTGCTAATGGGTTTGCCCACAAATACTTAGAAGAAGAATATTGCTAGAGGAGTTAATTTGCCTCTTAATGATTTAATTATACGCTACAGCTCTACTGTACAAGAATAACAATGTCCCTTGCTTTCCTTGCCATTGCTGGGGTGGCTGATTTCAGATGCTTTGGAAAAGAGGGGCATTTGCTCTCATTTAGAAGGAGGGAAATTGAGTTATTTGGGGAGAGAGGAGCATTTCTCACATGCCAAGAAACCACCTTTCCCATTCATCTATAATGAAGCGAGGGAATAACTCGATGAACATGTGTACAATGTGTTGTGACTTTGTTTTGTTTTCTCTTGATTGATCCTGTGAAATAAGACAAGTCTTAATTTCCACATAAGGTTCAGTGAGGTTACCTGGCTTGTCTAGTACAGACTTAGACAGTGGCTGAGCTAGGAGTTGAACAAGATCTTTGACTCCACAATCCGATTTTGGTTTTTCTTGCCCAACCTACGTTTCTATAGCTTCTAAGACTGAAGCTCTGTGGGCCATTTAATGGAATGACTGAGTGGCCCTTGGAGTAGAATGGTCTGCAGATCAGATTTTATGCCCTACTTTATGGTATCGGAATATCAGAAAGATATTTACCTGTGCTTTATTGACTATTCAAAGGCTTTTGATTGTGTGGATCATGACAAGCTATGGATAACATTGTGGAGTATGTGTATTCCAGAACACATAATTGTGCTCATGAGGAATCTGTACCTGGACCAAGAAGCAGTTGTTCAAACAGAACATGGGAACACTGAATGGTTTACAATTAGGAAAGGTGTGTGACAGGGTTGTATTCCTTTACCATACTTATTCAACCTGTATGCTCAGCAAATAATACGAGAAGCTGGGTTCTATGAAGAAAAACGTGGCATCAGAATTAAAGGAAGGCTCATTAACAACCTGTGATATGCAGATGATACAACCTTGCTTGCTGAAAGTGAAGAGGACTTGAAACATTTACTGATGAAGATCAAAGAGCACAGCCTTCAGTATGGATTACATCTCAATGTAAAGAAAACAAAAATCCTCACCACTGGACCAATAAACAACATTTTTATCAACAGAGAAAAGATTGAAGTTGTCAAGGACTTCATTCTTCCTGGATCAACTATCAACACTCACTGAAGCAGCAGTCTAGAAATCAAACAACGCATTGCTTTGGCCAAATCTGCTGCACAAGACCTTTTTAAAGTGTTGAAGAGCAAAAATGTCACCTTGAGGACTAAGGTGTGCCTGAGCAAAGCCATGGTATTTTCAATAACCTCATATGCACACGGAGGCTGGACAGTGAATAAGGAAGACCGTAGAAGAATTGATGCTTTTGAGTTATGGTGTTTGAGGAGAATACTGAAAGTGCCATGTGCTGCCAGAAGAACCAACAGATCTGTGTTGGAAGAAGTGCAGTCAGAGTGTTCCTTAGAGACCAGGATGGCCAGACTTCATCTCTCATACTCCAGACATATTGTCAGGAGGGACCAATCCCTGGAGAAGGATATCATGTTTGGTAAGGTGGAGGGTCAGAGAAAAAGAGGAAGATCCCCAACCAGATGGATTGGCCAAGTGGCAGCATCCATGGGCTCAAGTGTGGCAACAGTAGTGAGGTTGGCCTAGGATTGGGCAGTGTTTTGTTCTGCTGTGCATAAGGTCACTATGAGTCAGTACCGACTTAATGGCATCTAACAACAACAACATGGTGTTGAGTAGGATCTTTAGAAGCAGACCCTCAGATGGTTTGGAGTGCACCATATCTGTCGGGATGAATACCTATGAAAAGCAGGGGAGGAGGCAGGATGGGGTAAAGGAAGAAGTAAAACTAAAAGATAGAAACATCGGAACTTGGACCATCCCTGTGGTGAGCCATGAAACTGGTTGGTATTGGCCATCAGTGTTCCATGATGAATAGAAATGGCCAGGCCTTTGTGCCTGACTTGGCTCTATCATCTGTAGGGTATGACCTTGGCTGAATCAGCATTCTGTGGCTTAGGATTCCCCCAAAGGAGCAGACAACTGGAGGCTACTAACCACGTACCCCACAGCTGAGCAGCCGGGTCTTTCTTGAAGAGGGGTCGTGGCGGCAACATCATGTGTCTACAACACCTTGTTTTCAGGTATATTCATAAAATCAAGGCACCCTGATGGTGTTGTGGTGACGCACCAGATTGCTAACTGAGAGGTCAACAGTTTGAACCCACCAACCACTTCCCTAAAGAAATATAGGTCAGTGTGCTTCTGTCCAGACTACTGCCTGGGGAACACTAAGAGACAGCTCTACCCCGTCCTATAGGTTCTTTGTCAATTGTAATCAACTAGACATCATGTTGTTGTTAAGTGTTGTTGAGTTGATTCTGATTCATAGCAAACCTGTATAGGGTTTCTGAGGAGCAGTTGATGGGTTTGAACTGCCAACCTTGTGGTTCGTAGTCCAGTGCTCATCCTACAGTGCCACCCCCGATGTCAATAGGTTTGGCTTTATTGGTCTATAAACTCACTAACCTCTCAGAGACCCAAAATGGAGAATGTAAAGACGGCAGAATTCTGTACCAGGATACTCTAGTTCATAACGCAAATCCATTCTTAGTTCTCTCATGCTTCTATAACAGAAATACCACAAATGGATGGCTTTAACAAACAGAAATCAATTTTCTCACCGTTTGTCGTTGTTGTTAGGTGTCATCTAGTAGATTTTGACTCATAGAGACCCTACGCACATCAACATGAAATTCTGTCAGGTTCTGAACCATCCTCAGTCATTGGTGTGTTTGAGCCCATTGGAGCCGTCACTGCCAATCCAGCTCATTGAGTATTCTCTTATTCTCTAGTTTGTCAAGCATGGGCCCTCCTGACTATCTAGCCAAAGTATGTGAGACCAAGTTTCACCATCCTGCTTCTTAGAAGCATCCTGGCTATATGTCTTCCAAGGCCGATTCGTTCATTCTTTCGGCAGCCCATGGCATATGCACTATTCTTTGCCTCCCTTATTCATTGTCTAGCTTTTGCATGTGTATTAAGTGATTTAAAATACTACTGTTTAGCTCAGGTGTACCTTAGTTCTCAAAGTGACATCTTTGCTTTTGAAGAGCTTTGCTTTTTCAGCAGATTTGGCCAGTGCAATACGTCATTTGATTTCTTGTTGCTTCCATGGGCGTTGATGAAGGACTTTCTGCGTTTAATCTTTCTGCTGCTTGTTGCTCCAGGTGTGAGGATTTTTGGTGTCTTTCTATTGCAGAGTTGTTATTGTTAAGTGCCATCGAGTGGATTCCAACCCAAGGGGACCATGTATAGGGTTTCCAAGGAGCAGCTGGTGAGCTTGAACCACTGACCTTGCAGTTCAAACGGCTTTGCAGTCTGGCGCATTAACCCACAGCGCCACCCCAGGACTCCTAATGAAAAGTGCACTCCTTGATCTTCAGTCCTTTCCACTGTCAGCAAGCAAGGTTGTGTCATATTTTAAGTTGTTAATGAGTCTTCCTCCAATCCCAATGGCTTGTTCTTCTTCATCTAGTCCAGTTTTCCAGATTCTTTGCTCACTATTCAGATTAAATAAGTATGATGAAAGAATACAGCGCTGGTGCACACCTTTCCAAATTTTAAATCTTGTTCTGTTTGAGTGAATGCCTCTTATGTACAGATTCTACATAAGCAAAATGAAGCATTCTGGAATTCCTATTCTTCGCATTTTTACTCATAATTTGAGTAAAAATGCACACGGTCAGATGCCTCTTAAGAGTCAACAAAACAGGTAAACATCTTTTTGGTATTCTCTGCTTTCATCCAGATCCATCTGATATCAACAATAGCTCTCATTCTTCTGAGTCCGGTTTGAATTTCTGGTTGTTTCACGAACATACTGCTGCAAGCGTTTCTGAATTCTCTTCAGCAAAAATGTACTTCCATGAGATATTAATGATATTGTGTAATACTTTCCACAATCTGTTGGGTCACTTCCCTTTGGAATGGACACAAGTATGGGATCCTTCCAGTTTGTTGGCCAGGTGGTTGTCTTCCAGTTTTCTTGGCAGAGACTAATGATCATCTCAACTACAACTCCCTCATATGCAAGCAAGCCATCTCAACTGCTATTCAGTTCCTGGATCTTGGTTGCTTGGCCAATACCTTCAATGCAGCATGGATCTCTTCCTTCAGTACTACCCATTACTAGTCATGTGATCTCCTAAAATGGCTGAATGGTGACCAATTATTTTTGGTACAATGACTCTCTATATTCTTTCCATCTTCTTTTGATGCTTCCAGCACCATTAAATATTTCTCCTATAGAAACCTTCTGAACTGGAGGCTTGAAGTTTATCTTCAGTTTTTTCAGTTTGAGGAATGTTGAGCATATTGTCTCCTATGGTTTTCTAATCCCAGGTCTTTGGACATTTCACTATAATACTTTATTTTGTCTTCTGAAGCTACCCTTTGAAATCTTCTGTTCAACTCTTTTACTGCATAATTTCTTCCATTTGCTTTAGCTACACTACACTTTTCTGACTTCACTTTTTGTCTTTTCTCTCTTTTCTTCCTTACTAATGACCTTTTAAAGAGCTCTGGTAACATAGTGGTTACGAATTAGGCTGCTAACCTCAAGGTCGGCAGTTTGAAACTACCAGCTGTTCCGTGGGAGAAAGATAAGACTTTCTGCTCCCACAAAGATTTGCAGCCTCGGAAACCCTGTGTAGGGTCACTATGAGTCAGAACCGACCCAACGGTACTTAACAACAACAACAACAATGACCTTTTGCTTTCTTCATGTATGGTATTATTGATGTCATCCGAAAACTCATCTGGTCTTTAGTCATTAGTATTCAATACATCAAATCTGTTTTTGAGATGATCTCTAAATTCAGGTGAGATTCAAGGTTATATTTTGGCGCTTGTGAATTTCCTTTAATTTTTTTTCAGTTTCATCCTGAACTTGCATACAAGCATTTAATGGTCTGTCCTGCAGTTGGCCCTGGCCTTGTTTTAATTGATGATATTGAACTTTTTCCATTGTCTCTTATCACAGCTGTCATCAATTTGATTCCTGTTTATTCCATCTTGTGATGAGGTCCACACAAATAAACAGGAATCAAATTGTTGTTGTTTGTGCTGTTAAAAAAAGGGTATTTGCAATGAATAAGTGCTTGGTCTTGCAAAATTCTTCATGTGATCTCTAGCATTGTTTCTATCACCAAGGTCGTATTTTCCAACTACCAATCATTCTTTGTTTCCAACTTTGCGTTCCAATCATTAGTAATTATCAATGAATCCTGATTGCAGGTTTGGTCAGTTTCAGACTGAAGAAGGTCAACAATTTCAACTTCATGATTGGCATTAGGGGCTGATGTTTAAATTTGAATAATAGTTGTATTAACTGGTCTTTCTTGTAGGAATATGGCTGTGATCCTGTCACAGACAGCAACAGTGTGTACTTTAGTTTAGGTGGCCAGGTGTCGGAATTCAGGTCACTGGTTTGGGTGGCAGTCTGTCTGTCGCTGTGGCTCTAGAGGAAGGTCCTTGTCTCTGTTCAGCTTTTGTTCTTTGACACCTTGTTGATCCTCACGTGGCATGGTATCTATCTTCACTCATTTCTGCTGCTTCTCTGTCCATATTGGTTATTTTAATATCTCAAAGGTAATTGTCTTAAAACACACCCTACACTTAAATGGTCTTTCATACTTCAGGCATGTTGCTGTTATTATTAAGTGCCTTCAAGTCAATTCCAATAGTTAGGAGGGACCCATCCCAGGAGAGGGACATCATGTTTGGAAAAGTGGAGGGTCTGCAAAAAAGAAGACCCCCAATGAAATGGATTGACACAGTGGCAGCAACAGTGGGCTCAAATGTAACAACAACTGTGAGGACCACACAGGACCCGACAGTGTTCTGTTGTCTCTATGAGTCCTAATTGACCTGACAACATCTAACAAACACAACAATATAGCAAAGGAAACTCACTTCCAAGCGGGATTATAATAAAAGGCATGTTGTTTGGAACAGTTGGCCTTATGGTTTGCAGTCCAGTGCTGATCCAACAGCATCACATCAGAAGTCCTATATCATAAGATATGGATGGTTGGTTGGTTATGTGCCATGAAGTCAATTACAACTCATAATAACGCTGTATAGGGTTTCCAAGGAGCAGCTGGTAGGTTTGAACCACTAACCTTGCAGTTAGAAGTCCACACCAAGATTCTGATAAAAGGTTGTTGTTGTTGTTAAGTGTCATTGAGTCGGTTCCGACTTATAAGCAACCTTGCATAGGGGTTCTGAGGCTGTAAATCTTTACGGGAGCAGAAGGCCTCATCTTTCTCCCATGAAACCTCTGGTAGTTTCCAACTGCTGACCTTAAGATTAGCAGCCTGACTTGTAACCACTATGTTACCAGAGCTCCGTTTAGAAATTACAACCCTCATTTTTAGAAAACACAGTTCAATTCCTGATACCACCTAAGCTATGACATTGTAGTAGGCTAGTTAAACCTTGAGATCCGTCCATTCTATAAAATGCAGACTAGGGCATCATTTTATTAGTTCATAATGAAGATTATGAATAACTTTTGTAAAGTATCTTCCATCAAGCAGACTAGCTTATGATCCTCTGGAGAAAGAGTTCATGCTCTGGGCTACATATCTGTCTCCTTAATGGCCACCTGTGCACACCTTCCTTCTGGCATTAACCAGTTGCAGGTGAGTGAATTCTGACTGGTGAGCACCCACTTAATGTCAGGGTAGAGCTGCACTCCACAGGAGATTTGAAGACTGATATTTTGGAGGTGGATCAGTGGACTTTTCTTCTGAGGTGCTTGGGGATGAGCTCAAATGAACTGCAAGGCTTTTGGTGAGCAGATGAGTGTGTTAACCGTGTGCAGCATGTTCACAAGAGCACCTACAGCTGGACTGTCCTCTTGCCCCTTCACATTAAGTTCTCAGTCCAGAGAGACCAGGAATGAGAAAGGAAAGCCCCCTGACCTGAGGGGTCCAATCATTGGATGTATCCTTCCTGTGAGAGTACTTCCTGAAACTCCATGTGGACGCCAGTACACAGAAGAGGGAGGGCAGCTAAGCACAAAGTTCAAGCCAGACGTGACTGTGAACTGGCCCTCAGTACTCAGAGTTACTGAGTGCTTACTATGCACCAGCCACCAGATGATTTCTCAGTTACTCTTCAGAACAACCCTTTGAGGGAGGTATTATCCCTGGCCAAACTGTAGTGAGAAGAAGAGTGAGGTTTAGAAATGCTTATGGAAAGTCTCAAGTCCCTCCAATTAGCAAGTGCTGGAGCTTGGAGTGGAAGCAGGGCAGTCTGACACCCGGCTCTGAGTGTGAGGCAGAGGGGACTGTGAAGAGTTTAACACCTGACTTTCACAGAAGCTCTGAGGTGTTGGTCGAGCTGCCGTGGTACATGGGGTCTTTTTCTCTCACTCCCTTCTTTAGTGAGCGCGAAACTCTCCTCTGGTCTCATCCTCCTATGAATTCAATTAGCTCTGACTTTAATTTTTCACCTTCCTACAGACGAGTCCTCAAGCTTGCTGTGGTAGATGCTTACATACATGGGAGAAATGATGTTTCAGATTGCAGGATCTTAGGTGGAAGGTTTCGCTGGTGATCAGCAACATGTCTTTCCTGACCATTGGACTTTCCTCTCTGATGTATTTCAGTTGTTATGCTTTTTCCGACTCCATGCCTAATATAGTGAATGAATTATAAACTTTATGCAGATTATGTGTACCACTTAAATTGTACTTCAGTTTGACCTGCGTAAATCCCTGAGTGTAAGGAGCTCTGGTAGCGTAGTGGTTACGAATCGGGCTGTGAACCGCAAGGTCAGCAGTTCGAAACTACCAGCTGTTCTGCAGGAGAAAGATGAGGCTTTCTGCTCCTGTAAAGATTTACAGCCTCGGAAACCCTGTTCAGGGTCGCTATGGGTCGGAACCGACTCAATGGCACTTAACAACAACAATCCCCAAGTGTAGAACCCTAAAGTAGTGTCTCTTGAGTTAAAATCTTGGCTACATGACTTAGGAGGCAGCCTGTATAGGGTTCCCAGGGAGTGTCTGGTGAGTTTGAACTGCCCAACCTTGCAATTCAAACTGACCCTGCAGTCTAGTGCTTACCCTAGAGTGCCACACCAGGACTCCATCAACAACAGATGTCTGCGTGTAGAATCCTAAAGTAAAATCTCATGGGTTAAAATCTTGGCTCTATAACTTAGAAGCTATGTAACTAACCTTGGTCAAATATTTTAACTTTAACTCTCAAACTCTCCATCTGTAAAACGGGCATGTTGTTTACCTTGTTGTGTTGTAACTGCTGTTAAGTCGGTTCTGACTCCTAGCGACCCAGTATAGGATTTCCAAGGAGCAACTGGTGGATTTGAACTGCTGTCCTTGCGGTTAGCTTGTTGTTGTTGTTGTTAGGTGCTATGGAGTTGGTACTGACTCATAGCAACCCTGTGTACAAAAGAATGAAATGCTACCTGTCCTGGGCCAACCTCACAATTGTTACCACACTTGAGCCCATTGATGCTACCACTTGGCCAATCCATCTCACTGGGGGCCTTCCTCTTTATCTCTGACCCTTCACCTTACCAAACATGATATCCTTCTCCAGCGACTGATCCCTCCTGACAATATAGCTGAAGTATGAGAAACGAAGTTTGGCCAATCTGGTCTCCAAGGAGCACTCTGGCTGCACTTCTTCCAACACGGATCTGTCCCAGTGTTTATCCAATAGCAGCACACCAGGATTTAAGAATCTTGTGGGGTTGTTAAAAGAGATCATGGAGTTAAATGCAATTTAATTCCGTAGTAATGGCTCAGCACATGCTGATCATTATTATTATCCTTAACTGTTGAACAACACAGAGTTGAGTTTCGCAGGCCCACAAATAAGTGGATTCATTTTTGTCCCCCTGTTGCTATTGCAGTGAATTCAAGTGTTGTATCTGCTTAAAAGGCCATGAAACAAGAAATCATTTCAGCCTATAAGTGGCTCATGCAGCTCAAACCCACGTTCTATAAGAATCAGCTGGAAGTTATACGCAGATATTCCCACTGCATGGGAGGTCTGTACCCCTAACCTTACGTTGTTCAAGGGTCAGTTGCACAGTTTCCCACAAAGGTTAAGAGAAAGGACTCAAGGTTGCATTTTAATTACACAGCAAACTGTGCGTTTGATTTTTTTTCTTCAGATCATGGGGAAAGCCCATGAGGAACTATGATGATTGTTAATAAACTGACTGCTTTTAACTCCTGAGAGGTTATTTTCAGAAGGAAGTGGCCTCCGATCTTTCTGGAGTGGGGGTGGTGGAGAACAGAAGGATTCATCAGCTTTAGACGAGGCCTGAGTGGACTCATTTTCAGGGGAAACAAAGGGAGTCCCTTCGTCAGGGGCAACGAGACACTGAGTGATAAACTCAGCGCCCTGTTTGAAGATTTCCCGGTATATTTGTCCCTAGAGGAGTGTGCCGCAGGGAGATTTATTGTTGGAGGCTTTTAGCCTTCAGCCTAATTTTCAAAAGTATGTATTTCCCTAGGAGCCAAGCAGCTCCATTTAAAAGTCACAGGTGCCCCCAAGCTCTGCTCGGAAGATTACCTCAAGTTTCATTTAATATCAGCCTCAGACCTGGAGGCGAATTATTTATTTTATCCTTCTGAGAATGGGTTCTTCATTCAAATCCCCTGTCAGTCCTGCCAATGGTACCTGGAAGGGTAGAAATGAATCCAGGTGCTCTTAGGGGCAGTGTCTTCTCTCCCAAGGATATGCAAGGAAGTTCCAGTGTGTAGGAAATCTTCCTGAATCTGGTAGTGCTAACTTAATTGGAGTTCCCCCAGGCCAGGATCTGTGAGCAGGAGTTTATGTAGAAGTCCAGTCAAGAAACACTAGTTGCTGTTGTTAGGTGTAATTAGTGGTTGATTCTAACTTATAACAACCCCACATGATGGAGTAGAACTATTGCAAAGGTTTTCTAAGCTGGACTCTACAGGAACAGACCAGTAAGTTTTTCTCCTGTGGCGTTGCTGCATAGGTTCAAACTGCTAGCCTTCCATTAGCACCTGAGCTTTTAACTGTTGTGCCACCAAGGATCCTTAAGGAAACACTGGTTGTTGTGGTGGTGCGTATGCTGCTAATTCGGTCCTGACTCATAATAACCCTGTATAGGGTATCCAAGGAGCAGCTGGTGGGTTTGAACTGCTAAACATGAAACCAAATGAGATTTACAAAAATGGAAGAACATACCATGCTCATGGATAGGAAGGCTTGATATTGTGAAAATGTCAACACTACCCAAAGCAATCTACAGCTATAACACAATCCCAATCCAGATTCCAATATTATTCTTTAAAGACATGGAAAAAATGATCACTAACTTTATATGAAAAGGAAAGAGACCTCAGATTACCAAAGTACTACTTAAGAAGAAGAACAAATTTGGAGGCTTCTCACTTCCTGATCTCAGTTGTCAAAACAGCTTGGTACTGGTACAATGAAAGATACATAGATCAATGGGAAAGATACATAGATACAAAGATACATAGATCAATGGGAAAGAATTGAGAACCCAGAAGTAAATCCATCCATATACAGTCAGCTGAATATTAAATGAAGAAGAGATAGCCTCTTCAACAAATGGTGCTGGCAAATCTGGAAACCGATTTGCAGAAGAATGAAACAAGACCCATAGCTAACACCATATACAAAAACACACTCAGCGTGGATTAAAGACCCAAATGTAAAACTAAAACCTACAACTATAACCAATGAAAAAACTAAGGCCAGACTTAGGAGCTCTAATACATGGCATAAATGCACAATTGAACATTTCCAAAAAACCACATAAATAGTAGAAGACCCAGTAGATGACGGGGCCTCCTAAAAATTAGACACTTATATGCACCCGAAGATTTTGCCAAGAGTGTAACAAGAGAGTTCACAGATTGGAAAATTTTTTTTGCAATGACATTTCAGACAAGGGACTAATCTCTAAAATGTATGGAAAACGACACCACCTTTGGAGGCCTGGTGTGGCACTGTAGGATAAGCACTCAACCACATGGTTGGTTTCAACCACAAGGTCAGTGGTTCATACTCACCAATTCCTCCTCAGAAACCCTGTACAGGGTCACTGTGAGTCTCAACTGACTTTATGGCACTTAACAACAACAGAAAACACCTTTACAAGAAAAAAGACAACCCAACTGAAAAATGTGTACAGGATATGAACTGACACTTCACCAAGAAAGACATTCAGGCAACCAACAAACATATGTAGAAATGTTTACAATCATTAGCCATTTTTTTTTTGTTGTTGTTGTTGTTAAGTGCTGTCAAGTCAATTCTGAACCTTAGCAACTGGTAAGCTTGAACCGTCAATCTTGTGGTTCAAACTGACTTTGCAGTCCAGTGCATTAACCCACAGCACCACACCATTAGCCATTAGAGAGATGCAAATCTACACAACAATGAGATATCATCTCACTTCAGCATTAACAGCAAAGTTCAAAAACCCAGAAACAACCAATGATATACAGGATGTGGAGAGACTGAGACCCTCCTACATTGCTGGTGGGACTGTAAAATGGTTCAACCACTGTGGAAAATGATATGGTGCTTCCTCAGAAAGATAGAATTAAAAATACCATATGACCCAGCAATCACTCTGCTTGGTATATGCTTTTGTTGTTATTGTTAAGTGTCATCGAGTCGGTTCTGACTCACAGTGACCCTGTATAGGGGTTCTGAGGAGAGGCTGGTGAGTTTTAACCACCACCTTTGTGGTTCAAACTGACCTTGTGGTCCAGTGTATTATCCTATAGCATGAGAAATACCAACCAGGACACGAGTAGATATATGTGCACCACAGCACTATTTACGATAGCAAAAAGCAGGAGAAAGGCTAAATGCCTATCAATGGAAGAATGGATAAACAAACTTGGTACATACACACAATGGAATACTATGCAACATTAAGAATAATGATAAATATGCAAAACACCTCATAACATGGATGAACCTGGAAGACATGATGCTAAGTGAAATTTGTCCATCACAAAAGGACAAATATTGTATGAGATGTTATTGCAAAAACTTAATAAAAGATTTTTATGCTAAAAGAAACATTCTTTGATGGTTACCAGAGGTGGGAAGGAAGGGAGTGTAATTCACTGACTAGAGGGGAGAAACATGTCAGCTCAGGTGTTGGGGAGGACAATATACAAGAAGAATGGTGAAGATAGGTGAAGACACAGGGAGGTGATATTGTTGTTATTCAGTGCATTCGAGTCGATTCTGACCCAAAGTAACCCTATATAGGGTTTCCAAGGAGCAGCTGGAAAGCTTGAACCACCGACCTTGCAGTTCAAACAACTTTGCAGTCTGGCACATTAACCCACAACACCACACCAGGACTCCTCTGCTTGCTGAAAGGGAAGAGGACTTGAAATACTTCTTGATGAGTATCAGTGACTACAGCCTTCCTTATGGATTGCACCTCACAACTGGACCAATAAATAACATCATGATAAATGGAGAAAAGATTGAAGTTGTCAAAGGTTCAATTTTTCTTGGATCCGCAATCAATGCTTTTGGAAGCAGCAGTCAAGATATCAACCAACTTATTACACTGGGCGAATTTGTTGTAAGTGAGACCTCTTGAAAGAGTTAAAGAGTGAAACTGTCACTTTGAGGACTAAGGTGGACCTGACTCACTGTGATATTTTCAATCACCTCACATGCATGTGAAAGCTGAATAATGAATAATGAAGCCTAGAGAGGATTTAAGAGCTCTGGTAGAGTAGTGGTTAAGAGTCGGTTTGCTGACCTCAAGGTCAACAGTTCAAAACCGCCAGCTGTCCCTCAGGAGAAAGATGAGACTTTCTGCTCCCGTAAAGATTTACAGTCTTGGAAACCCTATACAGGGTCGCTATGTGTCCGAACTGATTCCAAGGCATACCACCACCACCACCACCACCACCAGAGAAGAACAAATGCATTTGAATATGGTGTTGGTGAAGTATATTGAAAGTACCATGGTCTGACAGAAGAACAAACAACTGTTTGTTTGGGAGAAGTCCAACCAGCATGCTTCTTAGAAGAGAGGATGGTAAGACTTCATCTCATGCACTTTGGACCTATAATTCACAGGGACCAGGAGAAGGACATCATGCTTGGTAAAGTCAATGAGTAAGAGGAGGACGCTCAAAGAGATGCACTGACACCTTGGTTGCCGCAATGGACTCAAACATAAGCATTGAGAGGGTAGTGTTTTATTTTGTTGTACATAGTGTTGTTATGACTACGAACCAATCAGATGGTACCTAACAACAAAACCAACATGTTTGGTTTAAGGTTTAAAGATGATCTCAGGGAAATGATTGCAGGTATTTATCCAATCTCCGTGGTTCCAGAAGGTCTAGAATCCTTGAGAATTTGCGTTTCCATTATTCTTCATTTCCCCTCTTTTGATTAGGTTTATTCTATAGCGTGGAAGTTGGGCAATATATAAGGAAGACCTTAGAAGAATTGGTACATTTGAGTTATGGTGTTGGAGAAGAGTACTACAAGTGCCATGGACTGCCATAAGAACAAACGAATCTGTATAAGAAGAAGTACAGATAGAATGCTTCTTAGACTCCAGGATGACCAAGACATGAGACTGGACACTGAGTTCATGTGGAAACATTTGCTTTATTGCTTTCCATTTTCTTTGAGCGATTTGACTTGTGATTCTTGAGTTGTATTTTGAGCCTCCCTCACTCAAGTGCATAAATCCCTTTTCTTCCTTTCACAAGCCTAGATAGTCCCGGATTTCTTTTCCAAATCCTTCAAACCTCATTTGATCTATGTAGCTTCTTGGAGCTGGTCAAGTTTAAAAGCTGACCTTGAACTTTTTGAGTATTAGGACAACAGCCATACCTTTGGCATTCCGGTGTCCTTCTTTCTTTATCTCCTTGGATTCTTCTAGCCAAATATTTATTAATTCAATCACCTCCAAATTTGGCTTTATATTAAATCTATGTGATCAAAGAAGCTTCGTTGTAGGGTTGGAAGCTTGAAGAATTCCCTTTGCAATTGGCCATGAAAGTAAAATCCCATCATGTTGAAGCATCCATTATAACAAAACAGTTCCATGTACCTTTGAATAAATCAGGGAACAGTACTTTCTTCAGCTATTTTCAAGTCTGACAAGTGCTTTTAATGGACCCTGCTCATAAAAGAGTCATCCTAATGATTTCAGTTGTTGGTGCACTCTTTGTAAGTGGTGGTATGCTGCAGAGGTCTAAAGGTATAGGTTGTAGGGTCAGATGGCTATGGGTTTGAATCCTGGTTCTACCCTGGATAGCTGTGTGAGATTATACATGTGTGGTGAGGAGAACAATGGCCTCCTGAAAGAGGTCCACATCTAATCCAAAAACCCCATGGAGAGCTTCCTTTAGCTGGCAAAGGGAATTTTTTAGATGTCACTAGGCTAAGGATCTTGAGATGGAAGATTATCCTAGATTATCTATGTGGAATCTATGTAATCACAAGGGTCCTTACAGAAGTAGAAGCTCAAAGTCAGAGAAAGAGAGAGATTTGAAGATGCTACACTGCTGACTTTGAAGGTGGAGAAAGGGGCCATGAGTCAAAGAATGCAGGTGGCCTCTAGAAGCTGGAAAAGACAGGGAATGGAGTCCCTAGAGCCTTCAGAAAGAATGCCAACATCCTGATTTTATACCAGTATGGCCCAATGTACAAGCATACGTTGACAGAGAACTTCCGGAGGTTCAAGACGGATTCAGAAGAGGCCGTGGAATGAGGGATATCATTGCTGATGTCCGATGGATCTTGGCTGAAAGCAGAGGATATCAGAAAGATGTTTACCTGTGCTTTATTGACTACACAAAGGCTTCCGATTGTGTGGATCATAACAAGCTATGGACAACATTGCAAAG
>NW_006408541.1:9491554-9500019 GCF_000296735.1 Chrysochloris asiatica | reverse complement strand
GTGGAGGGTCAGACAAAAAGAGGAAGAGCCCCAACGAGATGGATTGGCCAAGTGGCAGCATCGATAAACTCAAGTGTGGCAACAGTAGTGAGGTTGTCCCAGGATCAGGCAGTGTTTCGTTCTGCTGTGCATAAGGTCACTATGGATCAGTACTGACTCGATGGCATCTAACAACAATAGCCCATCCCACAGGATCTCTGGTGGCACAGTTGGTTAAACAGCTCAGCTCCTATCAGAAAAGTTGATAGTTGGAATTCACCAGCTGTTCTGCGGGAATAAAAGCTATAGCAATCAGCATCCATAAAGATTTACAGCCTTGGAAACTCTGTGGGGCAGTTCTGCCCTGCTCCCTAGGGTCGCTATGAGTCAGAACTAACTTGATGGCCATAGGCATTGCTTTTGGTTTAGGTCCCAGCTCAGATTTTCACTTTCCAGAATGGTAAAATAATGAATTAGTGTTCTGACTGCCATCATAGAAAATTAATACAGCAAACGATGTAGCATCTCTAAACAATTGTTTGGTCATGCATAAAGTGGAATTCTAAGGATATTTATCCCATGAAGCTATTGAGGAAGTCCTGGTGTGGCGCTCTGGGCTAATGCGCTGGACTGCAAAGTCAGTTTGGACCACTGCTCCTTGGAAACTCTGCAGAGGGTTGCTATGGGTCAGAACCAACTTGACGGCACTTAACAGCAACAACAACAAAGCTATTGAGAGAAATAAATGAGAGATGTACTTGACATTGTGTCTGACATAGAGTACATACTCAAAGGCATTGAGTTCGTCATGGGCTTTTGGTTTTGCCATATAGTATTTTCCCTATCATTGAGCCCGTATCAGCCAATACAGCACACCAAAATATTTAAGAACTTGAAAAAAGAAGGGTGTGTCAATGGTTTCCTAGTGGTCAGATAGCTAAAGGGTTAATGCCCACACAGGAGTGTTTATTTTCATTGAGTAAGGACTGTGCTATTTGTTACTGTTGTTAAGTGCGGTTCAGTTGGTTCCGATTTATAGCAAGCCTCTATAGGGTTTCCGAGAAGCAGCTGGTAGGTTTGAACTACCAACTTTGTGGTTCATAGTCCAGTGGTAATCCTGCAGTGGCTCAGTAGGAGTGTTATGTTGTTGTTGTTATGTGCCGTGGAGTTGGTTCCAACTCATAGCAACCCTGTACATGTAGACCATTAATTATTTTGACATTGATCCTGCCTAAAAGTAATAGCTAGTAAACATACTAAAATTAAGAATTGTCCAAATTATAAATATCTATTAAGAGTTAATTCCAACATATATGATCGGTTTAAAAAGATATGTGAAAAATGTTCATAGTTTATTCCCTTTGTTGGATAAAATTTTGAAATCTCATTTTTTTAGCCATTCTTAGGAAGAATATACTGTGTCTTACTCGTTCCTTCTTTATTTTTAACAGACAGAAGACAATTGGATAAATATTTAGATTTTTCTCCTCTGAAGATAAGTCCTATTGTCTCACTTGCTGATTCACAAATAATTAATTCTTCTCTATAAATTATTTTGCTATTGGCCGTGGAAGAAACAACCAGCGCATTCATATTGTTGGACTTCCTTTTCACAATTTCAAAGAGGAAGTGTTTTTTTGCCAAACACAAGGTTTTGATCAATAAACAACTTGTAATCCCTAGGAGGCCTTTAAAGGGATTTGAATTGTCAAATACTGATTTAGGGTTTGTTCTGGTGGCTGTTAAAACTTACATAAACATCAGCTGTTTTTTTTTGTTGTTGTTGTTTTGTTTTTTAATCTCAATCAGCCCAACAGTAGGTAGTCGGAAAAGAGGAGCTGTGGACCTGCTATTGATTATTGCTATAAATGCTTTTCCCAAGAAAGCTGATCAACAAAGTGCTGACAAGATCAGTAATGCTTTTTATCGCTCTTGGAAATCATTGCTCACGATTACAGAACTGCGGACATACTGCTTCATCTTACCAAGCAGAAATAGAGGAGGGCTCATTTGCTCCACGTCTAATTCTGTCAGAGGATGTGGGCCGTTCAAACATGACAAATAAGTGCTGCAGTATAGACAGGCAGCAGAACTGATAGACTTAATTGTTGTTGTTGTTAAGTGCCATTGAGTCAGCACTGACTCATAGCGACAGGAGAACGAAACACTGTCCAATCCTGGGCCAACCTCACAATTGTGCCACGCTTGAGCCCATTGATGGCTGCCACTTGGCCAATCCATCTCATTGGGGCTCTTCCTCTTTTTCTCTGACCCTCCACCTTACCAAACATGAGATCCTTTTCCAGTGATTTATCTCTCCTGACAATATGTCTGAAGTATGAGAGACGAAGTTTGGCCATCCTAGCCTCCAAGGAGCACTCTGGCTGCACTTCTTCCAACACAGATCTATTGGTTCTTTTGGCAGCCCATGGCACTTTCAATATTCTCCTCCAACACCGTAACTCAAAAGCATCAATTCTTCTACAATATTCCTTATTCACTGTCCAGCTTTTGCATGCATATGAGGTGATTGTTGTTGTAGTTGTTAATTGCCATCAAGTTGGTTCAGACTCATAGGAACTCTGTATAGGGTTTCCAAGAAGTGGGTTTGAACTGCCAACCTTGTGATAAAAAGTCCAGTGCTGATCCTATAGTGCCACACCAGGATTCCAATAGGTCCCAGGAAGGAAGGAATTCCTGAATCACATTCCAAAGGAAGCTTCCTGAAGGTAAAGGTCATGCACATTCTGCTGTTAGCCACTGAGTTCCTGGCTCCTACTGATGTCGCGCTGTAGGCTCAGCATCAGACTGCAAACCACAGGTTGGTGGTTCAAACACACCAGCTGCTCCTCGGAAATGCTACACAGGATTGGTATGAGTCAGAGCCAACTCAATGGCATTTCACAACAATGACAACAACAACAAAAAACAACTCTGTAGGATAGTCACCGGACTGCAAACCACAAAGTTGGTGGTTCGAGCCCAGCAGCTGCTCTGGTAGGAGTCAGAATCAACTCGAGGCACTTAACAACAACACCAAGAACACTGCGGGCCCAGTTGTTGTTGGTAAGTGCTGTTGAGTTGGTTCTGACTTCTAGCGACCCTGTATAGGGCTTCTAAGGAGCGGGTGGTGAGCTTGAAATATGCATATGTTGTTGTTGTTATGTGCCGTGGAGTCAGTTCTGACTCATAGCAACCCTGTACAGGGTTTCCGAAGCTATAAATCTTTATGGGAGCAGAAAGCCTCCTCTTTCTCCAGCAGAACAGCTGGTAGTTTCAAACTACTGACCCTGAGGATTCCAGTCTGATTCGTAACCACTACGCTACCAGAGCTCCTTGGAATATGCATATAGATAACAGCAAATACTATGACTTGAGTCAGGCACACCTTGTGGTTCAAACTGACCTTGTGATCCCACACTTTATCCTATGGCGTCACATAGGACTCCACGCTCTTTAACATTAGGTTTGCCCAACCCTAAATGAGATCTGATTTCTTAACTGTTGCCTCCGTAGGCATTGATTGTTGATTCAAGTAAAATGAAATCCTTGACAACCTCAGTCTTTTCTGTTTATTATGATGTTGCTTATTGGTCCATCTGTGAAGATTTTTGTTTTCTTTATGCTGCGGTATACCTCATAACGACAGCTGCAGTCTTTGCTCATCATCATTTAGTGAGTGTTTCAAGTTGCCTGCTCTCAGCAAGCAAGGTTAAGTCATGTGCCTTCACAGGTTGATGATGCTGCGGTCTTCTTCACATAGTCCAATGTCTCAGATTATTGGCTCAGGACACAGATTGAATAAATATGGTGAAAGCATCCACTCCCGGTACTTACTGCTTCTAATTTAAAACCATGTAGTATCGCCTTGTTCTGTGCCAAGAGCTGCCTCTTGTTCTACATACCGGTTCCTCACGAGGGCAATGAAGTGTTCTGGAATTTCCATTCTTCACAATGTTATCCCACTTATCTGAGTTGTATTTGTGTATTGAATAAATCTTTATCGAGAAGCAGCTCTGGCAGTGTACTGGTTACAATTCGGGCTGCGGTTTGAAACTACCAGTGGTTCTGCAGGAGAAAGATGAGGCTTTCTGCTCTCATAAAGATTTACAGCCTCGGAAACCCTATATAGGGTTGCTCTAAGTCAGAACTGAGTCCACAGTACGTAGCCACCACCAGCCACCACAGCCAAAATATTTCAAAGGAGCTCTGGTGTTACAATTGATAGGTTCTTGGCTGCTACCGAAAAGGTTGGCACTTTGAACCCACCCAGAGGAGAAACTCTTGGTGATGCGCTTCCACAAAGATTGACCATGGCCCTCAAGTTGATTCTGAGTCATAGTGAACCTGTTGGGGCCTATTAGAGCTGCCCCGTGGGGTTTCCAAGGTTTTACAGAAACAGATGGCTGCATCTTCCTCCTTCAGAGTGCTGGTAGGTGAGTTAAACACTGTGTCACAAGCCTTGCAGATGGCAGTCTTGGAAACCTACCGGGCTGCTCTACTGTGTCACATGGGCTTGCTATGACTTGGAATCCAATCCACAGCCCCTAATAGCAACAACATCAACACCACTATAGTTCAGGTACACTGGTAGGTACTGGGGATGCCTTGGAGAACAAAGAGGTAAAGATCCTTGCCCTCCCATGGTGTGTCCTGTAACAGATGATGGTAATGTGCTGTGGAGTCAGTTCTGTGTAGGGTTTCCGAGGTGGTCAATCTTTAAAGGAGCAGAAAGCCTCATCTTTCTCCCACGGAATGCCTGCTGGTTTCAAACAGCTCCCCTTGAGGTTAGCAGCCTGACTTGTAACCATTAAGCTACCAGAGCTCCTACTGTAACGGGAACAAGTCTTGAGGCTGCCTGAGAATTCCTAGAGGAAAGAATGTTGATGTTGCATGTTGTTAAGTAGATGCTTACTCAATGACCCCAGGTGACACACAAGAACTGCCCCATAGGCTGTTGTCGTTGTGAGGCTAGATCACCAGAGTTTTTTCCTTCAGAGCAGTTTCCAACCACCAACCTTTTGGTTAGCAGTCCAGAGCTTAATCACTGCACCACAGGGGATCCTAGGAGACAAAAAGCATGTAAATTAAGCCTCTGGGAAGGAACCATGTCTGGTGGTTTCAAAAGAGGACATGCCTGGTCACGGTGGCTGGAATAAGTGAACGGACACGTGGTCATCTGGGTTGCAAGTCATCCTGGGGAAGTGAGATGATGAGTTGGCAGGAGATCCTGAGCAGAAGGGTGACTTATGTTCTAACAGGTGAATTCTGACCACTATGGAGAAGAATGAAGATGCCCTGGTAGCACAGTGGTTTATGAGTTGGGCTGCTAACCCCAAGGTCAGTTGTTAGAATCTGCCAATCTCTCCATGGTAGAAAGATGAGGCTTTCTGCTTCCATAAAGATGTATAGCCGCAGAATCCCTATACAGGGTCTCTATGAGTCGGAACCGACTCCATGGCATACACCCACCACCACCACCATAGAGTTTTCGTTGGCTTATCTTTGTAAGTCATTTATCAGGTCTTTCTTCCTAGTGTGTCTTACTAAGGAAGCCCCATGGAAACCCTGCTGGTGTTTGGAATATTGGTGACCTAGCTTCCAGTACCTCAGACGGACAAACTGACAGATGAGGGGTGGTGCACAGACCCCAGGGGGAGTTTATATACTAGTGGCTGGAACAAGGGAGGTAGGATTAGAAGACATTGATTCCTGAGACAGCGTTTTCCCTTTGTCTGCTAGCTAGCTCTTGTTTTTTCACTTCTAGACATAGTTGCTAATTCATTATTACCAGTGACATTTCCTACACTTTCATGAGTTTCTGGAGCTCTGTCTGTTCCGTGGGTTTCATTATTATCAAACAGCTCGGCTGTGATAGACTGCTGATCTTCATCTTCATATTGATTAATTTCATTTTCACATACATCACCCGCATTCTCGGCGTCTTCAGCACAGTTTTCACACGATGAGTCATTTGCAAAGGACAGGTTTTCATGATAGGAGTTATCCGCAGAGTAGGGATGCATTGGACTACACTCAGGTAAAATGTTTGCTCAATTTTGCTTCGCCCTCTCACTCTTGGAATGGGATGTGACGACTTCCTTTGCCTCTGACCACTCACTGCTGAAATGATTACAAAGTAGTTTTCTCTTGTTTATTTGCAGATCAGCTGGGAATTGTGTTATTGTTTTCCATGAGAAATCTAATTCCAGCAATCACTACTTTTCAATGAAAAGATAACTATGCTGCATTCTGATTCTATAACATGCCCATTACAGAGTAGGAAGCGTGGGTTCCAGACTGGGGAGAGTGGGAATCTTCACTCAGGTTCTCCCTGAATGGATTGATAAAGGTTTCTTGTTGATGGCAGATTATGCTGATTCAAACACCTCCTGGGGTCAGTTGGCTGGTGTTCCTCTGGTGAAACTGGCAGGTGTAAGAAAGCAGAGAATGGAAGGGAATATGCTGTCTTCAGGAATGAGTTCCGACCACAAACCTGCTTGCTGTTGTTGCAGAATGTGGACCTGGTATTTACAGCTCTCCTTAAGATAAGCAGGAATTCAAGGCTATCATGGAAATGCTGATTCTAAATTTCTTTTCATTGTTAAGAGCAGCAAAATAGGTCTTCGAGGCAGACTAAATCCAAGGTCTCCTGTTAAGCTCCTGGTTGTCTTCCTGTGTTTTTTTGTTTGTTTGTTTTTGTTTTTTTTTTATGCGGCTTTTACGTGCTGGTAATGGTGACAATAATTCACGATCTAGTGTGGTAAGTCACAATGGGGAATCTTTACTGAGAGACGGCATCAGGACATGCACTTATTAAAGAGCCAGAATCTGGGGGCACTGAGAACTGAATCCCCGCAGAAACAGATGCCTAAATTCTTGGTATTGTGTTTCACTGCCTGCCAGCTAGGAGGTAGGGGTAGCAGGATTTGAATCCTGGCCTCTGACTTCTAATCCCTACTTGTTTGTATGAAATAGGAATCTAGACTTCCTCTCTGGATAGACCACTGTCTATGAAGACAGTTTATAATCTAGTCCCTATTTGACGTTGTTGTTGTTAGGTGCCATCGAGTCAGCACCGACTCATAGCGACCCTATGCACAGCAGACTAAAACACTGCCCAATCCTGGGCCAACCTCACTACTGTTGCCACACTTGAGTCCATTGATGCCGCCACCTGGCCAATCCATCTCGTTGGGCGTCTTCTTCTTTTTCTCTGACCCTCCACCTTACCAAACATGATATCCTTCTCCAGTGACTGGTCCCTCCTGACAATATGTCCGAAGTATAAGAGACGAAGTTTGGCCATCTTGGCCTCCAAGGAGCACTCTGGCTGCACTTCTTCCAAAACAGATCTATTGGCTCTTTTGGCAGCCCATGGCACTTTCAATATTCTCCTCCAACATCATAACTCAAAAGCATCAATTCTTCTATGGTCTTCCTTATTCACTGTCCAGCTTTCGCATGTATATGAGGTTATTGAAAATACCATGGCTTGGGTTAGGCACACCTTAGTCCTTAGGCTGACATCTTTGCTATTTGACATAGTGGGATCAATAGTAAAGGATACAGTATAATGTGATTATAATATAGCACTTTAAATATCTATTACAATGATAACATTATTAATAATGCTGTTGTGGACTCCGAATCATGATGACCATGTGTGTCAGAGTACAATTGTTCCCCACAGGGTTTTCGATGGCTGCTGTTTGCCAGGCATTGCTTCTGCTAACATAGTGTAGACAAATACATTGTTGTCAAGTTGATTTGGACTCAGAGCCACCCTACAGCACAAGGTATAGTGGCTGCACAAGGTTTCCGAGGCTACAGATCTTTCCAGAAGCAGACTGCCTGATCTTATTTTTGTGGAGTGGCTGGTGGGTTTGAACCTCTGACCAATGCTTAATGTAAGCAGGTTGTTGTTAAGTGCTGTCGAAGTGGTTGCAACTCATAGAACCCTTTCTAGGATTTCCTAGAGTGGCTGCTGGGTTTGAACTGCTGACCTGTGGTGAGCAGTCCAGTGTTTACCCTCTAGAGCCATCCCAGAGTTCACATCGACCACATCCAGGTAATGATTTGCTTCAACAATTAGACTGTATTTCTGGGAGCATGTACCTTCATTCTCTTTGCCTGAGATCTGCCATCGAAATTGGCTCAAGGATTTAAAGGCTAATTCCTCTTCTTACCTCCACTTAAATTCCAGTAGAAAGCGAGAGGCTGGGTCAGACACAGAGTTTGCCTTGGCATTGAGGGAAGCATCCATTTGGATCACCTGTTCTTAGCCCTCATGGGAATTGTCACTCTGGAGTTTGGGAAGGGCAGTGGACCTGGATTCAACAGACCGGGTCCAGCTCTGCCCATCTTATCTACTCTGCAAATTGGGACAGGCACATTAGTGTTCCAGGAATTCAGAAAAATCTGCCTCAGTCTGTTTCTGTCTGTGTCTGCCTCTCTTTCCTCCCTCTCAGTCTTCAGAGAAGGCT
>NW_006408541.1:9488268-9491454 GCF_000296735.1 Chrysochloris asiatica | reverse complement strand
TTTTAATCACCGTAATAACTGACAATAGGTCTCAAAGCTGTGCTACCGAGACTCAGATCCAGGAAGGGAACAGACTTCATGAAGAGCCAATACCATTGGCTTTCAGCTGGAAAAAGCTCCAAGTGCCTGCTTCCAGGTCTTCTCGGATGATCTTGTTAAAGTACAGGCTCTGAGTCTGTAGGCCTGGGGTGGGGTTTGAGAGTCGGTATTTCCAACAAAGGGATGTGGATGCTGTTGGTCCATGGACCCCACTTTGAATAGTGAAGCTCCATGAGACTTCTACATTCACCTCTCTGTTCTCCTGCTCTTCATCCTCAAAGTGTACATGTTTTAGTTCCTGCATCAACATTTAGAGTGCATGAGAAATCATGGTTTAGTCAATATATGTGTTTTTCTGTGTTGTTTATGAGTGACCACCTTCCAACTCAATTATGAGTTGTTGTTATGTGCCGTGGAGTCGGTTCCAACTCATAAGACCCTGCATAGGGTTTCCAGGGTTGCAAATCTTTACAGGAGCAGAAAGCCTCATCATTCTCCCATGGAACAGCTGGTAGTTTCGAACTGCTGACCTTGCGGTTCGCAGCCCAATTCGTAACCACTGCACTACCAGAGCACTTTCCGTTATGAATTAAACAGGTTTTTTGGGGGTGTGTGCATGGATTAGTTTTACCAAGGACCCACGTTTTTAGTGAGAACATTATTTTCACATTGCCATATCTAAATGACTAAAAATGAATTATGATGATCATAACAAAATAATAATTAAAAACCATTGTTGTAATGTTGATTCCAACTCACAGCTATGCTAAAACATGCAGTAGGTCTGCTCCATAGGGTTTTTAAGGCTGTACATCTTTGCAGGAGCAAACTGTCACTTCTGTTTCCCATGGAGCGTTTTGTGGGTTTGAACTGCTGACCTTTAGGTTAGCAGCCAAGTAGTTAGGCACTGTACCACCAGGGCATCTCAAAATAATAATAGCTAATACTACAATTTGACTTCTGATGTGGTGTTGTAGCGTCAGCACTGGATTGCGAACCGCAAGATCAGCAGCTCAAACCCAGCACCTTCTCCTCAGAAACCCTATACAGGGTCACTATGAGTCAAAATTGACTGAACGACATGTAACAATATTACAATTATATCTGAAAAGACCATCAATCCTCATGGAAGTAGCAGTCAAGAGATCAAATGACACTGCATTAGGCAAATCTGCTGCACAAGACCTCTTTAAAGTGTTGAAGATGTCAGTTTGAGGACTTAGGTATGCTTGATCCAAGCCATGGTAGTTTCAATTGCCTCATATACATGTGAAAGCTGGACAGTGAATAAGGAAGATCTTGGAAGAATCCATGCATTTGAGTTCTGGTGTTGGAGGAGAATACTGACAGTACCATGGACTACTAGTAGAAATAACAAATCTTAGAAAAAGTACAGCCAAAATGATGTTTCTTAGAAGTGATGACAGATTTCATCTCTTGTACTTTGGACATGTTGTCAGGAGGGACCAGTCACTGGAAAAGGACAACATATTTGTTAGAGGACCAGCAAAAAGTGGTAAACTCTAAATGAGATGAATTGGCGCAGTAGCAGCTACAATGGGATGGAGCATGACAACAATTGCTCAGGATGGGTAATGTTTTCTTCTGTTGTGCATAGGGTCATTATGAGTCAGAACCGCCTCAATGGCACCTAACAACAGTGTTTATTGAGCGTTCTGTTTGTCAAGCACATACTAAGCATTTAACACACTGCATCTCTCATTGTGCTCATGATGACATTGTGGATTGGGCACTGTTGCACTGATCTCAATTTATGAGGAAAAGCAGAGGACAAGAGAGTCGAAGGATTTGATCCAGGATCTCAGAGCAGATACGTGGTGGAAGTAGATAGATCCCTCAACGTTCAAGACACTGTGGAATCTTGGTCTATGTTTATTATCAGGGTAGCAGTGATGCTTCCTATAGCTCTGCACATGCGGGGAAGGAGGAGAGGGAACCGGACCCTCATTGTGACTGGACCCTCCTACTTTACTAGGGTTGTTGTAACAAACTGTCACCCAATTGTAAATTCTGTCTGAAATCACTTTCACTGGACCAAAGCTTAAGTGTAAGCAGGATCACATCCTAGACTCTAGGGAATCCATTCTTTTCCTCTTCTGGTTCCTGGTAGCCCCAAGCAGTCCTTGTCTTGTGGCGACATCCCTCCAGTGTATGCTTCTGTGTCCATACTTCCTTCTCCATCTCTGTGTGCCAGATCTCCCTCTGCCCTCTCTCATGACAGTTGCGACTGTATGAAGAGGCTTTGAAAAATAGAAAAATGGAATTGAAAGATGGTGGAATTTTTTCCATGAGCTTTTTGAAGCCTCCGTTGTATTTAGGGCCCACCCAGATAATTCAGGACAATCACCCCATCTCAAGATGCTTTACAATCACATCTGCAAAGCCTAGTTTCCCATGTAAAGTACGCTCACAGGTTCCAGGGAAGAGGACTTTTCGAGGTCATTATTCAGTCTACTACTAATGGCTCATTTTTGCAATGTTGGTTCAGTAATAGAATTCTCAGCTTCCTGAAATTGATGACCAGCCCATGCACCTCCTAAGTAACCACCACCCCTCTATCCATGAAGACTCACATGCTGCCGTCGTACTGAACGATGATGCTGATTCAGACTAAGACAGACTAACAGGCTATGTGATCTACTTCTAAAAATCAACTTTATGGAACACAAAAGCCAAATCCGCAGTGGATCATGGGGATGGCAGAGGACTGGGCAGTGTTTATTCTATTGTGCATGGCATTGTCATGAGTTGAGTGCCAACTCCATGGCAGCTCCAACAGGGACAATTGTTAATACTGAGGTTAGAGTGTTCCTGCTGTTTCTCTACATCATCCAAGTTGTCCTCTTAGATCTTCCCAGCCTTCTTCTGCCTTCCCACTTTCGCCACCTTTCTCCTTCATCTCAACTTTTCCCCTTTCTTCTCAGTCCTTACTTTATCTTCTCAAACTTTCCAACACCCCCCACCCCACCCCCCTGCCCAAACCTTACCCCTTTTCTTTTTCCTTATTTCTTTCTCTGGTCTTTCCTTTCATGTTTCCCTTCTTCCTTCTTTTGGCTTCTACTTACCTCTCCCCTCCTTTCTTCTTTTCACCTTCTCTTTCTCTCTACTCTCTTTATTCTATTCTTG
>NW_006408541.1:9486504-9487760 GCF_000296735.1 Chrysochloris asiatica | reverse complement strand
AGCTAGGAATATTTAAAAGGTTTGAAGGCTTATAGTTAGTGGAACGTGTAGCAAAAGTAAGAAATCGTGTACTTTTGAATCTGCGGGGTTCGGAGGCCCGGAGCCGGCAACTTGGGTGAAACCAAACGTTAAGACCAAGCTGGGGAGCAGACACACCACAGAAAAACGCCACGGGAACCTTGAAGCAAAGGTGGACAATACGCTTTGTCGGTTTTGTTTTGTTCTGATTTCCTTTTTTTTGATATCTGGTCATTGGTCCCTACCCCCCACTGTTTGTGCACCTCCATTCTGGTGACTAGAGGATGTGCCTGAGTGAGTGGACACCCCCCACCCTCACACTGGTGGGTTCTTCTGCCACATATGTGCACAGATACTCTTAGCCCAAGAGCAGGCCCTAAACTTTTTTTTTTTAATATGGGAAAGGTCAGGACAGGGTTACAGATAAGAAAAGAGAGTTTGAGAACGAAAACAGGATGATAATTAAATTAAATCCCGGAGTACAGCATAACAACCCACAGTGGCATCTTGAAATCTATCAGGCAGCTTTGAAGGTAAAAAGCTGAGGAGAAGACATTAAGGTCATACTCATATTGGTGGCTGGCTGTGTGCTGTGGAGTCGGTTCCAACTCATAGGGACCCTGTGCAAGTTTCTCGAGGCTGTGGATCTTTGCGGGGGTGGAATGCCTTGTCTTTCTCCCGTGTCTTTCTTCCATAGAGCAGCTGATGGTTTTGACCTGCTGACCTCACAGTTCACAGCCCGATTCTTAATCACTTTGCTACAAGAGCTACAGACTTTTTTTCCTTCTCTTCTCTCCCTCCTCTCCCTTTTCTGCAATTATAGACTACAGTATTCAGTCTAGTTTGTTCTTTGTAGTTGTTGCTGTTGAGTTTTCTTGTTGTTGTTTTTTTTTTGCTGGTGCTGTGTTGCTGTTTTATGCTCCCCCTTCTACTTTTGGGGGACTCTTTCTCTCCCTATATTACCTAAGAAGAGACAGAAACTACTGCTATGTACTCAAGTTACAGTCGCACTCTATAACTCACCAAAACCCAGGCAAGAACCAATGCCTACTGCGATATACCAGGGAGGCAGACAACACCTGTGAAAGTTACTCTGAGAAGGTCAGGTAGATTACAGGATAAAACAGAATGCACTAAATGGAGAGAAAAGTTAATGGACTATAAGGCAATCTCAAAGAAAATTAACACTTCACAACATACCAAGAACATGAAAATCCAAGAAGAACATGGAAACATTA
>NW_006408541.1:9473335-9479921 GCF_000296735.1 Chrysochloris asiatica | reverse complement strand
GGAGCACAGGGTAGGGAATAGACACAGGATAGTTTTGGTGCTAGTGAGGGAGGCAATATACAAGAAGGGGAAGGGGAATGGAAGAGAAAAGCGGATGGAAGAACAATTAGGCAGGTTTGCATGGGCTAAGTGGGACAGAGGTAAATAGTGACATATGCACAATCTTCGAACAACAGGGCTCTGAGATACAGGGTTTAGACATGGTTGGAATGGGGAAAGGGAAGAAATAATGTTAAGATGCTTGGCTCTCTTTCAATCTTGGTTTCCCTGGCATACCATTATAAAATAGACAATTGAGGGGGAGAGAAAGGAATAGCCAGAAATATTACCATAGAAAGCTTTTAAGTCTGTCTTTTGCCTATAACTTATTGGAATACCTAAAATGGGGCTACAATGTGCCCAGTGAAGGAGGCTTCCCTTTGGAGCCTCTGCATTACATAAGACCATAGGTAGAATCCTGAACAGTATCCAGAATCTTCAGAGTTGGGAAATTTCCACTTGAAAGGACAAGCAGAGCAGCCTGGAGCAGCTAGAAGAACAGAAAATACTTCTTGAAAGAAAGATCGACAGGAAAAATACAAAACAATATAGGTAGCCCAACTGATTACTATAAGAACAAGCAAGTTGCTCGCCCAGGATACATCAAGGCAAGTGTTCAGGTCCCCTCAGGACAAACCCCTTTCCAAGACTAAGACTCAATGGAAATACATGTTCTGATTGGTGACTATGTTCGTCACTGATAAGGGGAAGAGAGGGGAAAACAGCAATGAAGCTGCGAACTAAGCCCTACAATGTTCAATAGACTTCTGTGAACCTGGGTGGAGACCTGGTTGGCCAGCAGCGTGGCAACCTGGGGACTCTTGGGCCCAGAATCAGTGACATAGCCACAGAGGACTAGAGTGGAGAGTGAAGAGTCCAGCTGATAAGAAGAGAGGGCATATGCATAAGAACACCCACACTGTAGATAATACCCACTTGACCTGGCTTCAATAACTGGATGATCAGAACTCAACTAGAAGAAAGAAGAGGGAAAAAAGGAGTAATCTAATACTATTTGATGAACTTAACCTACACCTATGAATGCAATAGCTCAAAAGAGGGAACAAATCTTTACAGCAAGGATCATTCCCACCCCCTCCATACACAGAGTAGACAGTGATGGGCAACTGGGACATGGGCTACTCAAAACGGCGGGGGGGGGTGGGGGGAGCTACAAAGGCAAGAAGTGACTGGCTTACAAGCTTTCAAGAGGGAAATTAGATCCAGAGGGCGTGGAGGAAGGTAGAATCTCCTCTGAGCAGTATCCAATCTGTCTAGGTGGAGCTGATGAAAGGAAATGTGGATAGGTCTCGTTATATAATAGTGAATAATTGTTATCAGGACTGACTGTGAGGGTTGGAAATGTAAAGGTAGACATTTTGTAGCAAGGAGGGGAGTGATTAATTTTGCAGTCTAGTAGAGGACCATCAAGGGAGAAGAGCAGAGAGTGGGACCCTACCCAGAGAAGCAGTGATGCCAGAGATGGAGGCAGAGTTGATGACATGGAGAGATGGAGCAGCTGGTGACTTTAGACCCAGACAGGGAGAGGTGCTGTGTGCTGATGACCAGGGGGCAGGGTTGCATCATCGACTAACCCTGTGGTTGGTTGATGATGCATGGAGGGGATTGTAACTATGGCAATGAAATGATATATGATAGGATGAATGTAAAGCTAATGTTCTCCCATGTAAACTATCACATAATTCACAATAAAACAACAACAAAAAAAGTGTGAGTCAAAAAATATCCGCATGCTGGCTGTAGAATCTATTTCAATCAACTTTTAGAAAAGACAAATGCATCATTTTTCAACATAATCTCCTTGCTTTGCAATGCACTTTGTCTGTGTCTGTCTGTCAACAAGCTTTCATATTCCATTATCAAAAAAATGCTTTAGGCTGAGCTGTGAGCCGTGAATGCACTGCTGTCTTCACTTCTTCATTAGAGGTGAATCTTCATCCTCAAAGAGCTGCTTTCAAGGGATCAAACAGGTGAAAGTCTGATGGAGCAAGATCAGGACTTGAGGGAGGATGCTTTAACACCTGAGAATGAATGTGCACAGAAGTGTGTGGACATGCAGTCTCATGAAAGATCACAAAGCCCTTGGAGAGAAGTCCTCTGTGTTTAACCAAAGTTCAGGCTTCAGCTTTTCAATGATCATCACTATAAGGAGCACTGTTGATTGTTGAACCTTTTCCTGGTAGTGTTCCAATACCAGCCCTTGAGAATCCCTGGAAACTGCAAGCATCAATTTTCCAGCTAATGGTTGAGTTTTGATTGTTTTCTTGGTCAGTAACTGAGGATGTTTCCATTCCATACTCTGCCAATTACTTACAGGCTCATAGTGATGAATCTATGTGTAGTTACCTGTAACAATTTTTTTTAAAAAAACTTTTACCTTCCTTTGAGTATCAGTCCAAATTTTGTTTGCAGTTGTCTAAATGCTTCTGTTTATTCTCTTCTGTGAATTATTTCAGTACCCATCTTACACAAACTTTTCAAAACCCAAGGCTGTCATGGATTATTTCATAGGCAGAGCCATGGCTGATTTGAAAATGATTTGCCACACAACCCACTCTCACTTGTCTATGCGACAGAATCATTTCATTTCATGTGCACACTCAACATTGTCATCAACCATGGAAGTGGATGGATGTTTTAATATAATCAGAGTATGGATAATTTTTGACTTAGCCTTGTTTATAAGCATATCCATATCTAGGATTTCATTGGCTGTTTGGAGGGAAGAGAAGGATGCTGCACTGTTTTAATCCCAGAGAATACTTCATCTACCATACCTCTGTGAACTCAGTAGCAAGGGTTCTGACTCATTTTTGTTTATCTGAAGCCCAGCAAACAGGGCTGCTCTTATGTGCTTATCAAATGAACGCCATTGTGGATTTTGTAAAATGAATTGCATATGGGTTGTTTTCACTGATTACTCAAATTGATAAGATTATCATGTCCTGTCCACAAACAGGGTGTCCAGAAACCCATTGACTGTTTGGATAATAATTTGAAAACAGTATTCTGTTTCCTATGAGTCCTAGCTGGTTGAATTTGTGAGTACCATTAACCCTTTACCAGCAGAGTGGATCGGAGGAATGATGCAGCTATGCGACTGTGGGATGCAGCTGTTCATTTTTGAAACTTAATTTAAAACACTAAACAATGTACCTTGGAATCATTTTGTTTTCTTATTTATTTAATGTGATTTATTCTAAATGCATTTCATATCAACATAACATTCTGGAGCTCAACCACCACCTGTTATTTTGTAGGTGAAATAAACAAGACCTCTCCCATCAGATGAGTTAATTACAATGACATATTCACTCTTCCCCAGAGATATAGTAAACTGAAGTGTTGCAAAGCTCTAATTCAAACAAGCAGACTGGAAACAAGGGCTCTGTGGCGATACAATGTTTTTGGAAGAATCAAAAGCTCAACACCGATTTGGTCTTGAAGGGCAAGACCTGTTTGAATGCATCAAATAGAGGCTCGAATGCCCCATTACACATTTAGGGTCCCATTACACATCTGTGGATGAGTTGAGTTTGAATCCACTTCTGAATATTTTTATGTTATTTCCCAGCCTTGTCTTTATGCTTCTGAACATTGTGTGGTCATTTTATATTCTGGCCCCTCTTGGGCATCTGCTGGTGATGGCTATGAATCTGAAGGTCATTAGCATGGACACCATTGTCTAGTCCTGCTTCAGTCGTCTGGGAGAATACAACACTGTAGCCACAAAGGTTTCCATCACATCAGGAACTTGGGCGAATATGTGTGTGCACAATGGTGTTGTAGAAGTTTTAGGATACTTTCCCCAGAAGCAGAACCTGAGCTGATGATTCATGGGCAAGAGGTGTCTTGAGGATGAGCTCCTAGCACATCAGGCAAGGAGAGAGGGGAGCAGGACAGGGAAGAAGTTGAGGGCAGTGTGACCCAGCCTCAGCATGACCTCATGGGGAATTCTGGAATGTAAGTCAGATCTTAGAGTTTGTCCCTACTGGTGGCGTGTGGTGTTGAGAGATAAAACACTGGACCCTCCGGTCGGTTTAAACTACAGGTTGGTGGTTCAAACTCACTGGCCACTCCTTGGTAACCCTATCCAGGGTCACTATGAGTCAGACCCACCTTAATGGCACTAACAACAACACTGGCAAAAGTGTTGGGCTTCCCTTCTTTATCACCTGTTGGTCACTAGCTAAGACCCACTTCTTGTTGTTGTTAAGTGCCATCGAGTCAGTTCTGACTCATAACAACCCTGTATAGGATGTCTTGGTGTGGCGCCATAGGATAAGCACTGGATTGCTACTGTTAACAACAACAACATAGGGTTTCAAAGGAGTGGCTGGTGGGCTTGAACTGCCAACCTTGCTATTAGCAGTCCTGTGGTTATCCTGTAGCACCACACCAGGACTCCAAGAGCCACTTAAGTGGGACATAGACTCCCAGGCACGTCTGTCAGTCTTCTATGCAGCAAAGCACTCTGGGGCAGCCTACTGAAGAAAACTGTAAATTTCAAAAGCTTACAGAAACTAGGGAGGTGGGGGCAGGCAAGGCACAAAGTGACCATCAAAATACTTCATGGGGGTGTGGGAGGGGCCTAGACAGTCTGCTGCTGTGGGTGAGAGGTGCTAAAGGTTTTGTACAGGTAGCATGGGGGCTGGGGAGAAGGATACTCCTCTACCCCAGACCTCTAGGACAATTGTTGTTGTGAAGTGCCTGAAGTGCCGTTGGGTTGGTTCCAACCTCTAGCAACCCTACTGTATAGGATTTCCGAGGAGTGGCTGGTGAGTTTGAACCACTGACCTTGCAGTTCAAACGACATTGCAGTCCAGTGCATTAATCCACAGCACCACACCAGGACTCCATCTAGAGTAATTGTTGTTGTAAAGTACCGTGGAGTTGGTTCTGACTCATAGTGACCCTTCACAGGGTTTCCGAGGCTGCAAATCTTTACAGGAGAAGAAAGCCTCATCATTCTCTTGCAGAACAGCTGGTAGTTTCAAACTGCCAACCTTGAGATTAGCAGTCCAATTCATAACCACTATGCTATCAAACGATGTGTTGCATTAGGAAAATCTGCTGCACAAGACCTTTTTAAAGTACTGAAAAGCAAAGATGTCAGCTTGAGGACTAAGTGCGTCTGACCCAACCCATGGTATTTTCAATAACCTCATATGCATGTGAAAGTTGGACAGTAAATAAGGAAGACCATAGATGATGCATTTGAGTTATGGTGTTGGAGGAGAATATTGAAAGTGTCATGGGCTGCCAAAAGAACTAACAGATCTGTGTTGGAAGAAGTACAGTCAGAGTGCTCCTTGGAGGCCAGGATGGCCAAACTTTGTTTCTCATAATTCAGACATATTGTCGGGAGGGACCAGTCGCTGGAGAAGCATATCATGTTTGCTAAGGTGGAGGGTCAGAGAAAAAGAGGAAGACCTCCAGTGAGATGGATTGGCCAAGTGGCAGCATCAATGGGCTCAAGTGTGGCAACAATAGTGAGGTTGGCCCAGGATCGGGCAGTGTTTCCTTCTGCTGTGCATAAGGTCGCTATGAGTCAGCACCTACTCAATGGCACCTAACAACAACAACAACAACAATGCTACCAGAGAGGCATTAAATACTCTATGCACAATGCCTAAAGCCTACACACTTTTAAGGACCTCCCATAAGTGTGAGACCTAAAAAAACACACCAAATACCAGCTTAAAATATGAAGAAAACATTAACTTGCAAAGAATGAAGGTATTAATTTGCCAGCCTTCATTAAGCCAGTGCCAGCTGCGGCTGAGCTGATTGTACCTCTTGGTGACCCTGTTTGTGCCAGTGTAGACCAGCGCTCCACAAGACTGGGTTTGGAGGTAGAATGCCAGGTCTTTCTTCTGAGGTACTCCTGGGTGGACTCAAATCTCTAGCTTTTTGGTGAGTTGTTGCTTCACCCAAGGACTCCATTAAGCACCTATTGTATTCTTTCCTGTTCTTGGTTCTGGGGTAATAGCAGTGAAGAAAACTGGCCCTAAACAAGACTCAAGGTATACAGTAGTTTATTTCTTTCTCATGTAATGGCGTGCAGGTGGACAGGAGTCCAGGGTGAGAAGGTAATTCTGCTCCATGAAGTCATTCTGGGACCCAGGTTCATCTCACTGCTTTGTCACGCCTAAGTCCTTGTCCTTGTCTTCGTCAATGACGTTAACCAACTAGCTGCATGAGAACAGCTTAGTCACAGGAAGAAGACATGAGAATCATGCCATGTCTGCGTATATCTAGCTGCCGGAATTCAATAACGTAACCCCAGTTAGAGGAACAGGAAGTCTTTGTGGCCATGTGAAATGTGAGAGGAGAAGAGTGAGGTTCTCCAACTAAACAGAAGTGGAGAATGGATCCTTGAGGAAAATTAGCATGTTCTGCTGGATGTTGTATTTTTACACAAATAACACACACGTCTTATCTTCTGTGATGTTTGTTTGCCAACTGCTCGCTATCCCTGGAAGGCATTTTCTTAAGTACGGCTATGCTGATTTTTTTTTTTTTT
>NW_006408541.1:9404087-9473235 GCF_000296735.1 Chrysochloris asiatica | reverse complement strand
AAAAAAAAAAAAAAAAGATTATAGCACATTACAAAAATTCCAGTTGGCAAACAAACATAGAAGATGTATGTTATTTGTGTGAAAACATGGTAATGATTGCTGGGCATTCAGGAGTCTTGGCGTGGTGCTATAGGATAAGCACTGGGCTACAAACACAAGGTCAGAGGTTCAAGCTCACCAGCCGCTCCTCTGAGACCCTATACAGGGTTGCTATGAGTCAGAACTGCCTTGATGACACTTAACAACAACAACAACATGGTCAAAGGAAAACTACATGAGTTAATCAGAGCTAAGTCTACAAAAATGCTTTCCATGTATTTTTTATATGAAGTATGACAGACTGGTAACCTCAAGGTCTACAGTTCAAACCCACCAGCCACTTCTCAGAAACCCTATACTATATAGCACTTAACAACAACATCGAGGTGGCCCATTCCCTGCACAATTCCAGAGAGCACCATGGACAGCTAGAGCTAGTCCATATGGCAACCCTGGGAGTAAGTGTACCTTCATATCCTTGATGTAACATAAGGTGGTTGCCCCTACTATCAGAGTGCCTCAAAAATCTTAAAAACATTCATGAAAATCTTCTAACAGCCTTGCTCACTTTGCTCACGTAACATTGCAGATCTCCAAGTCAAATGTCAGTACACCCTAGGAAAAGTAGTGCTTGCAAACTGAACTCTGGGGAAATGAATTGATAAATCTACAAACCAATTTATTCATTTACAGCAGGTGATACAGCTGGCGCAATAATTCAACCAGTCTCTTTCCCGGTATTGACTTACCTGAGAAACCAAATTAATTATCAGAAGGTTGCTCTGCTAAGTATGGGATTATAAAGAAAGGAAATTGGATGGTCTTAAGGGATTGTTCTTACAGGCTTGGATAAGTCCTGATAAATTGCCCTTAAAGAAAAGGGATGTACTGTTCGCTCAGAACTTGGTTTGCCTTAAGCACCTTCTCCTTGAACTCTGTTGTTGACCCAAGTTTATTATTCAAGGTTCTTAGTTTACACTTGCCATTATTTTGTTACCTCATTTTTAGAAAACTAAATCGTCTTTTATATCGATGCAATTCGAAATATGTTGGGTTCTGTCTATGTCTGGGGGAGTACTTAATCTCATGGATAAATGGTAATATTCCATTAGGGATAATTTCTTCTTTTGAGCTTTCTCTCTCTTCCTTAGTCTATCTCATTTGAATTCCTTTCTCTTATTCTCATGTTGTTGTTGTTAGCTGCCATAGAGTCAGTACCTACTGATAGGGTCTTTATTCATAACCAAATGAGACACTACCTGGTCCTGTGCCAATCTCACCATCTTGTTGTTGTTAAGTGCTGTCGAGTTGGTTCTGACCCATAGCAACCCTCTATAGGGCTTCTGAGGTGCAGCTGGTGGTTTGAACCACTGACCTTGCAGTTCAAACCAACCTTATGGTCAAATGCTTATCCTACAGCACCATGCCAGGACCTCTAATTTCACCATGTTGTTGTTGTTGAGTGCCGCCGAGTCGATTCTGACCCATAGCGACCCTGTATAAGGTTTCCAAGGAGTAACTGGTGAGCTTGAACCACTGACCTTGCAATTCAGATGACTCTGTGGTCTGGCTCATTAACCCACAGTGCCACACCAGGACTCCATAGCGCTCCTCAAAGAGCTGGGAGACACATGTTTATAAAATAATCAGGTCAAATCACACCCTCATTTTATTGGAGTGGTTAAGAACCCAGGATCTGGAGCCATGGTTCAAATCCTGGTCCTTCCATTTAGGGAGTTGCAGTGTGGTGCCATAGGATAAGCACTTGACCTCAAGATCAGTTTGAACTGCAAGGTTGGTGGTTCAAACTCATCACCCGCTTCTCAGAAACCCTACACAGGGTCACTTTGAGTTGGGTCAATGGACTCAATGGTACTTAACACCAATAACATGAGTTTATATAAGTGTTTCTTGTGTTCGTTTCCTTATTTATATAATGGGGACAAGTATAAGACTCATATATGTAATGAATTCCTTGTGATGATTAGCTAACTGTATGTGGCTCATTTAGAAGAACAGTTCTCAAAGTAAATGTAGTAGAGATCTTCCAAGGGTCCCAGAGAGAAGCGTTGTTGGCGCAATGGCCAAGGTTGGTAGTGTGAACCCACCAGTAACTCTGCAGGAGAAAAGACCTTGCCATCTGCTCTGTAAAGATGACAGTCTGGAAAGCCACATGGGGGCAGTTCTACTCGGTCACAAACACACTAACAACAAGGATCCCATAGACCCCTTTATGTTGTTGTTCGGTGCTATCGAATCAGCTCCGACTCATAGTGACCTTATGTACAATAGAACAAAATCCTGCCTGGTCCTGAGCCAAACTCACCATTGTTGCTACATTTGAGCCCACTGCTGCTGCCACTGTGCCAATCCATCTCATTGGGGGGTCTTCTTTTTTGCAAACCCTCCACTTTACCAAGCATGATGTCCTTCTCCAGGGACTGGTCCCTTTTGATAATATGTCCAAAGTATGGGAGACAAAGTCTCATCATCCTGGCTTCTAAGGAGTGTTTTGGTGGTACTTCTTCCAACACAGATTTTATAAGATCCCTTTGATAGGATCCACAAAGTCAAAAGTATTTTCATCAGAATACTAAGATGTTATTTGTCTTTTCAGGGAGTTGACATTTTTACTAATCGTGCAAGAGCGATGGTGGGCAGGACTGCTGGTACCGCACAAGTGGCACCAGCTGTTTCGTCAGTCATGGGATTGTTCACCCCCGTGAACAAAACGCCAGGTTCCCTTAACGCCCCAGCTGCCCTTGAGGATGCAGTGACATTTCATAATTTTATTAAATCTTGAGATATTTAATAGTCTGTTTGATTAAATGAGAAGTGAACCACTTCTGCTCTGTAAGAAATGGTGGTGCACACTGTCTCTAGAGACGTACGTCACTTGTGTGATTTTCTGAGTTGGAAGCTGACGGAGCCATTGTTTCCATGAAACAGTATTTTTACTTGAAAGAATAACTGACAAATGATGACTATTCAGATGCTGGTATTTGGGAGACAATTTTTTTTTTAAAAATCAACGTGAACTGTCCCTTCAAGGAAAGGAACAAATAGTGTTTGTTGCTGATGATAAAATCCTTACTTTCATGCCAAAATTAGAATTCTTAAAAACCTTGAGTTTACCACTATGAGTTTGGCAGTTGCCTCATTTTAAAAATGCTTTTCTGATGAGATTAGTGATGATATAAAATGTGCCAACATCTGGAAAATCTGTATAATTGGACCAACTGATCTTCCAAATGGCCAAGGTATGATGTTACAAAATCATGCCTAAGTAACAGATCCATTTAGAGTACAAGATGGACCAATGGATTTTATTGTAACAGTTCCAAAAGATCATTGAGGAAACCTTAGCTCAATCTACAATAAAACGTTGTTTTTTTTTTTAAAAAGCATTGAAATGGTTTCAGATTTCATTCTGAACCAATTTTTAAAAGACAACCTCCTGTCAAGTTTTGGTGCAGTATGGAAGAAGAACAGTCATGTTGATCTGAAAATGTACTTACAATAGACTTCCCTTTCCCAACTATCTGTTTATTGAGACTAGAATTTCCTATTTAGTTCAACTACAGAAACGTGTCATGGCAGAAGATATGAAAATCCAGCTGTCTTCTAAAATCAGACATTGGAAATATTCTTTCACAAAATGTTTTTTGTTCAGAAATTATTGTTTTTATAAACGTATGTTGTATCTGTTAACACATAGTAGATTTGCTATTTATCACTATTATTTGTTGTTAATTGATCTTTGGTTTAACATGAATCTGTACGTTTATATTTTAAAACTTTCTGGGTTTTAATTTCTAATGTGATAAATATTGATAGTTATAAGCCACCTAAACAAAAACTCTTTGTTGACTCAAAAATTTTTAAGTGTGTAAAAATAATCCTGAGACCAAAAAGTTTGAAAATCATTGGCTTACAACATTGCTTCTTGTTGTTGTTAAGTGTTGTTGGGTTGTTTCTGAGTCATAGTGACCCTGAGAAGAGTTTCTGAGAGCAGCTGGTGGATCTGAACCTCTGACTTAGTGGTTCGCAGTCCAGTGCTGATCCTACAGTGCCACACCAGGAATCCAGAACATTGCTTAGCACATACTAAAAGATACACAGGCTTTAACTCTTAGTATTATTTAATAAATGTTGATGTTTACTGAAGATTTATTGTTTGCTAAACTCTGCTATTTGCTTGACACACACCGTCTAATATACACTTTACAAGAATGTGATGAGATAGATTGTTGTTGTGGTTGTGAAGTGCCATGGAATTGGTTCCTACTCATAGCGACCCTGCATAGAGTTTCTGAGGAGCGGCTGGTGAGCTGGAATCACCAAATATTTCTCCAACTCAAAGAGGTCTGTTGTTGTTGTTGTGAAGTGCCATCAACTCAGTTCCGACTCTTCAAGAGCCTGTATAGGGTTTCCAAAGAGCAACTGATGGGTTTGAACTACCAACCTTGAGGTTAGCAATCCAGTGCTTATCCTATTGCACCTCACCAGGAGTCCCAAAGAGCTGTGGGTGCCCACCAGTGTGATTTTGCCCCACCTAACCCAAGCATGCCTCCTCCATGCTATCCAGGACTCCCAAGGGAGCACTTCTCATGGACTCACACCCACATCTCTCAGCAGCCACCCTCTGTGTCCTCATTATTCCCACTCATCAGTGGCCTCTGGTCACAAAGCCAAAAGATGGAGTTTTGTCATTTACTCTGTCCATGGTCCCCTTTGTATACACCTGGGTCTCATAACCTTTGGAATGCCAACACATCCTGGGATCAATCAAGATTATCTACAGTATTTGTGGAGCCCAGTGTCAAAGGAGCATGGTGGCATCACAGGATAAGCACTGGATTTCAAACCATAAGGTCGGTGGTTTGAGCCCACCAGCCACTCCGTGGGAGAAAGATGAGGTTTTCTGCTCCCATAAAGATGGACGGCTTTAGAAACCCTATACAAAGTTGCTATGAGTCGGAATCAACTTTAGGGCACTTGATAACAACAACAGTGCAGAAGGAAAATACACATAACATCTCTTCGTTGCCCATTTGATGAGAATATTAATCAAACATGAGACCTTGTTTGACTGTACAGACCATGTACCCACGAAACCAACCTTGGGTTCTAGATAGAGACGGAAAAGATCACCGACCTCTCTGAATCTGTCTCACATCATACCTGTTGGGCATGAAGGTAAGTTCTAGGAGCCCGTGACCTCACACACTTTCTCATGGAAATAGCTTCTATAGTTTCTGGTCTTCATTCTTTTAGTAGGAGATGATCAAATCTGGTCATGCCATTTCCTCCAATGTGCTTGTCTTTCTTTATCAGCAGCAAAACCCAGACGCTTGTGGATGTCTGTGGTTGTGAATGGCTAAAGAAAGATGGAAGGACAGACGGTGTTGTTAACTATGGATCGGAGATCCTCTTTTGCCATTCTACTGGTAAAGAGTTTGATGAGTAGAGAGAATTTTCTTTTCTAAGAGGCATGAAAACATAATGTTTTTATAAGGGTTCTTTCACTTACTGTCTATAAAAACCTAGTCTTAACCCAAAGAAGACATTTATTGCCTTATTTAACCCCATGGAGTCCTGGTGTGGCGCTGTGGGTTACTGCACCAGACTGCAAAGCTGTTTGAACTACAAGCTCAGTGGTTCAAGCTTACCAATCACTCCTTGGAAACCCTATGCAGGGTTGCTATGGGACGGAACCGACTCGACGGCACTTCACAACAACAACAATGGGAAGTATAGAGCTGGGGTTGGTTTCAGACATAAATGGATGCAGGACCTTCACCCAATTGGAACTCTTACTATCAGAATCTTATCTCTGCTTGCTGAACTGCTCTGACTTTAGGCCTATAGCTCTCCCTGGACCAACTGTTGTGGTCAGGGGCATGTGATGGGACCATTGGTGCAGCCCACTTATGGGGCTACCAAGGGGAAGGAAGTAGTCACACTGATATATCCACCAGTGGAGCAGGGTGGAAGTGTAGAGGATATGCTCTCTCCCCAAAGAAGGGACAACTATTCAAGGTAGAACACCTATGGCAAAGTAATGGTCCTCCAAGGTCCTACCATTATTAAGGCAACAGGATGGGATGTAGTTTGAGAAAAGCTGTCACTTATTAGGAAGTGACAGAGGGTAAATGCTGATGTTTCTGTCTTAATAGCAAGATTCAGGACTCCAGAGAAGAGAGGTAAAATCATTAGGGCCCTGTTGTCCCCTGGAGAAACACAAGGACTCATCTAATGGATCACTATGCTCATGCTTAGTTTAGGATTTGGGGGTCCTGCTAGTGGTTATCAGTTGCAAGGTGGCATAAAAAGACATTGCTTTCCCCCCCACCCCAAACTCACAATTTCTGAACACATTTTACCAAAGATTAAAAACAAACCATGACCTAGGAATTTTATCAGTCACATAGCTATATTCCATGATTCATTTATTAAATAAACATATTTCATAAAAAAGACAAAAAAAAAATTTGATATAAAGCAAAGGGTACTTCCATGAGTCATGAACATCTGCCCTCCTCCATGAACCTTCAAAAGATGAAAGCCATGAGAAATTAGCATACTTATTTATGTATGCCCTTTGTTTGGCACCAAAGGTAGTATTGTTTGGTTTCCCAGTTATCCCAGCCCCCTGAAGTGGAGGGAGGACCAGATGAAATAGAGGATATTAGGATACAGGAAGGGTCGATGTACTAAGGGCGGGTGGAAACAAGGAGAACTTGTCTGATTTGCAGTGCTTCCGTGGTTTCTTAAAATTCTTTGCAAGACTGGCCTATTTCTAATTCCTTGAGCCTATAGTCTGAAAGGTCATTAATCTGGGCTCGGCTCATGATGTTGAGGTTTAAGGCTCCTATTTCTTAAATGCCAAAGGTGTGTCAGATTGCCTTTCAAAATGTTGGTGTCTCTATTCAGGCGTGCAGTGGTTAGTAAAGAGGTACATTAGTAATTCCTTTTCTCATGGAAACATTCACCCAACCCAAGGGCCCACCTGTGTGTGTGTACTTGTCTGTTTGAATCTTTGCCATGGATTAAAATGACAAGCCACTCTACCATTCACACTTCCTTTTTGTCCATCAGAGGACAAACTGGTATGTGTTTGCCGAGCGGTTGATGACATCAAGTGTACTTCCTGGGAGCAAAGTCAGAGGAAAAGTTACAAGTGACCATTGACTCTTGTCATTCTACTCTGTATTTCTCCACTTCCTTTAGGATGAAGACTGAGCTCTTTGTTACTCATGCGGTGTTCCTTTTGGTCTTATCTCATCTGCTTCACCAGTCTGACTTCTTCCTTCTCCCTAAATGGACCTTTGACCTCTGAGGGCCACTCTTGCCTTGGTTAAGCACTGGGCCTTTGTGAATGTCATTTACCACCCTCTTACATGATAGATTCCTATTGTCACTTCAGCTTTTAACTTAGATCTTCCTTTCTCAGGAGACCTCACCCGAGTCCCCAAGCCTGAGGTAGGGACTCCTCTTTGGCGTTCCAATAGCAACTTGTGCTTGCCATGAGGACGTGCTGTCTCTGAATGTAGTCACCTGCTTGTCTTTATTCTCCTGGTTTTGCCTTTTCCAACCTCATTCTTCATTTTAATGCCATTCTCTTGGGTGACATATTAGATTTCTTCCATTTGTCCCTCTTCAGACTTATTGATGTGGCACTGTGGGATAAGCACTGGACTGCTAACTGCAAGGTTGGTGGTTCAAGCCCACCAGTCACTCCTCGGAAACCCAATACAGGGAACTGACTCCACAGCACTTAGGGACAATAACAATAACAGAGTTACTACCTTGCTCTGTGCCCTGGAGGCTGACCACAGGGTCTGAAGAGATGGACTCCCTTTCATCAGCTTCCTGTTGGGATTGGCCATCGGAAGGTACCAGCCTTACTCCAGAGAAGATAAAGGGTGGGGAGAGAAAGAGTTTGGGGTATCTATTCCATCATCTCCAAATGTTCATGGGCAAAGGTGTTCCTCTAACAAAGGTTACATGTCTTTCAGGGTGCAGTCCCAAATGGAAGCCAACACTAATGGAAGCAGCAGTCAAGAAAACAAATTAATAGTGCATTAGGCAAATCTGCTGCACTGGACCCTCTTTAAATTGTTCATGTCAAAGATACCAGTTTGAGGACTAAGGTGCACCTGATCCAAGCCATGTAATTTTCAATTGTCTGTGAAACTCAAAGAATGAATAAGGAAGACCATAGAAGAATTGATGCATTTGAGTTATGGTGTTGGAGAAGAACATTGAAAGTACCATGGACTGCCAGTAGAACAAACAAATCTGTGTGGAAAGAAGTACAGCCAGAATGCTCCTGAGAAGCCAGGATAGTGAGACTTCAGTTCTCATACATCAGCCATGCTTTCAGGAGGCATTAGTCCCTGCAGAGGGGCATTCTGCTTGGTAAAGTTGAGCTATCAGTGAAAAAGAAGAAGATCTCCAATGAGACGGATTGGCACAATGGTACCAGCAATAGACTCAAACATAACAACCGTGAGGATTGTGTAGGACCCGGTAGAGTTTCATTCTGTTGTGAATTGGAACTGACTTGATGGCACTTAACTACAACAACCTGAATAGGTAACAGTGCTCACACAGGCACCTCTCTGGGCCCAGGTTGGACTTTTCCTTCGTGCCCTGTTAGGACTGTGGCTGGTAATGGTTCCTACTGTCTCTATTCTAGGTGTTCTTCTTTGCATCTAGTGCTTTGCTTAAATGGGCTGTGTAAGCGATGTCTTGATTCAAGGCTGCTTCCACTGCCCAGTTGAATGTGCTATCTTCTTCCTGCTGGGACTCTGACCAGTTTGAATCCCGCTCTTTGGTCTTTTTCCCAGAGGTCCTCCCTAATATAATGATACCTACTATACTACTAAGGAGCTCTGGTAGCGTGGCGGTTACGAATCGGGCTGTGAACCTTAAGGTCAGCAGTTCGAAACTACCAGCCGTTCCACAGGAGAAAGATGAGGCTTTCTGCTCCTGTAAAGATTTACAGTTCTGGAAACCCTGTACAGGGTCGTTATGGGTCGGAATGGATTCGACGGCACTTAACAATGACAACGACTATACTACTGGCTCTGGAGCCCTGGTCTAGCCCTGTGGGCTAAGGCACTGGACTTCCAGATCTGTTTGAACTGCAATGTCAGTGGGTCAAATTCACCGGCTGTTCCTTGGAAACCGTATACAAAATTGCTATGAGTCAGAACTGATCTGATCACACTTAACAATAGCATAGTACTACAGGACTCCTAGTGTGGCTCTGTAGGATCAGCACTGGACTGTCACCCACAAGGTCAGCAGTTCAAAACCACCACCTGCTCCTTGGAAACCTTCCATAGGTTCATTATGAGTTGAAACTGACTGGATGACATTTTCAACAATGACAATACAACTGCAATGCTAGCTTCCAGCACAGTGCATTGCACACATAGAGAAGGAGTCCAATAAATGTAGACTACATGTTATTGTTGAATCTTGAGCTCCCAGGAGAAGATGGATCAAAAACTGCTAATTCCAGGCAAACTCTCATTCCCTTTGCAACTCAGAAAGATGAGACAGGGTCGTAGAATGGAAAATCCCCTCTCTGTTGTGGCAGCATATCGCCAGGATGGGTTCCAATGAAAGACTTAGGAATGGGCGTAAAAAGAATCCACTGTACTCCATCAAAAATGGAAAACACATTCTTTTCCTCTGAAACAAGATCAGCTCCTGGAAGCTTTCACTCCAACACCCATCCATTGAAAACTTCTCTCCCAGTACATGAGCAAAATGCACTTTGTTTCAGAATAAGCCTCAGGAGTTTACTTTAAAGACAGTTACCCAGAAGGCCATGAGAGCTGTCTACAATTTCTTCTGTTTCAAGAATATTTCTATCCTCAAGGAAGGTAGAATAGGCTGCAAAATTCACTGGAAACGCTGGATTGTGAATTATACAGAAAATAGAAACATTACTTCTGTGCAGTTTTTGCCTGGATTGGGCCCCATCTCCTCAGTTACAGTGCTCAAAAATGGAGCCTACAGCCAGGCTGGAGACCAACCGATCTGTCAGAAGTGTAAGCTCACGCCTTGTTCCACCATGGTTTTCTTGCTGTGACTTGGTGCCTGTTTGAAACCCAAGCTGGGACATTGCCTATGGAAGCCATATTACAGCTACTATTACTATGCGTGCTTACCATGTTTACTAGCACAGCATACTTACTGTACCCCTAGCATGCCGGTCTCACCTAATCCCAGCACCGAAAGTGGATGCTTCTAGAGCCCTCATTAGACAGAGGAAGACACGGAGGCTCAGTGAGATTAAGGGGTTCTAGCTGAGTGGGGTTGCAGGGATTGCAGTTATCCTTCAGTATCTAGGGGGAATAGAAACGTTAGCATCATTATAATAGTGGGGGGGCGGGTCTGGGGGAAGGAGCAAAGACAGGGATTGGAATTGGTCAAGATCCTGGTGAATATCCACATCTGCAGATGCTCAAGTCCCTTGTACATATATGAAAAAACCAAGATAGTTGCATATAACCTACACACGTCTTCCCATAGGCTTTAAATTTATCTCCAGATTACTTACGATACTAATACAATATAAATGCTGTGTAAACAGAACTTTGCAGAGCCTCTTAGCCTTTGAGGGAGGAATTGCTTTGACAACCTAATTGCTCCCCCACCCCCGAGTATTTTCCAATGGATGCAGAATTCGTGCATACCTCAGAGGGCAGAGTGCACTTCGTTGTGGTCCAGGTTGTTCACCACTGTACCTGCTGTCTCTCACGCTTTCTCTATCTAAGAAAGTGGAAGAAATCAAGTTCCATTCTGGGCCACCCTCTGCCTTAGCATCCACATCTACTTTTGTATTAGGTTCATCGATATTCTACTGGTCTGTACTCAAAGGCCATAAACTTACACATGGGCTAAATTTGACCCACAAGTTACCTCCCCTTTATAGATCTTAAAAATGTGAAGTGTTACTCGTTAGTATCCCTGGTTATACTTAACCAATTTTATTTTAGATTCATGATAGAATTGCATAAGATCAATGATGTATTCATTTCAAATACCTTTTTTTAAACAACATTAAAGATGACTATACACATAGGCTTCACCAGATGGAATACACAGAAACTAAATTGACTGTATCTGTGAGAAGAGTCAGTGGACTAGTTCAATATCATCAGCCCAAACAAGGCCAGGATATGACAGTGGAACGGACCATCAATTGATCATATGCAACTTCAGGCTGAACCTGAAGAAAACACAGTTCCACAAGAGCCTAAACCTCCAATATGTCCCACCTGGATTTAGCAAGCATCTCAAGAACAGATTGGAATCATTAGACACTAATGACTGACCACCAGAAGAGCTGTGGGATGACATCAAGAACATGTAGGAAAAAATCAAAAGGCCATTAAAAAGATAGGAAAGAAAGACACAAATGGATGTGAAAAGAGACTCTCAAACTTGCTTTGAGCATAGAGAAGCTAAAATGAATGAAAGAAATGAGGCAGTGAAATTGTTGAATAGAAATTTCAAAGGATACCTTGAGAAGACAAAGTAAAGTATTATAATGAAATGTGCAAAGACCTGGAGTTAGAAAATCAAAAGGGACGGACATTCTCAACATTTCAAAAGCTGAAAGAACTGAAGAAAAAACTTCAAACTTCTGTTTAGAACACCATAGGATTCTATTGACAAAATATTGAATGATGCAGAAAACAACAAAAGAAGATGGAAGGAATATACAGAGTCACTGTACCCCAAAGAAATGGTCAGTGTTCAACCATTTCAAGAGGTAGTATATGATCAAGAACCAATGGTACTGAAGGAAGAAGTCCAAGCTGCACTAAAGGCATTGGGGGGGTGGGGGTGGGGTGACAAAAAAACCAAGGCTCCAGGAATTGATAGAATACAAATGGAAATGTTTCAGAAAACTGATGTAGCATTGGAGATGCTCACTCAACTATGCTAGGAAGACAGCTACCTGGCCAACCAATTGGAAAAGATCCATATTTGTGTCCATCACAAAGAGAGGTGACCCAATAGAATGCAGAGATCATCGGACAATATCATTCATATCACATGCAAGTAAAATTTTGCTGAAGATAATTTTAAAATGGCTGCAACTATACAATGACAGCAAGCAGCCAGAAGTTCAAGCTGATTCAGAAGAGGACGTGGGGCTAGGGAAATCATTGCTGACATCGTATGGCTCTTGACTGAAAGCAGAGAATACCAGAAAGATGTTTACCTGTGCTTTATTGACTATGCAAAGGCTTTCGACTGTGTGAATCATGACACGCTATGGACAACATTGCGGAGAATTAGTATTCCTGGACACTTACTTGTGCTCATGAGGAACCTGTGCATAGACCAAGAGACAGTTGTTAGAAACAGAACAAAGGGACACTGAATAGTTTAAAATCAGAAAAGGTGTGTGCCAGGTTATCTCTTATCACCATACTTATTCAATCTATATGGTAAGCAGGTAAACCAAGAAGCTGGATTATATGAAGAAGAACGTGGCATCAAGATTGGAGGAAGACTCACTAATAACTTGTGATATGCAGATGACACAATCTTACTTGCTAAAAGCAAAAAGGACTTAAAACACTTTCTGATGAAGATCAAAGACCGCAGCCTTCAATATGGGTTGCACCTCAAGGTAAAGAAAACAAAAATCCTCACCACTGGACCAATAAATTGCATCATGATAAATGGAGAAAAGATGCAAGTTGTCAAAGACTTCATTTTGCTTGGATCCACAGTCAATAGTGAAGGAAGCGGCAGTGAAGAGAACAAATAACATATTGCATTGGGCAAATCTGCTAAAAGATCTCTTTAAGAATGTTAAGAAGCAAAGATATCCGTTTGAGGACTAAGGTGCTCCTGATCCAAACCATGGTATTTTCAGTTGTCTCATATGCGTGTGAAAGTTGGACAACGAATAAGGAAAGCTATAGAAGAATCAATGCACTTGAATTATGGTGTTGGATAAGAATATTAAAATGTCCCATGGACTGTCAGAAGAACAAATAACTCTGTATTGGAAGAAGTGCATCCAGAGTGCTCCTTAGAATGGGGAGACCATCTCTCCTATGTGTCATGTTATTAGGAAGGAGCAGACCCTGGAGAAGGACAAAATGGGTGACAAAGTGAAGAATCAATGACAAAGACCGAGACCCCCCCCAACAAGATGGATTGACACAGTGGCAGCAGCAGTGGCTTAAACGTAACAACACTGTGAGGAAGGCGCAGGACTGGGCAGTGTTTTGTTTTGTTGTTCATAGGGTTGCTGTGAGTCGGAACCCACTCTCTGGTACCTAAGAACAACAATGAGTTTATATCCACGGGTAATTTCAGATTGGACCCATATCTATTGTAGAGGTATCACTAAAGGGGGGGGAGGAGGGGACCACACTGGATGCGCTGCCCAAGGAGAGACATTAAAATGACTGTCTATAAAATCTGCGTGCAGTGTTTCTGCAGGAATGTTTTATGACTTATAAGACTATCCCTATAGTTAGTATACAAGTCCTGGGTGGCACTGTAAACGCTAGACTGCTAACTGCAAGTTCAGTGGTTCAAACCGATTGGAGGCTCCTCAAAAACCCTATATAGCATCACCATGAGTCTGAATCAACTGGAAGTCATTTAGCAAAAACAATACGATGCCAGTTGTAACAACAAAAATAGTGTTCATAAGCCCAAGTTATCTATAACGCTAAAACCATATAATAATTTTCTTTTCGAAACCTTCTAATGTGCTTGGGTGGGAATCCTGGTGTGGCACCGTAGGGTAAGCATGAGGCTCCTTACCACAAGGCCAGTGGTTCGTACTGACCAGCTGCTGCTTAAAAACCCTATCAGGGTGGCTATGAGACAGAATTGACTGGAAGGCACTTAACAACAAATGTGCCTGGGTTAGAGCTATTATTCTAATTACAATGATAAGGAGCTCTGGTAGCATGGTGCTTACGAATCGGGCTGTGAACCTCAGGGTCAGCAGTTCTAAACTACCAGCTGCTCCGCAGGAGAAAGATGAGGCTTTCTGCTCCCGTGAAGATTTACAGCCTCGGAAACCCTGTACCGGGTTGCTATGAGTCGGAACCAACTCCACGGCACATAACAACAACAATTACAATGATGCTTTGAATCACATGGTTTAGTGTGAATGATCTACAAGCACACCTTATCGTATTCTTTGCTGCTTATGCTTTTATAGTTGGTGATTTTATCAAATATCCTGGTATTTTACCTACAGTATTGTTGTCAGTCTCGACCTCAAGATCAGTTTGAACAGGTTCAAACTCAACCTAAAAGTCAGCGGTTCAAACTCATCAGCTGCTCTGCAGAAACCCTATCTATACTGGGTCACTGAGTCTGAACTGACTAGATGGCCTTAACAACAATTGTTGTCGGTTGTGAACCTTGTCAATAACTATTTTTGAGAATGAAGTAACAATTAAATGAAAAACAAATCCACAAATCCCACTGCCATTGAGTTGAAGTTGGTTCCAAGACAATAAATTGTTATGGAAGCAGACGCCTTCAACTTTCTTCCATGAAGCGGTTGGTGGGTTTGAACTGCAGTCAGCAGCCGAATGCTTTACACACAGCACCACCAGGGCTCCTTAATGAAAGGAAAAGGCGAGAAAGCAATAAAGACTTCCACTCAGTTTAGGGCATACATCTCATTTAAGTCACTGGGTAGTGCAACTGACTAAGGGCTTGACACCTATATGAAAGGCTGCTGGTTCAAACACACCCAGAGGCATCTCAGAAGAAAGGTTTGGTTATCTTCTTCTGAAAGGTCACAGCCTTGGAAACCCTACAGGGCACTTAGCTCTCTTCTGCACAAATGGAGTCACTATGAGTCCACATGGACTCAGTAGACACTGGTATGGCTTTCTGGTGTTAGCTCATTTAATCTTTACAGCAGTACCACAGGATTGGTTTCGAGCTCCGATGCCAGCATATAACAAGTGTAACAAGAATTTCTTAGCATTTTTCTGTCTTTGTTGTGATATATTCAAGGCAGTTGTCAATTTAAGGGAAATGATACTTGAACAAAAAAAAAATCATATGGTTTTCATAGAACATTTCCATTTAAATGTACTTAAGTTAAAAAAGAAAAGATGATTGAAAGAAAATTATTTCATACTTCACAAAAGTTGTTTCACAGATAATTGAAAAAACTGTGTTTGTGGGGAACATGAATGGACAGAGAGTGAGAATACTGGGTTCTGTTAATAACAAAAATGGAGCTATGCACCTTGGAATAATCAACCATTTGATATCCCAAAGGGCAGCATTTACCCAACGACATAGTTCAGGAAGCCTGGTGGTGCTGTGGGTTAGGTCTTGGGCAGCTAACAGCAAGATCAGCAGTTCAAACCCATCAGCCACTCCATGGGAGAAAGACAAGGCTGTCTGTTCTCATAAATATGTTGTCTATATGGGGTCACGATGTGTCTGAATCAATTCCGTAGCAGTGGGTATAGTCCAGAAGGGTTAGGAAAGAGGGAAGAATGAAACAGAAAACACAGGGAAGAAGTTGAATAAGTCATTGATGGGGATTGGGATCATTGCGATGAAACAACATGTGTATGGATTGTTGAATGGAAAACTCATCTGTAAACCTTCACCCCATTCACACGAAACAGTTCTAAAAATGGGAAAAACAAAAAAGGAATTGGTTTTGAAACCAGAATTTAACCTTTATTAGTAAGATGTAGGATCATCTCTGGATAGCGGGCCACAAGGTCAGGAGTTCAAACCCACCAGCTACTCCTCAGAAACGTTGTACAGGTCACTATGAGTTGGTTCCAGGATTCACAAATGGCAGTTACGCATTTTAAAGTTATTACCTCATTGGAGTTTCATAACAAGACTATGGCATAGATACTAGCTCTATAATACTATGTCCATTTCTTCAAGAAGAGTAAGATAGACTTCAACAAGTTGTTTAGCTTCGCCAAACGTTGGTTCTCCCATCTGAAAAAAATGGAGCTGGTATCGATGCCAGAGTTTTGTTATGAAACGTAATGAGATACTAGCTTGAAAGCACGTAACTTATCCTCTGGCATGAGGAAGCCCTCACAAAATGACTGCCATTGGTGATTACTGTTATATCTTGTCTCTCCTGGAGCTGAAACCATTCTGAGAGCTGGAGGCAAGCCCTAGTATTATAGGGAACTGAAAAATAAGCCTTGTCTTATTTCAAATGCTCTGGCTTCATTATGTCAACCTTGGCGTGGCCTGAACAGACAATAGTTCCTGCTAGTTAATTGTTGTCAGATGGGTCGGCTACAGACCAGCCCTGCTAGAACTATTATCTTTGGCAGATGCTCCTCAACATTTTCCTGGTATAGAAATGACAGTCCCATACAAGAAGTCACTTCATTTGGTTTCCTTGGTGTACACTTCACAGATGGTTTGTTTTGGAGAGCTCACTGGGAAATTGTGTTACCATGGCTACATGTGTTTTTATTGAGATTTCATTTGGTTGAGGAGGGCACCTGGTTCTGCCTGCCATAAACATTTCCAGGTCACTTTTATTAGGGGAATGCTAGATTTTCTCTTTTCTCCATTTATCATGATGTTATTTATTGGTCTAGTGGTGAGGATTTTTGTTTTTTATACACTGAGGTACAATTCAGACTGAAGGTTTTGGTCTTTGATCTTCATCAGTAAACATTTTAAGTCCTCTTTGATTTCAGCCAGCAAGGTTGATAATGAGTCTTCCTCCAATCTTGATGTCATGTTCTTCTTCATAGAATCCAGCTTCTTGGGTTATTTGCTCAGCATACAGATTGAATAAATATGATGAAAGAATATAACCTGCTTCTAAGCCATTCAGTATCCCTTTGTTCTGTTTGAATGACTGTCTCTTGGTCTATTCACAGGTTCCTCATGAATGCAACCAAGTATTCTAGAATACCCATTCTTTGCAATGTTATTCATAGCTTGTCATGATCCACACAGTTCAAAGCCTTTGCGTAGTCAATAAAGCACATGTAAATGTCTTTCTGACATTCTCTGCTTTCAGTCAAGATCTATCTGACGTCAGCAATGATATCCAGCTTGAATTCCTTGTCGATGAACTGCTACAGTCATTTTTAAAGTATCTTCAGCAAAATTTTACTTGCATGTGACATTAATGATATTGACTGATGATTTCCACATTCTGTTGGGTTGCCTCTCTTTGGAATGGGAACAAATATGGATTTCTTCCAATTGGTGAGACAGGTAGCTGTCTTCAAATTTCTTGGCATACATAACTGTTCCATCAGTTTGTTGAGAGATTTCTATTTGTACTCTATTCCTGGAGCCTTGTTTTTCACCAGTGCCTTCAGTGAAGCTTAGACTTCCTCCTTCAGTACCATCGGTTCTTGATCCTATGCTACCTCTTGAAATAGTTGAACATCAACCATTTTTTTTTTATATAGTGACTCTAAATAGACCTTTCATCTTCTTTTGATGATTTCTGCATCATTCAATATTTTTCTCATAGAATCCTTCAATATTGCAAGTCAAGACTTAATTATTTTCTTTTTTTTAAGTTCTTTCATCTTGAGAAATGCTGAGCGTGTTCTTCCCTTTGGGTTCCCTAACTCCAGGTCTTTGCACATTTCGTTATAATACTTGACTTTGTCTTCTTGAGCTGCCCTTTGCAAATTTCTGTTCAGCTCTATTACTTCCACATTTCTTTCATTCACTTTAGCATTGCTAGGTTGGAAAGCAGGTTTAAGAGTCTCTTCTGATATTCATTTTGGCGGTTTTTTTTTTGGTTTTTTTTTGCCATCAATAAGAAATTTTCTTGTTTTAAAAAAATCCAAATGCTGGCATTGTCCAGAAAATTTTAATAGGTTTATTTATAATTGTTATAAAGCTGAACTGTTGAAACTTGTTCACTGAAGCATTTTGACTTGCATTGATGCTTTATGTCCCCTCATTTATATTAAAAATTCACACAAATGAAAATGAAAAATCTGCCAATACCTAATTTCTGTCCCATATTTTTCCATTCACAATCATATACTTAGGTAACTTTTGACCCCGTTGGGGGGTGGGGGTGGGGATGTAACATTCAGAACTACCAATAACAGGAAGAAGAGAATTTTTTTTTACAGAATAAAATGTTTCCCATTATAATGGATTCTTAAGCATGTTCTCCACATACGCGATGTGCTAGCTGCGTGTCTTTTGGCATAATTGTTACACGATTGGCATGGATAGCACACAGGTCAGTGTCTTCAAAAAGGCCAACCAGATAGGCCTCACTTGCTTCCTGCAAAGCACCAATAGCTGCACTCTGGAAGCTCAGATCTGTTTTGAACTCCTGAGCTATTATTTCTCACACCAGACACTGGAAGGGAAGTTTATGAATCAGAAGTTCAGTGGACTTCTGATATCATCTAATTCACAAAGGGCCACAGTACCAGACCTGAAACTATGGGGTTTCTTCACCCTTCCAGTAGAGGGCGCACTCTTACAAGCGGCTGTTATAGCCCGTTGCTTCCTGGCTGCTTTCCCACTGGTTGATTTGTGGGCAGTCTGCTTTGTACAAGCTGTGGATTAGAGACCTCCTCACTTAACCCCCCTTCTCCTTCAGCTGGAGCTCGCAAGCTAGGGGTGGAGCTGGTGTTAGACAGTGATGGCGCTATCTTTTTAAAGACCTTTGCTTTCTTGAAACTTGAATGATGTTCTTCATGTCATCCCACAGCTCTTCTGGCCGTTGGTTATTAGCGTCTAATGATTCAAATCTGTTCCTTGAGATGGCTTCTAAATTCAGGTGGGATATGTTCAAGGCCATATTTTGAGTCTTGTAGACTTGTTTTAATTTTCTTCAACTTCAGCCTGAACTTGCCTATGAGCAATGGATGGTCTGTTCCACAGTTGGTCCCTGGCCTTGTTCTGACTGATGATATTGAACTTTTCCACCATCTCTTTCCACAGATGTAATCAATTGGATTCCTGTGTATTCCAACTGGTGAGGCCCATGTGTATATTCACCTATGTTGTTTGGAACATAAACGACAGTTTTGCAATGCAAAAGTCATTGGCCTTGCAAAATTATATAATACAATATCCAGCATCATTTCTATCACCGTTTTTCCAACCGTTGATCCTTCCTTTTTGTTTCCACCCATCACATTCCAATCACCAGTAATTTTCAATACATCTTGAGTGCAAGCTCGGTCAATTTCAGACTGAAGAAGTGGGCAGAATTCTTCAATTTCATCTTCTCTAGGTTTAGTGACTGGTACATAAATGTGAATAATGGTAATGACTGGTCTTCTTTGTTAGGCATGTGGATATTATCCTAGCACAGACAGTGTTGTACTTCAAGATAGATCTTGGAATGTTCTTTTTGATGATGAATACGAAGCCATTCCTCCTCAATTTGTCATTTTTGGAGTAATAAAGCATGTATGTGATTGTCAGATTCAAAATGGCCACCACCAGTCCATTTCAGTGCACTAATGCCTAAATACTAATCTTTATGTGTTCCATTTTATTTTTGAAAACTTCCAATTTTCCTAGTTTAATATTTTGTACATTCCATGTTCTATTAATGAACATTTGCAGCTGTTTCTCCTCATGTTGAGTTGTGGCCCATCAGCAAATGAAGATCCCGAAAGCTTTACTCCGTTCACATCGTCACAACCAACTCTACTTTCAGGGGGCAGCTCTCCTACCTACACATTTTGAGTGCCTACCAACCTGAGGGGCAGTATATTTGATAATATCCTGGTGCTATTTATAATGTTTTTATCTTCGTACACTTTATCTTACAATGTTCTGCTGTGATTCATAAGGTTTTCAGTGAGTAAATATAAAAATAATCCGTGTCTTTTTCTTCCTAGTCTATTTTAGTTTTGTTGGGAAACTCCACCCAAACCTGTCCATCATGAGTGACCCGTCTAGCTTTACAGCAGCAGGCAGGCCACCACAGTGCGACAAGCTGACAGACCAGTGGTGGATTAACATCTTCTATATTAGGATTTAGAACACACAGGATAATTACATCAGATCGTAAAATGGAGGATAATTAGATCCTACTGAAAATCATGGACTTGCCAAGGTGACACACACTTTTTGGGGACATAATTCAATTCATGTTGTTGAGTGCCGTCAAGTTGGTTCCCACACATAAGGTTTGCAAGGAGCGGCTGGTGAGTTTGAACTGCAGACCTTGTGGTTCAAATCGACCTTGCAGTCTAGTGCTTATTCTACAGAGTCACACCAGAACTTCAAATCGATTCATAATAGAGGGCAACATCAGAGGGTTGCTTAGCAGTTGGTTATGGCTACCAAAGAGATGAAAACCCTCCCAACTGTGGCCAACCAATGGACTATTTATGAATGCCTGTTGATAGAGCCCTGGTGTGGCACTGTAGGATAAAACATTGGAATGCCAGGAAGGTTTGAACCTCAGAGTTAGTGGGTTCAAGCCCACCAGTCACTCCTTGGAAATCTTATACAGTGTCTCTATGAGTTGGAACCAACTCAACGGCACTTAACAACAACAAATTAATAGTGACTCTTAACTGTTATTGTAAGGACCTGGAACTGAGGAATAGAGAAGTTCATTGTCTCTCTAACCCTGGGACTGGGCTGGCAGTACCATGGTATCTGATACCCAGACACCTTCTTTCCTGTTGCTTCCCTGTCCCCTGGGCAATGACTATGTCTCTGTGGTCCACTGAGGCTCACCAGCAAATCCACATCTTAATGGGAAGCAGTTAATGGAGAGAGGTGGGCATGGCCATTCCTTTTATGGTCATTACTACGAATATGAACTCATCACTTCTTTTGTTTGTTTGTTTGAAAATAATATTTTATTGTGTTGTTGGAGTACATTTATTCAAGCTCCCTTTTGACCATTTCCACATAAACTGATCAGTGGCATTTGTTCTGTGTTTCACATGTGTCTTCCTTGTCTTCAACTATGTTCTGGTTGTTCCATTTCTAGCATTTTAGTTTCCCTGCACCCTTATCTTCTTATGTTTGCTTTGGATTAAATGTTGGCCTTTTGGACTCATTCAGAAGGTTTTTCAGTAGCACACTGATCTAACATGTAATATTGTTGATTTTGTGTGTCACTCTGCTTTTCTGTTAGAAGGTGACCTCAGGGAATTGGTTTTTTTTTAATTTTTAATTTTTACTCTTTATTGTGTGTTGGGTGAAGGTTTACAGAGCAGATCAGTTTTCTATTGAACAATTTATATACATTTTGTTTCATCCCTTACTTACGATTCCCACAATGTAACATTTATCACTTATCAAGGAAGAGTTTTGGTTTTGAGGTTAAATGATCACCTCAGGGAGATAGTCTAAGGGAGTTCTCTGGTCTCAGGTGGTCCAGTTTATCCGGTCTTTTTTCATTTTGCAGATACTGAGTTTTATCCTTCATTTTTCTCCCATTCTAACTAGGACCATCTGTTGTGCTCTTCTTCTGAAGTGGTAGGTGGGCCCCATCTAGTTCTTCTGACCTCATGTACTCATCATTTGTACACACAGCTCTTAACAAATATTCACCAAGGGTCTCTGTCCCCGGCACAGTGAACAAGGCACACTGGGGCTCTCCCTCGGTGTAGCTACTGTTTCCATGGAAGATGATGTCAATTTCCGGCCAATGAGTATTTCTCAAATCTTGAAGCAGCCTGGACTCACAGTGATGTCAGTGATGTTCAGAGAGTTATGCTGACTGCTGAAGTGGTAGCAGCAAGCCATCAGACAAGGTCCTTCTCTCCTCATGTAACTTGCAGGCTGTCGAAAACCAGCAATCGTCAAGCAAACTGTGGCTAAGGCTTTTGAAAGCACAAATTCAGGATGCTCATACATAACTTGTATTAGATGGGAGAGAGAGAGTATATAGTTGATCTCTGAGAACGTGGCATCCAAGCAAAATGCCTGGGGAGGAGACGACTTGCCGAAAGGGGTCAGTTAATCCTTGTTGTTGTTAAAGTGCCATCGAGTTGGTTCTGACTCATAGCCACCCTGTGTAGGGGTTCCTGAAGCTTTAGATCTTCCCCTTCCACGGAGTAGCTGGTGAATTCGAACCACCCTTGTGGTTCACATTCCATTGCTTATTATATAGAGCTCCCAGTTTATCCCAGTGCATTGGACTATGACACAACAGTGAAAAATGAAGGAATGACAGCTGCCTACAATATAACACGTCTGTCTCTTAGAAGCATACAGTTGAATGAAAAAAAGCAACTCACCCAAGATTACATAACATAATTATTTAAAAAACTCAAACACAAGCCAAACTAAGCAACGTATCATTTAGAGATGCATAAACAAACAAACAAAAACAAAACAAAAAACTCACTGCTACTGAGTCAATTCCAATTCATAGCAATCCTGCAGGGCAGCATGAACCCTGGGGGGTTTCCGAGGCTAGAAATCTTTACAGAAGGAGACAGCCACATTTTTTCTCCTGTGGACAGAGCAGCTCGTAGAGTCAAACTGCTGAGCCTTCAGTGAGCAACCAAGTGCTTTTAACTACTGAACCACCAGGGCTCCTTAGAGAAATGTGTGTGTACGTGTGTGTGAGTGTGTGTCTGTGTGTGTACGTGTGTGAGTGTGTGTATGTGTGTGTGTGTACGTGTGTGAGTGTGTACGTGTGTGTATGTGTGTGTGTGTAGACTGGCACAGTTTGGCATAGTCGGATCACACTGGGCTGCAAACCTCAAGGTCACCGATTCAAACCCACCAAGCTACTCCTTGGAAACCCTATGCAGGCTCACTGTGAGTCAGAACCAATTCAACGATACTTAACAACAACATGTATTATTGTTGTTGAGTGCTGTTGAGGCGATTCCGACCCATAACGACCCTGTATAGGGTTTCCAAGGAGCAGCTGGTGAGCTTGAACTGCCGACCTTGCAGTTCAAATGGCTTCACAGTCTGGCGCATTAACCCACAGTGCCATACCATGACTCCAACAACACACACACACACACACACACACACATATATATATATATGAACTGACCTTGCAGTTCAAAGGACTTTGCAGTATGACACATTAGTCCACAGCACCACACCATATATGTATATCTATGTATATAGTGATGGTGGTGTGCCATGGAGTTGGTTCCAACTCATAGTGACCCTGTATACGGTTTTCCCAGGCTGCAAATGTTTACGGGGTCAGAAAGCTTCATTTTTATTCTGCGGAGTGGCTGGTAGTCTCAAACTGCTGACCTTGAGGTTAGAAGCCCAACTTGTAACCATTGTGCTACCAGCTCACTCTACGCTCTCTCTGTCTCTCTCTCTCTCTGTCTCTCTGTCTGTCTGTCTCTCTGTTGCTCTGTCTCTCTGTCTCTCTCTCTCTGTCTCTGTCTCTCTCTCTGTCGCTCTGTCTCTCTGTCTCTCTCTGTCTCTCTCTCTCTCTCTCTCTATATATATATATACACACATACACATATGCACATATATAACCTAAATACATAAAAGGCTGGAGAATAAGCAGACTAGTTATATACCTGATGAGTAAAGGGTAGGAGAAAGCAGCCTGAGCTTTTTAAAGATATCGTTCTAGTTCCGAAATTAACTGGTGGGTTCATGGATGCTAATTTTGTCATTAAGCACCCTAATTTACCAGTTGCCTTTGAGCTGATTCTAACTCACAGTGACCCCAAGTATGCCAGAGTAGAATGATTCTCCACAGGGTTTTCAATGGCTGGTTTCTCAGAAGTAGGTTGCCACACTTTTCTTCTGAGGTACCTCTGGGTAGACTTGAACTTCCAGCTCTTTGATTAGCAACTAAGCGTGTTACCCATTTTTCCACCCAGGGGCTCCATGAACTTCTTAACTTACATATGTATTAAATCTGTTTTTTATTATATTAACTATTGCCTAATACAACACCTTTTAATAATGTGGTGGTGGTGGTGGTTGTGTTTGTGTGTACATGTGTTCAGTTGGTTCCAGCTCACATTGACCCTGTATAGGATTTTTGAGGCTGTAAATGTTTATGGGATCAGAGAGCCTCATCTTTCTCCTGCAAAGCAGCTGGTAGATTCAAACTACTGAACTTGTAGTTAGCAGCCCAGCTCTTAATCCACTGGGCTTCTTAAAGCATAGTAGGGTTGGCCCTAATTTTGATCGCCTACAGAATCACAGGTATCCTGGTGTGGCTCTGTGGGTTAACACACCAGACTGCAACGCCGTTTGAGCTGCAAGGTCAGCTGTTCAAGCTCACCAGCAGCTCCTCAGAAACCCTCTACATGGTCGTTATGGGTGAGAACCAACTCGAGGGTACTTAACAACAGAATCCCTGCAGATAGTGTAAAATAATCAGCTGGGCAGTATTCTGTGATAAACCTCCTGACCTATAGGAGGTGCCACCTCTAAGTCCTAGGCCAGAGATGCTCTGCAGGATCAATGATCTAAAACCACTAAAAGTTCCTTGAGAAATCTCACCCCTGAATTTATATAACTATTCTCCCTGTTTTTCAAATATTGGCAACAATTGGAAATTAAAAACAGAAAGCTTTATAAGGCAAATGATGTTGGGAGTCTACTGAGCCTCTGAAACAGACATATTTGGAAGGGGACAGGGATGCAGCATCACAGGCAAAGACAAAAGCCTACATTTATTTCTGCAGTATTCCCGGGCTCTGAAGCAGGCAGGCAGGAAGCCCATTCTTCAGCTTCCCCAGAGCAGGCTATTTGCAACCTGTCCCTGGTTCCGCTGCATCTCTCACCTGTGAGCTATCACCTCTAAGTTTGGAATGTGCGAAGGTGGTGTGAGCACAGCTGAGATTTGGTACAGCAACTCCGTCCTTGCCTTTGCTATAGGAGCTTTCGCTCTGCTAGGCGTCCTGATCCTGATCCTGCCTGCCAGGCCCAGTGTCCCTGGGGTCCTTGCGAACACCTCCTCTCCTAAAGAGCCCTGGGGGAGCCATGGGCTACGCTTAGCTGTCTAAGACCATGGCTGCTGGGGGAAACGAGTTTATGTGGCTCACTCGGGACTGAAGGCTTTGCATAGAGGAATACATTAGTTTTCTTTCTTTAGGAAAAAAAAAAAAGGTTTCAACTGTAACAACACCCACCCAAAACATATTTGGTTCTTTGTTTTTTTTCTCTTAACACTCAGCAGTTCACAAGACAGGAGATTTCCCCCTCGTCCAGGCATTTTTGGATACCATAATTGGGAGTGGACAGAGGTCAGGGATATTGCTAAACATCCTACAAAAGCCCAGGACAGCCCGCCCCCCTCCCACAACATCCCAGCATAAAAACCCCATCAGCCTCCAAACTTAGTAACAACTCCCATCCTGAGATGCCCTTACCCTCATTTACTCCCACCAAAAAATGAAAAGAAAAGAAAACCATAGATTTTGTACAATAAATTCCATTCTCTGCAAAGTATTGAAGGTGAGCGTTTCTTGGGTGGTGGTGTGAGATTTGTAGGGGTAACAGACACGAATTTAAAATGCATGCCCTTTAGCTAAAGCTGGGATTTGTGGCCAGAATTTCAGTTTTTTATTAAAGTGTAATGCTCGCAAGCAGAAGAAGAGATTTGTTATTCTAAAGACAGTTGCACACCAGAGCATGCTATTGTATAATCTGGCTTTTTCCCCACCAGGGAGATATGGCGTGTTCCTCACCAGTGACAGACCTGCTCCTCCCCAGAAGATAGCGCCACCCTTCAAAGGAGCACGCACAGTGCAGGCCCGCGCCAGCCCCGCCCCCTGCCATCCCATTGGCTAGGGGGTTGGAAGAGAGCATCTTTGCAGACAAGGTGAAAAGGAACCAGACCTTGCTCTAGGTGTCCCTCCCGCCCAGCAAAAAAGGAAAAGGTCAGTTTTCTAATGGTAAGACCTCAGGACTAGAAAAGCCTAGGGCTGCATTTGACTGTAGGCTTTGTTTCCATAAACGCTCTCTGGGAAATCCTGGCGCTACCAGGTGTTTCTTGGAAGACTTGTGCATGAAAGGGTAAGAGTTGGGCCTGGGACTGATCAAACCTCTGCTCCAATCTAGATCCAGCACTAACACTGGGCTCTGGCTTCTCTCTGAGACTTGGTTTTCTCATCAGGAAAGTGGGGTCATAGTGTTTGTCTCTTAGACACACAAAGTCCAGGAATATAAAACTCTCAGTACTCCCCTTGACCTGTGACAAGAATACAGTGAAGCTTTGCTACCACTGTGCTGTGGATAAGCTGTGAATTTCAAACCCCAAGTCAGCAGTTCAAATCCACCATCTGCTCCTCAGAAACCCTATACAGGGTCGCTATGAGTTGGAATGACTCAACTGCACTTAACAACAACCACTTTTAGGACTCAAATGTCAAAGGATGTCAACATGCCTCCTCCCCCCTCCCTTTCTACTTCACTGAGCAATAAATTGTGAATTTAAATGAGATCAGAGATGGGAAATCACTTAGAATCTTTAGAAGTGCATAGAACTATCAATGCAAATAGCTAATAGTGTTTAGTGCTGAGCCTAAGAAAACAGAATGAGGATTACATACCAGGATTAACTATAACTCTCTGGAGCTGCTGGAGGTCAAACCTTCCTTTTTACCAAGGAAGAAACTGACTTTTCTTAATTTACAACACATCCAGTGAATGTGGCCTCACTAGGATCACTTTTGGAGGAGTAGGGTACCCGTGTTAGGAGCACTGTCTCTGGGTCGGATGAGACAAAGTCCAAGCCTTCCTTTCCCTATGTACTTCCTTTCCTGATATACTCAGTTTCATTATCGCTAAAACAGGCATGCTACCAAAACCCAACTCCACCAGGGCAGTGGTGAGGAATGAGATTGTGAGGTGACAAGTTTGTTCAGCAAGAATTCCTGGCGTGTGAAAAGTCTCAAGAAACAGCGTTCATTGTTATCCTCATTAATGATAATCATTAAGATGGTGTATGTATGAACACCTCCCCAAATATTTGCTCTAAACTGGGCAGGGCATGTATGTCAATATATGTTTGGACATATGTTATTAATAACACTACCAGGGTGGAGAACCCAGGAGGCAAGGTAAGTACGGATTTATATGTACTTAGTTAGGAGTTCTGATGTGGTACTGGACCACAAGTTCAGCTTAAGGCATAGGTGGGTGGTTCAGACTCACTAGACGCTTCTTGGAAACTTAACAGCAACAGTGAATCTGTAGTGAACAGTTTCACAAGATTTTCACTTGTGATTCTTAAATTGTTGTTGTTATTAAGTGCCGTTGAGTGAGTTCCAACCCACTGCAATCCTGTATAGGATTTCAGAGGAGCAGCAGGTGAGCTTGACCTTGTGTTCAAACTGACCTTGGAGTTAGCGCTTTAATCCACCGTGCCACACCAGGACCCCATAAGTAGGCACTGTATAAGCCTGTGCCTACTTTGCTTCTAGGTACTTCATTCCTGCCAGTGATGGCACATTTGAAAAGAGACTTTGATTCTGTAGAAAGTCGCAGTGGGGTTGGGAGAGAGACAGGCCAGTCCGACCTAGAAACAGAATCTTTGATGTGTTGAGAAAGTGTGAAGCTGTTCGCTCCAGATTAGTATGCAAGCTTAAGTGAGCTGGTACTTGGCTTATTTACTGGGTCCTCCAACACCCAATGCTGAGAACCACTGGTGGGACTTCAAGTCTTCTCCCAGAATTCATCATCACTATGGTTACTGATTATTATGGATTGTGTTCTGCAGTGGAGTGTGGTTAAGTTTCAAAGGTTTGAACCCACCAGTCTATCTTGCCAACCGCAAGATCAAGCAGTTGCTGTGGGAGAAAGATGAGGCAATCAGTAGATTGTTGGTAGTGTGATGATGTGCCTTGGAGTTGGTTCTGGCTCATAGCTACCCTGTACAGGGTTTCTGAAGCTGTAGATCTTTACAGGAGCAGAAAGCCTCATCCTTCTCCCCCAGAGCAGCTGCTGACCTTGCATTTGGCAGTCCAGCTGGCTACCTGGGCTCCTTCCGTAAAGATGACAGTCTTGGAAAGTCTGAGGGGCAGTTTTGTTCTGTCCTGTAGGGTGGCAATGAGTCAGGGTTTACTGGACGGCACACAGCAACAGTGAAATTCAGGCAGGCCTCTTTGTTTTGCGCTTTGCTTTTCTTGCACCTTTCAGATACTGCATTTTTTGACAAACAAAAGGTTCATGTCACCCCTGCGTCCATCCCACAAGTCTGTTGGCTCCATTTCTCTAACAGGATGTGCTCCCTTGTATCTCTGTGTCACATTTTGGTAATTCTTGTAATATTTCCAATTTTTTTCATAATGCACATATAATAGACTACCGCCACCCCATCCTACCCCATTGTTGTCTAATCGATTCTAACTCACATTGAACCTACTATGGGGCAGCGCAGAACTGCTCCAAAGGGTTTCTGAGACAGTAAATCTTTAAGGGAGCAGATGGTCTCATCTTTCTCCTGCAGGGTAGCTGGTGGGTTTGAACCACCAACCTTTCAGTTAGCAGTCCACTGATTACCCCACCATCCCACCGAGGCTCCTTTAGTAGATTACAGCACAGTATAAACAACACTTTTACATGCACCAGAAAAGCAAAAAAAATCATGTCATTTACTTTATTGTAATCTGGACCCAAACTTGTAGTATCTCTGAGGGATACCTGTACTTGGGAGACAGAATTCCATTTGGAAATACTCTCTTTTCAACGTTAATGAGGCCATGTCAGTGTAGGATGGGTTTCTTCTAACAGTTTGGACACAGAAGCAAATAGGAATGCGGAAAGCTAAATGCTGTGTGGAGATCTCCAAGGGCCATCACCGGGAGCTCCTGGGTAGGACCGTGTCAGCCTTTTGGGGCTTCAGAAACATAGAAGCGCATCCCACTGATATAGAATTCTGGCAGGAGTACAATTCTACGAGCCGAAGACCCTCTTGCTAATTTCATCACAGACTATGAGGGTTCTGAGCCTTTAGGATGAACAATGGCACTCTCAGCCCAAGTGGCCCTATGGCCCTAGAACAGTGGCTTCCAAAGTGCATTAGAATCACTTGAATGGAATGTTCAGTCTCAGTGGGTCTGAAGTGGAGCCATTGCTCTTTTGAGCCCTGGTGTGGCACTGTAGGATAAACACTAGACTGCTAACCTCCAGTTGGCAGTTCAAACCCACCCTCCATTCCTTGTTCATTGTTGTTATGAGTTGGAACCGTCTTGATGGCACACAATAACACCTAAAACAACAAGCTCTAACAAGGTGATACTGCTGATGATGATCCAGGAACCATACTTCCAGAATCATGGCCTATGATCAGCGATTTGCAACCTCAGCGCTGCCGGCATTCGGGGTTGTGCTTTGTAATTTTCTCTTGTGGGAGGCTTTTCTGTGCATTATAGGAGGTTTAGCAGCATCCTTGGCCTTTGCTCTACAAACATTAGCACCTGCCTCCTTGTGACAACCCAAAAATTCCCAATGTCTCAGACAATGCCAGATATTCTCTGGGAGAAATCACACCTAGTTGAGAACAACTGCTCTAGAGTAAGGCAGCCTGCAACCAAATCTCAGTGCCTCTTTTAAAAAGTGATTTGAGTAGCTCAAAGGAGTGAAGAAATCTTTACATCGAGAATCATTCCCACCCCCTCCATACACAGAGTAGACAGGGAGGGGCAACTTGGACATTGGCTACCCAAAATGGGGGGTGGGGGGTGGTGGTGGTTACAAAGGCAAGAAGTGACTGGCTTACAAGCTTTCAAGAGGGAACCTAGATCCAGAGGGCATGGAGGAAGGTAGAATCTCCACTGAATAGTATCCAATCTGTCTAGGCGGGGCTGATGAAAGGAAGTACGGATAGGTCTCTTGTGATACAATAGTGAATAATTGTTATCAGCACTGATTGTGAGGGTTGGAAATGTAAAGGTAGAGGTTTTGTAGCAAGGAGGGGAGTGATTAACTTTTCAGTCTAGGAGCGGAGGTCCCTGGGACCATCAAGGGAGAAGAGCGGAGAGCAGGACCCTACCCAGAGAAGCAGTGATGCCTGAGATGGAGGCAGAGATGACGTGGAGCGATGGAGCAGCTGGGGACTTTAGACCCAGAGAGGGAGAGGGGCTGTGTGCTGACGACCAGAGGGGCAGGCTTGTAGGGTATACCCTGTGGTTGATTGATGATGCATGGAGGGAATTGTAACCATGGCAATGAAATGATATATGATAGGATGAATGTAAAACTAATGTTCTCCCATGTAAACTATCACATAATTCACAATAAAGCATTAAAAAAAAACAACAACAAAAAAAACTGATTTGAAGGCAGTCAGGTTGCATAACATCTCTGAACTTTGCATTGTTCATCCATGGTACGGTAGAATACTGTCATCATGAGGTTCAAGTAAGGATTAACAGATAATGCATTCAAAGTACATAACACAGTGCCTGGCAGACACACCAAGAAACGAGCCAGCTGCCACTGAGTCAATTTCAACTCATAGCGACCCGTGTGTTGCAGAGTGAACTAAGCATTGAGTTTTGAATGTCTGTGACCTTTTGTAAACGGCTAGGTTTTTTGTCAATAAAACCACCAGTCATTTGCTTAGTAGCCAAATGTTTAGTCATTTGTACTACCCAAGGACTCTGCCATTATCCTTGATGGTACAGATGGTTAAACTGCTCACTGAAGGTAGGTTGGCGGTTCAAATCCACCAGTGGCTTTCCTGAAGAAACAACCTGTTTCTGTAAAGGTTTCAGCCCAGGAAACCCTCTGGGGCAGTTCTGCTCTGCCCTGTAGGGTGTTTACGAGTCGTAATTAACTCAAGGATACGCAAAACAACTTATCTTTTAAGCCCTCCAAGTTTTACCTAATCAATGAACTATTTCTTTCTTTCTTTTTTTTTTTTTCTATCAAAGAACACTCCTACAGATTATATTGGTTTGACTGTAGGTTGGAATACAAAGTTTGAAGACTCTTAGCTGGGACTAAGCAACTTCTGGAGGAAAGTCTAAAGAAAAAAAATGTCCATTCAGGCAAAGTGCCCCAAAGTTAGCAAGTCTTCTCCAGGGTTCTAAGGTGATACCCAATTGGTATCGAGACAAGCACCCTGCCCCACCCTCTTCCCCATCCTGTAGCTGGGAAGTGACAGTCCAAAATCATCTTCCAGCTCCTGTGTCCTCTTTGTCAAGTAAGGATGGTACAAGAAGAACTTCTTTTCATTAAAAAAACAGTAATTTAAAACAGGCATCTCCTCACTCCCATTTTTTTGTCCCAACTTTGTTCTAGAAGTAAGTTTAGAATCAGGAGCAGAGCTGTGTTATATGAGTTCCCAAACAACTGCTTTGAAAGAATGATATACGCGGTTACACACGGGGGACCAGGGCTTTTTCTTGGCTGTCAGTTCTTGAAATTACCCAGCAATCCCAAAATGAATTTCCACTAATCTGACAGTTTTGCCTCTCCTGACATGATGTACTGTATACTCAGTGGTCAGCAGGGACTATTTAATTGCAGTTAAGCCAGCTCTGTTCATTGTGGCATTTAAAATAGAGCAGTGTGTAGTGTGGTTAAACTTACTGACTCTCTAGACCCAGATGGGTGGGTGGAACTCAATTTAAAAAAAAAAAATTCTACCTGGAAGCACTTACAATGAATCGAGTTTTACTGGCAAGCTGCTTTAATTCATTCACTTTCAAAATTTATAAATATTAGAATCAAAACCCAAATTAAATCCTCCTAGCAGGTAGAAAGAACTAGAATATCACATGAAACTGATACATCACTAAACATGAATGATAACCTCTGAAGGGAACCATCGCAATGACTGTAATACTTACATTTTATTTAAGTACTTATTATATGCATGGCGGTATTCAGGAATGATCTCATTTGATAATTAAAATATCCCAGTGCTTCAGGGACATTTTTTGCTCCCATTTTACAGAGGTGGAGACTGAGGTTTATAGAGATTAACTCAATTCCTAAAGTATGTGGGTGTATGGTCAGAGCCAAGAATGAACCCCAGTCTGATAATGGTCTACCCTTATCGGTACTGTGTCATATTGCCTTAAAAACACTTGACTTTGTTCAGTTCAGCTGGGGAAATCGAGGCACGGGTATTTCAAAGTGACTTGCTCAGAATCAAGTTATCCCAGATTTAGGAAATCAGCCTAGGGCTAGTCATGTCTTTTCACAAGGGAATACTTTGCAATTTAGGAAGTACTTGGTAGCCATTTTCTCATCATTAGTTTTGGTCTTCAGACAAAATTCTCTTGTGATACGAATTGGGAAATCTCAAAGAAGAGAATTTTGCGAAGTACTTTCTCAAAGATGAATTCAGTGTTTTGTGTCTGTAGTACAACCATGAACACATTATTGTAAGATGCCCATGAACACATGAAGAATAGAGATCCCTGTGGGTCCGCGCGTTCAACTAGCATTACTAAATTTTTGCTATATGTTAGGCATTGTTCCAGAAACTGGAAATAATCAGCAATGAAGAAATCAGTCAAATCTCCCTGTCTTGAGAAAGCTTACATTCTAGAGGGGAAAGGCAGATGATAGATTAGACAAGTAAGCAAAATATTTGTGTCACCTCATATGCGTACAAAAGTTAGATGATGAAAACAGAAGACAGAAGAATTGATTCATTTTTACTGTGATATCAGTGAAGAATATCGAACAAATCATGGATTGCCAGGAACATGAATAAACCAGTTTTTGAAGAAGTACAACCAGAATATTCCTTAGAAATGAGTTTGGCAAGTCTTTACCTTGCTTACTTTGGATACATCATCACACAAGTCCCGCTGACCCACTGCTATGGAGAGTGCTCCTTGGAGGCAAGGATGGCTACGCTTCGTCTCTCCTACTTTGGACATATTGTCCGGAGGAAACAGTTGTTGGAGAAGGATGTCATGCTGGGTAAGGTGGAGGGTCAGAGAAAAAGAGGAAGACCCCTAACGAGATGGATCAGCCAGGTGGCATCATTGATGGACTCAAGTGTGGCAGCGGTAGTGAGGTTGGCCCAGGATCAGACATTGTTTCGTTCTGCTGTGCATGGGGTCGCTATGAGTCGGTTCCGACTCGATGGCACCTGACAACAACAACAACAACAAATGGTGGTCATGCAGGACAGGATTGATAGTTCCATACTATTACCCAGTCCTGGTGTGGTGCTGGAGATTAAAGCACTGTGGACTACAAGGTTGGTTTGAACTCCAAGGTCGGTGGTTCAAACTCACCAGCCGTTCCTTGGAAACCTGATACAGGGTTGCTATGAGTCAGGACTGACTCGAAAGCACTTAACAACAACAACAACAACAACAACAACAACAAATCTTTAATGGAACCAGACTGCTTCAGCTTTCTCCTGCTGAGGGAGGGTTCAAACTATCACTGTCTCAGTTAACAGCCCAGTGCTTAACGCACTGAGCCAAGACCAGTTGCTAGAAAATGACGTCTTACGCTTGGTAGAGTAGAGTACCAATGAAACTGAGGGCAACCTACAAGGAGATGAATTGATTCAATGCTTGCTATGATGGGCTCAAATATACCATCGATCATGAAGATGGCAAAGGACCAGACATGCTCTGTTCTATGTGGGGCCAGTGGTTACGAATTGGGCTGTTGACCTCAGGGTCAGCAGTTCGAAACTACCAGCTGTTCCGTGGAAGAAAGATGAGGCTTTCTACTCTCGTAAAGATTTGCAGCCTCGGAAACCCTGTACAGGGTCGCTATGAGTTGAAACCAACTCCACAGCACACAACAACAACAACAACCAAGAGTTGGAACCCATGTGAAAACAACTAAGGAAAATTATCACCATCACAAATAAGAAGGAGAGAAAATCTGAGAAGGGATTACGTTTATAAATGGAGAAGGTGCCCTGTAAACAAAGATGGAAAAGATTCAAGGAGCATCGTTGTGAATTTCAGGGGAAGAACATTCCAGCACGGAGACATGGTAACACCAAAGTCCTAAAGGAGAAGGTAGGTAATGTGTTGTGTTGTGTTTAAGGAGCAGGATGGAAATTAAATGGCTGAGAAGTCTGGCTTTCTTTCTATTTTCTTTCTCTCTCTCTTTTATTTTTCTTTCTATTGTTCTTTAGTATTTAATTAAAAAAAAAAAGAAGTATAATTGATATCCAATTAATGGTACATATTAAAGTGCATACTTTGGTAAGTTTTGACATATGTACACATGTATGAGACCATCACTCCAATCAAGATAATGAATATATCCATCAATCCATCATACACCCCCCCCCAAAGTTTCCTCTCACCCTTTTGTAATATCTACGGCCCTCTCAACTACTCCCCCCACCCCACATCCCCCTGGCAACCACAGATTTGCTTCTTATCACTATAGTTTAGTTTGCATTTTATAGAATTTTATATAAATGGAATTATAGTTTCTTTGCTTTCACTCAACATAACAATGTTGAGATTTATCCATGTGCGTGTCTTTTATTGGACCACAAAAATTGAACTGCAAGGTTGGCAGTTCAAACTCACAAGATGCTCCTCGGAAACCCTGTACAGGCTCGCTATGAGTCGGAACCAACTCGATGGCACTTAACAACACCAACAACAAGCCTCCCATCAGGAGTTCCTGAATGGGTTAAATGGTGAAGCACTCAATTATTAACTCCAAAGTTGGAGGCTCAAACACACCTAGAGGCAAGTTGATGATCTCTGCTTCCAAAGGTCACAGCAACTAGCTAGTCTTGTGTTGTATGGATATCCCACAATGTATTTGCCCATTCTTTTTTTGATGGGCATTAGGTTGTTTCCAGTTGTAGACTATTACAAATAGAGCACTGTAGGATCAGCACCGTACTGCGAACCACAAAGTACACAATTCAAATCCTGCATCTGCTCCTCGGAAATCCTATACAGGGTCGCTATGTGTCAGAATTGACTCAACAGCACTTAACAACAACTACATGAGCATTCTTATACAAGTTTTTGTGTGGACACATGATTTCATATCTCCAAGGAGTGGAGTGACTGAATCACTTGGAAGGCATTTGCTTAGCTTTTTAAGAAGCCCCCGAATTGTTTTCCAAAGTGGTTGTACCATGTAGCATTCTGCTGGAATATGAGAGGTCCAGCTGCTTGATCATCATTAATACTTGGTAAGTTTAGCTTTAGAATTATAAATATGTTAATGAATATATGTTGTCATTGTTGTTACGTGCCGTGGAGTTGGTTCCATTTGACTAATGTAAAATATTGAAAAATCACTGTGGTTTTAATTTAAAATTTCCTAATGAATTGACTTTCTTTGTTTGTGAATATCTTATAGGATGTGTTCAAGTCTTTTGTCCATTTGAAAAAAGTTGACTATTATTGATTTTGAGTTTTCTTTATATAATCTGAATACAAATCCTTTGTCAGATACATGATTGCTACTATTTTCTCTCTAGTAAGCACTGGGCTTTTCATTCCCTTAACAGTATCCTTTGCAATTTTTCATCTATCCTTAATCAGATATGTTGTTTTTGTTAGGTGTCATCAAGTCAGTTCTAACTCACAGAAATTCCATGTACAACAGAATGAAACACGACCCAGGCTTGCACCATTTCCACAATTATTCTGACATTTGAGCCTGTAGTTGCTGCTACTGTACCAATCTGTCTTATTGAGGGTCTTCCTCTTTCTCACTGACCCTTTTCTTTACTAAGCACGTTGTCCTTCTCTAGGGACTGGTCCCTCCTGATAACATGTCCAACTTCATCAAAGTGAGATGAAGGAACAGATTTCTCTTTGTCAGTGGATTGTCTTTTTGTTCTCCTAACGATGTTTTTCTTAATTTTGTTCAAGTCTAATTTGTCGGGTTTTCCCTTTATGGATTGTACATTGGATATTGTATCTAAGAAATCTTTGCCTAATGATAATTTTTAAAATTGATTTTCTCATCAAGGAAAAGAAAATGTCCTATCAAGTTCTTTTAACTGTACCCATGTTACTTAGGCAACCAAGCTATTTGTCAATAAGTGACCATTTGCATTGATTTGTTGATAAAGGAATTTTAAAATATTACTTTCCATGTTTTGTTTGTTTGTTTGTTTGTTTTTTTACCTTCTCAAAAGACCTCATCCCTTTTGCTACAAGACCATCCAGTATGGGGAGTCACCTCAGAACTGAGGCAACCATGATTGACGGGAAAGTTTTGGGGATGAGGGGTTTTGCACTACTTTCCCCTAAGCAGGAGTTCTACCTGATTATGCCATATTCTCTTTCTCAGTTTTAGGTTTCTAATAGCAAAAAAAAAGTTGTCTGAGATTTTCTAGTCCTAACAGAACCACCAGCTCTTCCGCGGGAGAAAGATGAGGCTTTCTGCCCCCGTAAAGATTTACAGCCTCAGAAACCCTGTGCAGGGTCGCTATGAGTCGGAACTGATTCGACAGCACTTAGCACCGCCACCAGCACAACAGAACCTAAATGGGACCTTGACAAAAGAAATACATTCCACAGGGTCAGGGCTAGAGTGAGGAAAGAGAATTTAAGGGCACAACATTTAAGGCGGTACTTATTCGGGATTGTGAAACTATAGACCCAGCATTTGAGAGCCCTTGTTGTTGTTTTAAGCGCTGTCGAGTCGGTTCTGACCCATAGTGACCCTGTATACGGTTTCCGAGGAGAAGCTGGTGAGCTTGAACTGCCAACCTTGCTGTTCTGATGGCTTTGCAGTCTTGCACATTAACCCATAGAGCCACACCAGGATTCCTGAGAGCCCTCAAGAGGAGCCTTTTGTTTAACTCTAACAATGAGCGCCTTCTTAAATGTTGTACTCTAGGTCTCTCTGAGTCTTAATCCACTTTGTTGTTGTTGTTATGTGCCTTTGAGTCAGTTCTGACTCATAGTGACCTTGTATTGGGGTTGCAAGGAGCGGCTGGTGAGTTTGAACCACCAACTTTGTGCTTCAAGCCAACCTTGCAGTTCAGTGCCTTATCCCACAGCGCCACACCAGTAGGATGATTGATACATGAGGAGGCTTCAAAAAATTCATGGAAAATTCCATTATCGTTGATTCCATTTCCTGTAAACTTTTGAAGCCCCTTTGTACAGTCTGATCTTAAGCCTTTTTCTAGGACTCGATTTTCTTATTTATAAAATGGGGGATTTCTTCAACTTTTCTTGGTGTAATGTTATGTGTAACATTTGTTTCCAGACTTCATCAATCTCATGTAAGACTTTGTTTGCATAGAGAAAAAACATGTAGAAGGGAAAGAGAAGCCTAACAGAGTCTGACCAAGCCAAGTTCAAATCCTGACTCTTACTTTTACTTATCTAGCTGGTTCATTTTCTTCGGGTACTAGAATATCAGTTCTAAGAGGGCAGGGCATTTTCTCTGCTTTTCTCTCTGCTACATCCCCAGTATCTTAAACTGTGTCTGACCCAGAGGATGATCTCCAACTATGTATTGGTTAAAGGGATGAATAAATTATTATAGATATTTTTGAGAAATAAGCAGGTTTGGGCACAATATTCAATTAGAGCCTACTTAAGGTTTATGGTTGGTTTTTGTTGTTAAGAGCCATCAAGTCAGTTCTAACTCACAGTGACCCTGTTTAGGGTTTCCAAGGAGCAGCTGATAAGCTTGAACTACTGACCTTGTGGTTCACAATGACTTTGCAGTCTAGTGCATTAACCTACAGCACCAGGGTGGTACAAATGTTTAATGCAGTTGTTGTTAAATGCCATTGGGTTGATTCTGACCCATATGCTAACCAAAATGTTGGAGCTTTGAAGCCCACCCAGAGGTACCTCACAAGTAAGGTCTGGTGATCTACATCCCCAAACTCAACCATTGAAAATCCTATAGAGTACAGTTGTACTGATGAAAACAGAGTTATGATGAGTTAGAATCACCTCCATGACACTGTTGAGTAGTGATGGTATTATTGTTGCTAAGGGCTGCCAATTTGGTTCCAACCCATAGTGACCCTGTATGGAGTTTCCGAGGAGTGGCTGGTAAACTTGAACTGTCAACCTTGCGGTTCAAACTGACTTTGCAGTCTAGTGCATTAACCCACAACACCACACCACATTACCGTATGGTTGAACTTCAGAAACATCACGCTACATCAAAAAAGCTACACACTAAAGACCACATGCTCTGTGATTCCATTCATATGCAATGGCCACTCTAGACATAGGAAGTAGGTTGGTGGTGGTTTGAGTGTGAGTGTGGTTGTTAAGTGCCATCAGGTCAGTACCAACTCACGGTGACCCTGTAGGGTTTCTGAGGCAGGAAATCTTTGTGGAAGCAGATTGTGCCACCTTTCCCCATCAGTTACTGGTGGGTTCAAACGGCCGATCTTGTGGTTCACAGTTCAATGCTTATCCTACAGAGCCGTGGAACTTCCCAGGTTGGTGGTAGTTTGGGATTGAGGGGTTGTTTTGTTGTTGTTATATGCCGTGGAGTCGGAAACCGAGGCTATAAATCTTTATGGGAGTAGAAAGTCTCATCTTTCTCCCATGCAACAGCTGATAGTTTTGAACTGCTGACCTTGTGGTTCATAGCCTGATTCATAAACACTATACTACCAGTAAATAGGCATGAGGGGTCTTTTGGGGCAATGGAATGTTCTATAATTCAACCATGGTAAAATTTGTACAATTTAGCAAATTTTTAGCAATTTAGAAAAGATCATTGAAGTACACACTTAAAATGGGTAAATTTTATATGATATAAATTATACCTTAATAAAGTTGTAAAAAAAATAAAGCTTTGTGGCTGAGTTAAATAGATTTTCAGGTCTTAAATTTTCACAGCACGATGTTAATTTCTACTTGGAGATATTTGGTTTCTAAAGACACTGAGACTCTCTTGAATTCAAAGGGAATATTAGCACTTTAGCTAATCTGAGAATAACCTTCATGCATTTGTTAGAAACACCAGCTATTTGAAAGGGACATTGAATGCATATTATGAAAGTTGTTTTTCTCCAAGATCTCTGACTTCACTCCCCTGAGTGAGCCCCGTCCATCCTGTGAACCTTGTTTCATCTACCTGCAGAAATCCTCTCTCTGGGTTTTGTGATGCTGAAGATGATTCTAACAGAGTCACATTACCATGCCTTTGTCTTTTGTAAAACCGTCTCTGACCATAGTGGACTGTTAGGTAGAGTGTTGAGATATGCTCAGTATAATCAGAAATTGTCTTAATTCTCTTTGTAGTTCCTGGATTATCTTTGCAGTATTGTGATGGATGTTACTCATCACCCCTCAACTGAAGCCCATCCTGTTAGCTACAACAGTCTATTCTAAACTTAGATTCCAAAACATGAGTCTTAGAATATAGACCTATGTGATAAATTCTTTGGGGCCACAAGGAAGTTTTACTTCAATGCATTTGTACTTTATGTTTTTCCTTAGGATACAGCATCAGATAAGTAGTTGAATACGTTTTCCTATTTGTTTCTGCCACTATCAAAACCAAATAAAAAATACTCACTGTCATTGAGGCTATAAGTCTTCATGGGAACAGATAGCTTCATCTTTCTCTTGCAGAACAGTTGGTGGGTTTGAATTGCTGACCTGTGGTTATTGCTTCAGTCCCTAACCCACAGCCCAGCCAGGGCTCCATGCCACTATTATTGTTGTTAGGGATTGTCAAGTCAGTCCCAATTCATAGGAACCTTATGCACACCAACCAGAATGACACGGTACCTGGTTGTGCCATGCTCACAATAGTTAATTTAAGCACATGCTGCTGTCAGTGTGGCAAACCATTCAATTATTAATAGAGGTTTGCAACAGTTTCTCCTCATTTTGAGTTGTGCCCCATCAGTAAATGAAGGTCTTGAATGTGTTTCTCCATTTGCATCATCCTGGTCAGCTCTGCTTTGAGGAGGCAGCTCTTCTCCACTCACCTTTTGAGTTCCTTCCAACCTGAAGAACTCATCTTCCCACACTGTATTTGATAGTGTTCTGGTGCTAGTCATAATGTTTACATCTTACAACACTGTATCTGACAATGTTCTAGTGCTATTCTTAAGGGTTTCAGTGGTGAAACATTCAGAAGTGGTCTTCCTCTTCCTCTTCCTAGTTTGTCTTTTTCTGGAAACTCATCTGGAACCTGTCCACCATAGGTGACCCTGCTGGTATTTAAAATACCACTGGCATAGCTTCCAGCATCACAGCGTCACGCAAGCCCCCACAGTATGACAAAGTGACAGACGAGTGGTGGTTCATGCCACTAGGAAATGCAAAGTTAAATTCAACACTCAAGCATATATAGCTCAGATATATGGTGCTTTTACTATTTTCCTCTTCATGATTCTAGATATAATTTTTCTATTTATGTTATGCATAATTTGGTAAACTTCCTCATATTTTAGTATGTGAATGAATTACAAATCAAAACCATGACTACGTAATTTTGTATGTTTGGAATTATGCTTGTCTACTTTTGGGACAATGTGACATGGACATAATTGTTTTTCTGGTTGCTACACACAGGTAGTGCCATGGATGTGTATGTATGTGTGTTTTATGGGTTAAAAAATATTTTATTTTGTTATTGTTGGGAATGTACACAGCAAAACACACACCAGTTCAAGAGGTACTATAAGTGCAGTTCAGTGACGTGTGTTTTGAAGTATTAAGCATAGGAGTAAACTATGAGTTACCTACTAAATAATATGTTTATCTGGTGAATATTTGTGGCAAGATTTAAACCTCTAGAAACTGAGCTTTAGGAAGGAACCATGAATGCAAGGTAAATTTGACCAGGCAGAACTGGGCAATGTTTTTTCTGTCTAAAAAGTCCCTTACAGCTTGGCAAGGAAATAAAATTGCCTTAAAAGACTTGTGATTGGGGTTTTGTGATTTAGGTACAATTGTTTCTTCTACAATTATTGCTTATGACCTTGCGATAACTTCAAGGACATCTATGGCCTAAGAAATCAGATCAAAGATGCCACTTGAAGTTTCAAAATACGATGCTGTGAGAGTCCACTTATAGCCTTCCAGCAGCCGAGAGGCGAGTTGTGGTTCTGGCTTTGAAAGCCTGTCTTGCCATTTCAGAAAGAACAGTGGGAAACTAAAGTTGCAATTAAAAAAAATAAGGCATGTCGTTTCCTCTCCTGCCCACAAACCTCTTCACACAACCAAACTGAGGGTCGTTGGGACAGAAAGAAGAGCATGCCTCAGGGTTTCAGAGATGCCTGGTAGGACTATTGCTTAATTGAGCTGTTCTTCTGAGCCACGTGGAATTGTTACTAAAAATTAAATAAAAACAACAGAGAGAACATGGAGGAGTCTGTGAGGGGAGAGCTTCGTAGATTTATTTAAAAGGCTTTCATTAAGCGCTGGGGGTTCCCTAGCTTATTAATACCTCACCTCGACAAAATGTATGGTGCAGTGGCGTGTAGGCCTTACCTAAGAACTCCAAAACATGGGCACTTACATGGGAAAAGGTGAAGGCCGTGTTCACAGAATCCTGGTGTGGCACTACGGGTTAATGCGCTAGACTGCAAAGTCAGCTTGAACTACAAGGTTGGTGGTACAAGCTCACCAGCCGCTCTTTAGAAACCCTATACAGGGTCGCTGTGGGTCAGATCCAACTGGACAGCACTGAACAACACCATGTTCATAGTGTTCTCTGAAATCAGAACGACATGGTGGTGCTGTAGGATAAGCCCTGGACTGCTAACCGCTAGGTCGGCAGTTCAAACTCACCAGTCACTCCTTGGAAACCTTATACAGGATCGCTGTGAGTCAGACTGACCCAATGGCTCTTAACAACATCAGTCCCTCCTTCCTGCCCTTGCCTTTGTCCAGGTCTTTTCAGTGGTTGTTGTTGTTGTTGTTAAGTGCCGTGGAGTCGGTTCCGACCCATAGCGACCCTGTACAGGGTTTCCGAGGGTGTAAATCTTTACGGGAGTAGAAAGCCTCATCTTTCTCCCGCGGAGCAGCTGGTAGTTTCGAACCGCTGACCTTAAGGTTCGCAGCCCGATTCGTAACCACTACGCTACCAGAGCTCCTTTCAGTGGTAGGCTTCCTCATTTTGTAGTTGTCATTTTGAAGCCATCTTCTGTGTTTGAAAGATGACTGAAAGGTTTTTGGCAGTACGTCTCAAACTTGAACGTGCACATGAATTACCAGGAAATTTTGCTGAAATGCAGATTGTGACCGAGAAGGTCTGGGTGGGGTCTGATGGTCCTCATTTCTAACAGGCTCCCAGAAGGCATCGGTGCTGATGTGGTGGACCGTGATTTCCTGTAGCTAAGAGTTACAGTGGTCCATAAATCAAATTAGAAGATTCATTTGGAAGTATTTTGCAAACTGTAGAGTGTCACGCTGATGCTACCTGATGGGTTTTTTTTTCTGTTTGGATTTTATTTATTGTATTATATTTCATTTTTAAAGTTCTTTTTGGGTTGTTGCAGGTTAGCAATTCATTCATGCTGGATATATTGCAATAGGACAATATATATCAAAACTAAAAATTAAAAATGAATATATAGTCTGGTATAGCAAATCTGCTGTTAGAAATGAATTCTACAAAACTACTCCTGCCAGTCGGAGACACTAACAAGGTTTATACAAGGATGGTCATTGCATGATTGTTTGAATAGTAACAAATCTGAAAAGTCCTAAACGTCCTTCTCAGAATATGATGGTACAGCCATAGATGGAGTAGTGTTCTGTAGACCCAGCTCCACAACGAGGCTCATCTGAGGTATGGGCATAGAAAGATCTGCTGCAAATAAATATGGTTAACTTAAAATCAGCAACAGCAAAGAACTTGGCTTTCAAATTGTGGTATCTGTTAGTCTAATCTATCTAATTTCTTCTGTTATCCCCATAAAATATCTGGTAGAAAATACACTTAAAGATTAACAACAGTGATCATGTGAGGAAAGGATTATGAGACACATTCAGGTTCTGTTTCCCTGTTGTTGTTTTTTTGCTCTTTGTCTTGTGATACATTGAAGAGTGGAACGTTCAGTACAGGGTAGACATTGCAGGACTTGGGTCTGGGTCTTAGCTTGGCTTGGCAGAGAGATTCAGAGCTCCTGACTGAACTGCTTGAATGATCTCAAAGGTGGCTTGTTGGGCTCAGGGAGAGACTGAATGACGTGTGTGAAGTCATTGTCCTTCCGTAAGGTATCTCGAGTACTTTATATCTTTAATTGAGTGAAGATTTACAGAGCAGATCATCTGGTTTACAGCCAATAATTGTAGACTTTATTTTATGTCAATGATAGACATCTTCTCCTTGTAACAACAGTTATCCCATTTCCTCCCTGTGGTTCCGATTTATGTTCCACCCTCCTTCCTAAGCCTTTTAAACCTTGTCCCCAAGTAAATGTGGCCCTTTTGATCTTGAATGCGCCCTATAAATCTATTACTGGGGTGGCGCTGTGGGTTAATGTGCTGGAATGCAATGTCAGCTTGAACCACAAGGTTGGTGGCTCAGACTCACCGGTCGCTCCTGGGAAACCCTATACAGGGTCACTATGGGTTGGAACTGACTCAGTGGCACTTAACAACAACAACAGCATCTACTTATTCACTGCTTGGTCAAAAATTGTGCCACAAGGGTGAGTTCTGTTCCAAACCTGAAGAGTAGCTGAGGGCCATAGTCACGGGTTCTGACACAGACTCTTGCTGACTATAAATAAGCCCAGTCATTCTGATAACTTTGGATTTTGTTCCAAATTGGCTCCTATTCTACCTTGGACTTTCTAATGGGGTCCCTCTGAGAGCAGTTGGTAGTGGTAGACAGGCAACATCTAGTTCTTCTGGTCCCAGAGTTGTAGAGATGGATGGTCCATTAGTCCACTGGACTCACTGATTCCAAGCGTCTTCAGTGTCTATCACACATGGTGTCTGTGACCAACACTTGAACTTTAGATGGCTGCTCATGAGCTTTTGAGATCCCGGTCACTTCTCACCAAAGCAGGATGCTCTTTGGGGCCTATATTCTGCCACTTGACCTCTTAGACTGTGGCCCTGTGCCCCCAGAGTGTTCTGTAGACCCAACTCCAAAATGAGGCTCATTTGAGGTATGGTCATAGAAAGATCTGCTGCATATAACCACAAGGCCGGTGGCTCAGATTCACCAGTCACTCCTGGGAAACCTTATACAGGGTCACTATGGGAACACATTGTAACACATTGCCTTAAGATGTCTGATAATATCCAAGAAGTTTTCATCATCTTGCCCATTCTCTGCTCCACCACACTGATAGGTAAATACTCATTCATGAGCATCCTCTGTCAAACTCTGACATATCTGTGGGTCTGTTCACACTGCCCCTCCCATCCCAGTTGTCTGTGTATCTGTGGTCAGTACCTGTTGCTCTGAACGTCACCATCTTCTCGCAGGGCACCGGCGCTTTGTGCGGTACTGTATCAGCTCCACACAACAACATTTGAAAGCTTTATGTGGTAACCCCTCTGGGCCCTTTAACCCCTTCCCAGACACAGTGAAGCTTTCCAGGGGATACCTTCTAATCTCAGATGAAGACAAGTCACTCACTCAAACTTCAGTGGAAAGAACTGTTCTTTCTCTCAGTGATCTTTGCTCTGAAGCTTTGTTTTGTATATCTGCCAAACGAGTCTATGATTTTGTTTCAAATGAAAGGCATCTTATCCTCAAGTAGACAAGCCCAGGAAGAATTTGAGCAGGTAAGACCTGAGGTCCCTGAAATGACCTCAAATTGTATTTCTCACTTGTGAAATCACATATAGCCAATGTGACAAACCCATGTACCACTTATGTTATTATTGACTTAACTTTTTTTCACTAATGCAACTCCTTTAACAAACCCATTTTAAAAGGAATTAGGAATGGAGATCTCCTGTAAAAGGTATGAATTGGCAACAATAAATATAAAACTAGTAAAAATTTAAAAGGTCTTCATCTGTGCATCGCATGGTGTGGTGTACAGAGGGATGCATTTATTATCCTTTGGTGGTACCGTTAACAGGTTTGGCTGCCAGCCAAAAGGTTGAAAGGTCAAATCCTCCCAGAGTTGCTTCAGAAGAAAGGCCTGGTGATCTCCTTATGGAAAATCAGCCATTGAAAACCCAATGGAGCACACATCTACTCTGACACACGTGATGGTGAACTTTTTTTGTTTTGGGCAATAGCATGAAATATCTCCACTGTGATTTGTGGGATAAGAGCAATACTAGAAGTGCTATCCAGACTGAGAATCTCTTGTCTGGGAAGGTGGGCTCTGTGTTAAATGCCTGGTATATAATAGATGCTCAATTAATACTAGTTTGATGAGTCAAAAACTAAACTACGGTTTACAATGTTTCCTATTCAATATTGTTGTTGTTGTTGTTAAGTGCTGTCGAGTTCGTTCCGACTCATAGCAACCCCGAATAGGGTTTCCGAGGTGTGGCTGGTAAGCTTGAACTGCTGACCTTGCAGCTCAAACCAACTTTGCAGTCCAGTGCATTAACCCACACCACCACACCAGGGCTCCTAGTGTTTTAAAAATAGATCCGCTATTACTCTCTGTTGAAAATAAAAGCATGTGTTTTTTTTCTTTTTCTTTCTGTTGCAGCATGTCACACCTCTTTGTTCTCTTTAGAATAGCACATGTTTTAAAGAGCTAATTCCAATTCCCCCCATGATCACAGGGCTTGAGTTTGCACAAAGGATGAGCGAATTGAGTCTCCACTGTTTGTGGGATTGTAAAGGCAGAGTATTAACTGTGCACCGTATACATATTTGCAGTATTGTCAGGAAGAGATATCTTTTGTTCTTCTTAAATTGTTGTTCAGCCTCCTGACTAAAGCACTATGAAGAAGTTGTCAGTTGTATCAAACCAAAGGACTTAAATCCTAACATTCTCAGAGCTGCCTAATTTAGGACCATTGAAATTCACATAATATTCTTAGTCCCTATCATGTCTCCACAATGGGCTTTTCAGCTAGATCCAAGTGGATCTTAGGCTAAGATCAGAGAGAAATTAAAAAAAAAAAATGTATATGTGTGCATATATAGTTTTGTTATTGCTGTGAAGTGCCCATGATTCACTTCAACACTGTTTAGTGTTTCTGACGAGCAACTGGTGAGTTTGAACTGCCGACCTTGTGGTTCGCAGTCCAGTGCTTATACATGTTGTTGTTGTTGTTATGTGCCATCGAGTCGGTTCCGACCCATAGCGACCCTGTATAGGGTTTCCGAGGGTGTAAATCTTTACGGGAGTAGAAAGCCTCATCTTTCTCCCGCGGTGCAGCTGGTAGTTTCGAACCACTGACCTTAAGGTTCGCAGCCCGATTCGTAACCACTACGCTTATACATAGAGTTGCCATAAGTTGGAATCAAACTGAAGGCAGCTAACACAATAGCAACTTATATGTATAGACACACACATGCACACACAGAAACACTAGTACAACACAATAGCAGCATATATATATATACACACACACATGCACACACAGAGACACCAGTACAATTAACACAGTAACAACATATATGAATATACACACACACGCACACACAGAGACACTAGTACATTCCAATTTGCACCCAAGATGTTGAACACTAGACTATGCGCTCCTAAGTCTTCTCAATTCTGAGTATTATAATTCATTTCTTAGTATAACTGACATAATTACTGTTTTCAATGAAATCCGAGATTTTCTTTATGCAATCCATTTTTAAGGAAGAGCTAGGTATGTGCACGCTTACAGCACACACACACACCCCGATCATGTAATTATATTCTCTCTGAATCTTTATACTCAGTGGCTGTGATTTCCTTTGTGTCTTATTGGGGGTTTCAGCTGGCAATTGAATGACTTGTGGGAAAAGATACAATTTTTGTCATAAACATTGGTGTGGTTGGAATACGACTACCTTGTGTGAAAGTTGAATTTTGGGGGGTATGCATGAAATCTTGGTATTTTCGGGTCCACATTGTCTGCCTGAGTCGACGGGTTGCAGACTTGCAACTTGCCATTTTTGTGAGTGGTTTCATTTTGAAAAACAAGATATTTTGAGAGGACATCTATGTGTGAGTGGAAGTGTGTGAGCACCCTGTCCCCACTAAGCATCCTGTTGTTGGCAAGGCAGCCCAGAGTCTCAACCTTCTAAAGGGCTACAGCAAGTCTGGCTACCAACTGTGTACTTGTTAAGTGCCATCGAGTTGGTTCTGACTCATAGCAACTGGTGGGTTTGAACTGCCAGTCTTGTGGTTGGCAGTCCAGTGATCCTACAGAGTCACACCAGAAATCAAAAAATCTGTGTACTAGTGATGTTCTTTGTATTGGCTTGGCCATTGTATTTTCATTTTTTTTCAGTACACAAAACCAAGAAGAAGATTAAATACCATATGAGTTCCTGTGAATACTCTCATTTCAAATTCAAGACTACAGGATTTTGCCTCGCCTTTTCTATAATGTGCAAATATGTAATGTTTGTGTATATATATATATGTGTGTGTATATTATATAATGTGCAAATACGTAATGTTTGTGTGTATATATATATGTAATTTTTTTTCCCTTCTTCTTCTTCCCTGATCCTAGGTAAATTGTTGTTAAGTGCCATCAAGTTGGTTCCAACTCACAGCGACCCTATCTAATGTTTCAGAGGAGCAGCTAGTGAATTTGAACCTCTGACCTTGAAGTCTAGGGCACTCTCCTACAGCACCACACCAGGACTCCTTAAAAAAAAAAAAAAGTTAGGTCAGTTAGGGACAATAAAATGAGAATATCTCATATGTATCCATTTGCTTTACATCACATCAAACACACAGCAGCCTTAGAATAGGAAAATGAATACCATCAATATCAATGTTATTGTTGTTAAGTGCTGTTCAGTCAATTTCAACTCATAGCGACCCTGTATAGGATTTCGGAGGAGCAGCTGGTGGGCTTGAACTGTCAACACTGTGGTTTGCAGTCCAATGCTGATCCTACAGCGCCACACCAGGAGCCCATCAATACCAACAGGAGTGTATGAAACTGCTAACATTGGTGTTCACATATTTCCCCTTCTTCCATTTTTAAGGAGTCATGGTCGTGCTGTGGGTTAGGTAGTGCACTGCTAACTACAGTTGGCACCAGCTGCTCTGCTGGAGGAACACAAGACTCTCTTATCCTCTAAAGATTTGCAATTTCAGAAACCTCACATAGGGTCATGCGTCGGAATCAACTAAATGGCAGTAGAGAGTCTTTGGCATATTTTTTAAATGGTTGTCGTACTATGTCCACAAAGAAATTTGCCCAATAGAAATAATCGATGTTTAACCATCTCAAGAAGTAGCATATGATCAAGAGCCAGTGGTAGTGAAGGAAGAAGTCCAAGGTGCATTGAAGGAATTGGCTAAGAACAAGGCTCCAGGAACTGTTGGAATGCAAATTGAAATCTTTCAACAAACTGATGCAGCACTGGAGGCACTCACTCATCTATGCCACGTGATTGGAAGAGATCCATATCTGTGCTCATTCCAAAGAGAGGTGACCCAGTGGAATGTAAAACCACTGGACAATGCCATTAATACCTCATGCAAGTAAAATGTTGCTAAAGATCATTTTTAAATGGCTGCAACAGTACATTGACAGATAACTACCAGAAATTCAAGCAGGATTCAGACGAGGATGTGGAACAAGGGATATCATTGCTGACATCACATGGCTCTTGGCTGGAAGCAGACAATACTAAAAATATGTTTTCCTGTGCTTTATTGACTATGCAAAGGATTCCCACTATGTAGATTATAATAGCATTGCAGACAATGAGTATTCCAGAACACTTAATTGTGCTCAGGAGGAATCTGTACATAGACCAAGAAGTGGTTGTTCCAACAGAACAAAGGGACACTGAATGGTTTAAAATTATGAAAGGTATGTGTCAGGGTTGTATTCTTTCACCATGTTTATTCAATCTGTATGCTGAGCAAATAATCTGAGAAACTGGATTAGATGAAGAAGAATGTGGCATCAGGATTGGAGGAAGACTGAACAACAACCTTGCATAGTCAAATGATACAACCTTACTTGCTGAAAGCTAAGAGGACTTAAAAGACTTATTGCTGAAGATCAAAGACCACAGTTTTAAGTATAGGTTGTCCCTCAATGTGAAGAAAACAAAAATCCTCACCCCCGGATCAGTAAAGAACACCATGATAAATGGAGAAAATATTGAAGTTGTCAAAGACTTCATTTTGCTAGGATCCACAGTCAACACTTATGGAAGTCAAGAAATCAAAATATATATTGTATTAGGCAAATCTGCTGCACAAGACTTCTCTACAGTGTTTAAGAACGAAGTTGTTAGTTTGAGGACCGAGTTGTGCCTGACCCAAGCCATGGTATGTTCAGTAACCTCATATTCATGTAAAAGTGGGACAGTGAATAAGGAAGCCTATAGAAGAATTGATACATTTGAATTGTGGTGTTGGAGGAGAATATTAAAAGTACCATAGACTGTCAGAAGAACTAACAGATCTGTGTTGGAAGAAGTATAGCTGGAATGTTCCTTAGAATCCTGGATCGCTCATATATTGGATATATTATCAGGAAGGAACAGTTACTGGTTCTGGTTCATAGAGACCCTGTATAGGGTTTCTGAAAAGCAGCTGGTGATTTTGAACCACTGACCTTGCAGTTTAAATCAACCTTGTAGTCTAAGGCATCGCCCTGCAGTGTCATACCAGGACACACACACACTACACTCTATCTATCTATCTATCTATCTATCTATCTATCTATCTATCCATCTATCTATATTGTTGTTGTTAAGTAAAAGCCTCATCTTACTCCCACGGAGCTGCTGGTAGTTTCAAACTGCTCACCTTACAGTTCACAGCCCGATTCGTAACTACTATGCTACCAGAGGTATATATATATGTTGTTGTTAAGTACCGTTGAGTCAGTTCTGACCCATAGCAACCCTGTATAGGGTTGCCAAGGAGCAGCCGGTGAGCTTGAACTGCCAAACTTGCAGTTCAAACGGCTTTGCAGTTCAAACGATTTTAAGTCTGGTGCATTAAGGCACAGCACCACACCAGAATGTATGTATGTGTATATATATATATATATGTGTGTGTAAATTTCAGGGAAGTTCTGTTTTGGTATTTTTTCTTTCATTGAGTTTCTTCTTTAGAGACTTTCTTCCATTCATTGTTGGCTTTTCATCAATATTTTTCACTTTCTCTTGTCACCTTTTCACTCCTTTTTGTTCCTTTAAAATTTTTAGAACTTTACGTTTTTAGCCTTTAATTGACCTTAAGGTGTAATATAATGTATTGACTAGTATTTTATTGTTGTATTTTCCTCTCACTTAGATTGAATTTTTAAAAAACAGTATTTAAAAAAATATATAAATCTTTCTTGAGTTCTTTCGCCTCATTTCTGAGGTTATCTAGTTCTGATTTCTGCTCTTTTCTCAGATCTTGGGTAATTTTCTTGCATAATGCTATGATAGGCTACAGGTTTGATCTATTTTGGGGGCCTGTCTGTAGCATGCTTTGATCTCTGAGAATGGTGTTTGTTACTGGTTTTTTGTTTTTCTTAGATGTCGTCAAGTCGGTGGTATTGCTTCTTAGTTACCTTTCTTCTTTTGTAATTTTACAAGGGACCATACCTCAGTGCTTTTCTGTTGCTTGTTTTATGTGAAGTTGGTTTTCTTGAACTTTGCAAAGGAGGTGGTCCAGCCTAGTGTTTTCATCTTCAGAGCGCTTCCTCATCTCTTTCTATGATGCGTTTACACATATAGGGGCTTACTTTCCATTGTTTTGGTTCTTCCTCTCCCTGACTTTTATCTATACTTTCCATTTTGATTCTCACCCCAGATAATAGTTCTCAGTGTGAGCCCCATTCCTGGAAGGGTCTTTGGTATATTGCCATTGAGTGTTTATGTGGCCCCATAGCTCTTGTCCCTTTTAGAACTTGTGGCTGGCCTCTGGCACTGACCTTTTCTTATCAGGGTCATAACTGTCTCAGTGTTGCCTCAAGTGGGCCTCAAGCAGGCCCACTCTGCCCTCTGGTGAAGATTTGTTGGCGCTTGCAGGTTTCTGTAATTGTCAAGTCTAATGAGATGACACTTTTCTTTCCTCTAATTCCTCTAATGGAAGCCGGTCCTCTGAGGTCTTATGGCTCTTGTCTGTATACTTCCATTTGAAATGATCTACTTTTGTTGTAAATGTTGGTCATGAATTTGATTTTGCTGTTTAGTTGCTCCATTTGTTTTTAGGCAAGGATTTAGGGAGACAAAAATATGTTTTTGCTGTTGTCTGCATCTTGCCCCATGCCTCCTCTATTAGTTGTCTGTTGCTGGGTGTGTAACCAGTGACAAGAAACTTCTTAACTTCAAACAATACCCATGTATTACCTCACAGGTATAGAGATCATAAGTCTGGGGAGACTTGGTAGAATTCTATGTTTATGGTCTTCCAAGGCTAATATCTAAGTGTCAGCTGGGCTGACTTCTTACCTGGAGGCTCTTGGGGAAGACTCCTCTTCCAAGTTCATTCAGATGGTTAACAGAATCCAGTTCCTGTGTTATAGGACTGAAATTCCAATTTTCTTGCTGGCTGCTGACCAGTGGTCACTTGGAGTTCATGGAAGCCACCCCCCAGTCCTCGCATGTAGGATTGTCCATCTTCCAAGCCAGTAATGGTGCTTTGAATCCCCTCTGTACATTGAGCTCTCTGAGTTCCCATTTGGCTATCAACTGGGATGACTCTCTACTTTGAAAAATCTTGTGTGATTAGGTTACATCTGCCCAGATAATCTTCCTCTCTTAACTGATTATTAACCTTCATTACATCTGTAAAATCCCTTTTAACACCAAATAATGCCAAGGGCTGAAGATCATCTTATAATTTTGCCTAGCACGTCCCTAGTCACTTATTTTGAATTTCAACAGTCTATTGATTTCCTACCATGTTCTAGGTCTCAAGGATGCTGTAGTGAACAAGACAGGCCTGGTCCTGACCCCAAGAGTAGAAAATTAATGCTGAAGGTTTAATAAATAGATGGATGGATGGATAGATAGATGTATAAAGATCTAAACGCATCCAGAGAAAAGCCACAGAAGACTGAGACTCAATATTATTGGGCATGCTTTAAAGGTTAATGTATCATCTTGAATGGAGATGTTGCTCAACATCTGATGAGGATCTTAATACATCAATACTTCTGTTATCATTGACTGATGACCTCGCATAATAAAAGATCTTGACTTGCGTGTATGTTAACAATTAATGGGATGGGTAATGCATCACACTGAGTATATGGAAAGTAATAAAGAGGTGTTAATGAGAATTACATGGGTTAGTTGGTGTCATTAATGGATCCTTTGTTCTGACAGAGCAGCAGTATCTTTTTCAGGTGACAGGGTTGCCGTTCTGGGTACCCAGTTGACTTAAGCATGCCAATTCAACTGCCTTTATTTCTTTGAGGGTGTTTTCCATTGTAAGAATCTTTTCCTTGTCTGTTCTGACTGCCACTTTTCCTTGACCCTTTCAGAGATTTTAGCTGAGTACTTTGTCTGAGTATAGTTTCTCTCCCATAATTATTTGTATGGTTTTGTCATGGTTCTTTATTTCCCAGAAGGTCTCTAATCTTTTGTCTATTCCCTGATGGAACAGAATGCTAGTGATCAGCTTTACAATAGATGCTGCTACACATGGGTCCCTGTTTATTTATTCCAAAATATCTGTCATAAAGAATGAATGAGAAGCTAATATCCAGAGACTAGAAAAGCAAAACTGCATATTAGAAAGAATCAGCATTTGTTAGCATAAGTAAGACTCTGAGTCTTGATTATAAGTGTCAGTGTGTTAAAAACATTGACTAAACCCAGTGTGAAATTGCAAGTCTGTAATGCAAATATATTTGGGGAAATGCAAACACATTTATGCATGCATTAATTCATCCACTCAACAGCAATTTATTGAGTGCCTACCATGTGTCAAATATTCTTTTAGCCCCTGGGGGAACAGTAGGGTAACACACAGAAAATGGCATTACCCTTTGAGAGCTTATATTCTAGTAGTGGGAATCAGAAAACGAGCAATATAAAGATATTATTTCATCATCATTTATTGACAGACAGTAATGACTTTAAGGTTGGTAAAGAAATTTGGTTGAAGCAAACGAGGAGGGATTGTAGTTGAAATATAAAGCAGTGGACACTGTCTGCACACGGATTTGTTCTTTTTCCTGCGGACATTTGTAAGAACTATTTCATCTTGGTTGGTTCACATATTATTTTTAATATTCATCTCAAGATGCAGAACCATCAGTTGGGCTGCATCTATTTATGTTGGTACGCAGTAAATGTTTATTCAATGCATGAATATTACTGAGTTTAATTTTTATGCAAGATAATTATTAGTGTAGTTGAATATAATAAATATTTTTGAACTACACACTTTAATTTTACCCTTGAGTTAGTCAAAGTGTCAGTACTGTTAATAATAACTACTAGAATTGAATCTTTAGTTCTCGGCTGTACTGTCACCTCTTTCGGGAGACTTTCTTGACCAGTCAGTCTGTTGGAGATCCTTGTTACCTAAAATTGCACCTTTTTTTGTTCCCTTGATGTTAGAGAATCTCATGCATGAACACCCTTTTTCCCTCTCACCCTCACTAGATAGTAGACTTCAGAAGAGGAGGGGCTGAATGTGATTTATTTATCAATGTGTACAGTTCACAATGAGTGATGCATGGTAGTCCCTCAGAAATACTTATTCAATGAAATTCACTCCTCTCTCTTCCTCCTTCCCCTCTTTTCTTCCCTCCACTCTTTCTCTCTCCCTTCTCCCATCCTCCCTTTCATCTTCTTCTTTCTCTCCCTCCCTCCCCATCTCTCCTTACCTTACCCACTTCCTTTCTTGTCTTCCTTCTTTCCATTGTCTTCTGTCCATTCAGCACACATTGGGCTGCTAACTAAAAGGTCAGCAGTTTGACTCCACCAGCCACTCCAAGGGAGAAAGAGGAGGCTTTCTGCTCTCATAGAGATTTACAGTCTCAGAAACCCTATACTAGGTCGTTATGAGTCGGAACTGACTTCACGGAACATCACAGTAGCAGTAGCATTCACTAATCATTTTGTGTTTTCTGCAAACATTCACAGAACGAACATCAATAGCAGCTCATTTATTTATTGAGAGCTTATTATGTACCAGACACAAGGAAAACAGAACAATGAATGATGTTGCTAATACATTATAAGAATTTACTCTGGAGTGCCTAGTCTGTATTAGGCACTGTACCAGGATTTCTATACCGTGTTCTCTAATCCTGACAAGTACTTTACATGATTGTTGTTGCTGTTAAGTACCATTGAGTCGGTTCTGCCTCATAGCAACCCTGCATAAGGTTTCCAAGGAAAGGCTGGTGAGTTTGAACTGTCCACCTTGCAGCTCAAATTGACTTGCGGTCCAATGCTTATTCTACAGTGTCACATCAGGACAAGATACACACTGTTGTTTATCCCCATTTAACCGATGTGATAAAGGGGATAGCATGCCAAGTCACACAGATAAAGACAAGCCAAGCTGGACCTAAGATACAGAGCAGTCTTTATTGCTTCTGTTAGTCTTTCTGTCTCCAAGTAAACGAATAGATTTAAACATTTGGGTTGTGACCACTAACTTGTGTTGTGATGCGTCTGGATAAACAAGAAAGTTGAGGTACAAATTTATGTCACTTTTGTGAGTATCACTTCACCCTTTACTTGTTTTTTCTTTCACTTTTTACTGTGAATTGAGTGAAGGTTTACAGAGCAGATCATTAATTTTACCTTCAACACATCATATACTTGGTTGGGTTCATCTCAGTGACTGCAATCACCTCTAAATGTAACTGGAGGAGTCCCTGAGACTATTGCCCTGAATTCCTCTTAAGACCTTGTAATAGTTAGTGTTCTGTGCCAACTTGACTAGGTCAGAATTTCCAGTGGTCTGATAAAGGAGTCCTGGTGTAGCACGGTGGGTTAATGCACTGGACTGCAAAGTCAGTTTGAACTGCAAGGTTGGAGATTCAAGTTTACCAACTGCTCCCTGGAAACCCTACATAGGGACGTATGGGTCTGAACCGACTCAACGGCATTTAACAGCAACAACAAATAGTGGAGATGTGCTTATTCCCATGGTGATGAAACCCAATACAGGTCTAGTTAACTCTGTGATGAGTGGCTATGAGCAGCCAATCAACTGAAAGAATGTTTCCTTAGGGGTGTGGCCTGCTCCCAATATAATGGAACATGGAAGAGGCTCTTTCTCTTCTGCTGAGAACCTGGGACTCTACAATTATTAAGCCATTTCTTTGATATTAATTTTTCTTTATAATTAATATGTATATATATATATTTCAGTGGTTTTATTTCTCTAGAAAACCCAGTCTCAGATATGTGGTACCAAGAAGTAAAGAAAATCACAAGGATGAGCTTTCTATATCGGTTCTCAAGTCTAATTTTAAAGACACTGATATAGGGTGAAGGCATGTCAGACCTCCAGTTCATAGGTATCAGCTTTGGGCTGATTTTGATTCTCTTCTCCCTTGTGAAGGCAGAGAAAGGTCAGACATGGTCCCCACATGGTTTTTTGGCAGTGGGCATCAGGAGTGGAATTTATTGCAATGACTCCAGATTCATGGAAGCATGAGGTTAAGAGAAAGAACCAATAGGCCTGGGAAGTTAAAGTTTTGGTTTTTAGATGGTTAGCTTGAATTTTGTTCCCTGTAATGGCTGAAAGGAATGTTAGGGATGAAATGACTTCAGCAGGGAGAGAGCAGATGCTTCTGGAGTTTCCTAAAGCAGATGTTGGACTAGATGGCTGATATGGGGGCAGGGCCTACTGGATCCATCCTGCCAGAGGCCCAAGGCCATATGCCTATGAATGGGGTTAATCTAAAGGTGGGAAAGAAAAGATTGACCTTGAGTGTTTTTAAAAGGTTTATATGTTTGACGTCCTTATGGATGTTGTTTTCTCCTTCTTATTACTGTAAAATGGACATACATATATGATATAAATGAATATTGGGAATTATGATTACAGAGACCCTGTAAGCCCACTTTCAATGTATACTTGATTGGATTTGCTAATAGGGGAGTTAGAATTTGCCCAGAAAGAAATAGAGTTTTTGCTTTAAGCCTTTGTAGCGTATGGGGTCATAAGTGGACTTCTGAACCCCACCCAGAACCAACAGAGTTGGTACATTTGCATTTGAAAAGATGTGCAGTTCAACCCAGAACTGATGAGAGAACAGGAGATTCATGTGGGGGAAAAAACCAAATTGGACTGTTTGGCTTTTTAAATTTCAAGCAAGCTGTTTGCTTTGGAAGCATCAAGGCAAGGAAAAGTTGACCCATCAAAGAAAATCCTCTTTTAGGACTGAAAGTTAAAGGGGACCAGCGAGCCCTATGCTCACTGGTGACCAACTAGGTTGACTTGTGATTGGAATTGGGGGAATGCATCAATGGAGACACAGGTTGAGTTTGGATATGTTCTGTTGGTACCTGTTGACCTTGAGATGACAGAGAGAAGAGGAAGGGCTGGCTGGTCTGAAGTTTAAGGAGTTGTGTGAACTTTTGAGTCCACAGGCACTGACCTAGCCCTTGGGGGCCAGGGTTGAGAGTGAAGGGGCCAGCTAGTCTGAAATGTAGAGAGGTGTATGTGAACTTCCAAACTGGTAGCTGGTACCCATTTGACCTAGCTTGGATGGCTAGGGCTGAGATGACCAGAAATAAACCAACCAGATGAAGATAAAGATGTTTGATACTGTGAACAAGTGTAAATTGCTACAGTTTGGTGGACTGGATTTGTGCTTATAGATGGATGCAGTTGCTCAAATTTCAACTGGAATGGAAGATTCTTCAGACCAAGGAACCTGCTTGTCTCTCCTCAATGTATTAGGTTGATAGGGTCAGGCAATTTAGACACTGACTATCAAAAATGGGAAGCTATACAGGTATGAAGTGCCTGGCTTGCAAACTTTCATGATTGTGCTTAGTTTCAGAATAAGAGGAGCAAGGTAGAATCCCCACTGAATAATTTTCCTCTTTTCCAGATGGATCTGGTGAAATGGGGTTGGGGAATGATGCAGATAGGATTTTATTGTTTTAACTGTGAGCAATTGTTAGTAGGATTAGTTGTGATGGTCAATACTGTAATTGTAGAAGATGTGTAACTAAAAGGGGGGTTTTAGTTAATCATTCATGTCAGGAACAGACAATTCCAGAACCACTCAAGAAGTAAGGACTTGAGTGAAGTGTGGGATTCCTGCCTTTAAAAGTGGTAGCAGAGGTGGTGGCATGGAGAGACAGAGCAGCTGTGGGAATCTAGACCCATGGACTGAGTAAGCCTGTGTGCCTGTGGGCAGGAAGCTGACTTGCAGAATATTTCCTTTGGACATTTAAATAAATATATTTAAATTTTCTTCCAATCCAGGGATTGAAACTCATGCTGGCACTGCCTTCTTGGAACCCCAAGGATGAGTTCAAAGCTAAGCTGAACTGATTCATTCGTGGTGAATCCTGGGAGATTGTTTGTCGCTTGGGTTTTGCCATGCAGAAATAGAAAGTTAGGGTGCTGCTGCTATTTTGTTACTACATGGGAAGAACATAAGTCTTCTGAAGATCCAGAATACTCCCTAAAAATGAAGTCGACCCAAGTGGAACTAAGAGAAGGAAAGTTTTTGGAGTTCTGATTCCAGGAGTGGCTGGATTTTGTTTCCATTCCAGCCTGTTAGAATTGGGATTTCTATCGTCTCCATCTCATGTTGTACCTGACAGAACTGTAGAACCAGAGTAAGATAACTAATGTGTCAGAGTGGTGCTTAGCAATGCTGACATGACAAGTGAACCCTAAAACCCCAGTGGCTTAGCAGTAACGAGGTGTCCTGATTCACATCACAGTCTCTTGGGGGTTAGGTGAGTCTCCTGCATGACTGTCCTCTGAAAGTTGCCCAAGATCTGGATGATTCCATCTTTCAGCAATGCTTCTGGAACCTGTATCCTCCAGGGCACATGGGCAAATAAGGAGAGTTCTAGAAGACTAGGTGATTTGCTTGCTTGTTTTCTTTCTCTTTTTTAATGAGATAAAATTCAAAGAACTGAAAATGAAACCTTTTCAAAGATATCATTCCATGATGTTAAGTTGCTGTTAAGTGCCGTCGAGCGGGTTCATATCATTCATAATGTTGTGCAACTGCCACCTTTACTTCTAAAATGTTCCCCTCATCCCTCAAGGGCACCTAGTGCTCATTTATAGTCACTCTCCAGCCTCCACTCATCTGCTTTCTGTCGCTGTGGGATTAACCTATTCTGGATATCTCATATAAATTGTACCGTACACTTTGTGACCTTTTGTGGCTGACATCTTAAGTGCTAGACCTCACTGTGGCTCCCATCTTCCCAGACATGCTAGTTAAGGACTCGTGTCATTTTGACAGGGCCAGGGTTCTCGGTGGTTTGGTAGTTGAGGTGGAGTTACCACCTCCATGATGAGCTCTAACATGAAATCACCCCCCTGATGTGATCAACCCTGATCTCATGTAATTATTCTCTGATGTTAATGAGGCCAGATGCAATCTCCAGGATTTGGTTGTATCTTGAGTCAATATCCTTTGAGATATAAAAGGAGAGCAAAGTGAGCAGAGCTTAAAGGGACCTCCTGCCACCAAGAAAGAAGAGTCAGAGGTGGAGTGCATCCTTTGGGCCTGAAGTCCCTGTACTGTGAAGCTTCTAGATCCAGGGAATAATTGATGCTAAGAGAATACATGTCTAGCTGTTAAAGCCATCCACTTGTGGTATTAAAATTATGTCAGCACTAGAGAACGAAGTCACCAGGCTAATTCCCTTAGCCATAACCCACTCGAATGGCCCTGACCTAGCTACCTGGGAGTCTGGAACATGCAGAAAAGCACAATGAATTAGTGAGCAGTAGAAGCTTCCAGCAGTCACTTTCTCAAGAGCTCCAGTGGTCCTTTTGTTTCATCTTCTCCATTCAGAACAAATGCTGCTGTAGACTGAAATTCACAAATGCACCCATAGATGCTTTGATAGAAAGCTCAGGAGTCTCCCTTCTTTTCTGTTGGTCGGGCTGCCCATGGCTCCCCCAGAGCCTTTCTCTTCTGATGTAGTCACCTAGTCATGACTCACTGTCTCCATCTTATACCACACAGAGAGCTTCTTTGAAAGATTCCTACATAAGGATTCCTTTTTGCCTGAAACTGATGACTGTTTCTTATGTATAGACCCATTCCTTTTTCCCCTCGTAGTCTTCCATACTAATCAGGTGCAATGTCTTTGTAGCATTCAATCTAATATTTTGGGTTGCTCAACAAAATGCTTGTCCCTCCCTTCCTCCCTCTCTGCCTCCATCCCTTCTTTCTTCTAATCCTTTGTTTCTCTTTCTCCCTTTTCCCCTCTCTTCTTCCCTCCATCATTTTTTTCTTGCTGGACAACTACACAGCTTTAAATTGTAAATGATCTCAGTGTGCATGACTGATTCCAATATTATAGCATAGTTCACCTTTCTTGCATACATATGCTATTTGGTTAACCTCCATCTGTTAGGTGATTATCTATATTCCAAACCTATATTTTAGAAGAAATTAGAAATTTCCTCGTAGGCCCCCATGGCTCTTGGCCCACAAATGCCCTCTTGAAGCCCCCCCTCCTGCTTCATTTTGAGCTGGATACATGCTGCAACCCTGTAATTCTCCTTGTTTCCTCACTGCTTTCTAGTTAGAGATATCTAACAGCAATTGACTGGGTTTTTATTAGTTCTTTGGGTACATTTTCCATTTCTCAAGGATCTCTCATCAGGGGTGCTTTGCCAGTAATTACCACAGCACTGAAGATTTGAAGGAGCTTCCTCTCAGCATTGAGTGATGGGATTTCTTAATACGACTGTTTTTATTTGGGGAGGAGAAAAATTAAATGTGCGGTTCCATACTAGATTTATTCAGTCTGCAAAGACATTGAAATAATTGTGTTCATATAAGAAACTTTCTTTTTCTGTTGTTGTGGTTTTTTTTTTTTTTTTTTTTTGCTTTGTTTTGTTTGAGAAACTTTCTTGGTTATTCTGCACACCCATATAAAAATGAAAAAGGCATCTATGTATTTATAATTTCCCTAAGGATAATAAAGGCACCGTGGTGTGCAATATAGTTAAATGCTGGCTTGCTAACTGAAAGGTTGGTAGTGCAAACACACCAGTCTCTCCCTCAGTAGGAGAGAAACCTGACCAGCGGCCCTTATAAAGATTGCTGCCAAGGAAACTCTATGAACCAGTTCTCCTCACATGAGTCGACATGAGTTGGAATCAACTGAATTTCACAAAACAGCAGCAAAAAATAAGGATATTTGCAAGAAATGTATTCCATTAACAGTTCAGTGGTGTTTAGGATAGCTATTTAACTAGAGAATTGTTGTTGTTAAGTGTCACTGAGTCAGTTCCTACTCATAGTGACACTGTATAGAGTTTCCAAGGAGCACCTCATAGGTTTGAACCACTGACCTTGTGGTTCAAACTGGTCTTGGGGTCCAGTGCTTTATCCTAAAGTGCTACATCACTACTCCACTCACTACCTTCTGTTGTTGTTGTTCTTGTTGTTAGGTGCCATCAAGTTGATACCGACTCATAGCGACCATATGCACAGCAGAACGAAACACTGCCATCCTGGGCCAACCTCACTACCGTTGCCACACTTGAGTCCATCGATGCTGCCACCTGGCCAATCCATCTCATTGGGGTCTTCCTCTTTTCCTCTGACCCTCCACCTTACCAAATACGATATCCTTCTCCAGCAATTGGTCCCTCCTGACAAAATGTCCGAAGTATGAGAGATGAAGTTTGGCCATCTTGGCCTCTAAGGAGTACTCTGGCTGCACTTGTTTCAAAACAGATCTATTGGTTCTATGGGCAGCCCGTGGCACTTTCAATATTCTCCTCCAACACCATAACTCAAAGGCATCAATTCTTCTACTGTCTTCCTTATTCACTGTCCAGCTTTCACATGCCTACCTTCTGTTGGAGTTTGGCAAACTATAGCCTCAATGTAAAGAAAACAAAAATCTTCCCCACTGGACCAATGAATGATGTCATGATAAAAGGAGAAAAGATTGATGTTGTCAAGGACTTCATTTTGTTCAGCTCCACCATCAACACTCATGGAAGCAGCAGTCAAGAGATCAAATGATGTGTTACATTAGACAAATCTTCTGCACAAGACCTCTTAAAAGAGTTCAAGAGCAAAGATGTCAGTTTGAGGACTAAAGTGCGCCTGACCCAAGCCATGGTATTTTCAGTATCCTCTTGTGCATGTGAAAGTTGGACAACGAATAAGGAAGACTGTAGAAGAATTGATAAATTTGATTTGTTGTGTTGAAGAAAAATATTAAAGGTACCAAGGACTTCCAGAAGAACAAATCAATGTTAGAAGTACAGTTAGAATGCTGTTAAGCAGCCGAGACAGCCAGACTTGGTCTCTTATACTTCAGACATATTATCAGGAGGGACCAGTCTCTGGAGAAGGACATCATGCTTGGTGTAAAGTGGAGGGTCAGCAAAAATGAACGAGACCCCCAACAAGATGGATTGGCACAGTGGCAGCATCATGGGTTTAAATGTAGCAGCAGTTGTGAAGATGGCACAGAATCAGGCGGTGTTGGCACCAACTTGATGGCACTGAACAGCAACAAACCTCCTTGTTGTTTTTTTTTTAAATAAAGTTTTATTGGAACACAGCTATGCCCATTTGTTGACATACTTTCTATGGCTGCTTTTGTGTAGCAAAATTGAGTAGTTGCATCAAAGATTGCACTGCCTACAGTATCAAAAATCTTTCATTATGTGGATCTTTACAGAAAAAAATGTGTCAACCTCTAACCTTGATGAACAAGTACAATCTTAGGATTCATTAATATCTCATTTTTTACATGGACACACTCTGATTAGCTGCCCCCTTTTATCATTTGTAAGCAAGTGTCTTAGTCCCCTAGTGTAGCTGGTACATAAATGCCACAAGTGAATGACTTTGAGGAACAGTCATTTCTTTTTCTCACAGCTCAGGAGGTAGGATGCAGGGGTTCTACTGGTTCATTCCAGTTTGAGCCCCTGCTAAGAACTGACATTTCCACTCCAGAGATGCCCAATCAGAATCTGCATTCTAACAAGTTCCCCAGAGATTCCTGTGTATACATGGAATTAGGGATCTCCAATAACTACCTCTGGTAGCGTAGTGGTTACGAATCGGGTCGCGAACCTTAATGTCAGCGGTTCGAAACTACCAGCCGCTCCGTGGGAGAAAGACGAGGCTTTCTACTCCCGTAAAGATTTACACCCTCGGAAACCCTGTACAGGTTCGCTATGGGTCGGAACCAACTCGACGGCACTTAACAACAACAACAACAACAATAACTACCTGGAGATCTTGTTGAACTGTGGATTCTAGTTCAGCCTATTTGGGGACAGAAAGGCAAATTCTCAGCAGGGGGTTGAACCAGAATGAACCAATTGAAACCTTCACTAGAAATTCGAATTTAGTATGTGTTCTGGATGGAGGGGGGATCCTTCTTGGTCTATTTTGTCTTCTTATAGAAGACAATCTTTGTAGATTCATCTACTTCCATCATTGACATCAGATAGTGACTGTTTCTGCCTTCTATGTCTCTGTTTATGTTGTTGCTCCTTAGTTACTCAGAGATGATTAAGTTTAAGACCCCCCCTACGTGGGTATGACTTCATTAACATGGCAAAAAGATTCTCTTCACAGTGGGATTACATCCATACAAGTAGGGGTTAGGATTCTAAGACATGCAAGGAGGGCTTCAAAAGTTTATGGAAAAATGGAATTAAAAGATAAGGGAATTTTTCTATGAACTTTTGACGCCCCCTCTTATTTGAGAGGAAACAATCCAATCTTAACATCAAGTTCAACTGAAAAAAATTACATGAAAGAAAGAAAGTTTGTTTATAGGTTAGAGACATTTGTACTCATTCATTTATATCTGTTTCTCAAACAAGCAAGCAAACCCCAAATCAACCATGAAAGAACTAAAAACAATTTGTTTCTTTGCCACATCTCATTCCTCATTTCTGTTTGGAGTCCTGGTGTGGCATTGTGGGATAAGCACTGGACCACAATATCAGTTTGAACCATAAGGTTGGCAGTTCAAACTTACCAGCTCCTTGGAAACCCTATATATGGTCACTATGAAATGGAACTGACTTGATGGCATTTAACAATTTAACAACTAGCTCATTAATTCTAACACACAAGTTAAAGATTACCTAGGGTCAACACTGAGGAAATGGTTAATTGACTTAAAGTGATTTTTCCTAAACTGGAAGATAAGTACTAGGGAAATTTTTTAACCTTAAAATGTCTGTAGCTACTGGTATCTGATATTGTGCAATGCATCTAATTAGTTTGACAGAAAGTGCTGAGAACTTAACAACTTTCCAACTGTTTGTGTCAAAAATATGGAATGCTATATAGGTGAAGTTCAACCTCACAAAATTAGATAATTAGTACGTGGAACATTCGTCTACAGCTTCATTTAAAGATTGACTTGAAGATGAGATAAAACCATGAGAATTCTCTATTCTTATTTATTTGTTTGTTTGTTTATATGTTATTGTTGTTAAATGCTTTAGAGTTGATTCCGACTCATAGTGACCCTGTATAGAGTTTCTGAGCCTTTAAATCTTTGTAGGAGCAGAAAGTCTCATTTTTCTCCCGTGGGATAACTGGCAGTTTAGATCTGCAGACCTCATGGTTCACAGTCCCGTGGTTATCTATGGAGCCACTGCGATCCCTTATTTATTGTTGTTGTTGTTAAGTGCCATCAAGTCAGTTCGGACCCAAAGCGACCCTGAGGGTTTCTGAGGAGTGACTGGTGTGCTTGAACCACCGACCTTGCAGTTCTAACTGAATTTCAATCCAGTTCCTTAACCCACAATGCCACACCAGGACTATTGCAGAGAAGAGAAATACCAAAAGTGTTTCCCTAATGTGCAGTCAAACAAATTCAAGAACCTTGTGCTCACCTGTAAAAAATTACATGGTGAAAGGAAAAAAAAAACTTTTTATCACATGGAAAACATTGCCTTTCTTTAAATCACTTAAAAGTGTTTAAAAAGGTTTCAGAGAATGAAATTATCTGCCTGGGCCATGGCCAATATATAATGATTATTGTTGTTGTTAAGTACCATTGAGTTGGTTCTGACTCATAGCGACCCTGTATATGGTTTCAGAAAAGCAACTGGTGGGTTTGAACCACCAATCTTGTGGTTGGAAATCCAGCACTTATCCTACAATGCCACATGAGAATCCCAACTATAATAACAATGGCAGTAATGGGTAGATGGATATGGCAATGTGCCATGGAGTTGGTTCTGACTCACAGCGACCCTGTATAGAGTTTCTGAGGCTGTAAATCTTTACAGGAGCAGAAAGTCTCATCTTTCTCCTGTGGAATGGCTGGTCGTTTTGAACTGCTGACCTTGAGGTTAGCAGCCTGATTCCTAACCACTACACTACCAGAGTTCCTTATGGCAATCATAGTGAGGAGTAATAGTTATTGAGCTCTAACTATGTACCAGCATGCAGCCCAGGGCTTACATACCTTATCCATTAAATAGTCCTCCAAATTCTTGGAGGCAACTGAGATTATCCTTATTTATAGGGTGAGAAAATGGCATATCTGAAACTTTAGCCCAGGTCTACCTGAGTCTATAGGATAAAGCACTGGACCACAACGTAAGTTTGAACCACAAGGTTGGCTGTTCAAACCCACCAGTTGCTCATCGGAAACCCTGTATAGGGTCACTATGAGTTGGAACCATCTTGGTGGCACTTAATGACAACAACAGCTGACTCTATGAGTCAGAACCAACTCAACAACACTAACAACAACAACAAATTAGACTCTCTCTAACTCAGTGGGTCTCACTCTCAGGTTTTGTTTGGTTGGTTCTTGCCTTCCCCACCAAGGAGATTCGTGGCAATGTCTGGATACATTTTTAGTTGCATATGGGGAAGGGAGGTTTGCTCCTGGAATCTAGTGGGTGGAGACCAGGGATACTGCTAAACATCCTATAATGCATAGGATAGCCCCTACAACAGAGATCATCTGTCATTAGGGCTGAGCCTGACAAACACTGCTCAAGAGATTGCACAATGAATGTTGTTGTTGTTGAGTGCCGTCGAGTTGATTCCGACCCATAGCGACCCTGAACAGGGTTTCCGAGGCTGTAAATCTTTACGGGAGCAGAACACCTCATCTTTCTCCCGCGGAACAGCTGGTAGTTTCGAACTGCTGACCTTGCGGTTCACAGCCTGATTCGTAACCACTACGCTACCAGAGCTCCTTATTTGTTGTTGTTGTTGTTGTTATGTGCCATCGAGTCAGTTCCGACCCATAGCGACCCTGTTTAGGGTTTCCGAGGGTGTAAATCTTTACGGGAGTAGAAAGCCTCATCTTTCTCGCGCGGTGCAGCTAGTAGTTTCGAACCTTATAGAGGATCCTAAATTTCTTCTGGTGTGGTACTGTGGGATAAATACTAGACTGCAAACCACAAGGTCAGTGATTCAAACCCACCAGCCGCTCCTTGGAAACCCCATACAGAGTTGCTATGAGTTGGAAATGACTTGATGATGCTTAACAAAGAACAACCACCTTAATTTCCAGACTCGGAAGACATCACCAATGGCACCATCATAGTTCACACCACTGCGTCACTTCCAACTCATACTGACCCTCTACGCAACAGAACAACACACTGCCTGGTCCCAGTCCTGCGCCATCTACACAGTTGTTATGTTTGAGCCCGTGGTTGTTGACACTGTGTCGATCCATCTTGTTAAGCTCTTCCTCTTTTTCCTTAACCCTCGACTTTTCTAAGCATGATGTCCTTCTCCAGGAACTGGTTCCTCATAACAACAAGTCCAAATATGAGAGAAGTCTCAGATCCTGCCGTCTAAGAAGCATTCTGGCGAGACTTCTTCCAACACAGATTTTTTGTTTTTCTGGCAGTTCATAGTATTTTAAATATTCTTCACCAGCCTTATAACTCAAATGCATATTTGGTCTTCCTTATTCATTGGCCAACTTTCACTTGCATGTGAGGCTGTTGAAAATACCATGGCTTGGGTCAGGCTCACCTTAGTCGTCAAACTGATATCTTTGCTCTTGAACACTTTAAAGAGGTCTTGTGCAGTAGATTTGCCTAAGGCAATACATCAGCATGCCTGCTGCTTCCATTACTTGATGGTGGATCCAAGCAAATTGAGGTCTTTGTCAACTTCGATCTTTTCTGTATTTATCATGATGTTATTTACTGGTCCAGTTCTGAGGATTTTTATCTTCTTTACATTGAAATGCAATTCATACTGAAGACTATCATCTTTGATCTTCATCGGTCAAAGCTTTCAGCAAAACACGTTTGTGCCACCTGCATATTGCTGGTTGTTAATGAGTGTTCCTACAATTCTGATGCCATGTTCTTCTTCATGTAATCCAGCTTCTTGGATTATTTGCTCAGCATACCGATTGAATAAATATGGTGAATGGATACAACCGTGGTGCACACCTTTTGTGATTTGATCATTCAGTATACCCTTGTTCTGTTTTAATGATTGCCTCTTGGTTTGTGCCCAGGTTCATTGTGAGTATCATTAAGTGTTTTGGAATGCCAATTATTCACAATGGTGTCCATCGTTTGCTATGATCCACACAGCTGAACACCTTTGCATAGTCACTAAAGCATCAAGAGTCATCTGACATCGGCAATGATAGCCCTCATTCCACGACCTTTTCTGAATCTGGCTTGGATTTCTGGCAGCTCCTAATCAATGTACTTCTGTAATCATTTTTTAATTATCTTCAGCAAAATTTTACTTGCATGTGATATTAATGATACTGTTCAGTGATTTTCACATTCCGCCGAGTCACCTTTCTTTGGAATAGGCAAAAATGTGGGTTGCTTCCAATCAGATGGCCTGGTAGCTGTCTTCCACATTTCTTGAAATAATGAGAGAGTACCTCCAGGGATGCATTAGTTTGTTGAAAGATTTCAGTTTGTATTCCCTCAATTTCTGGAGCCTTGTTTTCACCAATGCTTTTGTGCAGCTTGGATTTCTTTCTTCAATGCTATCAGTTCTTGATCAGATTGTACCTCTTGAAATAATTGAACACTGTACCAATTCTTTTTGGTACAGTGACTCTATGTCTTCTTTCCAACTTCTTTTGATATTTCCAGCATCATTTAATATTTTGCCCATAGAATCCGTCAATATCGCAGCCCGAAGTTTGATTTTTTTCTTCAGTTCTTCCAGTTTGAGAAATGCTGAGTTTCTTCTTTTCTTTTGGTTTTCTAACTCTAGGTTTTTACACATTTCATTACAATACTTGCCTTTATCTTCTTGAGCTGCCCTTTGAAAGTTTCTATTCAGCTTTTTACTTTATCATTTCTTCTAGTCACTTTAACTTTTTTTCTCCTATGTTCAAAAGCAAGTTTCAGAGATTTTTCTGACATCCGCATTGGTCTTTTCTTTCTTTCCTGTCTTTTGAAAGACCTTTTGCTTTCTTCATGTATGATGTTCTTTATGTCATTCTACAACTCCTCTGGTCTTTGGTCATCAATGTCTAATGCATCAAATCTGTTCTTAAGATGGTCTCTAAATTCAAGTGGGATATATTCAAGGTCATATTTTAGCTCTTGTAGACTTGTTTTCATTTTCTTCAGCTTCATCTTTAATTTACCTATGAGCAATTGGTGGTCTGTTCTGTAGTTAGCCCCTGGCCTTGTTTTGATTGATAATAATTGAGCTTCTCCCTCATCTATTCCCACATACAGAATATTTGATTCCAGTGCATTGCACCTGATGAGGTCTATGTATATAGTTGCACTTTATGTTGCTTAAAAAAGTATCTACAATGAATAAGTCATTGGTGTTGTAAAATTCTATCATGCAATCTCCAACATCATTTCTATCACCAAGGCCATATTTCCCAACAACTGATCCTTCCTCTTTGTTTCTAACCTTTGTTTTCCAATCACCAGTAATGATCAATGCATCTTGATTGCAAGTTTGATCAATTGCAAACTGAAGAGGATACTAGAATTCTTCAAGTTTATCATGACTGACTTTGGTGGTTGATACATACATTTGAAAAATAGTGAAAAATATCCACACACCTACAAGGGTTTCCTTGTAGGTATGTGGATATTATCTTATCACACACAGTATTGTACTTCAATATAGATTTTGAAATGTTCTTTTTGAGAAGGAATGTGACTCCATTCTCTTTAATTTCTCATTCCGGGCATTGCAAATGATATGCTTGTCTAATTCAAAATTAGTCCATTTCATCTCACTGATGCCTACGATGGAGTTCTGGTATGGTGCTGTAGTAGAAGCACTGGATTGCAAACCATAAAGTTGGTGGTTTAAACACACAAGCCACCCCTTGAAAACTCTATATAGGAGCACTATGAGTTGGTGGCACTTAGCAACAACAACAGTGTCTAGGCGACTAATTTTTATGCATTCCTTTTCAATTTTGACAACTTCCAATTTTTCTAGATTCTTAGTTTGTACATTCCATGTTCTGATTATTGATGGATATTTACAACTGTTTCTTCTCATTTTGAGTTGTGCCACATCAGCAAATGAAGGTCAACTCTACTTTGAGACGGCAGCTCTTCCCTAGTCATATTTTGAGTACCTTTCAACTCAATAGCTTATCTTCCAGTACTAGATGTGATAATGTTTTGCTGCTATTCACAAGGTTTTCTGTGGCTAACCATTCAGAAGTGGTCTGCCTCTCCTTCTTCCTTGTTTATCTTACTCTACAAGCTCCAATGAAACCTGTTTTTCATGGGTGATCCCGTTGGTATTTCAAATATCAGTGGCATAGCTTCTAGCATCACGACACAAGACACCACAGTATAACAAACTGACAGACGAGTGATGGATCAATGTTGCTAGCTTCTCCTTAATCCCAGGGATGCAATATGTGAACTTTTCTGTTCTTCCCAGATAAAAAGCAATGTTTTCAAAGAGCCAACAGATACACATTTTGTATGTATTTGATTTTCTCTGTCCTTTTCTTGGACTTTCAATTCAACATTATGTTGTTGTTGTTGTTGTTGTTAGGTGCCATCGAGTTGGTACCCATAGAGACCTTACACACAGCAGAACAAAACATTGCCTGATCCTGGGCCAACCTCACTATT